>NC_088707.1:8087737-8712737 GCF_028017835.1 Emys orbicularis | reverse complement strand
ACAGGTATCCGCTCTGTCACCGGCACGCCATACTGGATGAGTCCAGAGGTGATCAGCGGAGAGGGTTATGGAAGGAAAGCAGACGTATGGTGAGGAATTGCTCAGAGCTTTATCTATATTCCACAGAGAGAGTCACAGCTTTTCTTGTCGTAGGTGATGTGGTCCGTTGTTAATGAATCAGCCCTGCCTCTGTAGATTTGGATTCAAATTTAGCCTGAATCAAAAATGAAAATGAGTTTGACACAATTTGGGCTAGTTGATCACAGCAGGAGACCCGGGGCTGCTGCGGAGCGTATCATGCAATTTCTTCATCAAAAATCCATTCGGCAAGGCTATGGTCCCCCTAACTATTACATCATCACATGGAGGCAGGAGGAAAGAAACTATCAAGATGTCTGTGTTCAAGACTGACTCTTATTGTACTTCCATCCTTCCTGTATCCCTTAACTGTGTCACATCTAGGTTAGACAGAAAGCCACTTGGGATAGAGTCCTGTTTTCAGTTTGTCTTCAGTGCCATAAGCGTGCACAGCACATTATAGACACAGGTTAGGATTTTGGTGCATTGACAGAACTGTGAGGAGGGAATGCCTCAGACTGGGATAGCAGGGGAGCTGTAGGTCAGGATTGAGGTGAACTGGCAGACAGACATATGGAAATTGTAAACACACTATGATTAGCACAAGTCAGGAAACAGTACACACGCAACAGAGGAATTAACAGTCCCAAATCCCTGAAGTATTAGTTTCTGGAGACAGTGGACTGACCAGGGCTATAGTTAAGTTGTGCAGCTTTAATGAGAGTTACCGGTAAAAGCAGTGCTTATGTCTCCTTCATTAAATGAGGACTGCATTATTTTTCGTACAACTACTTAACAGAATTGTAACTGAAAATTTTTCCCAGTATACAGTGGTCTCTCCCAACTAGGAATCTCTGGGAAAGAGTGGAGCACATGTGCATCCCCCCAGGATTGATGCAGTTGTAAATTTCCTTTTGATGCTGACAGTGGTCCATTCCCATCAGAGAGGCGCTGCTGTTGGCTGAGCTCCAGGCTTTACAATCCTGATGGTTATTTTGGGGTCAGAATTTTCCAATTCCATGTTAGTCTCTAAGTAATGTGTATAGAGGAGACACAGAAACGTAACCGATCCTGCCACCTGGCGCTCAGCCACCGCTGCAGGCCTCTCCAGTTTTTTTTCTTAAATAGCAAAATATGTGAGTTATTTGTTATTGCTGGAAAAACTTGACATGAAAAACATTCCTGCTGTTTGCTGAATATCTTAAAGAAACTGGATCTGCTTAAACGGTATAAATCAGTCTAAACAGTAAAATATCCCTGCTTGATCTTGAGCAAACCCCAGCACATCAGCACACATGGTTTGCATTTTCTGTACTCTCTTACTAAGTCTTAGAAAGACTGCAGGGAAATCAGTGTTAACCTTTTTTTGTTGGGTTTAAACCTTGTCAAGAAACTGGTACTTGTGTATGCATCAGATTTAATTCCTTTCCTCCCCTGCTTTGGTGATTCATGGGGATCTGCCTTTGATGAAACATCTTATTCTTTGTGGCGCAGATCAGAAGAGTTTAGTTTTAAAGATGAATGGGGAATTTTTCCCTATTTAATACACCTCTACCCTGATATAACGCGACCCGATATAACACAAATTTGAATATAACGCGGTAAAGCAGTGCTGCACACTCCGGCGGATCAAAGCAAGTTCAATATAACGCGGTTTCACCTATAACGCGGTAAGATTTTTTTGGCTCCCGAGGACATCGTTATATCGGGGTAGAGGTGTAGCAGGAAGTGTGATCTGGAAGCCAGGAACTGCTCAGGTCTGTCAGTGATTCCCTCTTGGCCTTGAGCAGGTCACTTAATTCTTCTTGAGCAAAATTCACTGCCATCATACACAAGCACATTTCCATTCGAGTCACCGGAGCTACACGTGCGTCAAATCACTGCTGAATTTGTGTGTCTCTAAAATGGGGGATAATACGAGCTTTCCTTCCACACAAGGATAGCAAGGCTCTTAGTGTCTTTCTACTCTGAAAAGTGTTTTTGTCAAAATGGCCTGGTGGGATTACACATCTCTGATTTACTCAGTTCACAGGTACAAAGAGATCTTTTCTATCTTGCAGCCCTGCAAACCTCCCCCTGGGATCTGAGAGTTCAGCTGGGTGTTATCCTACTCCTGCACCAGCACCTGTGATACGAGTTCAGAAGGTCAAATGATGCTGTTAGTGGCATCTGTGTGGACCTGTTGCCTTCAGTGGGTAGCACAGGTGTTAACTGAGGACAGAGTTTGAGGGCATAGGGCTGCACAGTTGTAACTTAAAAAATTGTTGATGCTGTGTGAGCCACAATGGAACCCAGTTCCCTCTCCCAGAGCTGCCAACTCTCAGCACAGTAGTAAAAAGTAGTCATCAGATCTGGCTTGGAATCCATGCAGGGAATAGATCTGAGTATGAGGCCATTTTTATAGTCCCTTTTCCGAGCAGAGCTGTACCTGACCACCTGCTGCTAGGAATTCCTCCGTAAATGCTAAGCATTATTGTATGAAGCTCTGTCTCATATTTTTTTCCTGTCTGCTTCTACAGGAGTCTCGGCTGCACTGTCGTCGAGATGCTGACCGAGAAACCACCCTGGGCAGAATATGAAGCCATGGCAGCCATTTTCAAAATTGCCACCCAGCCAACCAACCCCCAGCTCCCTTCTCACATATCGGAACATTGCCGGGACTTTCTAAAGCGAATCTTTGTGGAAGCCCGGCAGAGACCTTCAGCCGAAGAGCTGCTCAGACATCACTTTGCACAGCTCCTGTACTGAATTACCTCCCATGCCAGCAGTTCACTCTGGGCTTTCAATGCCCCTGCCTGGTGAAACCATGCAAATGACCGTTGTGGAGCTGCGTCTTCAAAATGCTGTCTCAGCTGTCCTAGTCCTCTGGGCAAGCGATGCTGAGGAACCTGGGGTCTGGCCTTGTGTCCTGGTATGTTTTGCTGGACTGATGCTCATTCTACCAATGGCTGTGCAACACAGAGCTGCATTTTGTCCTTGTTAGCTTGTGAGGTTGCAGCTGGCTGCATGTTTTCTGCAGGCACAAGCAGAGGGATCTAGGAAGCTTCTTGTTGAATGTACGTAGGCAACAGAAATCTGGACCGAAGTGGGACCCGGAGGAGCTATGTTCAGAGTAGAAACATACGACAGCCACCCAAACCCGCTCTCCGCAGGAGGCTTTACAGTGTGGATTGCTCTGTTTTCCAGACTGCTAGGTCTTTCCAGGCTTCTACAGTCCAAGAATCCAGCAAAGCCATGTGTCATTGAGCACGCGCTCTATATATAATTATCTATTTTTCTTAAGTATTCAGCATCTGAAGGTGTTCAGAAAATATTGATTCAGAAAATATGTGAATAGTATTATTTTATAATGAAACCTGGGGTTCGGGGTGGGAGGGGGAGTTGTTTTGCTATCCAAATGTCAGGATAATTAGAAAGGAGGTTCCAGCAGAATACGTGCTTTATAGGGCCTGTGCTAAAGGGCTCTCCCAGCGAGGTTAGGGAGTCCATACTTGACTTTCAAGGCCAAAGTTATCCTACTCACTGTACCTCCCTAAGACTTCTTGTTCCAAACAAACCTCTTCTGGAAGGGAGAGTTTGCAGGACGGCTTTCCGCTGCACCTGTCTTTTCAAGTGATAAACTATTTATACCAATCCCTTAAACCAAAGATGATTTCAATGCTGCCAGAGAACTTACTTCAGGGAAAGGTTAAATACTTGCATTAGGCCAGACTGGCAAAGCTACATGAAGAAAATGGGTTGCCCTTCCTTGCATAGGGAGGAGTTTTCTGGACACTAGTTCACTGGGCGTTCTAAGCTGAAACCAAAGGTGATCTTTCCCTGCATGTTTCAGTATATGTGGAAATATTCGTTTCAGGTTTCTATGATCTTTTTAAAAAAACAAAACAAAAAAAACATGTTAGAGAAGCTTTTGTAACTGAGACATGTCAGTCAATGAGGCAAAGGTAAAGAGCATTTGTTATGCCTGTCTGAAATCGACTGGAAAAATGGGATTGGTCCCCGAGAGAGAGGCATAACATACACAGACCACTTCGCTCTATTGCAGTGGTTCTCAAACTGTGGGTCGGGACCCCGAAGTGGGTCCCGACCCTGTTTTAATGGGGTCGCCAGGGGTGGCTTTCTACTTGCTGGGGCCCAAGCCCCACCACCTAGGGCCGAAGCCCAAGCCAGAGTCCTGGGCAGCATGGCTCAGGCTTCAACTTCAGCCCTGGGTGGTGGGGCTCAGGTTACAGGGCCCCTGCCCAGGGCTGAAGTCCTCAGGCTTCAGCCCCCACACCTGCCCCCACCCTGTCTGGGGCGGTGGGGCTTGGCCGGGCTCCTCCCCCTCCTGGGGTGGTGGTGTAATTTTTGTTGTCAGAAGGGGCTCGCGGTGCAATGAAGTTTGAGAACCCCTGCTGTATTGTATCTTGCCATGGATATGTACCAAGCTTCTGATATCTCTGCCCCTGGTGACTTGCTAGTTTCAAATGCTGCATTTTGGTTGGTACACTAGTCCTGGTCTTAGTGACACAGAGGACTGAAGGTAATAAGACCTCATTTAAAGGCACACTTGTGGCAGATTAAGTCATGTTTTTATTACACAGGCTCCTCACCTAGGAGTAAATAACACCTTGGGTTAATAAAACTGAAAAGGCGTAATCTAAAATGGCTTTCATGGACCAAACTGAGAGACATGTGTAAGCCATGAAAGCAGGCTAGTGATTGTAATCCGTTTCTAGTCAGTTTCACTTTCAGGCTCTCAGCCACTGACACAAGGATGCAGTGTTCGGGTTGCAAGCATCTTTCCAGAAATTATTTAATTCCTATGGAAACACATCTGTTGATTTTACAAAAACCTGGATTTTGAGCCAAAATGTTCCAGATGGTGTCCCTTTAAAAAACATACAGCCTCACTCTCGGTTGCCCTATGCATTGTCATCACTTGCACCAGTGCAAAGTGGGGGTATAACACTACCACTCTGCTTTGGGAGCATTTTACACACACGCTTTGCACTGGTGCAAATGACCACATAAGGCGCAGGGCAATGGAAAATTGGACTCGTTCTCAATAGGACTGAGTAGTCCTTCCATTGGGCCAATGGCAGCATTATTCAAGCCTGTGGTTTTAGCGCTCGCAGCCAGCTCTTACCTTTTGAAATGTACCAAAGATCAGAGCCTTTTCCTGCTACAGAATTTAACTTGCAGGTGTACAGCAGCCGTGAGGACCAATGCAGCATTCTGCTTTGGCCCCTCTTTACCCAGCTTGTCCTCACAGAACTGACCAAGGCCTCTTCTGTGGTCTTTACTCATTACTCAGCACTTCACTGTTTGGGAGAATAGAATAGGGGGCTGAGGAAATGGTGCAACTTGTTTAACGTTTCAAAGCAACTAAATCCTCAGGATCTGTTGTGGCTTTTACCTCATACGTATCCCTGGAACGCTGTTCTGGAGCAGAGCAAATAGCATCGTGGACTGACGTGCCAAGTCCTTTACCCTGCCAGAGCTTCTGATCCTATCCAGAGCTCTGGCACTCCCCACCTATGCTGAAATGTGCCTACTCTGCGTATACACTTGTATTCCAGTTTTTATTAATGGAAGAGTAAATTGCAATTGTACAGTGACAGAAGACTTCTGTCTTTGAGAACATGGTAAGCCAGCTCGGACTTGTATTCCAGTACCTGACCCAATGCCGCCCGTTCGGCACAAGTACAAGCCAAAGCATTACTTGTATGTTTGGAGATGCACTTTTATGAATGTAGTTTATATCGCTCTTTTTTAGCTCTTTTTACATCATGTAAACATTGATGCCTCATACTTTTATTTATATCGTAAAAGATCATATTTGGTGATTTTTATATATATCGACTCGACTGTTACAGGGGGAAATAAATTTGACACCTTTATGAATTTAAAAAGGAAAAAAAAAGCAGCTGGTTTTGCAGAGAATTTGCTGATGGTTTAGAACGAGTGTTGCCAACCCAAAATGCCGCCTTTGGTTCCTCACCGGGCCTGTCAGGCACTCACCCCCATTCATGCAAACTGAAAAGCTTCCATCTGTCCCAAGTGGAGCAACCTTGAGGACTGACTCTCATTCACACTAGGCCCTGTCCACATAAAGGGGCCTTAGAGTGGGCATTTGTATCCACTCTTGTAAGGCCTCTTGGCATTGCCAGAGTTGTGTAAATGACAGTAGAGCCCATTTGAGGGGTTTGTCTGCCTAAAACTAAGCAGTTGTGACTATCGCAAATCTCATTTTACATCTTCAGCTGCTCCTCCCGGGAAGGGAGGGAGACTCAATGCTTGTTATGAGCTCTAGGATCCTCAAGTGAAAGGTCCTGCAGTAATGAAGAGAATTAGAATCTCTGAAGGATAACCCTGTAGTAAACCATTGCTCCTGGGACAGTTAAGACCTCAAATCATTAAGGTGAAATAGCTGCAAAATCCCCATTAGAAAGGAGATTGCTGAATGCCTCACCTGCACGTTCCATGCAATCAACTTAGCATTGGAACAAACCAAGCGTGGAGGGGATTTAATTCCCATTGAGCTTGTGAGGAAACAAAAAATTGGCATTTTGGTCTTGGTGTGACGATTCTGTGCATTCCAGGTTATCCACTTGCTCTCCAGTAGATCTGATTTCTCTCCCAGTCACTGCAAATTGCAGCAATTTGGCTTCTGTGCATGGAAAAAAAAATATTCCAAAGGGTTTCAGTGAAGCTGTAGATCACAAAAGCAGTTCCCTTTATTTTGCTGTTAATAAGCAAAACAAATTGATCCATAGGGGAACTGGTGCCTAGTTTGGTGACGCACATTATTTCTGAGGTGCCAGCAGGGCCTGTAGAACTTGTTGATGGCTCAGGAAATGTACATCCCCGCTGTATAACTGTTGCCTGGTATGCAAAGGCCAGGTGTCCAGCACCATACAGCAGATAGGACGAGTGCCCAGTGATTGGTGCTTAGTCACTGTGGCTGCTGGGGGGGATTAAGTGTCTGAAAGTGAACTGAAACCTGTGTACAGCACCCAGGCACTGTCCCTGCAATTGGGAATTGACTGATTTTTTTTCAGAGGCCTAAGGGAGCTGAATTCCCTGTGGGATTTGGGCACCAACTCCCAGAGGCTCCTGGGACTTTCCCAGGCAACATTAGGAGCCGATCACACTGAATTGGGTTTGAATTTCCCAGCTGGGAGGGAGACGTGCCTGGGAAGCAGTTTAGAGGATTCTGGAGTCCGTAACCACGTGTTTGACACGACCTATGGGTAGCAGGGAGATATAACTGTCTTAACCTGGATTGTGCAGAAGACCTTGAATCAGTAGTTTATCTGATTATGTATACCGACCGGGGGCTTGCAGTGCAAAGCCAGGCCAATGTATCGTTTCTTTACAATAAAATTATCATTTATATGAAAGCTGGCTTCTCAGGTGGTCTATGCTCGTGTGCGTTCCTTACAGACGGAAGAGAAAAGATGAGTGACGTAATATCTTATTGGACCAACTTCTGATGGAAGTGACAAGCTGTTGAGCTTCATAGAGCTCTTTGAAGCTCAGCTTGTCCTTTCCACCAATAGAAGTTGTCCCAATAAAAGGCATTGCCTCGCCCACCTTGTCTTTCTCGTATTTTAGGCCTAACCTGGTTACAACAATGCTACAAATGGCTCCATTGCCAGTGGTTTCTTGGGTAACTGGGCTGACCTACTTTCATCCACAAGGCTGAGCTTGGTCTGAGGAAGAAGTTTTTTGCCCCAGTGACTCTCCTGGGGGATAGAGGGAGAGAGATCCTAACTGTGAAGCATTGAACGAGGATGCAGTCCTGGGGCCAGGTTGGTATGTCCCCTCTGGCCAAGTCCCTGCCACCGGAAGGGGTGGTGAGCATCTGCCCTTCCTGTCATCTTGTTTCTGCAACTCCAAGGGAAGTGCCAGAATGGGACAGAAGAGAGTCTGCGCCTCTCTAAGTACTTCTGTGGCCCCCATCACACTGGTATCTGAGTGCCATCCGAGTATCGAAAATAAATACCATTCTCTTCCTCTCCAGCTTGCAGAAGAACAGCTTGGTTAGTTTATTAGGCCTTTGTCTGAAAGGTGTATTGAGAGAAAGCAGTCAGATGACGGGCTCTGCATTTCGCTCTGAAGGGGGTGATCCCCATGCTCCCATCCCCTGTGGCAGGGAGTTCCGTAGTCTAGGCCTGGCTCCTGTGAGAGCTGTCTCCTGCACTATTTAATAGTGTTATGGCTGTGGGAGGAGGTCATAGTCGGGAAGGGAGAGAGGGTCTCTTAGAGCTTAGGTCAATCCCATGGAGAGCTCTGAATATCGGAACAGACACTGAGCTGGACTCTGATCCACGATGAGACCATGCGGAGACCTGGGGTGATGTGCTTATGACACCCTGTGGTGTTTAATTGGCTGCTGTTTGGTCCCAGTTGGAGCTTTCAGGGAAAGTAACCTAGAGAAGCCCATGGAGCTTCTAGGGCAGTTCTCACCTACAGTCGGATGCTGCCAGCGGTGCACATGACCTAAATAGCCAGAAACAATGGCAATCTCCAGAACTGCTTTCCCTTGAAGGTTGCTAGTTGGTCCTTCCAGGGAAACAAACTGAGAGTCCGAGAAACCAGCCCATTGTACGTGGGGCAAGTAACGAGACTAGAGAGCGCATACAACAGGGGCTTTGGGCTCGAAAGGGAGGAGGAATCTATCCGTCTCATTGGAGCTTGCTAGCGATTGGAGTGAGACTTTCAAAACTGCCTACAGCATTTGGATGCCAACTCCCACGGCCGTCAATGTGTCTAAATGTCTTCAGGTCTGACTTTCCTTTACGGTACCCCAGGAGAGAGCAGAGCCCTTAATCCCCTGGGAAACTCATGGCTCAAATTGTCACTGGCTTTTTCTGGTGCCTTTTCAAACTGCTTGTCGTGTTCTGCTCTGGTGCAAGGACCTGAGTCCTCCTGGCTTCCCTGAGCAGGACCCAAATTCCTCCAGGATTGCTTTTCTCCCGGCTGGGAGTAGCTATTTACCATTTCATTCAAATATTTAAAAGTTGGTTATTGTAAAGTGTGGTGGGACCTGAGTAAAGGGGGGTTAACGATCTGATGCAAAATCAACCCCTAAGGGTGAAATGACTGAGTTTATTTAAAAAAAAAAAAAAAAATGCCATGCAGTACCCAAAGCCTTTGAGAACCAGCAGGGCCGGCTCTGGCTTTTTGGCCGCCCGAAGCAAAAAAAAACCAAAAACGGGGCGGCCAGAACGGCAAAGCAAAAAAAAAAAAAAAAACCTGCGGCGCGGCCGGAGCGTGGGTGCAGGGGCACCGGCTGGGGGGGGGAGGGAGCGGGCGGGAGAGAGAGAGAAGGGGGCGGCCAGGGCTACAGCAGGGGCACTGCCACGCGGCCCCTCCCGCTGCACTGCCGCCTGCCGCGAGGGCTCCGCTCCGGTCGGCGGGGAGGGAAGGAAGAGGACTGCCCTGCAGGGCGCTCTGGTTCTCCATACCGCCGCCCCCTACAGGGTGGCCGGAGCGGAAGAAGAACAAACAAAAACAAAAAAGCGGCCGTGCTGCCCTAGGATTGGGCAGAATGCCGCCTCGAACAGTCTGCCGCCCCAAGCACCAGCTTGCTCAGCTGGTGCCTGGAGCCGGCCCTGAGAACCAGACACCAGAGGCTGTCCCGGCCAGAGCTCTCATGCAGTGCTAGAAATCACCCCACATCTCCTAACTCTGTCGTGTGTCTCATTGCAGGGTGTCTGTCTCCAGTGTGGCCAAATAACATCTTTGTACCACTCCACCATGGTCTAGTCCCCTGGGAACTTCCCATTCCTGAGTGTTCGTCAGCCCCTCCTGGTACTCTGGACAAAATACTGTTCTGGGGCTAACTTGGATCCTTAAATTCATGGTCTTGCAGAATGAAGAACCTGGCATCTCTAGGGATGTCACTAAAATCAGACACTCTCTTCTCTTTCCTCTTATCTTGTTTTAGGACAATAGACACTTTCTGTCTCTCATGACACTGGTAGCTTAATTCTACTTGGTGTCCAGTAAACATTACTGGTAGCTTTTTGGGGTACAGTATTAATGCACGCTTCACAACTACGGTCCCTTAGTCATCTGATTCTTCTGCCAAAGTGTAGGTGGCTTTACCATCGTTGTCCTATTTCTTAAATATTGGCCCCTGTCCTGCTACCATGTGTGGAAGTGGAGATACAGCAGAAAATAACTGACTGGGGGGAGATGACCGTGAAAGTGACTAGACACCGTGCTGATCGATTCATACATGAAATAATTTCTCTGCCTTTTGTTTCTTGTAATGGGTAAGTATTATGAGTAACCGTGATACAACTATGCAAGTGAGGTGACTCTCAAGATTTATAATATTTGGCTTAATCTCAGAGCGATTGAATGCTGCATTTAAAGGGAAAGTCACCTTAAAGTGCTACATTATATACACCCTAATGATTGTTTCTAGTGGGACTATAACTCCTGAATTGGGAACCCTTGTTTTCTGGCTTTAATATTGTGTGTGTGTGTATATATATGCAGGCCCACCGACCACAATTCCAGGCCCCAGGGCAGAACAATCAATGGGCCCCCTAGAAAGGGATGGCTGAGGTTTACGACACTACTTTTTATCCCGTTGAGAACACATTAGAAGAACCCAGTATACGTAAATAGTGGCTTTGCTTGATGTAGTTACAGCACCAGTATTAAACAAATTGTGAGCCTAAATATAAGATGTAGAATTTGTTATTTTGAATTATATATTTAAATTAAATAAATACATTATGGAATGAAATTGGGGGAGAGTCCAGCGGAGGGCAACGAAAATGATTAGGGGGCTGGGGCACATGACTTACGAGGAGAGGCTGAGGGAACTGGGGTTATTTAGTCGGCAGAAAAGAGTGAGGGGGATTTGATAGCAGCCTTCAACTACCTGGTATGAAATTAATTCTTTATAGAATACGAAGGATCACATACAGTACATATGCTATGGAAGAGGAAGTTGAAATCAAACATACAACACAAATTTTCATTACTAGGAAAAATATTGGACTTTGTCTAATCTTGAGAGGAAAAGTCATGTGTTTGCATGTGCTGAATGGGGGGCTTTGTGTCTTTGGAGAGAGACCAATCTTATCGATAGTGATCTACTGAACTGCCTGAAAACGTCACAGCCAAAGATGCCTTCTTGAAAATTGCTAGGTATTTTTTTTAAGATCCAAATATGTGAAGTGACAACGGCATTCACTGAATTGTGTGTGCGCACGAGGTGCTGGGCCTGTGCTGGCTGCGCCACTGTTCTCTCTCAGGTTGCTGTGATCTTCGCCAGGCGCCTGTCTCTTGTAATGACTCCGGGTTAGATCTTGACAGTATAAACGTTCAGTGGATTTTTATTATTTTTTCCCCTCTGAACCCTACATGGCTGGGAACTGGAGCACTTTCATGTTTCTATCCAGAGTGTCTCATGGCTTGGCTTGACTTCGGATCTGTCAAAGTCCCTCTGCTGGGCAAAAACCAAGGCATGGAAAGGGGAGGGGAAGCTTGAGGCTTGTGCTGAGTTGCGACAGAAAGACCCGTGACAGACACAGAAGGCACAGCCCAGGAGCAATGGAGGCCAAGGTTGTTTCTGCCTTGCAGATTGGGTGCTGCAACAGACCCAGGTGTAAGTTAGAGCAGCCCCAGGGCTGCTCATACAGCAGCCATATGCAAGCTCCATAGGTGCTGTTCTGGAGCCCCAAATGCTGGAGCTCATGGTGCCCTGGCTCCTCATGGTTCACCCTGGCTCCCTTCCTGGCAAGCCTCTATGCTGGGGGCTGTACAGAAATGTAACATACGTTACTGCTGAATTGGGGACATTCCTGTAAGTGCCCTTGCAGCCCCCTTCACTGTTGGGCTGGAATGTGGTTCCAGATGCTCCCCTTGAAGTAACCTTTGCAGCACTATTGGAGTCTGGACTCTCTGCCACTACCTTGAGTCAGGAGCCAGGGCAGCCTCGTTCTACTTGGCAAAGGGGGCCGGTGGCTTTCCTCACTGTGGATCTGAAATGAGTGTGGCTTGAACAGTTTCTCTAGCCCAGCCCAGCACTGGGAATCGCCTTAGTGCCGAGTGGCTGCCGATCCACCAGGGGAGCACAAAACTCACTTTTTCTGTGCTTCCTGGAGTGGCTGGCTGGCTGGCTTCCATCTCAGCGATGGAAATGAAAAGCCGAGCGAGGCATTGCAGCCTTCAGCAATAATCCCTGCTGAGCCGCGGCAGGATCACTTTCCATGAGAGATCTTGGCCCTTTACAGGTCGGCCAAATTTGGGGGCCCAAAGAATCCTGACCACACTCCTTGCTTCCAGCACTTGGCCGGCACCAATTATAAGCAGCCATCTAGCACCATGTTACGAGCCCAGGGAGGCTGCTAATAGCTGAAAGGGGGTAGGAGGAATTCATGCCTCAACATAGGGGCTCAGACCCAATGTCCAGCACTGGGGAATGACTATGGGGAGAGGGATAGCTCAGTGGTTTGAGCATTGGCCTGCTAAACCCAGGATTGTGCGTTCAATCCTTGAGGGGGCCATTTAGGGATCTGGGGCAAAAATCTGTCTGGGGATTGGTCCTGCCCTGAGCAGGGGGTTGGACTAGATGACCTCCTGAGGTCCCTTCCAACCCTGATATATTCTGATTTGAACTAGAGCAATCACTCCCAGCTCTGAATAGCCTCCAGTCGCATTAGCTGTTAATGTGGCAGGTAGAACAGGTGAGTTGAGCCAAAGGGGGGCGGGATCTCAAAGGTGGCTCTTACTTTAAGTTGACAGCTTGCGTCTCCTGGCTGCAAGTGATGGTGTGGTTCAAAATCTGACTGTAGCTCAAAGCAGTGGCACTGTCTTCCACATCTGGCCATGGAGAAGACTCCTGCTATAGGGCCAGCTTCTGCTCTTCACAGCTCTGCGAGCTCTATTAGCGTAGTGCCCATTTTACAGACTGGGCAACTGAGCCCCAAGGAGGCGCCAGTTATGGAGCCACCGACTGAGGCCAGGCTTCCTTGTGCTCCGTTAGCCAGAGGAACAGAGCAGCAGGATAACAGCCTGCTCTCACTGGAGTCAATGGTGTCTCTGGGTCTGTCTGTGTGGCCAGCTCTTGTGATGTTACCACAAGTCTCATAATATTCAGGGCTTCTCGTAAAGCCCCCGCTCCTGGAGTCGCCTTTCATTCAATATAGAACAAACTAAGCTTCTAGCCCTCATGGAGAAAAGAACTTGAAAACGTGACCCAAGGGTGACCTAAAGTCTCCCCAACCAGAGAGCAGATTAAACACAGCCCCAGTTCGTTACTGTGCTGACAGGTGCCAATGGCTGTCTGAGAGAGAGGGCGGTCTTGGATCCAAAGGCCATCACAGGCCTCGTTCAAACTGTAAGAGTAGGGAGGTTGTTCAGGTGTCCCTAAGTCAAGAAGGAGGTTGAGAAATTGGAGAGGGTTCAGAGAGGAGCCCCAAGAATGATTAAAGGATTGGAAAACCTGCCTTCGAGTGGTAGCCTCCAGGATTTAGCCTCGCAAAGAGTAGGTGAAGGGGTGACTTGACCATGGTCTAATCTGAAATTAAATCAGAGGGTTCTTTCATGGAGCAGCCAAAGGTCGAACATGATGCAACGGCTGGAAGTTGACGCTAGACAAATTCAGACTAGAAGTAAGGTGGAAATGTTTGAGAGTGAGGACCCGTAGCCACTGGAACAATGTACCAGGGCGGGGGGGTGGATTCTCCATCACAAGGTGTTTTCCTACAAGCTCTGCCCAGGAGGGAATGCAGGGCAGTCCTACGGCCTGCGCTACAGGACCTCAGCACAGATCATCACAATGGGCCCTTCTGCCTTTAGACTTGATGGAAACCATGGGGTGGGCCAGCCCCTCTTTCAGGCTCAGCAGAAGGAGCAATCGATCCCCTTGAGGTAGTAAAAACAGCTGGGCCCAGTGGGGCTACTGCCGGAGCCAGAGCCCCTGGGGCACAGGGTAGGTCTGCTGGGCCAGGGGCACAGAGGGGTTTCCTGCTTGCCAAGGGAGGGGCTAGGATCTGGGGTGCAGGCCCAGTGTGTGGAGGCAGAAAGCCGGGGGGAGGAGGGCGAAGGCAGCCCTGAGGTGGCTGGAGTAGCAGAGGTGGGGATTTCTGAGCCAGGGAACGGCCTGCTTTGTTTCTGTGCTGCTCAGCGAAACAAGCCTTCATCTGCAAAACCACATACACAAACCCATTTGCACGTAACCCAGAGCTGCCTCCTACCACTGCCTTCTCCTCCGCATGCACCTAACCCTGCAGGGGCCCGAATTCTGGCTCTGGACCAAACAGGAACCATTGTTTTAAGTCTGTTTTAAAGATTCCCTCCCGAGCTGTTGACGGGTGATGGTGGCAGGTTTGGGGCTGGCCCCGCTGATCCTCTAAAGGAAAGTCTGTTATACGTTTCCCCAGGTTACAAATACAGCGGGGGAGATGACGCAAGCAGCGGGGCCGAAGTTACCCCCTTCCCTGGGCCTGAGGGGCAGGGCCTGTGGGGGTTTCAAACTCTCCCCTGCATAAGGCTTCCACTCGTCATGTAACTGTCCTCTCCTTCCATCCTGGTGTCTGGGGCTGATCGCTGGCTTCGGGCTGGGGATCTTGTGCTCACGGAAGCAGGGACGGGGCAGGTGCTCAAAGCCCTGCCTTCGCCTCCGCTCTCCTATTTCTCATCTGGACGTGTACACACGCTGCTCGTCCCCCGGTGCCCCGGGAGAGTTCCTGGCCCACACTGAACGGGAGTGGACAGACACCGCACTGGGGGCAGGATTAAGGGAGAGCGGGGTTTACTGCTGTTGTTAAGAACGCGGACTAGGCTTTTGTTGAAGGAGGGAGGAAAAGTCATCCCTGTTCTCAATTTTTTTTTGGGTGGGGGTGGGGGGGCGGGGGTTAACTTAAGGCCCCAATTTCTGCAATGCTTTCCTCCTTCCCTCCCCCGCCCGCCCACCCCGCCTCTCCCAGGAGCTGTTACAAAATCTAAAATGACTCGGAGATTTTCAGAATGGCAACACGCGCTCTCTCTCTCTCTCAAATGAGAGCCCAACCAGCAGCGCCCTGTGTGTGCCAAGTGGGAGGAAGTGAAACAGGCTTTTGAAACTGCCTCGGCTGCTTTCATCATCCAAACCAAGAAAAGGTAAACAAACTCCACGGAAAGTGAAAAGCAAATTTAAAACCTTCCCCCTCTCCCGCTGCCCCTATTTATTCATCTAAGATGGGGTCACAGGCACCTGGGGCATTTTTAAAATATTTCTTCTAGGCACAGACATTCCATGAGAGCTGAACCTTTCGTCCACTCAGCTTTGGCAGTATTTATTTGTAGTTGGGTTATGGTAGCACGTATCTGTTCCAGCTGGGTCCCTGGCCCCACTTGACTAGGTGCTGTCAACCACAGAGCGAGAGGCAGGCCCTGGCCTGGAGCGAAATAGACCAGCCAGAAAAGGGTGGGAGGTAAGAGCGGTGCTAAGCTGGGAAGTGATTTACCCAAAGTCACCCAGCAAATCGGTGGCAGATGCAGGAAGAGAACCCAGGTCTCTCATCTCACCGGCCAGTGCTCTAATCATACAATACTCTAATACTGCAATCAAAAACCAGTCCGATGGAGTCTGAGCCAGGGTGAATTAATTCAGGCCTGCAAGGCTCTGGCTGCAGGGCTAAAAATTACAGTATAGACATTTGGGCTGGAGCCTGGGCTCTGAGACTCTCCTCCCAGGCTTTCAGAGCCCTTGCCCAAACATCAAGGCCAGCTGACCTGGGCCAGCCAGGCAGGGTGACCAAATGTCCCGATTTTATAGGGACAGTCCCAATTTTGGGGGTCTTTTTCTTATATAGGCTTCTATTACCCCCCACCCGCTGTCCCGATTTTTCACATTTGTTGTCTGGTCACCCTACAGCCGGGCCATGCCACAGGTCTTGTATGGCTACGCTGCCATAACCCTGAGCCACGCTGTCTCCTTGTTGAATCTCGGCGTCATTGCCACATGATTCATGTAGCCTTGACCTCAGATCGTTACATTTCCCCTTGCAAGGAGTTGTCTCCCATTTGTATGTTTTACAGCTGCAGCCCACGCCCTCCCAGCCCTCCCAGGTAATTAGGAGCAAAGCGTAACTGCCGTCCAGAACGGGCCTTTTGTAGCTCAGCGGCAGCGCAGAGAATGTAATTCTTCTGCAATCACCTCTGTAAGTCACAGCAAATAAGACTTTAGTCATGTCCCCTCCCCCCCCTCCCCCCCCCCCCCCCCCAGCTCTGCTGGGAGTCAGACGCATTCCCACGAGCCAGCAAAGTCAGGCAGGCAACTGGCCAGGGCCTGACCCTGCCGGAGACTTCGGGAGCTCTGAGTGCGGTTATCACGTCTCTCATGCGATGGGCTAAATGTGAATCTACCTGTGCCACTCTCACTGTAGTATCTGCACACCTCCGCTGCCCGAGAGCCAGCACTTTTAAGGCCAAGGTCACAAACGGAGGGTGTGGCAGAGGGACTGGACCTGGGGCCTCCCACGCTCCAGTTTAGCATCCTAATTACTGCAGCAGGATCTGCCTGTGAGGCAAAAAGAACCTGGTGCCTCATGGGCTCGGGGAGATGGATCCTGCAACCCCTCAGTGCCACTATGTTCTCAGTCATGGGGTGGGGGGGGCATCTGCCCCCAATGGGTAGTGGCTGAGGGGTACCCTGCAGCATTAAAACCACTGCTCTCCGCTGCCAGCGTCCAACCCCTTCCCCCTGTGCCCAGGCTGGGGTGGGGTGTTCAGCAGGTGCCCATACCACAAGCCCTGGGTCTCTACAATCACCTCTGTGCTGGCAGCACCGTTCCCGGAGGCTGGTGTAGAATTTCTCATGCCAGTTGTAGGGGGAGGAAGGGGCTCACTAAAGGGGTGTGGAAGGGTCAAGAAACAACTTTCCTGTAAGTGACTAAGTGCCCAGCTCTGTGAGCTTTCACCTTCACCTCCAACTGCAGTCAATGACCCCCTTGGGCTAAAGGGGACTCTCCATTGGCAGTATAGGGCCTATGACACGCAGCTCAGCTGCTCCAATTCCATCCACTAAAGCACAATGATAGACATTTCCCCCACTAGCCAGGCAGTTACACTATCATCTTCTAGGTCCATGGGAGGGGGCCCAGTGAGCGGGACCCCCAAGGAGAGGGGAGAGAAACACCTTCCCTGTGGCTCATAGAGCTGTGGATTACAAGGCAGGCCTGCTTCTGTCCAAGTCACTGTCTTTTTCCATTCTGTGTTCCCTTCCGCCCGCCTCCACCATGGATCCCAACCAGCGTTGCCCTGCACTGACCTGAGGGGAAATCCAGCTGCAGAGCCGAATACTGCAGCTGCCCCCGCTCTGTGGAGGGCTGAGCCCACCCGAAGGCGCTCTGGGGGGTGCTGGCTCCTGAGGCAGAGCCAGCTGTGTGTGGCGTGGCCCTAGCCCAAAGAATGAGTGTGTAACAGAGCCAGCGATAGAGCCACCCGCCCGGAGCGCGGGGCCCACGTACCGCGGGCCTGCTGGATGTGGCTCTCAGTCCCCCTCTAGTGGCGGCGGCTGGGCAGACAAGGTGAGGAGCCGTGACCACCGCCACTAACTGAGCTGGGGGTTTTACCTGAGCCAGGAAAGGCTGCTGCGGTTCGATCCGGAGGGGCCAGGTTCAAGTTGTGCGGCTGCCCCAGCCAGGGGGCCAGCATTACACACAGGGCTCCTTTGCTAGCCGCACGTCAGTCATTCAGTAAGCCCCTATGGGCCAAGGCAGGGCTCCTATAGCACGGGGGAGAAGCTCAGGCCTTCGAATAGCCTGGCTCTAGGGGACGTGTGCTGCAGCGAGGCCCTGCCCCAGGCATCGGAAATCACCTGCCATGCAACTGGGGCGTGAACGCCGAAGTCAGAGCCCAACTTTGCTGGGTGCCTGACTCCACAGTGGGCGTAGCCAGGCATGCGGCTAAGCCAATCGGTGTGTGAACAGAACCAGCACCTGCCGCTGCTCCCTGGGCATCCTGGAGCATCGGCCTGGCCCCCCACCATTACAGCACGGTGTTACCCGCTGCAGAGCTCACGCTGTGTGACCCAGGCATTGGGGGTGGGGAAGGGGAGCAGGCTGCCTCCCCCCGAGCCCGGCACAACCCAGTTAGCTCAGGCCCCGGCTGGCCTAGCCGTGGTTTTCGTACACATGGCGTGAGACCCAGTACTGGGCAGGCAGGCCCACCCTGGAGGTTCAGCATCCCTCTCCCATCCCCCGCAGGAGCTGAGAAGGTGGGTCAGGCTCACTGCTCCCCAGTTTGGTGCTGGGGAAACTGAGGCACGGAGCAGCCCAATGACGTGCTGAAGGAAGCCTGTGGCCACGCCCTGGGTGCATCAGAAAGCCGACTGGGTCGTGATTCGTGTCGCTGTAGAATCTGGCTTGGGCGAGCAGGGAGAGGGCTGTGGAGCTCCCCCATCCCCACCAGGGTCTGAGCTGTTCATGGGGGAAACGCGCGCTGGTCTTTAGCTGCTCTGCGCAGCGGTACTGGCTGAATGGGGAAGGGGTGGAAGCCTCTATGGCACGCTGACCTCTCTTACACCAGCGCTGCGCTTGGGTCAAGGCTCAGCCGCTAGCCAGCCTCGCCCGTCCTCCTCTAACCGCATCGGGCACCTTGCGCTGCGTGTGCTGGAGGTCAGCCAGTGGTCAGTATATTTCTTCCGCTTTGTTTGCACCCACCCTCTGCCAGATGCACACACACTTGTGTGATGCACACTCTGCATGCAGCCTCCAGCACTTCGCTTGCTGCCTGGCCCCTGCTCAGACACCCTGGGTGACGGCCAGGTCAGCCCAGCCCAGTCATGAGGAGACGCCCATGTGACTCACTGGTAGACATGCCACCTGAAAGGGCCTGGAATGAATCCCAGGCAGGGGAGGCACCCTCCTCTCTCCCCCCCTCCCCCCCGCCCCGCCCACCTCCTGTCCACGTGGCTGGCAAAGCGGGGGCTCTCTGGGGCAGTCAACTCTAGCATCTGGCCAGCAGGGGACAGTCACACCCACCATCGGCGCCGGCCCCCAGAAAGCAAAATGAGGCAGGCAAGGCTCGGAAACCTTGTATTACAAAAATAATCAAAAAAAGCGCGTGGCCGCGGCCTGGTGCAGCAAGCCGGCAGCCCGGGCTCCGGTGCGGAACGTACCAATCAAAGGCAACTAGAAAAACCAGACAGACAACGTTAAACAGTCACGGGGCAACATCGGGAAGGCTGAACAACCTCAGCTGACCTGAGCTGCTGCAAACCAAAGAGCGACCCCCTCCCTGCTTCTCCCCCCTCACGCCAGCACCGGCAGGCAGGACGGGAGTGGGAGGGGGACGGTTGACACCACGGCACTGGCTCTGTGGACACCCAACTGTCTCCTTCTCCAGGGCAGCAGACACCTGGGCCTCGTGAACGGGGACGGGGTTAAAGGAAGTGCACTTTGCTTGCTCGTCTGGTGGGCGCCCAGGGGCTCTTCCCCGATTTCTGCAAGGGGGGGCCATATAGATATTAGCAGATACGCCCAGGCCAGCCCTGACCCTCTCCCACCGAGCACCTGCTCTCAAGGGTTATGCTCCATTCAAGTCGGCCCCTTCCAACCGTCCCCACTGAGCCTCGTGCTTCCCAGCACCCTCCCACCCCACTCAGGTCCTTCACCTGCCAAAGGACACCCCCCCACCCCACCCCGGCCACGTGGCTGTTTGGAGCCAGGCGGCGTCTGCCTGCCCCCTGCGGGTCGCCTTTGCTTTACACCAACTCAGTCAGCCCTCGGTTCAGCTGTACGCTCCACGTTGCCCGTTCTGGGTTCGGCGCGGGGGGGCAGGAACGGGCCCCATCACGCCGACTTGGTCCCGCTCTCCACCTCCTTGTGCACCCACAGCTCCTTGTGCTGCTTGCGCCCGAACCCCTCGTCGTAGTTGCCTTTGCTCTTGAACAGCTGCTGGAAGTGGGGCTTGCAGTAGAACTCGCCGTGCAGCGCCGCGTAGCTGCCCAGGCTGAAAGGAAGGTGGCACGGGTCAGCCAGCCCCGGGGGCAGCCGAGCGCCGGGAGATGCCAGCAGGCCACAAGGGGGCGCAACCGCAACTCTAGCAGTGACCGGACAGCCAGGGGAGGGACTTCAAAAGGGAGAATGTGAGGCAGAGGGGAGCAGAGCAGAGGGGCTTGGGGAGTGGAGCTGGGGGAATCAGTGAGGGGTAGGACAGGAGAAAAGACCCGTCACGTCTCTGCATTGTCGCCGGGCACTCAGCAGCCACCCCCGCTCGGAGACGCGGCCTTGCGCCCAGCAGGGGCTCGGATTCTAGGGTAGGGCAGCTTGGAAACGTCCTTCCAAACTCCTGACCCGGCCTTTGGAGAAGCCAAACTAGCGACGCTCCCAGTACGGACCCAGTGCAGGCTGGCATGGGACCTGAGGCCCGCTGGTTGCAGTCAACCAACATTCGAGTTTCCTCCCTTAATACCTGTGCTCCAGCCATGCCGGAACGCCTGGGGCTGCCGCTCCGGCCGGAGCAGCGTTCCGGTCCTTCGGCGCCTCCGGGAGAGCTCTGGGCAGCGCCTCGGCCTGCATGGCTTTTCTCAGGACTCCAGCACTTGATCCCAAGTCTGAGCAAAGGGCTGTGACTCCTGGGGGGCTCAGCCCAACCACCCCCCCAGCCCAGCCCCCCTCCTCACCTGAGCTTGGCATGGCAGTGCTTGCAGCAGAAGCAGGCGTTATGAAAGACGAACTTATCAGCCACCAGCCGCTCCATGGGGTAGACGGGTTTTTGGCAGGCCGCGCACATCTCCTTCACCTGGGCTTTCAGGCTGAACGACTGATCCGCACGGAAACCAAAGGGAGACGGTAGTGAGGGGAACGCTCCACCTGCTGAGCGCCCGACAGCATCAAGGGAACACAGGTGTCTGGCCGCCCCCACAGCCCACCCGCTGGGTCATTATTAGCATTTCAAATTAGCCCGAATGCTGGGGCATTGGATCTGTGCAAACCAGAGCCATCCACCCCCCACCCCAAGCAAATAGCTCTTCCCTGGAGGTTTCCATCCAAACGGTGACCCAGCCCCACTTTGCTTGACAGCGGCTATAGGCATAGAGCACAAGGTGATGTGGGTACCGGCTGCCTTGTGATCTGTTCTTTCCATATATCGCCTATCACACACTTGGGGGAAAAGCCACCCTGGCCCAGCCCCCGGCACGCCGGACCCGTCCATTGCCTTTGAGTTACGCCTCCTCGTTCAGAACACGCAGGGGCTGCCCCTAGGGTGGGGAATGGGTCTGAGACGGTCGTGCGGGTCAGGTACCTTGGAACGCTGCACCGTGCTGCCTCCAGAGTTGCTCTTTGCCTCCTAAAGTGGGGGAGAGAAATCAGTGAGAGACTCACCCAACATGCAGCAGGAGAAGGAGCCGGCCAGGCAGCAAAGAGACACCTGGTGCCTGACTGGGAAGCAGGGAGATGGTGGCAGATTAGACACGTGTGGGAGGGGGTTAGTTTTATAAGGAACTTTTAGATTTGTTGCTGATGACACATCGGGCTTTATTTTTCATGCTCCGTACGAAACAACCAACTTCCTCCTGGTAACATAGTCCAACGGGCATTTCCTGTACTAAGTAGTACTGTAATTGGAACTACCACTAGAGGGCACTCGACATGCTTAGGCCAGAATTTTCAAAAGGTCAGCCCCCACAATCAGGGCCGGATTCTCCAGAGCTCAGCACACTGGGTCCACTTTTAAGAAGTCTGGCCTTTACTCTGACCCCTAATTGGGAGCTGAGCGCTTTGGAAAACGTGGCCCCCACATCAACACAGCTGCCAGACACACCCCTCAGTGAATCCTCAGGCATTGCAGACCAGAGTTTGGGGGCTAGATGCTTCACCCCACTTTACCAGCTAAGCCCCGCGCTACCTGCTGTCCCTCGTCATACAGGAAGCCCCAAGATTTAATGAGGCAAGCCAAGCAAGAGCTTAGCGTATGATGGCCATCCTTAATCCATGGCTCGGGAATGATGCTTGCTGACACACGCACCCACTACTGCAGCCCAGAATCCGGTCAGGGACGTGAGTGGCTGGCTGCAATTATTATTTCATTGTATTACGGCCGTGCTGAGATACCGCAGCTGAGCTCAGGGTCCCTCGCACTAGGTGCTCCACAGACCCACAGTTGCTTCCCCAAAGAAGTTACAAGCCGAAGAGATAAACCAGCTGAAGGGTAAGAAAAAGGAAGTCTAGGTATCTACATTTTACAGATGAGGAACTGAGCACAGACCGGTCAAGTGATTTGCCCAAGGTCACCCAGGCAGCCTGTGGCACAACAGAGACTTGAACCTAGAGCTCCTGAATCCCAATCCATTGTCTCAGCCACAAAACCAGCCTTCCTCTCCGACTGCTTCCCTTCCCCTCTCCCCCCCCCCCAAGCACAGACACTAACACAGGCATTACTCAACTCCAGCTGCATTAAACAGACCGCAGCGCATTGCAGATACACTTGGTCTGCTCCATTTGCCTCCCACCAAAAGGATCAACCTGTTTAATAATCTCTGAGAAAGCACAGCCACAAAGGAATATAGGGAAATGTGTCATTCAAATATTACATGCAAATAACAACATGCAAATCGCTAGGTCTAAAAAAAACCCTAACAGCCTATCACTGGTACGACGTTTTTACAGGCTGATCCCTGACTTCTAAGAGCATATTGTCTATTATGTTTCACCCATTACTAGTTGTGTTAATATTGTCCTGTGTTTGCTGGCTAGAAATGTGTTGTATGTGCTGTTGAACAAAAAGCATGTTTGTTAAATTACAACCACAAGCTCAAATGGCGTCTCCGTATATTGCTCTGAAACAGTTGTATAAACTATGACTCACTCAAGACTTGGTCATGAAGGGTCAAAAGGGGGACAAGTAGTAGTAACATTTTATGTTTGTATTTTGTAGAATTTAAAATAAAAAATAATAAAATAATAATTAAATGTATTAATGTATGATTTGACCATATCCTGCCAGCCACCCTTTTTGAGTAGCAAAAAGGAATGGCCGAATGTGCAATTGGTAGAAATGCATCTGCCAGAATTTCTTTGTATCCGGACTAATTTCAAGGCAGTAACAAACCTTTAAGGGTCACCACTTTGTTGTAGATTTAGCATTTTAAAATAAGTAAAAGACTGCTGTAATAGTTTTTCTTTTGCATTGCAATTTAATGTTCCTGTTCAAAATGTTCTGTGTAAATTAATTCTGTTTTGTGTGTAAATAAAAAAATTTATATTAAAGAATAAGTGTAAAGGCCATCACTAAACCAAATAGTCTAAAAAAAACACGGAGACAAACAGAAGAGCGCCAGGAGGCTGCAACACGCCCCTATTAAAATGTCAAAAAAGGGCAAATTAACAACTCAAAAAATAAAATAAAATTGCTATCATCAAAACCAGCATAAAATAACTCCCTAAAAAAATTAATACAAAAAATAATTTAAAAATAGCAAGCACTCGTCAAACAACAATTAATTACAGCATGACGGTGCAAAACTCATTGGTCCCAATAAAAAAAAAATCACTATATAAACAGGGGGCCTTGCCATGAAACTTTGGGTTCGCCCTGCCAAGACTTCCCTGGAGCATCGTGTCGGGACTGACAGAACCCGGCTCCTCCCTACCCATGATCAACCAGCTGGCCACTAGATTGATCCGGACTCTGGACTGGTAACTCTAACATTGACCGGCGGGAGTGAGTGAGTGAGTGAGTGAGTGAGTGTGTGTGTGTGTGTGTGTGTGTGTGTGTGTGTGTGTGTGTGTGTGTGTGTTGTAATTAAATGCATATGCTAATTTGTTGTATCTTCAATAAATGCAGCGTATTGGCTTTTCCCCTGAAAAAGATCCCATGTGCTTCTTATAAGCATAACAACACTCCAGCGGCACGTAGGGCCCTGCACCGTGGGACTGCCAATGTCACTGCATCATCTCACCCAGCCCTGGTTACTAGAGATTCTACTGCTGCTCCAGCCCTGCTTCATTTGACCCATCACCTCACCCGCTCCACCCAGTGGTCTGAGACTGCTCCCCTGGCTTGTCACTGACAGTGCGACGCAGGTGCGAGCCAGAGAGTTCATCTCTCAAACAGCCGTTCAGGAACACAGGGATTCATGGGCTTCTAGCAAGTTACTCAGCAGCGTAACCCAACTCAGGGAGCAGGGAAGTCAATGAACTGGGTAATGAAAATATGTCAGTTTCAGCCCTGTTTGCTAAAGCTTTGTAACTCCAGGCTTGGCTGCTGCTTCAAAGACACCCCTGACCGACTCTCTCCTTCCCCTCTCTCTCCACTTCCCCAGCCTCCTCTCTGTCCCCCCACAATAGCCTGCTACTGCAAGAGCCTTCTCCTCTCCAGCGCCTGCTGTCTGGAACAGCCTCCCTCTCTCTCTCTCCAGCCACCCCCCCGGTTCTCCCTCTCCTTTCCCAGCGCCGCCTCTTCTCCCTCTGGCTCCATTGGTATTTTGGGGGAAAACAGTTTGTGTAACACACATGCTGGAAATGCCCATTTCCAGGAGCCGCCTCCGCAGACATTTCCCAGCTGTTCTCAGTGCCTGGCACAATACAGCTGAGGCCAGGGGCCAAATTCTCCTCTCAGGCCAGGTCTACGCTACAGCCCTCTATCAGTATAACTACGTCACTCAGGGGTGTGAAAAATCCACACCCCTGAGCCACGGAGTTACACCGACCTTACCCTCCGCGTAGACAGCGCTGTGCCCACCGGAGAGCTTCTCCCGTCAACATAGCTGCCACCTCTCGGGGAGGTGGGTTAACGACGCCAACGGGAGAGCTGTGCCGCTGTACCGCTGTAGGTGAAGACAAGTCTTCACTCACACCAGCACAAGCCTGGAGTCACCCACTGATCTTAATGGAGACAGATCTGTAGAAAGGAGAAGAAAATCAGGCTCTGTGAAACTAGATGGACTCCCCTGACTGGGCAGAAGCAGCTGCAGGGTTTAGAAAAGAAGCTGCCCCTTTGCCAAGGGGTCAACTGCAGAGCGAAACCTCCACACAGTCCCACAGATGCCCATGTAACTGACCTGCACGTCTCGTCATTGATGGGTAAATGGGTCCAGACCACTCTGTGCCTGGCTCGGGCTCGGACTACGCACAGTCTGCCCAGACATCTCTGTGCCTGGCCGGCACGCTCAGTGCCCCCAGGAACAACTTCGCTGAACCAGGAAAAACATCATCACTTTGAAGCTGAAATACGTCCATGGGCAGCTCTATCGGCAGCGTCCCATGTCTCATCTCTTCTCAGCAGCCTCAGGTCAAGTGCGCTGCCTGTTTAACAGCCGTCACGTCGTCCCTCGGGGGAAGGACTAGCTCCTGTCCTAGCATGGGATGTTCTCGGGTCTTTTTCCATCTCTACCTAGCCTGATCCTGAATGATACATATGCTCCCGATGGAGATCGCAGACTGCCATGGAAACACAAATAAGCACTCAGCACCACCAGGCGGGAAAGGGGTGAGTGGTAACATGGCGGGTGGGCCACAGACCCAGCTAATCAGATTTCTGCTTCCTGGGGGTCAAATTTCCGACTGCTTGTCAGTCTCAACCAGGGGGCAGATTTTCCAAAGTACCCAGCAGACGCCACTGTGATATTTAATGGCCCGATTTTCACCAGTGCTCAGCACCCAACACAGGGGTGAGCTCTTGTGAAAAGCTGGCCCAAAAGGCACCACCTCTGGTCAAACCCTTCCTTAAGACATCGCTGATCCCGATTCTTTTCTAACATGGTTGGTACTGGTAAGTATCCTCCAGATAGCCTGGGCCAATTGTTTTCAGCCAATGGGATAGTAGCATAGGTGCTGGAACTGAGGGTGCGAGGGGGGCTGCCGCACCCCCTGGCTTGAAGTGGTTTCTATTATATCCAGGGTCTACAGTTTGGTTCAATGGCTCTCAGCACCCCCCCACACTCACACACACTATAAACATTCTTCCAGCACCCCTGAATAGTACAGTAGTGAATTAGTTGCTCAGACTAGTCACTGTCCCTGTTGTCTGGTTGGTCAACTAAGTGACATGGCATCATCTCTGCTCCCTGATTGGATGACTGAAATATTTCCCATGGTGACCAATACAGCTTTTGGAAGAAGACAGGGTCATGCTAAAGAGGGTGAAAATGCCAGGGATCGGGGCCACGTTGCGACCAGCGTGAGGAATAAAAGCCTCTAGTGTCACATCAAGCTGCAGTCCCCCAAAAAGCCGCACATATGCAACCCTCACCCTGGGTGGATCAGCGGGCATGAGCCCACAGATCTCTGGCACTAGCATACCCAGCGCTCTTAGCCAAGTCTGCAGCAGCCGCATCAAACTCGGCCCAGCTGCCCCTAGATGGCATGACACTGAGTGGGTTTGAATTACACCTAGCAGGGTTTAACTAGTCAACCAGCTGCAATAATGGCTGATTGATCACCCACGACCCGAAGCCTGTTTCCAAGCGCTCAGTACATGCTCTCTGCCCCTGGGAACACGAAGTTCCTTTGGTGGGGCGGTTCCGACTCCTGCTATGTGAAATAACTCCCGGGGGTGAGGAGGACACTTACGTGAGTGGAGGTCGCGCTGGCTGGTCCCTTGGCCTGGAACATGGTTCCTTCCCCCTCTGTCTTTTGGTTTAATCCTGAGGTTGACGTCAGTGGCCAAATGCTGCCGGGCTGCTGCGGCTAAGTCTGGCCCCTTGCGATATCTGGGGATGACATGTCAAGAGAAGCACGGCTCGTATGGGCAGACCCGCTCCCTCGCTCCGGACAAGCTGCCACCAGTTCAAGGCTTGGCAGGGTCGGTGCCTAGAGCGCGGGTGCTTGACCCTGACCAGGTGCATTCGCAAGCTGGGTCCCGGGCAAATATACAGAGCAGCCCTGGGGGGCAGCAGCTCCAGGCTTCCACGGTGTGACCTGGGGAAAGGGCAGGGGTAACTGAGCGGCTTGTGGGTGCTGGGGAGGAGGTGGTTCAAATCCTCAGTGGTGCCCCTTGCCTGACAACACCTTCCTCCTTCCCCAGGGTCCAGCCTCCAGGATCAAGCTCCTGGGATTGTCTAAGGAATCGGAGCGATTTAGGCGCCCAAATCTCCCAAGCTCCTTTGAAAGTCCCAGCCCGAGCACGAAGGATGGGATTCACAAAGGTGCCTCACTTCCACTGAAACCAATGCGAGTTAGGCACCTAAATACCTTTGTGAGCCCCACCCTGAGCTGAGTTTAGCCCAGTGGCCGGGCACTTGCCTGTGAATGGGGAGCTGCTGTGTAACAGGCTGGGAATCCCAGACTGCAATAATTGGATGAACGCGGCGTGTGACCTAGACAATGAGGGCGAGACCCTGTGTAGTGGCATTGGGTCACTGGGCGTTCCTGTAGCCAGCTAACTTAATAGGGGGCAGTTGGAAAAACGCAATGGCTCTAGATAGTAGCCTCCCAACATGCCCTTGGGGGCGACTGTGCAGTACCTGGCCAATGACTGGGGCTCCTCGGTGCTACAGAGAAATAATAATGGCGGAGCTATCAGCAGGGCAGATGCCACGGCCAGGCTCCAGGCCAGAGTCACGCAGCTGTTCTGTCAAGGCAGGGAGCCCGGCGATCAAAGGGACCCGGAACGTGGGAGGGAGGGGGAGTTGTGAGTGATCTGTCTGTGAGGAGAACAGGCTGACTTGGAGACAGACAGGTCCTGGGGGAGCATCTGAAGCGGTGGGGGCCTTGCCCAGCTCCCGGGGGGTGCTAAGCCGTGGGGAAAAGCAGGCACGCGCACAGACTGGGGATGGTTTTAAGAGAGCTGGGGTCACCCCCTGCACAGACCCTCAGCTCTAGTTCTAGGAGGGGCCCGGTGCCCCCGCATCAGGCTCCGCGCTGTCCTCAGGCCAAGCGCGCAGGATTTGCAGGTGCTGCAGCCCCTGAGAAAGTGCCTCCGATTTTACCCAACTCATTTCCCGTCTCCTCTGTGGTTTGCTTGTTATTTCCTGCTCCACCGAGTCGCACAGCCGGAGTTACCCTTGGCCAGACGCACATGCTCAGCGGGGTCAGAGCAGGCCAGCCACCGCCCACCGGAACCAGAACACCCACTAACAAGGGGGGTCACAATCCAGACCCACCTGGAGGGGCTTGGGCCCCGTCCTGGGGCCTGCCCTAGGGCACGCACCCTTGCAAAGAGAACCAGGGCCCTCTCTCTCCTTAGGACCATCAAAGGGGTCTGTGGACCTCCCGAGAAGCTTCCTGTCCCAGCCAGAACCGGGGCTGAAAAAGAAACAAAGCTCTTACCAGGCTCCGTCGAGCTCCAGCTGCGGCTGGGGTGGAGCCGAGCGACAAGCCGAGATGCTTTGTCCCTAGTCAGGAGATTGGCCCTCTGGGGAGGGGACGTTCTCAGCACCAAGGAGACGCTCGGGGCTGGGGAGACCTACAGAGAAAACACAGAGAGTGTTCTGCCCCGGTAGAGCAGTAACAGCATCACCCAGTGCAGGGGAGGGGGGCGCAGGCTCCGACGCCGGGGGGCTTGGCGCTGCCCAGTGCCCCACTGCCCTGATGTAAACCCACTTCAGTCGGGGGGGCCCAGAGCCTAACCTGCCTGTTCTATGGGGTCACGGGAGCGTCATCCCCGCTGCCCCAAAACATGTCCAGAGAGCGAGACACCAATGGACGGGGAAACAGCTGGCCAGACGTGCAGAAAGCCCCTAGGTTTCTCACCTACCTTCACCCCTCAACCCCCGCCCTTCACACATCCCTCACCATGCCCCACACCTTCAATCCCCCTCCTTCCACACACCCCACCAAGGCTCCCCCCCCCCGCACGCCCTGCCCTGCGCAGACCCATGTCAGAGACCCTCCCCTCTGCGCACATACCCAGCTCAGACCCCCTCGTCTCAGTAACGAAGGCCCAGTGGAGGGGCCCCTTGGTGCACAGCTCTGCAGGGACTGAATAGGAGATGTTGCTACACATCCTTCCTGCCAGAGGACAGGGAGGGGAGGCAGCCGTGAAAGCAGCCAGGGAAAGGGTGCGCTTAGGAGTGTGGGTCAAACATCCTGTGTTAGGTCAGAACCCACAGGGTTGCAGCTACCACCAATGCGGCCGCCCCGCCAATGGAGGTGCTAGTGCAGACAGGGCTCAGGCATCGGGGTCAGAGGATACGATGGTAAGAACGCCGGGTTCCTGTCTACACTACAGCCTACGCTGCTGGGAGCGGCACAGACGGTGAATTGCAGGGCCCATACTCGCCAGCGTAGATGCATCCAGAAGGGTTGTCGCCGTCCCAGCCCATAGAGGCTTTACCAGTGTCTCTAGAGCAGCCTTTCTGGGCATGGCCCCGCTGTTCTAGAACAGCCCTACCTGTACTGCATAGGCTGTGCTCTAGAACAGCCTTTCCATGCATGGTATCGTGGCCAAGAGTAGCATTACAGGGGGCTCTCCCCCCCGCTCCAGAACTGCCTTCCAGGCTCCATCATCATCCCAGCCATTCTGGAACATACTTCCTACGTGCCACCCCCCTCTGCTCTAGAACCGCTGTCCAGAGCGCAGTGCTGCCGCTCGAGAACCGCCACCTGCTCACTGCGCTTTGCCCACGGCAACCGCCCATCAGTCTGTGGGAAAGCTTTGGCTAGACATCCCTGGTGTGCTGCAGGCGGCTAATGGGTCCAGATCCTCTAACCGACCCGGGTAGCCCCTGCCAGTCACATGGGGCCCGATCAGCGTGGCAACACGGAACCTGCACGCTCAGCCGGGGGGGAGAACAGCTTTAAACAAGCAAACTCTGCAGGTGACATCAAGGGCCTGGGTTTTCCAGGCTGGATCATTCCCAGCTGAACTTGGTCCCTGAGCCCAAAGTGGTCACCTGGCAGGGAGCAGAACCCAGCCCTTCTGAGTGTCACTCCACGGTCTCGCCGCTGGGCCGCGCTGCCTCTCAGTGCCTATAGTTTTACAGCGTTCTAGAACCGAAAGAAATAGTTACAGAGCAGGAAGGAAGCGTGGTGCGGTGGGCAGGGACCCCACTCTCTGCTCCTGCCACTGGCTTCCTGTGTGATCTTGGGTAAGACTCAGCCTCTCTGGGCCTTGGTTTCCCATCTGTACAATTGGGAGGATAAACACACTAGCGACCGCAAGATGCTCCGACACTACAGCAATGGAGGGCCAGATAAGCACCTTAGAGCATGTGTGGGACAATGACATTGCGGGCGAACAGGAGGGGCTGAGCTCTGGAACGAACCGGAGATGATGAAGCAGAGAGAGAGACAGGCATGGCAGGAAAAGGCGATCTTGTGGGAGGGAGAGCAGGTCAGCGCTAGCTGAGGAGAGAGAGGGGAGCAGCCACATACAGCGGTGCTGCCTGGGGAGGGTGTGCGTTACACACCAAGAAGTGGGACTGGTCGCTGGCCCTTGGCCACACATCGCCCTATGCCCTCAAGAGAGCGAAGAGGAGCGGGGATTGAGACTTGCTTCCACCCATCACAGAGGATACTTAGCTCTTAAGGTCACTCCTGCTGGAACAAGGCCCGACAAAGCAACTATCAGTGATCACGCAGGAAGCAGCAAAAAAAAAAAAAAAAAAAAAAACAGCTTGGTAACGGAGCTTGTCTTTGAATGGCGGTGGAGGGGACTGGGCCAGATTCATCCCTGGCGCAACTCCACTGACTTCAGTGGCGTCACGCCAGCGAGGAGTTGAGCCCCCCAGTCGCTCAACACAGGAGGTTGCCCAATCAGGGTTTGGCTGGACTGTAAACCAGCATTGACGAAACACGTCCGGCTCTGCAATAACAGGTGCAGGGACCTGGCAAGTCGTGCGCACTTGTGCCTTATGGGCCAGTCTTTCAAAGGGCTCAGTGCACCCACAATGGGGGAAGAGGCCAGCACAGCGGGTGCATGCTGGATGCTGGGCACTTGAAAACTTGAGTCCTTGTTGCCTAAATGGGAGTTGAGCTCTCTGGAAAAGGGGGGGTTCTACACTCCTCTGGCAGTGCCATTTATACCCCCTTTACGTGCAAATGAGAATCACGCCCACTGCAGCCTGTGGCTGGGTTTGCAGTGATTTCTGCTGAATCCTATCATCATTTCTACTCCTGGCTCTGCGACTCACTCACTTTGACACCTTGGTCAAGGCAACGTGCCGCTGCCTGCCTCAGTTTCCCCACCTGCAAGGTGAAGCGCGTGATATTGACCAGCTGGACCTCACATGGCTAACTCTGTCTGTAGAATACAGCTAGTCAGGAATTTTGCAACAAGTTGTTTTCTCGTCAATAGAAAAAGGGTCGACATTGAATCAAAATGTTCTGATTGACTCAAACCGGGGGGCCGGGGGGAGGTTCTGTTTTTTGTTTCACAAATATTTTTGAGATTTCGACTTTTCATCCCAGTCTGAGACAGGGAAAAATGTCAAACTCTTGAATATATTCATGGGGCAGGAAAACTGTTTTCCCACCCAGCTCTAATGTAGAGCACTTTGCGATCCAGAGATGAGAGGCTCTCTATTAGTGGGGTGCTAATTAACGATCGATTATCCAGCCCTGATCCTCCTCTGTGGCCCATGGAGCGCAGGCAGCTTGACACACTGGCAGTAACAAAAGGGGCGACTTTATTATTTTTGTTTTAATAACCAAGCAGACTCGGTGCCGCTTTCTCATGGCCCCTATTGACGTTCTGCGTCGGATGCTCCTGGGAAATGGAGCATTGTCGCCAGCTGCCACTGGGAGTGGATTCCCCCCAGTCAGGAGCAACTCTGGGCTGACTCAGCAGTAGTGGAGCTTGTCAGAGAGTGAGCAGAGCTGGCCGTGAAGGGGAGACGTGGGAAATGTCTCCTGCTGGGATTCTCACCCTGCGGAGCCCCTCGGGGCTTTGGGGCATCTTAAGTCATAGCACAAAATCCCTGTTGAGGAAACGACATGTTTCCCGCTTCGCTCTGCCAGCTGGAACATCCACTCAGGCCAACGGTTGCTGCCACCTGATGCCTGTTTGGGATCCGGTGTGGAATGAGTTGGTGGGTACTTAGTGCAGACCCCCCAGTGGAACAGTCACCTCCTGCCCCTTGTCAGCTGCATCATCAGAGAGAGGACGAATGGAACAGACGATGGTGACCGACCTGCCCCTTCACCATTAGAGGGTGCCCCTCCAGGGCAGGGCGTGGGATGGAGGGGGCGCCGGGACAGCATGGAGGAAGCCTGCGCCTGTCCATGACAATTCACCAATGCTGGACTTGCTTAGGGCAGAGTCCTGAAGTCCCGGCTCCAGCAAACTCCCAGAGACTTCAGCAAGTGTGTGCCGGAGTCAGGACCTCAGGGTCTGGCCCTTCCGTTCTTTTATTTAATTATTGTCTCTGTAGACAAGCTGAAGGTATCTGCAGGGTGGGAGGGGCTCCGGCAGCCACGAATGCCATGCGACAACGCTGAAGCACCACAAAATGAGTCACTTTCTGCTGACACTGAACTTTATTAGAATAAGGAAAACAGGCTCAGTGGTTTGAGCATTGGCCTACTAAACCCAGGGTTGTGAGTTCAATCCTTGAGAGGGTCACCTAGGGATCTGGGGCAAAATCAGTACTTGGTCCTGCTAGTGAAGGCAGGGGGCTGGACTCTTTTGGGGTCCCTTCCAGTTCTATGAGATAGGTATATCTCCATATCATATATTATCCCTTAAGCTGCTCTGCCTCTCTGCTTCACTGCAGAGTTTCTGCCTAGAATCTTTCCCACCACCCCCGGTTTCCTGCTACAGATTTAAAGAAACAGTACCCGATTGTCGCAACGAACAACCTCCACACACCCACGGGCACACATAGGGTCTGTCAAACTCTGCCTTCTGCTAACCGTCGCCCCATGCTGGCGTGTCACTCAGAGGACATGATCTCCCCTGCCACAGTGAAATCTACACCTGACAATTGCTCTGACAGGACTAAGGAGACTTTCGGCAGTATATTTGTGAGGGGCAGTGGTACCTCTCGGCACGGCAGAGATGAAGATTTCCTCCCTCCCCTCACTGTGTTCTCTTCTCCTAGGCCACTCGGCAAAAGCCTGGAGCAAACTCTGGCCAGCTGGTGAGCGGCCCTTCGGAAAGCCAAAATGCTTCCTGTAGGGCTAGCGAGCCAGGCACCGGGCCCCTCTCAAGCATATGGTTCCCATTACAAGCACTGCGCGGAGTATGTTTACTGGTAGGATAATCGTGCCTGTGCGTCAGACTTTCCCAAGGGTAAAGCGCAGGGTAGGAAGGTTCCCTCGCGCTGCAGGTCCATGAGAAACAGCACCACGTGAAGGGCGCCTGGCCTCATTTGCTAACGTCCTTTGAGTGAATTACGGCTGGTGAAAGGTGCCAGGTATCCAAATCAGCACGTGCTCTGCCAGAACAGGGGGATGACTTGCACTCAGTACCTTAGACACGGCTCTTCCCTCTGCACTCAGGAAGCATGTGTGAAAGAGCCCAGCCTGACGGCCCGTGGGGTTGATTTTCCTGGCTTAGCCATCGTGTGCAAGCAGTGACAGTGCAAATTTCACACACACACACACACACACACACACACACACACACACACACACACACACACACACACACACACACACACGGAGAGTCCACCCTCAGTTTCCGTGGCCCATTCAGCCCTTGCCCTCTCTGCCAGCCAGGGCACCAACTGAATTTTTTTGACATGTGGAGCTAATCTGAGACCCACCAAACTCACTGCACCCCGGGCAGAGGTGCCCCCGTTTCTATAGCAACAGTTTTGGGGCCTTGGCTGGCCTGGGCTAGATCGGCAGCAGGGGCTGGGAGGCTGCACTAGCGCGAGCATCCACTTTGCTGGGTCCAGGCAGGCTCGCAGAGGGCAGGGGAACACATTGGGGACCTAACTGAGTATCCGCAGGAGGGAGGTTTTCCTTCCCGCCCCGCCCATTAGTGCAAGATAGGAGAGAGCCTGGGTCTGAACACGCTCAGGGCTCGCATGCGAGCTCTCGCTGGACGCTTGGAGGGACGGGCGGGCGGATAAGAGCAGTTGGAGCAGGTCGCGGGAGGGCGGGGTTAGTCTGTGGCAGACTAGAAGCGCCCCCTAGTGCTCTCTGACCTGTACTGCATGTGAGACACTGGGAAACATACGGACCAGGAATGAACATGGGTGATTCTCCTTTCGAGCCAAGGTGGGGAGACAAAAGATGGCCCAGTGGTGAGGGTCCTCGCCAGGGACTGCAGAGGTGTGAGTTCAAGCCCCTGTGCTACCAGCTTTCCTGTGTGACCTTGGGCAAGTCACTTTGTCTTGCTTTGCCTTGGCTCTGCATCTATAACATAGGGATAATAGCACTGCCCTACTTCATAGGATGCTCAGATACTACAGTGATGGGGGCAGGTAAGTACCTTCCCTAGATGCTAACCCAGCAGCTACCATTGACTTCAGTTGGAGTTGCTCAGCGTCTTGCAGCCAGGTGCAGATACAATGCACCAAGCTCACGGTTCTAGCCCTTTTCCAGCCACATCTTGCTGCCGAGTTGCCTCTTGAAAGATTGCCCGCGGGAAGGAAATCTGCAGATAGGATGCTGGCAGGGAAGCCATCTCCTTGGGAGGTTCCACACGCGATCATAGCTGCGCTTGGGACCATTACCAGCCGGCTGCAGCCCGTCTGGGCCCGATCCTGAAAGCTGACACTGAAGTGAGTGGGAGTCGGGGGTGCTTGGCTCATCTCAGGATCAGGCCCTTGTTGCTATTAGACACCAGCCAACCCATAGGAGCATTAGCTTTGCCATGCCGAAATACTGGTCCATTTAGTGTCCTGCTCCTGGCAACAGCCATTACCTGATGCTTCAGGGGTTGGCAAAAGCAATACACCTAACGCGGCCAGACTGGCATACGTTGCTGTGTATGGGAGCACGGGATTCATTCCTGATCCCCACAGAGGCTCTCAGCTCATTCCCTGCCCCAGGCACTTTGAATACCACAGAGCTGCAAATTACACTGGCCATAAAATCATTCGCCCCCCCCTTTTAGAATCTTCCAATGGTATCTGACTTTCAGTCATACTGGGGCAGAGAGTTCCACAGGTAGATGATTAGCTGCATGAAGAATTAGAAGGTCTGCAGTAGTTGGGTACAGGCAAATGGCTAAGACAGCGGGACAGACAAGGCATTGAGCGGTTAATTTGAGGCTCGTAGAGAGAACCATTCGGACATATACCTTAAGATAGAATTTACTGGTTTTCTGGCATTGAAAAAAAAGCAACTACCACACTCTCCTAAGGTGCCTTAGCACTGGTCCATCCTGACAATGGTAACTAGATCTTAACAATGTTTTTGTCTGGGAATTTCCTTAGTTTTTTAGAATGTACCTAGAGATGCTCACATATGAACGCACACTCAGCACTTATACTTTCTTCTGCGAGAGAGCCTATAAATAGATACAGGCTTGATTCGTCAGACATGCTGAGCACCCACAAGTCCCATTAAAGTCAATGGAACATCGGGGTGTTCAGCACCTCAGAAAAGAGGCAAGATTTTTCCATGGTGATTAGTGGTTTGGGAGCCTTCATTTTTGGGGTGTCCAGCCTGAGACACCATAAAGGGGCATAGTTTTCAGAACAGACGCTCCTGTCCTCTGATAATCAAGCCCCTTCCTGGGTTTTGGGTTGGGCACCCCCAAAAAAGCACTAGTTCCCACTGAAAACCTTGCCCATCATTTGTAAATTCCACACGCGCTAATGGCCCTTATAAACACCGAAACAAGGACCACGGTGGAGTTATACTGTCTGAGAGTCCCCCTTCAAACACCATGACTGGACTTCTCTTTGGCTCCAGGCCACCTCTCCCTGCATTGGACCTCTCAGAGTTCTTCAACTCCATCTCCAGGGTGGCTCAGTTCCATTCATCCGTGTCTCCCAACAAATGCTTGCAAGAACTCAGCCAGCCACTGATGGGAGTTCTTGGAGGGTCACAGTTTGCAGGGCTATGACTGTTGAACTGAGCCCTATCCCACACCTCGCCAGTACTGAATGGTACCAGTGCTGATGAGACCAAACACAAACCACTTGGGATTTCTCGATCAAGGTGATTTGGAGACTAGACATTAAAAAAAAAAAAAAGTAGGAGACTTTAGAGGGTGCGGAAAGCCAGTCGTTCTGGTTTAATTCATCTGAAACTGGCTTAATTCATCTGAAACTCCACTGTCCCCTTCAAATTTGCCGCTTTCCGCTTTTCTACTAAACTCTCTCTGCTTTGTGGTTCTCTTGCCCTCTCAGCCAATGGGTCTGTTGCATCTACCAGTTGCATCCTGTCTAACATGCAGACAGAGCTCTCTCAGGGGCAGTCTTCTTGGTTTTTTGTTTGCACAGCCTCTAGCACAATGGGGACCTGATCCTTGACTGGGGGGTAACAAGCCTACAAGTTTGGCCTACAAGTCACTTCCTGTCAGTTTCAACTGGACTAGGTTTTAAATGATCCATTCGAATCAAATGGGTCAGTGTGTTATCTCTCTGTGCTTCCGTTTCCCCCATCTGTAGCATGGGGACAATGATCCTGACCTCCTGGAAAAGCATTTTGAAATCTATGGATGCAAAGTGCTAGATAAGAGTAAGATTTTATTATTAAAACTCCTAGACCTGGAACAATCTCCCAAGGGAAGCCATGAAAGCCCCTCGCTCAAGAGGTTTAAAGCTGGACTGGATGAGACATTAGGAAATGCACTGTCAGGAATAATCCTGCATTAGCCAAGGGGGATAAACTAGCTGTGATCTAACAGCTCATCTCCCATCTCTGGTTTCTCTGATCACATTAAAAATGGACACACACCCCCTCCAGCCCCTCCCTCGTGTGTATTGCAGCATGTGACAAAGAGCTGCTGAAGAGGTTAAAGCCCAACCAAGGCTGGGAAATTCAAGGGAGGAAAAAACAACCCTGCGGTGCAGACTGGGGGGGGGGGGGGGGGGCGGGGAAGGGGGCTGGCTGGAAAACAAGAAGTGGGGGGGAGCATGAGAAACACCTCAATAGCCCTGGGCTGTGGGAAAACCAGATTCAGTTCCCTGCTCTGTCCCATGTGCAAGTCCCTACCACGGAGCGGGGGACAGACCAGACAAGCTAGCCTGGAACTGCTGAAGTTTCCATCACAACCACTACATTGCCACCAAATGGTTCAGTTTGACCAAGAAGGCATTTCTGATGGACCACAAGTTGGAACCAAACCGTTCCAGCCGGCTTCAGGGCTGTGTCTCCAGCCCAGCCGCCCCCAGCCCAGCATCACCCCTGGCCCGCTCGCTCTCGCTTCTGCTCACCACCAGGCCAGCTCCTCGCCTTGCAAGCCCAGGCAAGGCTCGGAGAGGTGTCCATCTCCCCAGAGGGCTATGGGTTCACGCCGCCTGGCCCCTGGCTGACCCCATGTCCCGGAGTGGTCCCCCGGCAGGACTTAATGTGTAACGAAAGCAGTGCCGGGGCTCAAGCAATTGTTTTACTTTCATAACTGACGCGGCAAGCCCAGAAGTACCGGGGCTCTGAACTGCCCGGCCCAGAGGTGATGGGGCCCTGAACTGCCCTGTCCAGAGGTGATGGGGCCCTGAACTGCCCCGTCCAGAGGTGCCGGGGCTCTGAACTGCCCCGTCCAGAGGTGCCGGGGCCCTGAACTTTCCCATCCAGAGGTGCCAGGGCCCTGAACTTTCCCGGCCCAGAGGTGCCGGGGCTCTGAACTGCCCTGTCCAGAGGTGCCGGGGCCCTGAACTGCCCCATCCAGAGGTGCCGGGGCCCTGAACTGCCCCATCCAGAGGTGCCGGGGCCCTGAACTTTCCCGGCCCAGAGGTGACGGGGCTCTGGACTGGCACAAATTAAGTTCTGGCCACTGGCCAAAAACAGACACCCCGGGCGGTTCATGCAGCCTGAAGATTCTGGCCCCAATGGCCACCCATCTAGACCTCCTCCCACTGCCTCCTCGGAGAGCAAAAGTTGCAGGCCCCTTCCCCTTATGTCTGGCCTGTCTTATGAACCCCCCTTCCCAGAAACCGGGCTGGGCTGGGCTGGAACCCCCTTCCCACCCCCCTTTCCCCTGCTGTGCAATGGTCCATGCGCCTCCTTCTCCCTGGCTCGGTGTCTGCCTCTCTGTGCATCTCTCCATCCCTTTCCCTCCGGGCATCTTTCTGCCCCTCCAGCCCTCCGGCGCCGGGGGCTGTTCCTGGCCCCCTCCCTCCCCCCGAGACCAGCAGCAGCAGCTCCCCATCACCCCCCCCGCCGCAGCATTGTCTCCTCCGGCCGCCGGAGCTTGTGCTGGACTCACCCTGTGCCCGGGCCGGGCTCCTCGCGGGGCTGCAGGGCAGAGGGAGGCTTCCCCGGCAGGGTCTGTCCGTCCCTCTGGCCAGGAAGCGGGGGGCTTTGTTGGGTTTTTTTCTGCCCAGACTCAGCTCTGGGAGCTGCTTCCTGCCAGCTCCCTCCAGCCGCCTTGCTAGTCCTTTTATCACAAGGCTGCTGCCTGTGATTGGCTCCTTGCTTTTCTCCTTTGTGTGAAGCAACCTATAACCCCCAACCTCCTCCGAGCCCCCCTCGGTCCCCCTCTCGCCAGTCTCTCTCTGCCCCCCCCCCCAATAAAAATCCAAGTTGCTTTCCTGGCCTGTCCCAGGGTGAGCCTTGCCAAAGCAGATCTCTCAGGTGCCTGCCTCCCTCTAGTAGTGCCAGGGCAAACAATCATTCCTCCTTCGCTGCTGTCAAGGTGGGGCCGGTTCTCCAAACAGCCCCCGTCCCACAAGGCCCCCTGGCAAAGTTCTGGGGTTCGGGCTCAGCCATCTATGGAGAGGGGGTCAGCAGTGTCCTTTGGCTAGAGACGCTCAGGCCCCTTTAGCAACACTATGGGGCAAGATTCTCTCTGCTCATGGCAGCCTCCCTGACCCCTCATGGCAGCTCCCCTGCCCCCAGAAGTTCCCTCCTTCCCATGGCTCCGTTCCCAAGTTCCAAGGCTTGCTAAAGTTTGTAGGGATTGGTGGACTACAGGCTCAGCTGGAGGGGGGGGGGGGGGGGGCTTGATGCATTGCCTTGGGAGATCCCTCCCACTAAGGTTCACAGCAGACACGCTCCCTTCCTAAGGACCCGAGAAGGCATCCATCGAAGGTGCTTACAGCTGCCCATCTCTGTAGTGTCTTTAATTCATTCACCCTCACAACCTCCCTGTGAAGACAGGAAGCATTAGTATCACCCCTCGACACTGAGAGACTAAGTGATTTGCCCAAGGGCACCCAGAAAGTCTATGACTACGCTGTGCTCAGCTCCAACAGCTCTTTCGAAATTTGCCCTTTGTTCACTTCTTTCCAGTGTCACACACCAACCTGTTGGGGAGTTTTGCTCTGTAAATGTATTAAGAACCCCAGTAGCGAATTAGTGATAAAAACTAAGCTGGTTTCACATCATGGTCCCCAAAGGCGCCTACGTAGCACAGTTACACGGATAGATCTCTACAAGGACACATGCCGGTTAAGTACAGTTTGATGCCGTGCAGGAAGCCCTAGGTGTGTTTAGATGAAACATCCGTCTGCAAATGCATCCAGGTGACCTAACAGGTGCAGAATTTGTCTACAGAACAAAATGCAAAAAACATTAATGAATTTCCAGAGGTGTTCAATGGGCGGGGATGTAATAACAAAATAATACATCACACTGACACAGATACAGATCCCACAGTATGGCCTAAAAGACATGTATGACATAAAATCGCATCCTTTCCCCCCTATGAGTACAGGGGCGTTAAAGGGCCTCTTCACCTTGAATGATCCCTCGAAATATGTGTTAACAAGTTATGCTAAATAATCTGTTCCCCCGTGAGTATGTTTCCCAGACCTGAAGAAGAGCTCTGCCGAAGCTCCTAAGTTTGTCTCTCTCATCAACAGATGTTGGTCCAATAAAAGATATTACCTCATTCACCTTCTCTCTAGTCTCTCTAATATCCGGGGAACAACACAACTACAATAACACTGCGTACATAACGTTCCATTATCACTGACACAGCTGAACTTGACTGGATGGTAAAATTAGATGTTGCTGAGCAACTACAGACACTAAATTACTTGGTTAAGAATATGATCACTATAATAAAGTCCACACAGCATAAGTTCAGAAATACTATGCATAATGCACAGTGCCCATCTGGGTAGTGAGACGTAAGAACAGAGTCGGAGATGCCCCATTATGTCATGAATGCTGCCACGAAAGAGACGATATCCGAGTGTGAAATCTACAACGAACACAGGAAACACCATGGAAAAGAACCACTGAAAGGATGTGAGATTCCTCGTTGCCCTTGGTCCAAAGCTGGTGCAGATCTATTGGAAAGAAACGGGAAAGATACTCGTTAGGTCTCTTACTAATGACCACTAGGCCCTTTTTTTTTTTAAATGCAACTGAGCTGTTGCAAATCACACGGGTAGCAATGTACCATTTGCTCACCTGGGATTCTAGATAAGTCCATACTAGAAAATGCCTCACACTTCCCAAATGACTCAATTCAGCAATTCCCTTGGATAGATCAGTTCAGGTCCAGCCTCACTGCACAGCCAAATGAGTTGGCGGGAAAGTCAACACAAATAGCAAAGGCCTCATTGACGCCAATGGTAACACTCCTGTTGACTTTAATGGGGCCGGGATTTCATCCTTGAGTAAAAAAACACCTCCAACCCTAGTGGATTCAAGGCATCTCTCTTTAGCGTTGTTCAAATATCACAACACTCCCCATGATGTTTTATTGGGATCACGACTTCGGAAACTCATGGCCAGAAGGACAAAACCAACATCGAATATGCTTCTGGAGCCAAAGACAATCAGCCTGAAGTAGTTAGAAAAGAAACATATACCAGGAAACTAGAACGGACGAAATACAACAATGCCAAGCCGAGTAAGTGAGAGAGTAGGTTGGATTTCAAACAGAAAGTGTCTAGCAAGCGGCAAAGGTCACAGCTATAGCATCCACCCACACCAAAGTGATGTGTCAGACCCGCTGCTGAGGGAGAACCCTACAGGAGGAACCGAAAACACCTAAACAAAACTCAGGAAACTGGCTCTATCCGTGGTACTTATCTGACCCCTGTGACATTGCTACCCAAGCACCTCACAACCTTTAATATACCCCTGAGGTAGGGCAGTGCTGCTATCCCCATGGCGCAGATGGGGGAATGAGGCACAGAGAGTACCTCTACACTGCATTGTAGACCTGGGTCTCACAGGCATGTAACACGCCCACACAGACATTCTGACTCGGGTCTGCAGCTTGACCTGCATCCACACTGCAAAATGACAGGGCTTGGATGTGCGTCCTAGGACCCATTCCCCTGGTGGGTCCTAGGACCCAGGTCCAGAGGGCTTGCTGACCTAAGTCAGAAAGAGTTGTGTGTGGATAGTAGGGAGGGTTGGGGTCAAACCTGAGTCTGAGCCTTGGTTTACAAATGCAGTGTAGACATACGCATGGTCACACAGAGAGACTATGGCAGAGGGAACTGAATTAGATCTTCCAACCCGTCCCCCTGACCAGCCGGCCTTCCTTCCTCTCCTGGGTCTCTGGTTCTTGAGGACATCCAGAATGCCAGCAACTTTGCTCAGGTGCTTAGAGAGGGAGCATATCTCCCACCCACACACCGGCCTCGAAAAACAGCCAAAGCAGCAAACACAGTCTCCAGGGCGTGGCCCCACCTCAGCGTGGGAACTGAGCGCAGCAGAAGGAACTGTTCTGAAGAGAACGCAGCAGCTGTTTGATCGGAAAGCCACTGAGAGCTGTTACTGACAGACACCCAGTACAAGGCAAAATAAGGAAGTTCCAGATCTGCCCTGTATCTTGTGCCATCGTTTGCACCAGTGCGAGGGAGGGTGTAAATTGTTACCCGTCTGTAGCATTTTGCACTCCCATTGCGCTGTGTAAGTGACGACACAAGGTGCAGGGCAATGAAGAATCAGGCCCCTTGGCTGCGGTCCAGGAGACGTGTGTGTATTTGGTTGTGTTTTACTACTTGGCCAGGTCAATTTGTGGGCAGTGGTTTAGGTTTTGTGTTAGGAAACGTAGCCACGGGAGAGATACAGACCCCTGCCGTGTGCTAGGGGTGTAATCTGAGTTATATTTTTCTTGGGGGATAGCTTAGTGGTTTGAGCATTGGCCTGCTGAAACCCAGGGTTGTGAGTTCAACCCTTGAGGGGGCCATTTAGGGATCTGGGGCAAAAATCTGTTTGGGGATTGGTCCTGCTTTGAGCAGGGGGTTGGGCTAGATACCTCCTGAGGTCCCTTCCAACCCTGAGATTCTATGATCTTTGTACCTGGAGCCGTCCTACATGACTGAGACATGGAAACAGATTAATCAATATAAATACCAGGCTCTTATGCAGCATGTTTCATCAGATGATCTCAAAGCACTTCACAAAAGAGGCCAGGATCATTAGCGCCATTTTACAGATGCACAGAGATGGGAAGGGACTTGCCCGAAGCCCCCTGGCAGGCCAGTGGCAGAAGCCAGGATTAGAACCCAGATCTCCTGTGTTACACTCCCAAAAGGCTAGGAGCGTTCTAGAGACGAGGACCCTCCTCTGCTCATTAATCGGATCTCTGGCCGAGTGACTGAATGCACAGCATAGGTATGAGTTTATATCATCTGTGTGGGAAGGACCTTAACTAGAAAGTGTAGCAACCCACCCCCTATGCTCTGCTCCACTCCACTCCATGCCAGGACACCCTCCCTTTTCCACTGTTAAAGGAGTCAGACCAGAATAGCAGAGGAAAGGCTCCAAATCAGGAAATTAGGTGCATTGGCAGGAATTGGGGCGAAGGAGCCTTAGCTACCCAGCTAAGACAAAGGGGATTGAATAGCCCTGCTGCATGTACAATAAAAGGCATTCGGCAGCTCCTCCTCCTGTTACACAGGGCATCCTCTAGTGCTCGGGGATCCCGGGGATCCCAGGCTGGATTCTTGTGCCCCATGGTAATTCATGGTTCCTGCCCTCCTCTTGCAGCCCCAGCAAGGCTCATTTTTCCATCTCAGCCTCCACCACACCCAGCAAAGCTCCAGAATGATGCTCAGCTCTATTACTTGTTGCTATGGTGACGAGCAAGGCGCCAGCGCTGGTGCAGGCTGAACAGCAGAGCTAGGAGGAGACTGGAGTGTGTGTGTGTGGGGAGGTGTAAATCACATCCCACGTTCACCTGCACACACTGCTGCCTTCCTGCTACTGTCCTACCCCAGCGTCTTCCCCTCCCCAGCAGGCCAGACACCATAAACATCCAGCGATGGAACTGGTACTGGTCAGAGAACTCCCCACCCTGGCCAGAGCCAGCTCCATAGTCATCCTTCCATATTGTGTGGCTTCCAGTAGAGACAAAGAACACAGAACAGAGCCAGGACTCCTGGGTTCTAGTCCTGGCTCTGCCACTGACTCCTTGGTGTAACCCTGTCATGTCTCTGTGCCTCAGTTTCTCCAGCAGAAAAACGGGAGTAGAACATAAAGGTAAATTAATGTTTGTAAGGCCCTTGGGTGCAGAGGGTTACTACAGTTCGAATAGGCCTGGGTTGGATGGTACCATGTGCTTACGCTCTTGTCGCTGTTATTGGCCAACAAGCATCCTGATCTCTACTCAAGATGATGCAACCACAGGGGAGGAGTGGGAACAAGCTAACCCAGGGGATGTGTTCTTCTCTCTTGCTCCTTTGTACCAGTTTGTCCTATGATTGTCTCCTCCCCCTGCCTCTATCTGCTCGCCCCTGTGGCCATGTTGGGGAAATCAGGCAGGCTTGGAGCTGCCACAGTTCCACCCAGAGGTCAGAGAGAGATTTCATCAGGTCAACAGGTGTGTATGTAAACAGACCGGGGCTGGGGGGGAGGAGGGAGATCTGGATTGTGTCTCTCCCCTTTTTATTGTGGCCCCTTCAGAAGCTGGGTGGTGGTGTGAGCTTTTGAGGGGGTCGTACATACAACTTCCAAGCAGAAATTACCAGCCCCCTGACCACTCATTTTCATGTGCCCTCCTCTTCCCTGAGAGTTTGTGCTTGTGCTTTTATTTGCATGACTTTGTGTCGTTTAGTTTGGTGTGTGTGTATGTGTGGGTAGGTGTGTGTGTATATTCACATACACATACACCCCCCCCCCCACACACACACAAGCGTGAGAGAAGAAAATCTTGGCTCCCTAGCCCTGCTGTTTGCTTTCCCCAGCCCCACTGATGAGTCCTGTTGCTGCTGCAGCACCCACGGAGGAAGCCATAGCGCAGGCAGGCTGCCAGCAGCAGGTGGAGCTCTCCTGGGAACAGCCATTATTAGAGGTTGCTTTTGACAGCCCCGTCCTTCAGACCCTCACTGAGACAACACGCACCCCCCACTCCCCGGCCAGGAGTGCCACAAACCAGAGCATCTGAGCAACATTGTCTGGTTTTGTTGCCAGTGGGGATTAAATTATAGAACACGGACCTGCTTGATTATTACAGGAGGACAATAAAAGGAAGAATCAGGGAGTGACAGATGGTCTTGGGCAGCCCATTGTTTGATCAGAAACCTGCTCAATCCCTAAATAGCTAAAGTCTGTAACATCAGTTAGCAGGAACATGCTACACCTTCTGAACAGTGACAAGGACAGATTAATATACATTTCATTACATCAGAACAAGGCCAGGAGGAAAGGATTCAATCTTGTTAAAAGAGAGGGGACTGAGGCCAAGACTCAACGGGGAACCCAACAGAGTTTTCTAAAGAACCAAGTGTAAATCTGTCTGAGAACAAAATGGAAAAGGATTCTGCGGTTCCTACAGAGACATGGGAGATGAGGTGATATCTTTTATTGGTCCAACCTCTGTGGGTGAAAGAGACAAGCTTTCAGACTACACAGAGCTGTTCTTCGGGCCTGGGAAAGATACTCAAAGTGTCACAGCTAAATACAAAGTGGAACAGTTTGGCATAAGTCATTAACACATATTGTAAGAGACCATGCAAGATTCCTCTCTTATATATAAGTCCATCAACAGGGGTTACTCCAGAGGACGCCTGCATAACTGACATTAGAATCTGGCCCTTTTTATAGTCCTTAGCGGGCATGATCCACAGCATGACATGAGGAAAGTTCAGGAGGGTTCTGCTCAGATATTACCGTGGTGGGGCCGTATAAGTACCAGAGGGGGAGGAGGGAGGTGCATCGGCTGAACTGAGTAAAAGCTCATGACTGGAGTAGCCGGGGTGCTGTAGGTCAGAATGAGATGCCTGGGGACTGGAATAGCAATGGATGCTGCAGATAAGGACTATGTGCCTTGGCAGAGCTGTGGTGGCTTTGGGAGTAGAATAAGAGAGGTCATTGCAGACCAGGATTGAGGTGCATTGCCAGAGCTGTATGAGGGCTGTTTACGGAGCACCTGACCACACACTGTCAAACGAGTGTTTCCAGTCTTTCCTGTACTGGGCACTAATATACCTTAAAACTGGGCATCCCCTCTAGGAATGAGAATCAACACGTCTAGGAATGAGAGACCCCACCTCTAGGAATGAGCTTCTGTCCTTTCTGCTGCCAACAGGGCGTCTGGTACAATTTGGACACGTGTCCCATCTAGTGGCACCGAGACCACTTAGAGCAATTAATGAGTCTGCTCTACAGCCTTAGCTAACAGCCAGTTGACTTTTAGCTCATGTCATAGAGGCTCATGCACTAAGCTCCAGAGGTCCCCGGTTTGATCCTGCCCACCGCCGACGGGATCTGACGGCATTACATCCACTCTTAGCAGAATGCACCAATTCATTTCACACAGGACACCAAAGAAGAGAAAGACTTTTGGTTACTCCTAGGGTGACCAGATAACGCATGTGAAAAATCCGGATGCGGGGGAGTGGGGGGGGGGGTAATAGGATCCTATATAAGATAAAGGCCCTAATATTGGGATGTTCCTGATAATATCAGGCGGTCTGGTCATCTTAGTTACTCCTGACCCAGAGACAAAGGGAACTCTAACCCACCCCTCTCCCAATTCTTTGAGCCAGCCAGGATCACCAATAAATCCCCTACCAAAGACACTAAATCCTCTGTACTTGAGAATGGCACCCCATGTTGCCAGCCACGCTCTTTGCTTGACCAATTCAAGAACAGGAACCAAATGATTTGCATTGGTGAGGCTTTCCGCTCACAGGAAGTGAGGCAAGGCACAGAGAAGAGCGGGGTGGGGAAGATGAGACACAGGTGCAGGGAGGAGGAATTAACCCCTCAGATGCTGCAGGCATAGAGATATACATGCCACCTCAGCATTCATTTGGCAGGCTGGAAAACAGCGGCGTTCTCAATATTCAGAAACAGCTGCTACTGACTCAGTGTGGCCTATAATAATCTCTTCTATTAGCACCTTTCGTCCAGGGATCGCAAAGAGCTTTACCAACACAGGCATGGAGATGGGAACGCAGGCACCTGTAGGCTGGGATGTGGCAGCTGTCTAACAGGGGGCAGAATGTAATAGCCAGAGGTGGCATTTGGCCAGGACAGCCAGGCTAACACCCGACACTGTACCTAGAAGTGCCACAGGTGGCCAGGAGCTCGGCTTTCCCCCATTCAGAAGAGAGCAGCCCTGGAACCGTGGAGGTGCTTTGCCTTCAGCACTGCCCCACAGGCAAGGAGGCCACCTCCTCATGGCACACACGGCTTGCACCAGCCACTCTCACCTGCGGGGGGGAGGAGGGGGGAGGGGCTTTTCCCAGCCTGGCCCCTTGGGCTAGTCTCATTAACGCCCCCAGGAGCCGCAGCGCCACAGCCTGAATTAGAGCATCCATGGGGGGCTGCGCCAGACCCAGTCGGTGCTGGGAGGGGAAGCTGCCCCCTCTGGAGCGGCCCCTGGAAGGTGAAAGCTCCCTCCCCGGGGCCCCTGCTTCCCCCTCCCATCCTGGGGAGCTCCTGCCCCCTCCCCTCTCCTCCCTAGGGCCCCTGCTGCCCCCTCCCATCCTGGGGAGCTCCTGCCCCCTCCCCTCCCCGAGGCCCCTGCTGCCCCCTCCCATCCTGGGGAGCTCCTGCCCCCTCCCCTCCCGGGGCCCCTGCTGCCCCCTCCCATCCTGGGGAGCTCCTGCCCCCTCCCCTCCCGGGGCCCCTGCTGCCCCCTCCCATCCTGGGGAGCTCCTGCCCCCTCCCCTGCCCTCCCCGGGGCCCCTGCTGCCCCCTCCCATCCTGGGGAGCCCCTGCCCCCTCCCCTCTCCTCCCTGGGGCCCCTGCTGCCCCCTCCCATCCTGGGGAGCTCCTGCCTACTCCCCTCTCCTCCGTGGGGCCCCTGCTGCCCCCCTCCCATCCTGGGGAGCTCCTGCCCCCTCCCCTCCCCGGGGCCCCTGCTGCCCCCTCCCATCCTGGGGAGCTCCTGCCCCCTCCCCGGGGCCCCTGCTGCCCCCTCCCATCCTGGGGAGCCCCTGCCCACTCCCCTCCCCTCCCTGGGGCCCCTGCTGCCCCCTCCCATCCTGGGGAGCTCCTGCCCCCTCCCCTCCCTGGGGCCCCTGCTGCCCCCTCCCATCCTGGGGAGCTCCTGCCCCCTTCCCTCCCTGGGGCCCCTGCTGCCCCCTCCCATCCTGGGGAGCTCCTGCCCCCTCCCCGGGCCCCCTGCTGCCCCCTCCCCTCCCCGGGGCCCCTGCTGCCCCCTCCCATCCTGGGGAGCTCCTGCCCCCCCCTCCCCGGGGCCCCTGCTGCCCCCTCCCCGGGGCCCCTGCTGCCCCCTCCCATCCTGGGGAGCTCCTGCCCCGTCCCTGGGGGGCCGCTCCCCCTCCCGGCACTGCTCCCAGACACGGCGAGCGGGAGGCAGTGGTTGCGGCGACTCCTCCCCGCCGCTAGGGGGCACCGCGCGGCGCTGCTGCCGGCCGCTCCCTTTCCTCCAGCCACGCCCATCTCGTTGGCGCCGGTGGGTCCCTCTCTCCGCTCCCCGGCCCGGCCCGTCTCGTTGACGGCGGAAGATGGCGGAGGAGACCCCTGTCTGCAGCTTCCTGTTCAAGAAGCGGGGCCCGGCGGCCGGCAGGGGGCGGCGCAAACGCCCGGGCAGCGACCAGGAGCAGGGTGAGGATGGGGGAGGGGGCTCGGCCCCGCTCCGGACCGTGCCATTGTCCGGCGCGCGGGGGAGGGTGTTTCCTGCTGTGCTGTTATCACTGAGGATTCCGGGCCATAGCATTTGTACCGCGGGGGTGGGCGCTGGGCTGTCCCAATACCATGGGGGGCGGGGTTGGTCTGTTCCATTATCTTCGGGGAAGGTTTCTGGGCAGGCCCAATATGACGGGGGGAGGGGTTGTCCCATTAGCAGTGGGGAGGATTTCTGGAGTGTCCCATTATCACTGGGGAAGGGGGTTGAGGGTTTCTGAGTGGTCCGAATATCATGGGGGGAAGGGGTCTGGACCGTGCCACTATCCTAGCAGGTGGGGGGGCCCTGACAGACTGGAGGGGCCTTGGGGGGCCCCGCATTGTGCGTAACCCCATGATGGGAGCTGAGCCAGCCTGACCCCGAGAGGGGCCCGGGTCCCCCTGCAGCCTGGTGCCCAGCCCCTCATGCAGGCTGAGTGGCCCCCAAGAGCCCTGTGCCCAGGGCCTGGCATGTGGGGAGCGCTCCTTGGGGTGAGGGAATGGGGCACCCGTGGGGCTGAAGACCTGACCTGGCCCGGCTACTCCTGCCCCTCCGGTTGATGGCCTCTTTTGCTCTGCAGGCAGCAGCAGCGATGAGGGGAGCACGGTGGTCAGGAAGGAGAGGCGGCGGGAAGCGCACAACCCCATGATCCAGAAGGTGACTGAGTCCATTGCAGAGATGCCCAGCTCCACGCATTGTCCACTCCACGCGTAACAGACCTCTCCGTTGAGTGCGGGGCGGGATGGGTCCCACGTTCGGACCCAGGAAATCCTTGGGGGAGATCTGCAGAAGGTTCTGTGCACCAGCACCACGAGACTGCATCCTCGCCTAGCCATGGCAGTGCCAGACACTCCTTTGGAGTGGATCCAGCCAGTTTATAAGATTTATCTGAGCCCATGACAGATTCAGATTATGCAGAATTGAGATTCTCACGTAAAAAAAAAAAAAAAATCCTATGTTTCAAGCCCGTCTGGTTGTGGGAAAATCTTTTCAAACGTGAACAGACAGTAACTCATGCAGAATTGACTTCCGGGGTCTGCAGGCCTCCTTGGCCAATGCCCCACTGTGAGAGAAGTGAACTTTCCCTCTCCTCTCAAGGGCGTAATATCTTTTGAAGCCTAATGAGGACACCTAAAGGACCCAATTTTACAAATCTAGGTGTGCAAATGCATAGGTTAGGTATATGCATGTGAAAATGGCCAACAAGGGGCAGTAATTGGGAGATCTAAAAGTGCCCTATGTGACTTTTACCCAGAGTGATGCAGTATGCCACAGTAACTTTAGTAACTGAAAATTTAGTAAAAAGCAACAGAGGTTCCTGTGGCACCTTTAAGACTAACAGAAGTATTGGGAGCATAAGCTTTCGTGGGTAAGAACCTCACTTCTTCACCGGTAGTGCTTTGCCAGTATAACTCTACTGGTATACTATATCAGCAAAGGGCTTCTAGTTAGATGCGGTTTATATCAACACAGCTCGCTCTTTTACCAGCATAGCTTATTTCACCCCCACCCCACTCCAACTGAAAAAAGTTATACCAGCACCAATGCAGTTTGGCCTGTATAGCGGCATCTACATTAGGGGCTTCTGCCGGCACTGCTATAAGGGTCAGGGATCACACCCTTGATTGACAGGAGCATGGTGGCAGACGTCTGTAATGTACGTATAGCTTTAGTTATTGGCAATGGCTCGCTTGATCTTTTCTCCGACCTCCTATTGTTACCCATTGGAGATGCGCTGTAGATTAAGGGAAATGAATGGTTCTAATATTGCAGGTCCACAGATCCAAATTAAACCTATCACTTGGCTCTCTTAATGCAAGAATTTAACTTTGTGGTGCCCCTCTCTTGGTCTGGGAGAACCAAAGGTGTTTTGCTCCGCCCTCCTTCCAGCCCAGAGGTGGCTGTATTAAACCAGTGCTGTGTCTATATGGGCCCTGATTACGACAACTCCACTGGTTTGCCTTCCTGGGCTGCAGTTCTATCTCTTGCCAACATGTGATGGGGAACGTGTCCGGGTGTTGTGCTCAGTTTGCTGGTGGATCTTTCTTGGTTCTTCAGATATTTGCCCTCCCGTCTTTCAGACCAGGAAAAGTGGTAAAGAGAAGACCTCGTATGGTGCAAGCAGCAGTGATGATGAGGGGAAGTCGCAAGGAATCGGGGTCGCTTACAAATCAACGAGATCGGCGGTAAGCACAGTGCAGCACGTGGCTTTAAAAGGGGCCAGAAGGGACAATTAGATCACTTAGGCTGCATAACAGAGGCCAGAGACTGTGTATGGTTGGTTTTATGATTGGGCCCCAGGATCAGGTTTTGTTTTTGAAACTCTCTTTAGTGTCCATCTGGTGCTTTTCTTTCCCTCTAACGTCTATCACTGTAGTATCTGAGTGCCTCCCAGTCTTTAATGGATCTATGCTTACAACACTCCCATGAGGAAGAGCAGTGCTATTATCCCCATGGGAGCTGAGGCACAAGGTGGCTAAGTGACTTGCCCATGGTCACACAGGAAGTCTGTGGTGGAGCAGGGAATTGAAGCCAGGTTTTCAATGTCCTAGGCTAATATTGGCAATCCAAACAGCATGGTTTAGTGCAGGAGAAGCAGCCACTGCCCTATCTAGTTTAACTGCCCCGAGCTGAACAAAAGTCTAAAAGGAACAGCCTGCACGTATGGGAAATCAATTGGATCTAGTTTAACTAATCTGAGGAGGTGTTAGTAATGCAAACAGACTTTTTTAATGCTTGCCGTGTTGTGGTAGCTGCGTTGGTCCCAGGATATTAGCGAGACAAGGAGGGTGAAGTAATAGCTTTCATTGGACCAGCTTCCATTGGTGAAAGTGACAGGCCTTCGAGCTACACGGAGCTCTTCTTCAGGGCAAGAAGCGGTACGGATCTCGGCTTTGACATGCATTCCCGAACACTTCCCCTCTCTGTGCCCCCATTTCCTCCTCTGTAAAACAGGGATCGCGCTGAGCTGCCTCCCACAGGGGTTGCAAGGATCTATTCATTCATCTTTGTACAGTGCCTTGTGACAAGCTCAGGGCTGCGATTATTATTCACCGCTTGGCTGTCAGGGAAAGGGCTGCTGCTGTCAGTTTCACACACACCCCCCCCCCAGCAGAAAGGAGGAGGTGCTGGAGAAGAATGTGGCTTTTATGCTGGAAACTCCAGAGCTCAGTTTATTTGTAATCCAAGGCTGTGACGCTCCCACCTGGATATAATTGTACTTAAATCTCTGCACGGTGGGACTGTTGATAAAGGGTTGATGAAGCTCAGGATTAATAGAAATGTTTTCACAACATTAAAAAAACAATCTAAACCGAACAGATGCATTAACCAAATTAAATGGTAAACCTCCCACAGCTGGGTTAGAAATCCAGACACAACAGCCTTTGTAGGAAGCATGGTCTAGTGTTAGGGCACCGAATTTAGAAACCTAGGTTCAATTCCTAGCTCTGCCGTCGGCCTCCTTGGGCAACTCCCTGCAAAATAGGGGTAAATGCTTCCCTATCTTCGGGAATAAAATCCATGAATGAGTGTGAAGTGTGATAGAAGGACCGAGGTGTTAGAGAACCAGGAAGTGAAATGGGCAAAGTGACACCAACCTGGCTAGATTCACTGTCAGGGTACCAGAGTGAAGTGCAACAAGCAACCAGCTGGTATCAGCGGAAAGCGACTGTCCCCATTCCTCCAGCGCTGTGCATTTATCCTGTGCTCCTGACTGCAGGATCTGAGCAGCTTTCTGCACCGTGGGAGTCTTCTCTTGACTGTGAGTGGGGAAATGTGCTTCTTGCATTTCAGAAACCTGTAGGTCCGGAGGACATGGGAGCGACAGCTGTGTATGAGCTGGACACTGAGAAGGAGAGAGATGCCCAGGCCATCTTTGAGCGCAGCCAGAAAATCCAGGAGGTCAGTCAGCCGTGACCTGTAAAGCCAGAGCTCTCGTGGGGGAGATGATACGTTTGTCTATTTAGTCATGTGCTTTACCCCGTTCCTTGTCCATCCCACCAGGAGGGTTTGCTGAGTCCCGAGGGGCTGCTTCCCAGTTGAAGTGGGGGTAAGGGGTTAGTAGGGGAGAAGGGCCCGGGTTCAAATCGACCTGCTTAGTGCAAGCAGTCAGAAGCAGATTAGCCACGGGTGCCTGGTCCTTTACATGGGAGCTGTGGTTGAGAGGTCTAAGCCTGGAATGAGGGATGCTGCAAATCAGGCCAAAGCAGCTTTGGCAGAACTGACTGGAATAACAGGGTTCTGCAGGTGTGCTGGCAGAGGGATGTGTGTGAATGTATTGGTGGGGCAGGACTGAGATAGCACTTGGGGCTGCAGGTCGGGATTGAGGGGCACCGGCAGAGCTGGGTGTGGGGAGCCCAGGGCTGGAATAGCCGGGGACTGCGGGTCAGGATTGAGGGGCACCGGCAGAGCTGGGTGTGCGGAGCCCAGGGCTGGAATAGCCGGGGGCTGTGGGTCAGGACTGAGGGGCATTGGCAGAGCTGTGTGGGGAACCCAGGGCTGGAATGGGGGTGAGGGGCTGCAGGTCTGGACTGAGGTGCATTGGCAGAGCTGTGGTGGGCAGCCAGTCCTGTTCCATGCCTTTCTTCCAGGAACACCAAATTCGCCCACTGATCTTGAAAAATGGAGGTGGGGGGAAGCTTTATATTCCCTAAGTTTGACAAGCCAAGTATAAATCCCTTTCCCTGGTTACAGTGGGCACCTCCTGGCTTTTATGGGCATCCCCAGTGCTCTGAGAAGGGAGCTGGGGGGGAGGATGGATAGCAGAGGAGGTTGGGGGCTGGCGGGGCCGGGAAGCAGATCTAGGGGACTGGGAGACGGAGCTTTCTTCCCAGACTGTTTTCTTGCTTTCCCTATGTAGGAGCTACGAGGGAAGGAGGACGATAAAATTTACCGGGGCATCAATAACTATCAGAAGTACGTGAAGCCCAAAGATACGTCGATGGGGAACGCCTCCTCGGGAATGGTCAGGTAGGGTGCTGCCTGAATGATGATCTGTGACCCGGTTTCTTTAGCTCGGTGAGCCAGCGTGTGGAGACGCTTGCAGCAGGCGCAGCAGAAACGTGTCTGTTCTGGGGACAGAGCTTCAGTCTCCAGTGTTGCAAGCTGGCCCCGTCACCAATGCTACCCTCCTTTGGAAGACTGATTCAAACCAGAACCTGCCTGTAGGCATCTCAGATGCACCCGTTCTAAGCATTCTTCCGCCCCTTTCAGGAAAGGCCCGATCCGAGCGCCGGAGCACCTGAGGGCCACCGTGCGGTGGGACTATCAGCCCGACATCTGTAAAGACTACAAGGAAACGGGCTTCTGTGGCTTTGGAGGTGAACGTCCCTTTCCCTTTCCACAGCACCCATGTCCCATCCTGAGTTCCAAACTAACTAGCTGGCCCCTTTTTAAGAAGAACGTCCAGGCAGGCACAAGTTCTCCAGACACTGTGCCAGACTCACAAAGCGGCTTCAACCCAGGCAAACGCTTGTACAGGCAAACGCTTGTAGAGGCAAACGGCAGCATTCAATGGCTAATGACCTGAACTTGCAGGTCCATGAGTAGAGGATGTCTACGGATCTCAGCAGGACATTTCTGGAGGATGGCCACAGACTTCAGGCAGCCTGACTCTGTTTATGTAGTGCCGTAAATGCACAAGGCGCTGGGTCCAAGGCAATTGATTTCTATAACTTGAAGTACCGTAATCACCTTGCTAGGTGGCTCTTACCCTAGGGATCTCAGCATGCTTCTAAGATAAAATATGTGCTGTAGAAAGAAGATGAACTTGTCCATTCAGTGGGTATTATTGACAGGAGTGACTAAGGGAGCATGGGCGTATGGTTCAGCTTTGGACTGGGAGTCGGAGATCTAGAGTCTATTTCCAACTCTACCACTGAGTGTCCCTCTGTAACCTTGGGAAAGTATAAGAGAGTATGTGAGGGGAGGTGCTCCGCCCATTCCTTAGTGTTTGTGTGTCCCATGACGGGGTGAGGGTTACATGTTGGATGTGACGCTCGGTGCTTGGGAGCTCCATTGATCAGATCGAGATGCAAGCTAGGCTCTGTAGTCTCCATGGGCCACGCCCCTGCATTAAACAGGAGGGGGGATTGCACTCTGATAAGTTACACCTCTCCTGGGCAAAGCGCAGCAGCCCCTGCAGTACAGCATCCATTTATAAGCCACTTGCAAAAGGCGGTAACTGATGAGTGGTGGGAGGGAATGCTAACTCCTTGTCTGTGTGTCCTGCGGCAGACAGCTGTAAGTTCCTCCACGACCGCTCCGACTATAAACACGGCTGGCAGATTGAACGGGAACTGGACGAAGGACGCTACGGAGTCAACGGTACAATAGCGGCCCTCTCCCTTCTCTCCCTCAGCTCCGTTCTAATGAGGTCTTGCAGCGTTGGTATTTTAGAACGGGCTAGACTGAGGGCTCTCAGGTGATGAAGGGTAAAGGAGAAGTGATCAGGGGCTCCTTCCCTGTCTCAAATGACATGCTAAGTGGTGGGTCACAGGTTTAAGTTAAAGATAAAAAGGACAGTTCTTCATGGCAGCGGGTCACAAAACTGTGGAACTCCCTGTTGCAGGATTGTAGAACCCAGTCCTGCAGCTGGATTGCTGTCTCCAGTAATTGCTGCTGGTATGAGAACTAAGAAAGGACTGAACAACTCTGCTGATTGCCACAGGGGCTGGAATGAATACCCCTTCTGTGAGCAGCATTGCCAGTGGGCCAGGTTCATCTCCCGGGGGATGGGGACAGAGGAATTAGTCTTTCTTTGAAGTATCAGGTTTGCCCTAGTGCCAGAGGCAGACTGTGGCCAAGAAGAATTAATGGCCTGATCTGCTATGATAAATCCTGTGCTTTCTGAAAACTTCACCCCAGGTAGTCTTCCCCCTGAATGGGTATTGATCTGCTGTTGCTCATTGCCCAAGAGCGAGCAATCTCCCAGCTTGTGGAGTGGGGTTGCTGTGACATCTCACTGCCTTCCAGCTGCACTTACACATGTATTTCCCCATGGGAAACAGTGCTATTACTCGCCTCTATGCAGCTCAGATGGTGGCAGTTGCTGCGTCTCACAGCCACAGGCTGGGTGGTGCTTGTGACCGGCCGCAGAAAATTCCAGGGGCCGTGTTATGTGTGAAGCTGTTGGGTTTGGTTCAGTGGCAGCTAGTCAAGGAGGAACACTAAGAAGGCGGCCTCGCTGGTGTCTGCTTATAGCAGTGAGTGGGCGAGGCAGAGGAACCTGCTCCTTGTGAGATGAGCAGCGAGCATGTTCGCTCATTAGACCTAATTATATCTCATTCCCACGCAAGCTACTGACATCAGAGACGCCTCGCTGCCAGAGCTGGGTTATTTCTGGCCAAGGACCAGGCCCACCTGCTGTGTGCATCCTGCGCTGGGGGTAGTTCGTGCTCCGGGCTGACCTGGATGCCCCCTTATCGCCTGACCACGGTTAATTGTTTTCTCTCCCGCAGACGAGGAAAACTATGAGGTGAGCAGCGATGACGAGGACCTGCCCTTCAAGTGTTTCATCTGCAGAAGCTCCTTCAAGAACCCCGTGGTTACCAAGTAAGCAGCTGCCTCTGCTGCTGCGATGGGGACCCAAGCATCTGGCTTTTGGATCAGTCTCACTGAGTCCATCCCTCGCTCTCCATGGCCACTGTTATTACCCACCTCAGGGTGACGCTGCATCTGGGCCTTTCAGTTCCTAGCTGCCTGGACCCTTCCCTGGTGTTTTTCTAGCACCGTCCCTCCAAGGCTCCCAAAATGCATTCATTGTCCATTGTAAAGCATGGCTTTTATCACCAGCCTTGAGATTTTTCATCCCAAGGCTTTACCGGTGCTTCATAAGCATCATCATCCCTACTGTACATATGGGGAAACCGAGGCACAGGGTGGTAAAGGGACTTGCCCAAGGTCAAAGAGTGATTTGGTGGCAGAGCTGGAAATAGAATCCAAGCGTCGTGATGGGCATCCCACCCTACCATCCCGGCAGTGGTGAGCTGGGAGATCTTTGTGCCTGGATTGGGAGCCTCTCCTCTGATTTGACAAGGTCCTGTTAGCATGGCCAGGCTTCCATGTAGGACTCCTGGGAACAGTTCAGTCATGCTCCCTGGCCTGGGATCTCTGCAGAAGCAGCGAACCCCGTTCCTGGGAGCAGGGGCAGCTCTCTTGGGTGTAGGGCCTTGTGCCTTGCTCTCATGCAGGAGGGCTGCAGCTGTTCCTAAGTCTCCAGGCTGTGGGATGTTCCCTCTGCTGCATTTGTACTGTAACAACCCCCCTCAGGCCAGGCCTTGCCGTAATGCCCTTCGCAGGTGCCTGCTTGCTGCTACGGGGCGGGGAGAACGCTAGCTGCTCAGTTCCCCCACGGGTCCCAAGGGAGTGAGCAGAGTCAGAGCCCTCCTGTCTCCAGGTGCCTCCCAGAGATGGTGACTTTGGGTCTATCTCCTGTGGCCACAGTCCTTTGTGGGAGACTTAACCTGGCCCCCCTGTTCCCTCCCGGCAGGTGCAGACACTACTTCTGCGAGAGCTGCGCCCTGGAGCACTACCGCAAATCCAAGCGCTGCTACGTGTGCGACCAGCAAACCAATGGTGTCTTCAACCCAGCCAAAGGTGCCTCACCCGTCCCACCCTGCCGGGATCACAGGCCTTTCTTTAATGCCAACCAGGGGTGGATGTTACTGCACTGGGTAGGGAGGGCCGTCGCCTCCTCTCCAGGTGGCGTGGCTCGGCTTGGCTTGGCTCGGCTCACTCACCTTGCTAAACAGATGGGAACATACAGATGCCCTAGTGAGTTGGGCTAAAGCTCTGAGCTGGTCTCCAGCCTCCATCTCCTTGTAAGCGCCAAGAGCTGCATGCTCTTCCCCAGCGTACAGCTGGCCAAGTGGGGCCAGACGGGGAGCGCAGCAAGAGAGAGGGCCGGGAAGATCTTCTGATGGGCCGGATCCAGTTTTCCTCTTCTGCCTTGGGTGGGATGAGCTGGGCGGGGGGAGCAGCCAGGAAGTTAAGGGCAGGGCAGCAGCCTGACTGGACACAGTAACCAAGAGCATCCAGAGGGTCAGTGCAGCGTGTGCCTTTGGGTCATATTGCAGCAGGAGGTGGTGGAACGTCCTAGAAATCACATTTGTCTCTGTCTGCTGGGGAATTACCCAGGAACCACGAGGCCTAGAAGGGCGTGCGGCTGCTCCCACCTCTCGAGCCCTGCCTGAGCGATCGCAGCTGTCTGCCCGAGCCCGCCTCTTGCAGGCCCCAGCCCCGCTCCCAGTTGGCATTGCGCTGGCTCTTCCCGTGCCTGACACCTTGATGGCCCCTTCCCCTTACTGGATCCTTGCCTGAGAGCGGAGCTGCAGTTCCAGGGCTCATTTCAACCCAGCTGCACCTCCCACCAGCCAACTCTACCCGCCATGGCTCCCTCTGGCCCTTAGCTGGCACTGAGAGCTATTTACGGTCGTCCTGGGGAGCAGCAGCCCTTGGGAAGCACAGGGCCTGTTCAGAGCCTCACCCCTGCTCCTCTTGTCTTTTGCAGAGCTAATGGCAAAGCTAGAAAAGCACAAGGGTGAGGAGTCGGATCCCTCGGAGCATGGAGATGAGCCACAGTAGCACAACTCTCTCCCCTGTTCTCCCTCCCACCCCCACCCCTCAGGTTTTGTAATATCCCAATAAAAGTTTATAGAAAAGACCTGTCCACTTTGGATTTTGCTTCTAGGAAACTGTCACAGGCAGGTGATTAGCTTGTTAACCCACCCAGCAAGGATCACTAGGAAACCCCCTTGCGCTGAGCTGTCAGACTAGCTCTTTTAGCTGTCAGTGCCACAGTGGTCTCTGGCCCGTGAAAGTGGGAGACGAAGAAGGGTCTCCCAGCCAGGCTAATGCACCACACAGCCTCCCGTCAGCTGCTAGAGAAAGTGTGCCAGCAGCGCCCTTGCTGCACTGCCAGGACTCAAGTGGCTCTTGGTAAGAATAACAGTGAGGCAAACTTTCCTGGGCTAGAAGGTGGTGGTGGGCGGGCTGAGGTGGCTCATGCATGCTGGGCTGTAGCATTCCCCCCCACCCTCCATGCCTGTAGGACCGCAGTGAGGCTATGTCCCCTCCAGGCTGCAGCAAACAGCATTTTAAATCACACAATGAGTCGTCATAGTGAGACTCTCACTTTACAAGGAAGCCTGGGTTTGCCCAGTGAGCTTGACAAACAGCTACGATACTCGTGGTCTCTGCTCCCTGCCAAGCATGAACCCAGAGAGGTTTATTTAAATGGTGATGCTGCTAGGGTGAGTGACAGCACAGGAGCTAGGAGTTCTTGAGCTATTTTAGAGCAGGGGGAGGAGGCTAAACATATCTAGTAGAGCAGGCTGAAGGATGGGAAGAATTTCACAAATGTGAAGGTGTTTCCAGTTCCCCAAGTTCAAAATGAAACTTTCCAAAACCTCAACCCCTTGAAATGTCAGATGTTCCCCCCCCTTTCTGGCATCACCGTGAAGGGATGTCTAAAGGATTTTACTTTGTCCGTTTATCTTTCCCATCTTGCTTTTAAAAGAAGTGCCAGTCTCCCATTTATTTATTCACCCTGGTCTGCTGTGTGTGTAGCATTGATTGTGCCGGTTAGCACCCACCCCTATGCTCTGTCATATCCTACAGGCTCTGGGCTTTGCCCTGGGTGTACCTGTCTTGAAACCCTCCACAGCATGAGTGAGGGGTTCGGCTTTCCACATCAACCTCCTACATGTTGCTCACAACACTAAACGAAAACATCCCAGCACTCCGCTCTTCATGTCCTAAGTGCAGTGAAGGGGAGCTCAGGCTGGAGCCTCCTACTGAATTTAATGTGATTGCTTAGCTGGCTCCAGCCCATTGTGCTACAATTCCTTTGAGCATTTAAAATCTAAACTAAATTACAAGAGTAAAAGGGCATCCAATCAATCTTCTTCAGCTAGACCAGCTGTCACCGCCACAACCCAGCAGGAGAAACTTCAGCTCACAGGTTAGTTTGGGGAGCTTTATGCCTCTGAAAACAGGGGTTGGGTATCCTAAAGTTTTCACCTTGACTGTGGCAGTGATGTCATACACTGAGGGAGGGTAAAGCAGGGTGGATTTGTCATGCACAAAGGATTATTTCTGGCATTTACTAAACTAAGCCGAGCAGTTTAATAGGTGTAATTTCCTGGAGCTCTTTTGTTTCCCTAGGTATCATCACAGGCTGTTTCTACATGTGGGTTGAAGGGCCTTTTCCCCCTCCTCCCTAAACCTATTAAGAGTCTCAAGGCAGTGTCTTGATTTTCACTCTTCAAGACAGCCCCAGGATAATACAGTAACAAGGGTCCCACTGTTAGTCATCAGCTAGAAGTTTTAGGTCTGCCTACTTCTGACAGCTACATCTGTACAAGGGCCATTCACATGGTGGGAAAACACAGCCCCTTTAGTTCCACACAGCTTCAAATAAACCACTTCCCTTCCTACACTGTACTGTGACCCTGGCAGATGCTAGTCCTTGAGGTTAGAGCTGCACTGATTTCCTCCTGTAGCAAGCGCTTCCCAGGATTCATGCCCCAGGCTGGTATTAGAGAAGGAGACGGCTGTGCTACTGAAGCAGCCATCATTTCAGGCAACACTAAGCTGACATCTGGCCAAGTCTGTGGTTGGCCAGGTCCCATTGCACTTTTTGCAGAAAGGGGGGCTCTGGATTGTGTCCTGGACCCGTTCCAATTCATGTAATGACATTCTGCCTCTAAACTCTCCCCCTCCCCCCCCCCCCCCGCTGCAGGTTCAGTGGTACTGTATTTGTTTCCTGTCCTTCACGCTGCAGTGTTGTTAAATGACTGCACTTGAGTGGTGGGCAAAGTGACCCTTTCCTAGTACTTTATCCTGCAAAGGTGAGGTGGTTAGACTGTGTAAAGTACCCAACCGAAGGTCTAAACAAAAATGAGAATCTCTAGCTCTTTTATAGCACTTCTCAGCATCTCTCCCAGCACTTTGCAAAGGAAGGTCAGTGTCATGGGCCTCATTTTAACATTGTTGCCACGTATAAGGCAATGTCCGCCCACCATCGCCCACCGCTTTTCATCGCAAGTTGCTCCTTCAGACCAACACGATTCATGGATTAAGGCCAGAAGGGACCATCGTGATCATCTTGTTTGACGACCTGCATAACAGGCCAAGTCAGGCTGGTCAAGGAGGAGAGGGACCCTTCAGCATCTGCACAGAGCTAAGGAAATACAAGGAACACTTCAGAAATACTTAAATTTTTATTTGTTTTGGCAACAAAACTAGAGTAACAAACTTTATTCGGGTTCAAGTACAGTTTATAAACACAAAAAGGACCTGTTGCCAGCACCACTGCTCTCGGTGACCACCAGTACAGGACCGGATTCTCAGTGCTTCATTGAGAAGGAAGCTCTATGATGCTTAGAAAGGATGAACAAAAGGCCTTAAAATGCAGTCTGGAGAACCGGACCACCACAGTGAAGGGAGAGCTGCCACAGCAGCAGAGGGTCCGCCAATGGCAGGGCACAGAAAGCAGCACACAGAGACCGAGCTCCCAACTGACCTTTCCCCCTCCCATGGTAGGTTCTCAGAAACAGAAGCTGGCCAGCACGTTTCATGCAGTGACATTAGCCTTGCTGCAGGATGGGACCAGCCAGATAAATGGCATTTGTTGTAAAATATAGTATGGTGCAGTTTCAAAGACATTCAAAACTACATCTTACTTTTAAAAAATGCAGCTGGTGGCTACATGAAGAGGCAGGAGCAGCTGGTTAGTCCCAGAAGCCTGGGGTGCTCTTCTGACCTGCACGTCAGGGCATTCAGCGCCACATGGCAAGGGTTTAAAAAACAACAACAACAACAACGATCTACCCGTCTCCTTGAAGAGACGAACGCAGCCTTGCAGAGGAATCTCCAAGCCTCTGAGCATGGCTGGAATAGAAGGGGACACCTTTTTCCAGTGCTGCCTGGTCTTCCATTTTCCTCTCAATAAAGCAGCAGGCTCAATCGGTTATTGCCAAAAGAGTGACCCCGTGAGAAGAATGCCACAGGGATAACCTGGACATTCTCTTCTAGACCGCCAAGTCTAAGAAGAGTTGCATTCCTTCTCCCCTCTCCCACATTTGTCTCAAAGGCACCCTTGTAAAGGAACAAAACAAAAGGGTCTATCTAAAGATAGGCTAAAGACACACAGAACCCTCTGAACTCTGGACATTAGAGAGTCAGTAACATGGGGAAAACGACGTGTATGGAGACCAACAAATTGGGACTGACTCAACTCTGGCGAGCAAAACTAATACAGCCTATACCTGAATCTCAATAGCAAGAGCTGGGAGGCTCCTGGCACCAAACAGGAAACATTCAGCATTTCCTACAAACAGCTCCCTTTTTCCAGCTAGTTTCTGTCCAAGGGTGATTCCAGGCTCTACTCCTCAAGTAAACAGGTGAAGTTCCTTACCATAGTCATGTAAACTCTTCTGCATGTAACATTCATCGCGGCTTCATTTGAGAGGGGTCAATAAATTACTATGTCCAGAAAGCTCCTTCAAGGGATTGGAACTGTATTATTTGCCACGTTGCTCTAGAATTCCCAGTCATCCACCTCTAGCTGTTCCAGACTGGATACCAGTCCAAAAATGCCACTGGGATCCTGTGGCCGCGTACCTTCGAAGTTGGTGATTGGTGTGACAGGGCGCAATAGTTCAGGAAGTGCTTCGGACGCACGACGTTTGATCTGGGGGCGGAGGGAGAGTTAGTTTTGGTTTGAGCTATTCTCAGAGGCAACGGTTTTACGGCATTAGTACCATTCGCACCACATGTATGACATCACAATATGGACTGGGCTAATAGCAGCAGCACAACATACCAGCTGGCCAGGGACGTCAGTCCGGCTAACCCAATCTTCTGTTGCCCGAGTTAGGAGCGCTGCAGGGTTTGGCACTGTGCCCTCTAAACCTGGTGATAAACCTCCTCAATCTTTTTCTAGTGACACCTCTCTGCCAATTCAGAAACAGTGCTGATGGCACTCCGCCACTAGGAGAGGCCGGCAGAGTTTGGGGGAGGGCAAGATCTTTGGCACTGCTGCCAGAATACCCCCTCCTCCACTGACCCCAGGACTTTAGGAAAGGGGGGGGGGAGAGAAGGGAAATTCAATGAGATTTCTTTTGAGTTCGGATTATAACCGGAGAAAAAAGCTAAGACAATTTTGTACAACTAGTAGGCTGTCCCCAAACATACCCATGCAAGCCAAGCTCTTTGAAACTTGGTCCTTCCTGGCTACAGGCATTTAGCAAGAACCCCCAGTCTAAATGGTGCTTTCAGTGCTGAGCTATCCAGAGGGGAGGAGTCAACAGCAACATCTTCCCACCCCCATCCTCAGAACTCTGCTCCCCACAGCTATGGAAACGGCACAGGAAGGGGTTACCATGGGAAGGCCACAGCCCTCTACCAGAAGATTAAATGAACCACTTTACCTGCTTGAAAAAGGAATGATTCAGCAGAGTGCTTGCACTTGGCCTGTACAAAAGAGAATTAGAAGGGAACGAATCACCATACAAGAGTTGAGTGCGATTAGCGTAAATGACACTGACCTTCTAACAGCTCTCCTCTGGGTCTTTACAAACACTCACCCCCTGTGAGATATAGGGCAAGATGATTCTTATTTTACTGAGTGGGGAAACTGAGGCACAGACAGGGGATGAGACCTAACCAAGGTCACATAGCAAATGAGTGGCGAAGGTTGGAACAGAATCCTGGTCTCCTGACTCAGGGCTGTACCTCGCCCATTTATACGCCGTAGCAACTTTTACCCTCTAGGCATCCCCAGGGGGGTTGACAAAGGAAGGAGTTAAGCGCCTTTGCCATTAGAATCTGGACATAACCAGAATGACCAGGTTATCCCCTAAAGATTTCTCAAAGGGCCATGGGATCTGTAGCTCCTTCCGGAAGACAGCAGCATGACTGAAGACAGAGCAATCAATTAACTGAGAAGCTGTGTGATGCAGTTATCACAGGACAATCACTGCCCTGTATACTCCTCTCCCCTGGACAGCGAATGAAGCTGTACCCGAGGACACAGCAAAAACTTCTGCTAGGCCAAATTATGAATAGTCTATTCTAGTTACAGAGAAGTTTACCACAGAGTAAGATGACAACACGGCCCTGGCTAACTAGAAAAGGAAATGCTGTTCTTGCTCTGTTCTCAGCTTTTATTCATTGAAGTCTCAAGATGAGCTCTCCTGGTTGGATAATGAAACTGTTTCTGGGACAATGTGGTCTAGTGAGAATGGGAGTCGCCAATCCTGAGTTAGTTTCCCCAATATGCCACAGACTCAATGTGCAGCATTGGGCAAGACATTTAACCTCTCTGCCTCAGTTTCTCCATCTGTAAAATGAGGGAAACACCTCCCAAGAAGGTTGTGAGGCTTAATAACTGAAATTCTTTGGGTTCTCCGATGCAAGGTCCTATCAAAGTGCTACATATTCTTACCGCTTTCAGGCTATATATTTATAGGTATTCCGGACAGTGCTTTTGCAGTACATATGGGGCACCTCTTCACACAGCCATGCTTTTAATCAGAGATCACTGAACAAAACGCCAATACTGAGACCCAACTCAAAAGCCATGGTGAGAGATCAGGATTAAAACAATTTTTAAACCACAGAGTCCATAGTTACGTAGCCAAGCCCCGAATGGTGTTTAGAGCAGAACTGTAACCAAGCATTCCCATTACGGCTGTACCTCAAGTCGGAGTTACGCTGCAGGCACTGCTCTACGAAGTGATGGAAGTGGGGTGAGAAAGTCCGATGGTAAGGGTGCAGTGTTGACTCCCCATTGGCTGCCCTCACGTTGCTAACTGCCATCCCTTCACCAATCCCGGAGTTAGCACACGAGCGGGATGTTTTCATGGTCAGCTCCTCGGCAGGGATCGTGGTGGTGTCTAGCAGGCATGGAACAGTTCCGTTCAGCTTCTCCAACAGCATCTGAAATGGAATTGGATGAAAGGACGTCACATGCATGATACAGACTAGACATTTAAGAGAGCAGGCCAGGGTGTATCTGAAGTTTAAATACTCTGCCACAATCTTCAGTTGTGTCCTGCAAGTGGTCCGGGGTCTGCATGTGTTGTATTTTCATTCAGCACTGCTCTTACTGCAGGACTTAGACACTAGTGTCCTGAGTTGCTGTTCTAACATAGATTGTATTACATGAACTTTATGGGCCAAATTCCCTTCTCACACAGGGCCCCTTCGTGCACATTCCAGAGCACTCTCAACCTGTCAGCAATTCACAGTATCAGGCCTGCTGCGTGGTTCCGTGAAGTCAGAGCAGTTATACACACGTTACAGTGCAGCATTCGGCCCCTTGCAGCGGTCATACTTGATGGCAAATCTGTAGGTCTCCTAATCCAAGAGGCAGGCAAAGTTCTTAATTCTTTGTTATAACCTGGAATGATGCCACATCCAGATTGTCAGGGCAAGGGCGGAGGTGGTTGTAGGGAGGAGATCAGGGCACCTCTGCTTTCATATTAGATTCCCCTGGTTTGGGATAGTTGCTCTCCTGGAGCTCCTGTTGGATCCTGGTTCCCTCAGCAGCATTTAGTCCCCTTCATTCTTGCACCAAGGTTTCATGAAGTGGCTCAATGTGAAAGTTGATTTGGGTTAAAAAGCAGAAAGGGGAGAGTAGATCAGGAGGAAGCAGCACGTCCAGGGCCCGTTTACATAACAAACCTCCAATAACCCTACACTTATCTAGGAATGCACAGAACAATGCTTTCTGTTTGGGAGTGATGTTATGATCTGGACTGGACACCAGAGCTCAGGAAGCGTGAATGCTCCAACTTGGCACAGGTGACATGTAACAACCCATCTACCACTGCTCTCAGTAACCTGTGTGCAGAAGGTTGTTATAAATGTTAATCAAGTTCTGTACCTGGACTTTTCTAGCAGTAGGATGGTACATTTCTAATCTGTCTCTCAAGGTGTGCCCCAGTACCCTACTAGTGTTAAAATGTTTCCCTGTGAGAAAACAGAGGGTGACACCAAGATGCTCTGGTCAATCTGCAAATGAGGACTGACTTATTTTGAACTGAATGGACCTGCTCCTGCTTCCACTGAAACCAATAAGATTTGATAGAGACCTCAATGGGAGCAGGAGCTTGACTGGTATTGGAGGAGACTAACTGTAATGGTCTTCAATTCTCTGTCTACTGCACTGTTTGTAATACACCTCTACCCCGATAGAACGCGACCCGATAGAACACAGTAAAGCAGCGCTCGGGGGGAGGGGGAGGGCGGGGCTGCGCACTCCAGTGGATTAAAGCAAGTTCGATATAACGCGGTTTCACCTATAACACGGTAAGATTTTTTTGGCTCCCGAGGACGGCGTTATATCGAGGTAGAGGTGTATTAGATTCTCAGGTTTTATAGAAATCCACACAACATGTGGAGAGAGGAATCCCTTTGAGTTATGGATTTGATTAAGATTAAAGGAATGGCTCCAGGAAAGAAAGGCAGCCCCAAGAGGAAAAAAAGGGAAGATTTTATTACACATTAAAAAACTCCAAAAAGGTGTCAAGTCAATCAATAATAATCTTAGGCCTGGTCCCCACTAAGCCCCCACTTCGGACTAAGGTACGCAAATTCAGCTACGTTAATAACGTAGCTGAATTCGAAGTACCTTACTCCGAACTTACCGCGGGTCCAGACGCGGCAGGCAGGCTCCCCCGTCGATGCCGCGTACTCCTCTCGCCGAGCTGGAGTACCGGCGTCGACGGTGAGCACTTCCGGGATCGATCCGGGATCGATTTATCGCGTCTAAACCGGACGCGATAAATCGATCCCAGAACATCGATTGCCTGCCGCAGGACCCTCCGGTAAGTGTAGACGTACCCTTACAACAGAGGCCTTCAGAAGAAACTCCATATTTTGGAACATTTAAAAGAAAACTGGAGACAGAGCACTAGAAAATTTACTGTAGGGAACAATTCTGCGCTGACGAGGAGATAACCTAATAGAACTTTTCCAATGCTAATTTCTATGTATGCCTTTATGTACCTCTGAGATGCAGACTCTGGTAGAGTGGAAGTCAGCAGTAGTTTAACAGGTAAGAAAGGAAAGAAGAGAGGCAAGGGTTATTACCCTTGCTTTTGTGCAAAGAGTGCCATTAGAGATCTTTCATGACCTCAAGAGCTCAGAATCTGTCACATCTCCTTACAAACACAGCTGCTGCCAGTAACTTGGTTCTTTGCATTTAGGTATTATTGACAGATACAGAATTCAATTTCCTAACTGCACAGCATGCAGTTATCAGGTTGGGATGGAAGGAGAGCCCACGCAGCTTGTAAACCCTACCTGAGTAGCAGGCATGTCCTTGAATGGGACGTGTCCGTTTGCCAGTTCACAGGCTGTTATCCCCACACTGTAAATGTCGGATTTTGCATCATAACCCTGGAGATTCTAGAACCAAAGAGTGGGATGGAGAGAATTAGCTATAAAGTCAGTGAAGTGTTATGCTTATCCTTGTGGGAATCTCATCAGGTACCTGAAGGGGAAGGACAAAAAACAAACAATTAAACCAAAAGTACCCCAGTTCCCACAACAGAGTATTTGTAGATGTTTCACACTACAAGGCAACAAGGTTTGAGGTTGTTTGTTTTTAAAAGAAAATGTAGCTCTCTGTGTGCTGGTGATCAGTTTCTTTGGAAGGAGACAGAAGGAGGACTGCCCAGTGGTTAGGGCGCTAGTCTGCGACTTGGGAGATCCAGGTTTAGTTCCCTGCTCTTCCACTGAATCCTGCATGAGCTTGGGCAAGTTACTTAATCTTTCAGTGCTTTAGCTCCCTATCTGTAAAATGGGGATAATAGCACTGCCCTACCTCACAAGGAGTTTGCAAAGACAATTAGACTGTGAGGTGCTTCAGCACTTGGTAACGGGGGCCACATAAATACCCAAGTTACATTCTTTTAGATACAGAAAGAGAATGACCATTTCATGTAAACCGTAACTCAGAAACTAGAATTTGGGGCATGCTCCATCCAGTTCCCCTCTGGAGCTTAGCCCCCGTACAGGCGCAAAACTCCATAACCAATCTCTAGTCCCAGCCTTTTCTGAAGGCTTATTTTGCCCCCATTGATAACCTGCTTCCCCATCAGGACGGGCTGATTACACTGCTGCTGTTTTTAAAGGAAAAAAAGAGAGACAAGAAAGAATGAAAACTCATCAGGAGGAAAGGTGACGCTAAAAGTCTCTTCGGGTTTAACTTTTGGGAGCAACGCACAGCACAGCGGCTCTAAACCGTGAGCAGCCAGAAACCCAGAGAGCCATGGGAACAGACTGACAACACAAGGGAATGCGTATAACAAGATCAGAGACAAGCATTATTACACTCATTAACATGCTACGGTGACAGCATGAGTGCTGTTAGCAAGGGCTCAGTGACAGACCTGGCATTCAAGATTCCACCCAGTTTAAAGGAGTCTGTTTTAGCAGCTCTCCTGCCACCCCAGGTGCCTATCTGTGGGAGAGTAAACGGTCTTTCTCCCAGTTGCCATGGAGAGACCACTGAATACCATGTCCTATGGCAGGGGTTCTCAACCTCTTTCTTTCTGAGCCCCCCCCCCCCAACATGCTATAAAAACTCCACAGCCCACCTGTGCCACAACAACTGGCTTTCTGCATATAAAATCCAGAGCCAGCGTTACGGGGTGGCAAGCAGGGCAACTGCCTGGGGCCCCACACCACAGGGGCCCCCAAGCTAAGTTCGGCTTCAGCCTCGGGTGGCGGGACTCAGGACCCCAGACTTCAGCCCTACGGGGTGGGGCTTTGGCTTTCTTCCCTGGGCCACAGCGAGTCTAACACTAGCCCTGCTTGGCAGACCCCCTGAAACCTGCTCATGGCCCCCCCAGGGGGCCCCAGAGCCCTGGTTGAGAACCACTGCCCTATGGAATGAAAAGATGCCTCTGTGGGCAACTCAGAAGGCTCACGTTCAGTGTCATGGGGGCAGTACGGCTAACGGGCTGCGCTTGCCACCAGGATATGAAATGCCAAGTTGACATGAATGGGGGTCTGGAATGGGGGTCCAGAGCAGTATGACCCACTCAGGACAACAGGCAAGTTTTGTCATTAAAATGCCAAAGGCCCAATTCTCCTGCTTGCAGAATCAGAGTAGCTCCTATTGAAACCCATGGTGGGGGGAGAATCAGGCTCCAAGAAGGTCTGTGCTGCCTTTTCCAAGAACCATGATACAAGTTTTGTTACACGATCAGATGCTCTCCTCAGGCTACAAAATTAGCCTGAAAATAGTTCCTTGCTTCTTGGCAAGAAATCCCAGCAACAGTGAAGGACATGGGGGGGGTCTCTGTCCACTACTGAGAAAGTCAACAATGAGAAAGAAGAGGAGAGAGTGAGCCATGAAATGACAGTAGTTCTATACAATACCTGCTGCAAGACTTCAGGACTGAGCCATGGTAGGACCTTGATGCTATACTTGGGGAAGTCGTGGACAACTCTGAGCCGCTGCCCGTGGTTGATCATGCTTAGGTTACTGCGCAGGCCTGAGAGGTACACCTTCCCATCCACAGAGATCAGGATGTGGCTGGCTTTCACACTCCTTAGAGCAAAGGGGACCAGAAGTAGGAAGTCAACACACGGTCAAGGATCATCTACCTTAGAAGGATGTTAAATTCCTTACCAGCATCCATGTGAGAAGGTTATTCTATAGGGATTTAAGGAAGGCATATTCTGAAGCCTAGGCACATTGAGCATCCAGTGAAAATATGTGACGGAGTGAGTACCAATAGCCTAGAATAATCAGGTTTTGAAACTTACGTCCAAGTATGTGTGGCAGCCATGTTAGCGTTTATCAGGAAAAACATAAATCTGATTAAGGGTCTGGAGGCACTGATTTAAGAGGAGAGATTAAAAGAGAGAAATATCTGCTGCCTGGCAAGGTGATATTTGCATAAGCATAAATAAAGCCTCATCTCTTAAAAACAAAAAAATGCAACTTTGTACCATTAATCTAAAAAAAAAGCTAGGAGAGAGAACTAAAAGTGAAAGTACCTGGAAAGTCTGAAACCGTAATTTATTGGCCATTCCACTGGATGAAGGAATGGGCTATCACCTCCCTGACATGACACTGGGACAGTAGAGTGAACAATGATGGAAGGATGGGAATAATGCAATCTGCTCATTCCCTTAGAGGTTTTGCTTGGATATTGTGTGATGTCATTACAACCACCATAAAATACAGATGGACCCGCTTCACTGAAGCCTCAACACAGAGGCGTAAACTACATCAGAAAGACCCCTCTGCACGCGAAGGATAGAGAAGAATATTCACCCAAGGGAGGGCAGATGGTTGCCTATCCACTGGAGGGGGCAGCTTTAATTCCTATCTGGGGCTCCATGGAAGTTAGTATATCCCTTGAGTATGCCTTCTTCCCAGCTAGCCTTCCAACTTCCCTGGTAAAAAGGAAAATGCAGCTGTTTTCTGCTGTCACAACCTCCTTCCTCTCATCTTTCCACCTTGGGAACACCGTGGCAGGGTTTACTTCAGCAAAAGCTTAATCTAGCCCCAAGTTACCAGTACACTTTGCCTCAGGAACACTCTGCGGTTTGCTTTTTTAAAGTACTATTTCTGTGGTAATGAGAAGTCCAGGACAGGACAATGGACATGGACAATGAGGCGCTCCACAGCAGCAGCAGGGCAAGCTCCCCTGCACTGGCAAGCTAGATGCAAACCATATTCTTATTCCAAATCCCTTGAGATACCTAGTCCCATCTGGATGAATACTGTTTGTAAGCATTTCCTACAGAAAGTGATAAAGAGAGCAATTTCCTTTTTACCTATGTACATAGCCCATATGGTGAATGTAGTCAAGAGCCTTCAGAACGCCCTGGAGGATATAAGCAATAGCCAGTTCACTCATTCCATCCATGAAATGGGTACAGATTAAATCCTTTGCAGAACCTAAAGAGATGAAGAAACGTTTTTTGACGGAGCAGGAAAAACAGAGGACACTCACCTAAATAAAGATGATTTCACAGATGCTAAAGCAGCCTGATCAGAGAGCAAACATATTCTCCTCTCCACCTACCATAAGCCATGAAGGAGGTCACTACCCATAGCTCATTGTCAGCTATGAAGGTCGCTTTATATGGCACAATGTTGGGGTGGTTGAAGAGTTTGGACACATGAAGCTCACCCTAAAAGCAAAAGGATATTTTGAATCAGTACAAAATAAATAAATACAAAACTCCAGATATGATACAGAGGAAGGTTAAACTGGACGAAAAGTAGCACTTTGATTGTCTGCCAACAGACTGACTTGAATCTTCTCTTCACCTGAGAAGATCTCATCTCTCCTTTTGCAGATAAAGAGGGAAGATATAACAGCTAAAATAATCTCTCACCAGAGTAAGATTTTCCTGGCATGAGGTCTGTGCATAGGCAATAGTTGCTTAGCACTGAATCCAGGAGCTCCCAAGTTAGTGCAACATGTCTGGCAATCCCAACTTCCAGCATAAAGGAATAGTCATGTGGGAAATTTTACATTAATTCAAAGAACACACATACTAAACCCCCACCCCAAATATCTGTTCTGACAATCTCTGCGCAAGGGCTACTTGGTGTTTATATCATGATGTGTCAACATTAATACCTATTTGAATGAATTTACTGGAGAAGGATAAACAAATTATGGCATCAGAGCGCCTGTATTTGGAACTTGATACAATATTTCCTTGCACTAATCTTCTTTTGAAACGGAGGAGCACATAGGATGCGATTACAGCAGTTTGGTACGGAAAGATCATTGGGTTCTTCCTCTTCAAGTGCAACGTATAATCCTTTAGAAGAGAACGGATTAGATACAAATCTTGATTTTAACCGGAAGAACAATCCCCTTAGAACAGTGGTTCTCAGCCAGGGGTACGCAGAGGTCTTCCGGGGGGTACATCAACTCATCTAGATTTGCACCTAGTTTTACAACAGGCTACATAAAAAGCACTAGCAAAGTCAGTACAAACTAAAATTTCATACAGACACTGACTTGTTTATACTGCTCGATATAGCATACTATATATATATTCATTCCAATTGATTTATAATTATATTGTAAAAATGAGAAGGTAAGCAACTTTTCAGTAACAGTGCGCTGTGACACTTTTGTATTTTTATGTCTGATTTTGTAAGCAAGTTGTTTTTAAGTGAGGTGAAACTTGGGGGTACACAAGACAAATCAGACTCCTGAAAGAGGTAGAGTAGTCTGGAAAGGTTGAGAGCCACTGCCTTAGAATAATACTCTGCTTTCATAGCAACTTCCACCTTGGACCTCAAAGTACTTTACAAACATGAATCACCTCACAACATGCTTGTGAGGTGGGCAAAGATCCCCATTTCACAATTCAAAAAACAGGCACAGAGAAGTGACTTGCTCGTGACCAGACAGCAGCTGAGCTGATTCCAGAGAACCCAGAACACTAGAAACTCAGTCCAGTGCACTAATCCCTAGACCAGGGGTAGGCAACCTATGGCACGCGAGCTGATTTTCAGTGGCACTCACACTGCCCAGGTCCTGGCCACCGGTCCAGGGGCTCTGCGTTTTATTTTAATTTTAAATGAAGCTTCCTAAACATTTTAAAAACCTTATTTACTTTACATACAACAATAGTTTAGTTATATATTATAGACTTATAGAAAGAGACCTTCTAAAAAGGTTAAAATGTATTACTGGCACGCAAAACCTTACATTAGAGTGAATAAATGAAGACTCGGCACATCATTTCTGAAAGGTTGCCGCCCCCTGACCTAGACACTCCACCATCAGCTTCAAAATAATTTTAGAAGTATCATCCAATTAACATTTACAAAACTATAACTCAGTCTGAAGGAGTATCTACTGCCAGCACCTTACAATGGTTTTTTAATTTGACTATTTCTTCATTAGGATAATTGCTCTTTGTGGGCCAGTATTGCAACTACCGTGTTAAAGTTGTACAGCATCCTAGATACTTAGCAATGGACACCTTAGAAAACATTAAACAACCTGCAGCTGAGATCCTAGGAGTCATGTTCTTTCAATATACATGAAAGATGCTGTGCCCCATTCTAAAGATTGTAGCATCACCTGCAAGAATGTCACCATCTCATTGGTGCAGGCTTCCAGGTTAATCCTTCTGACTGTGACATACTCTCCTGATGGTTTATACCTGGCCAGGTTCACAGTCATCAGCTCCTCAAAGCCGTGGCCTGAAAAGAGAGTAAGGTTAACCCCATAAGCGCAAATACAATTGACTGTGTGTTGTGGGAGAGCTTCCACCAACACTTCCTCCTTAGCAATTACCCTCATCCCGTCTCTCACCTTAACTGTTTTCGATGGTCTTGTCTAATATAAAAATTTGCCTGTTCTACATTACCTTCCAATTTAAAGCACTCTGCATACAAAACCAATTACTTAAAAACCTGCTGGGAGGTACCTCATAATATTCCTATTTTACAGATTTGGAAACTGAGGCACAGAGAGATGAAGTGACCTGCCAAGAGCCATACAGGGAGCTAATGGCAAAGCCAGGTATGAGACTCAAGAGTCCCAGCTGGTACCCTTTTGCTTCAACCTCAAAACCATGCCTCCTCTCATCTAGTATTTATCTTTTACTTTGATTGTAAGAGCTTCAGGACAAGAAACCCATCTTAATTTACATTTTTATACAATGATTTTACTACTACTAAAACAAAACAAGAAAGAAAGGACATTTTACATTTCAGAAAACCACGACACAAGAAAAAGTCAGTACCTTACAAAGGAAGAATTCACAAAGAATGAGAATTAGGTGTTTTTCTGGGAACATTACCTATTATGGTGAGCAACTCATAACAGCTGCTGTCTGGTAAAAAGCTGCTCATGGTGTCCCTTTTAGGGGAAGATGCTATCGACTCGGAGCTCGCATCATTGGTCTAGAAAAGCAAGATAAAAATCAGAAACGGATATTAATTACATCTAGTAGAGAGATCATCTGTTCCACATTATATTTTTGCACATGCTCATAGTATCAGGACATATTTGAGTATAAAAGCTAGCTGTGTCTGCTGTAAATATCTTTACCACAAACTGAAACCCAGGAGATACCTCCTTCCAGAAAAGCCAGACAGCTGCTTTCTATGACATATAACCAAACAAGGTAATTTACCATCTACTATAAACCAGAAGGTCTTTTTAAAAAAAGATTTTAACAAAGACAATTACTGTTCCACATGACAGCATTATTCCACCCCTTTGCAATAGCCAGCTTTCTCCCACTCTTTACAGACTTCTGCATCATCATCTGTTTGCTTGTTCAGGGGTGATAGACTGAAGGCCTGTCTATGGTGGGGGGGGGGGGGGGGGAGGGTTCCTGGCTGAGGTTGCTACTTTTTATCCATGCATGCTCTCTGTGTGGCAAAGGCTGACAAAGTTGAACTTGTTTTGCTGCAGGAAGAAGGGATGAACCAACTAAGAAAAGCCCAAGATGCACAGATCAGACACACATGGAAAGAAGCTCCAAACGGGAGCAAAAGTTTAGCTGCAGCAAAGAGCTAGTACAAATTAACACAGGAGCAGCAGTCCCACGTCTGCCAGCTTGCATCTTTTCACTACAACTAAGAGAGAGCTCCCTGCTGTATCTACATGCACAAGCTGAAAAGACAAATGTTCTTCTCTGTTCATGCTGAGTCATGCTTACAACTGATTAAAAACAAGCTGTGCAATTCAATACACAGGCATTGCAGTCCAAGTTGCATTACAGGAGCTGGTCTCAAAAACTGACAGATGATTTGATATGTGCAAAAAGAGGCCACAATCTCTGGCAGCATTAGAAGCACAGTTGCATTCTAATTCTCCTCGGTGGGGGGTTTCAGAGGAGCAAGAAAAGTCTATACATAGTGTTCAGGCATGTCCCATTATTGCAGTGTATTTTGTCCTTCAGTTACGCTTATAGTTAGATGAGTGACACAAGGAGGCTCCAGATTTTTCTCTCTGCAACAGACAGACCAAATCTGTTCATTTTATGTCAAGTTTGAATTAGGTGAATTTTTCCTAAACTGCCAGAAACACTAACTCCACCTGGGAGCTGGAAACCCAGGTGTGTCCTTTCTGCCTCAGATCACCAGCCATAAATATTCTACAATCAGACTTTCCTGACAATTTTGCTATTGATGCATGCAGCAGGGGGGAAAAAAACAACACAACTCACTCTCCTGTAGCTGCAGTGGAAGTGGAAACACACACTTTTTTCTGTCACTGAAAGAAGGAGGTATAATGCAATGACAAAGAGCCATTAAGTAACAAGAGGCTATTCTAACCATACCCACACTATGGCTTGGTCTACACTACAAAGTTCTGCTGGCATAGTTAGGAGCGTGAAAAAAATCTCACACCCTAGTCAATACAGCTATGCCGGCAAAACCCCTGGTGTAGATGCAATTACACTGGCAAAAGTATACTTTTGGTCAGCATAGCTAATGTCCTTTGGGGAAATGGTGCAGCTATGCTGGCAGAACTCCTTTGGCTGGTATATGCTGCATCTCCATTAGGGGGCTTTTGCCAGCATACTGTAGCTATTCTGGCAAAAAGCTCCATAATGTAGACAAGGCCTGTTTCTCCAGCTAGGGCCTGCGGACCCCTTGGGGTCTGCAAGGGTACTCCAGGGGTCCGCGGGCCCTGCTGATCAACTCCTCCCCTCCCTCCCAGCTGTTCAGGGGTGTGCAGGAAGCGCTGGGAGGGAGGGGGAGGAGCGGGGACGGGGCGTGCTCAGGGAAGGGGGCAGAAAGAGGCAGGGAAGAGGAGGAGCAGGGGTGGAGCAGGGGCGAGAAGGAGTGGTGTGGGGGCAGGGCCTGAGGGGGAGACTTAGGGGTCCGCAAAATTTTTTAAATAAAAATGGGGGTCCTTGGGTTGCTAAAGTTTGAGAACTGCTGCTAAAATATATTCTGAACACTTTAGTTCTAACTTATTTAAAACAAAAAAAACCTTACTCCATCTCCTAATGATTGTTTTTAAAGCATTCTTGATTCAAATATTAAATACTTGCTTCTTTAAGCAACAGCTGACAAGGACACTACCGAGAAGTAAAGGGGTCCTAGAAGCATCCTGAATCCACTGGTTCTAAAGACCAAAGGAAGGTTTTTTCAGCACCCTAACATTAACAGCTGACACCACTTATGCATTAGAAAATGGAGTTCTCTTTAAAATGTTATGCATGAATTTGGCAAATTATTTTAATGTTATGAAACTGGATACATAAGCTTCCCAATTCCATCAACATACCTTATTTCTAACCTGCAGTGCCCTCTGTTATTCCAGTCCTGGCCCCACTTCCCACAGCTCTACAAGGCCACCTCAGTGGTTTGAGCATTGGCCTGCTAAACCCAGGGTTGTAAATTCAATCCTTGAGGGGGCCATTAGGGATCTGGGGCAAAAATCTGTCTGGAGATTGGTCCTGCTTTGAGCAGGGGGTTGGACTAGATGACCTCCTGAGGTCCCTTCCAACCCTGATATTCTAGGATTACTGAGTGCAGCATTCTCTACTATTACAGTCCTAGGCTCTGTTAATGCACCTCCATCCTGAGCCACAGCTCCACCACCTATTCCAGTTCTGGAGACTCCCGCTCACAATTCTATTAAACCTGCAGTGCTCGAGTTCCAATGGTGGGGCTCTCCTAAGCAGATAGCTAGAACCTGTGGCAAACTGACTGAAGCTTTGGCAATATGGATAAGCGTCCACTAGGAATCAGGTTTAGACCAAACTTCACTTGTGGCTTAACCCAGTTTTAGACTCGGGTCTTAAGAAATCTTAAGAAAATCCGATTTGGCATAAAACTTGGCTGGGACAAACTAGAGACTAACAGACAGCTTCTGAAACAATTATGCTGGCTAGCAAGGCAGAATCCCTAGAAAGTTGCAAGCAACACCACAGCTTTTGGCAAACTTCAACATTCTTTTTTTTGATGATTATGTTAGTTACATGAACATATGATCCCAATTTTTCTACCGCAATTAAAGTACTGGGAGCCAAGGAAACCAGCAGTTTACTCTTAAGCAGGAAGAGACAGTTTAGCAAAGGGTAAAAGTTTGCCAGAAGTCTCCACAGGCATTGAAGAGAAATGAAAAAGAACGCATCGACTATGTACTCACTCATCTGTGTTTTGGCCACATGGCGATTCAATACATTTATATGTAAATGCACTCTTATTAGAGAAATGCTAAGGGCTCCAATTCTAATTTTAGGAACATGGGTGAATAGGCTGTATCTTATAAAATCTGCTGCAATGCATTCACAAGATGTAGGCTGATTGTACAGGTTATATACCCTGTGTGAGATCAGACACTGGGCCGCTAGGTCTATAGGAGATTATACTTCCAGCTGCTGATAAACTAAGGGCTGGTCCACACTACCCGCCCAATTCGGCGGGTAGAGATCGATCTTCTGGGATCGATTTATCGCGTCTCATCTGGACGCGATAGATCGATCCCAGAAGCGCTCCCCCGTCGACTGCGGAACTCCTGCTCGCCGAGAGGGGGAAGCGCTGTCGACGGGGGAGCCTGCCTGCGCCGCGTGGACCCGAAGTAAGTAAATTTAGTTCGATATAGGAAACGTCGACTTCAGCTACGCTATTCTCGTAGCTGAAGTTGCGTTTCCTATATCGATCCCCCGCCCCAGTGTGGACCTGCCCTAACTGTCAAGAGGGGAAGCTACAGAACAGGCAATTTCACACCTGCCATCCTAACAGGGAAAAAAAATTGGGACTAAAACGTTTCAAAGGTTAAAGTCGTGTTTAAATCAAACCAGAACCAAACAGATTTGACTCTTCAAATTAGAGTAAAGAGATCAGTGGTGGAAGTTTACTTGATATCAGGAATCAGACGAAGGAAAAAAAAAAAAAAAGAGAGATATGATAGTACGGTATTCAAGCTCTGCTCATAATTCCAGAATGGCTGGTTGTTTCTGCTAAAATGATTAACAGTGAAAAGTAGACAATATTAACAATGGCATTATTGGATATCGGCGTCAACGCTCTACTTGAGGGGAAGGGGAGAGTATAAACCTCAGAGAGCTATTGTTTCAGTCAACCTACATACTCAAGACAACATTGTATCAAAGGTCTGGAAGCTTAGTTTAAATTAAAAAAAAGCTTAAATACTGAAGAAACTAATGGGACCACCAGAAAAATGCTGGCACCACCAAATACTAGCTCGATCCATCACTTGCTTGGAACTCAAAACCTCACATCCATGAACAGGTCAAGAGTGACTGTCACTAACAGAAACTGAGGAAGCTGAGTTGTTCAAATTATCTGCACATTTTAAAATGTAAGCTAACTAGAGTTCTCAAAATACAAATTATTATTAGGGGCATTTAACCCTTAGATCATTTTAACCTTGAAAAATTAAAAGGGTATTCTTAAAATTTCTTATCCTCAGTATCTAGGGCAATCAGTGCTGAATTAATGCATCAAAATGATGGAAGATTTGCCCTATGTCAGGAATTGTAGAATGACAAAAGTTGGAGATGGGAAAGATCCATCAGGTCATTAAGTCCACTATCCTTGTCCACTAAAAGTTTGTTTCCTACCATAAATTAGCCTCAGTTCAGATAAAGCATCCAGTTTTCTGTAAGCTTTCTACTTTTCTCCTGAATGGAACTGGGAGTCAATACTCCTGGGTTCTAATCCAAGCTCTGTAATACAGATACACTATACCTCCCTTTTCCCATCTGTAAAATGGGGATAAATGCCTACCCCAATGAGGGAGAGGACAAGGTTTAATTTTTGTAATAACCTCAGTGAAAGGCACTATATTATTTCAGCTCATGCAACTGAAGCACAAGGAGGTAAAAGCTAATCTTTGGTTCAGCCATGATTGGAATCTGGAATCCCAACAGCTCCAAATCTTTTGCTTTGGCCACTGTCACACAACACTATAATTTGGCTGTGAATCGAAGGCTGCTACCCATTCTTATTTCTAGATTTCCATTAACTATTCCTACCAATTCTGACTTTCACAGTTAATGTCCAGTTCATTACATTTTCCATCATCTCCACTCACCCCTGTCAATGGCAGGACTGAAAGGAAAGAAACAGAGGCAGATGGAGGCCTGTGAAGCAGAAAGGCACCACCAAGGAGATGAAAATTATTCTGCAGCAATGACAGCTGCTCTGAAACTGTGCATTACGTAGGTGGTTTGCTTTAATACAATGCACTCCACATTTAGCAGAAGCCAACAAAACAGATGCAAAAAAATGAAATAAATCTAATACGTTATTTTTTAACTATGGTGCAGGCTGTTTCAACCAAAATAGAACGTATCATCTGCTCCCCTTTAGAAATAATTCAGTACATTAGAGACCTTGATTCACCTCTCTGCAGATAAACATTAAGTTTGAAAACTCTACAACTAATCACAGTATGCAGAAGGGGCTCTACTCAAAAGTTAAACACTGTATGAGATTGAAAACAAAATTAAAAAAAGTTAAACTGAAATGTTATTTATGAAATATTGCAAAAAAGCTCCCCGAGAGTTTCACACAGGATAACTTTTGGTGTGCAGTTAAAAATCATGAAAGCTGTAAAATGAAGAAACGTGTGATTAGCTGCATGAAGTATGACATTCATTAAGGGCTAGCATTTCAGGCCTTTTGGTTAGGTTTTAAATTGGATGTATGTTTAAGGAAATTTGTTTTTGAAAGATAATTGGACTGTCAATGCCATTACCAAACCAGAGCTATGCAATGCCGGAAATGCTTTGCATTTGCCAAATCAAACGCTGGTGGATTAGATTTTGGATTCAATGCCGGGTGGAAGATAGAAGGTTTTGTTTTGTTCTTTACTTCCCAAGTTTCTCTTGCTCACTTTTGACTCAAACTACAAACAATTCCTTTCCCTGATTAAGTAACTATTGCCTTGTTTCTACAACCATCTAGGGGAAAAAGATTTGTTTTAAATGAAAGAAAGTCAGCATCAATACTGCAAAGATGTCTAAAAGCCCAGGATAGCCTCCCATTTAGGCTATGTCTACACTGCACACCACTGGTGCTTTAATCAGGACCATGAATATGACATGGATTACAGGTAAAGATTCAGACTGTCCTGTTTTGGACTACACTATGTATTTTTAGATGGGAATTCCATAGCTCTCTAGGGAATTAGTCCTCAAGCAGAAAAGATTTCTCTAAGCAGATAGCAGCACCTGTCGAAGGCTCAAGACTGTTACTGTGGGCTCTGAAGGGAGTCAAACGGCTATGCCAATGGGTTTTCAGCAGGTGAAGTCCCATTTGAAACTGAAGGTTATCTAATTCTCAGTTTGATGCTGGGGTCTCTTTTGCAGATGTGGCATAGGGAAGAGAAAGGAAATCAAATTATTAAAAAAACTGGGCACTGGTTTTGAATGCTCAACCTGAGACAATTTGGGCCCTGTTTTCAGAACCACTTTTGAAAATGTGAGCCTAAGGAATGAAATCTCAGATTTACAGCTAAAACGTCACATGCAACAGCTTCAAAACCACACACCAAAATCTCCTTTCCAGGGTGAAACTTGTTTTCACACATGTAAAGCTAAATATACAGATGAAGTATAAATAAGGTAGAAAGAAAATCAAACTTCCACAAGGAATAATCTCCATGCAATGGACCACAGCACCACAGCCTGCAAAAATCACTTACTTTTCTCCGAGAGTCACCCGGAGGCTGCTCTGGAGTAAAGAAATTAATTGTTCACCATGTTTTCTTCAACAAACAAATACCCATTCAAAACATAGTTTGACTATATTTATGAAAATAAATAAATTATATGCCCTCAAAGCATAGTTTAGGTAATAGACAGGTATAAGGATATATTCCCAGGCAAAATCTTTAACTTACAATTAACATCACAACAGTAAGTAACAGACATTAGAAAACATATCAAAAAACCTAATTCTAAAAGTAAGAAGTTACACAGTTTCAATTAGCCCTACTGTTCATACATTTACCAAGACAAACATAGGTTTGGGAGATTTGTTTTGTTTTTAGATTGTAAACTTAAACCCATCGTTTAAAAAGAAATAGATTAATACATCTGATGGATTTAAATATTTGGGGTAAACTATTTTGGAAGTTTAATGAGTAATGCAACCAGTGTAGAAAGTAGTAGTTAAATTCTACATAATTCCAAGTTTCCCGAGGTAACAAAAATCCACATTTCGTCAAGGACACTTATAACAAGGTTTCTGTGTAGCTAGGGGCTTAGATAAAATGGTCCAAATTCAGCCCTGGTATAAGCAAGTACAATTCACATTGAAATCAAATGAAACAGTGCTGTTAATATTGGGTTGAATTTTGGTTTAACAACATCATGTCAGAGCAAAGTTTCTAATCAGATTTGTACATTAAAACATGACAGATATTTTTTAATGTATTTTCTTCCTAGAAGTGCAGTTAAGTCAGAAGAGTCACTGCAAAAAGCACCACCCACATCAGGAGCAAAGAGATACTAGCTACAGCTAGGTTTGAAATTGGTTCTGGTAGACCCATGCTTAAACATGTCTGAAAACTGCTGCAGCTAAACTGTTTTCAGCGACTGGTTGTAGGCAGGGATTAATTTAAAAAAAACCAGTGCTAGCCAAAACCATGCATAGCTTCTAAACATGGTAATAGTTTGTAACCATGGTGAGACTGGACATAGTGTAAAAAAGGTTTGATAGAAACCACATCTGAAATGGGGTTCAACATGACTACAAAGCCCAATGTGGAAGGGAAAATCTGCAGAATTTACAAGTCAAATGGAAGATTTTGCTAACTACTAACTCCACCTGGGATCTAATCATCTAGCTAGCTTCCTTTACATCATCTGTCACAAAGATTCTGTCATCAGAATTTAGCTGACAATTTTGCTAATGATGAAAGCAGCAGATTAAAATCCAGTTTACACTGTTGTCTCTACCCTAGAAAACAAAAGTGTTACTGTTTTAAAATTTGTTTTTTGCCAGTGAAGTCAGTAGGCCCGATTCAAAGATACTCAAGGAGCAGATCTATTGTGTAAGGTGGCACCATATTTACATAGTTACTTTACTGACCACAGTTACACCTAAAGGCTTCTCTTCTATCAGCTTTAATACTTTATTTTAACTAGACTCAGCAACAAACATTTAGAAAATGTTCAGTTTCTGTAATTATCCTTTTCAAGTTCAAAATCTGTATTTAACAGAGAAAAAACTGGTTATTCAGGAAAGACCAGACTGCACTAATTTACTGCATTACAACGTTCTGAAGTTTGTACTACTACTGACTTTAAAATGAACTGCTGTACAAAATCTAAGTTTTTCCTTCTAAGTTTACTTTTGTTGGCCAATTTGAAGATAGTGCTATAAACTGATTTGTTCATTCATGTAGCACATTTACTTATACCAAACTGATGGGTGCTTTCAAGTTTAAAGTAAAAGATTTTTACTGAAGCGTGGAGTACTTACCTCCAAACAGTTCAAATTCTCTCAAGCCTTCTACAATGAACTTTTCGGACACCCACCGCTAGAGAAGAAAGTCCAAAGCCAATTAGTTATTCCACAGCTCATCCATTTTTATTTTATGTCAACCAAAACAGAATCATATAGATCACTCTGACCATTCTAACATGTATCTCCTTTGCAATGAGGGGAAATGAGCTAAAATTCATTCAGCAGCTGTAAATATTAATATTTAAACAGTAACAGACATACTGATAAACTGTTATTCTTTCATGTTCTGGAAGAAATGAAGTCAAAATGTTTAAAACTCAGAGCAGCCATAAAGGCTGATAGTGACATGATCTCTATCCACTCAGTTCAACTTTTGATTCACATCAAGATAGATTAGATACTAGAAATAAACTAAAATCCTGGGGGCATGGACTATGCCATTGTAAGCTCGTATAGTACTGAGTACACTGTTAACACTCAGTAAACATTAGTCATTTTACTACTCATTTATAGCAAAAATCTTGGTCAGCTTGCTGAAGCAATCAACAAGTTTACTTACATTTATGTTAATCTACCTCTATTTGAAGCAGGCTGGTATGAGAAAGAGTCCACATTTAATTGAAAAGAAGCAGGATTTCATTGTATCAGTATTTAGCACAATGTGAATGATGTTAAAATTTCAAAAGGGTCATTTTTACACCATTCACAGTGATCATGTCAGAAATTCTCTTCTGTCACACACACACACTTTGCTGCTATCTTTTGAGTCGTGCTGAGACTTATGAAAACACATTCTAACTTTAAGGGACACCAGGTTTCCAATCATATTTAAAATACATTTCCTTACCTGCGTTACTGCTGCTTTATATTAAAAAGCCTTTTTAAAGTGGATCCTTTGCACATTTCATTCTCAACAATGTATCTTCACTACTTAGTTTACTTCCTGTTTAAGTGCTATACACAACAGTTTTTTTATGGATTTCCAGCATTTAAAAGGAACCATTTTAAAACAAACAAACAAACAAACAAGATTTCATTTTAAGTTTAAAAGACACGAATATATACAAAATATAAATGAAACTTAACTAAATTGACAGTATCTTTTAAAGACATTTCCTCCATCTCTTTTTCAAAGGTACCATCAACACAGTTAAGTTTCAGCATTTGTTTTTTCTGTAATTTCTGTACATTATAAAACAATAAGTGATAAAATCATTTTGTACAATACATAAACAGAAAAAAGATGTATTCAACAATTAGCACTATCTAAAGAGAATGAACTCTGCAAAATGCACATTATAAGCATTTGGCAACACATCTAGCTCACAGATACATACCTTTTAAAAGTAACTCTCTTTCATAAATCAAAATAATTGTATTTAATTAAAAATCGAGTTCTCCAGCAACAAGATAGATTATGGTCCCAATCCTGCAACAAGAACTGTGTGGGCAGGGCCTTGTGGAGTTCCAAGGAAGTCAATGGGACAGGCTCCACCCCACACAAGTTGTTGCAGAATCAGGGCTTATCTCCGTGTATAGGGAAAGATTTACAAAACCAGTGCTTTTTTGGAATAACGCTAGAAGCTGTTTAACACTCACCCTAATTCGTTCTGGGTTACTTACAAGAAAAGACATGGAATCCAGATTTGTAATGCTACTCCAAGTTCGTGAAATTAAAAATCTCCTGAAAATGAGAGCAAGACAATTGTTTTAAGAAGGCAAAGCAAATGAGCTGTCTCCACTCTAAACGTTTCCAACAAATGAGTTCCTGCTCTGTTTATCTTGTTCCATTCTATAAAGCATGTCTCCAGTTGCACACATCAATACCTAGGTAGCTCTATTGACTGTTGAAAGATTAGAGCACAAAGGTTTTGTATTAATTAACTTTAACAAGCTCTGCCACAGTGACAAGTTTTGCAAGGTGAATTTTCCCAAACAGGTTCAGAAAAACCATTTAAAAAAAAAAAAAAACTTTAGAAAAGATATTTCACAGAGGTGGATATGCAGTACAATATTTGGTAGACTACAAGTTCCACAGGGCAAGGACTCTTATCCTCCGTCTGTACTACAGCTGTGCAAAAAAACAGATTACCGTTCTCTAGCAATTCAGACAAATAGGGAAAATCATTTTTGGTCAAACAAAACATTTAGTTTTGATTTCAAGCTTTTAAATTTTAAAAAAATAAAATTAGAGAAAATTTATAAAAAAAAGTAATTTTAAATAAAAAAACAAAACATTTAATTTAAAAAATGTCAAAACAAAACATTTTGAGGGATTTTTTTTTAAAGGCTTACCACCCACCGCCACCGAAACAAGTAAGTGAAATCCACATGAATTTGCAAAATGTTTCTATGTAACCTGCATTTTTTGCCAGTTTTGTTTAAAGATTTCATTCAGCTCTAGCTGTACAGAACCTCGCATAATGGGGCCCCAGTGCTGTTTAGTTGTCTAGGTCCTACCGTAATACAAATGTTTAATAATTTCCCAGAGAGAATAGCAACAGAAAGGTACACAGCATGTTACACAGCTGTTAAGCAAGTGGCTGTGAATAGGAATATCTGAGTCCTAATTCTTCTGATTGAGTCCTAATTCTGCTACTGATTTGGTATGACCTCGGGCAACTCACTCACTTGCCCTGGTCCTCAGTTTTCCCATCAGTAAAATGGGGATAAAAACACTTACCCACCTTTGTAAGGCACCTCAGATGAAAGATGCTGTATAAGTATAAAGTATCATTATCTTGCAGGGGATACACAAAGGAAGCTTTATAAAATAGAACTGCTGCAGCGTCTCAGTAGGATCAGTGTGGAATGTCCAGAATACAGTATATCTCATCCCCGCTGACAGTTACAAGAAAAAAGTCTGTCCACTCCCCAGTGGACAAAACCACACAAACTTACTTGATCATAACATCGACTGTTCCAAGAGGGAAAAATAATCAAGTGAAATCCTTAAACATGACATCCATCACAATCTCTTCACCACCTAGAGGATAGCTATATGCTCTCTGAAATCCAACCAACAGATAAAGGGGGCGGCCATCATAGTGCTCAATCATGATGACTGCGCCAACCAACAGCTCTCAGACACCATCTACTATAAAGAACTCAAAGAAGATCCCACACCACAATTCACACAGGAATTTAAGGATATCATCAAATCCTACCCCCAAACAACTCCAAGAGAAACTCTACAACCTCATCCCCCACAAACTTCTACACGCGCCTCAAGATACACAAACAAGGGAACCTATGCAGACCTATCATATCTGACCATGGCACTCTGACTGAAGGAATATCAGGACTCAAAGACCATCCTCAAACCACTCACCACACAAACAGCCAGTTTCCTCCAGGACACAACCCATTTCCTGCAGAAACTCTACAACATTAACACCATACTTGCCACCAAAGATGTCACCTCCCTATAAACCTACATCCCTCACCATGATGGTGACGCTTGCCTGCCTTAAATTTCTAACAGGACAATGGACAATGCTCAGAAATCCACCCCAAACACATAGCCAAACTCATCCATTTCATCCTCACCCATAACACCTTTACATTAACACTTTGGCGAAACCATGGGAAAGCTGTGAGTACTAGGATGGCTCCCCAATATGCCAAACTCTCCCTGGGCCACATTGAGGAAGAATTTCTGGAGAAAACGCACCGCAAAACTAATGATATATCTAATATACATTGATGATATTTCATCCTCTGGACAGATGGCCTAAACTCCCTCATAGATTTCTACCACCACTTCAACAACCAACACCCAACCATCAAACTCTCTCTAGAACACTCCCACACCAGCATCAACTTTCTGAACACCATGATCAGCATCAACAATGGAAACCTACAGAAAACTAAATACAAGACACCCACAGATCACCACACTCACCTCCACAGATTCAGTTATCATCCCAGACACACCAAGAAATTTATTATCTACAGCCAGGTGCCCAGATACCACAGAATATGCACCAAAGAGAAAATCCAGAATACATATCTTAACATGCTAGTTCTCAACCAATGGTTTGGGGCCCCCTGTGGGGCCACAAGCAGGTTTCAGAGGGTCCACTAAGCAGAACCTGCTTCAAATTCAGGGAAAAAACCCTCCACTGATCACATGCCCCTAGCTGTCGCCTACCACCCCAGGCTAGAACCGATACAGGGTATCATCAAATAACTACAACACATACTTGATGGGGACCACATCCTGCAAGAAATCTTTCCCAAACCCCCTCTTCTGGCCTTCAAATAACCTCGCCAAGCTCACCCATCAGAAGCAAGCTCCTCGCAGACCAGAACACACCAATTCAAAACAGCACCAGACCCTGCCAGAACAACAGATGCAAAACCTTCAGACATATCTTCACTGCTTCGATGATCAACCCTGTCCCGCCAAAACACACCTTTCAAGATCCATGAGTCCTACACAGGACTATCACAACATGTGGTATACCTCATCCAGTGCATCAAATGCCCCAACAACGTGGGTGAAAAGAGACTTTGCTCTTGAATGAACTTGCACAGAAAAATGATAAAAGACAATAACACCCTATCACCCATGGGCAAACACTTTTCACATCTGAAGAAGTGGGTTTTTTACCCACGAAAGCTTATGCCCAAATAAATCTGTTAGTCTTTAAGGTGCCACCGGACTCCTTGTTGTTTTTGTGGGTACAGACTAACACGGCTACCTCCTGAGACTTTTCACAAAGTGATCATGCAATATCGGCTCTCTCAGTCCTTATCCTTTAAGGAAACTTGCACTACATCTTCACAAGATGAGCCTGGGAACTTAAATTCATAACTCTGCTGGACACTTAAAAACCCTGGACAGACCAGAAACATTGTTGTAATGGGCCAAAAAGCCAATCTGTAATACGCTGTGCCACCTACTAACCCTCCTTTGTCCTATAACTGCAAATATGTTAATTACCCACTTCACTGTGAAAGGGGGGGGGACAAGAGGGTGGGGGGCTCCAAGTGCTGGGGGCAGGGAAAGGACCAGGGCACACAACAGGGAGGGAGGAAAGGAGCGGGGATAAGGGGGAGGAAAGGGGCAGGGAAAGGACCGGGGCACACAACAGGGGGAGGGGGGAGATTGGAGGAAAGGGACAAGGGGGCGGGGCAAGGACCGGGACACACAATGAGGGGGAGAGGGAAGAAAGGGACAAGGGGGCGGGGCAAGGACCGGGGCACACAACGGGGGGGAGGAAAGGGACAAGGGGGCAGGGAAAGGACCGGGGCACACAACAGGGGGAGGGGAAGAAAAGGGACAAGGGGGCGGGGCAAGGACCGGGGCACACAACGGGGGGAGGAAAGGGACAAGGGGGCGGGGCAAGGACCGGGGCACACAACGGGGAGGGGGGAGAGATTGGAGGAAAGGGACAAGGGGGCGGGGCAAGGACCGGGGCACACAACGGGGAGGGGGGGAGATTGGAGGAAAGGGACAAGGGGGCGGGGCAAGGACCGGGGCACACAACGGGGAGGGGGGGAGATTGGAGGAAAGGGACAAGGGGGCGGGGCAAGGACCGGGGCACACAACGGGGGGAGGAAAGGGACAAGGGGGCGGGGCAAGGACCGGGACACACAAGGGGGCGGGGCACCCAGCGCGCGGAGGGGGCGGGGCGGGGCGGGGCAGGGACGAGGGGGTCGGAGATGAAGCGCAGGCGGCCGGGGGGGGGGCAGCCCGCCCGCAGAGGACGGAGGGGGGGGCTGTAAGGCGCGCCGTGAGCCCCTGCCTCACTCACTCTCTCCTCCGGCTCCAGGCGCCGCTGCCGCTTCCCCGAATCCCCGGTTACCTGGAGAAGGGGGAGACGCTGCGTGCGTGACGGGATGACGTCACCACGCTGCTGCGTGGCATGCGCACTGGGCCTCTGGCCCACCCAGAGGGTAAATGGGCGGGGGGAGAGAGACAATCCCTGAGCCAGGCTCATGGCCACCCCCCTCCCACACAGCACGGGGGGGGCGGGGCGCACTCTCTGAACCAGCCACATAACTAACCCCCCCACACCTGCAGTGGGGAAATGGGGGGGGCAAGCCTGGAGTCAGCCCTATAGGGGAACCCCCCACCCACACACACTCCGGGTAGATGGGGGGGGGAGGCTCTGAGCTAGCCACACCCACGCTGAATGGGGAGGGGAGGGGTGAACAAGTCCTCAATTCAGGGGGTGAAAAGAGAACCCCTGAGCCGGTTAAATAACTCCACCCCCATCTCCATGCTCCCGTGGAGCGCATGCAAGAGGCCCAAGCTTTGCACTTATTTGTGGAATCCTTTAGGTGAAGCTCCGAGTGAGAGCTGGCATTTTGCCTCAGAAAGATTGCAGGATTGTCCGTCCTTTGTCTGACACCCATATATTGCAGATACTGGAGGCTGAAAAGCCATCTCAGGCTTGTATGGATGGGATAATAAACTTCCTCTGCACACTTTTGTACAGTCATAGTTCAAAATAATGCAATAACAGCAGCAAAACTAATTTTTTCAGTATTACCAACTTTTCTTATAGCCCCAGCTTCTGGAGGCATATGGGAGAATTTCGGTTTCTATTTAAAATAAAAGAAATTTCCAGCCCAGCTGAGGGCAAAGAAAACAAACAACTGGAAAACGTGAGTTCACTGAGTCTACCTAAAAGCAAATAAAAAGAACCCCCAACCTGTTTTTTTAAATCTTGCAATGTTCAAGCCATGATTTTGGGTGGCCTGATGCATGCTTTTGAAGGCGTAGGTTGGCAACACAGTTAAGACTATGACATCAGAGTATGCTAGGACCTTTTGTAAAAGAGATAGCAACAATTTACAAAATAGTGTTCGTGGATGTAAGTTTCAAAATAATATACTAAACATTATTCAAAATAATAATTTTGGATGAGAAAATGAGCCTTGGCCAGTTAGGATTATTAAAATCTCATACTTCAAAAGTACATAGATGAAAACTCCACGCTGTGGTCAAACTTCCAACTTGAGTAGTTATTTCCTATAGCAGTACCCTGGCAGCTTTTGATTTACAGTATTCAGTATTATTCCCTTTCCCTCAAACTCTATTCTTGATGCTATGAGTTATTAAATATCTCAACAGCTGCCACATTCACTAGAGGGGACAGTATTATAGGACCAGGCAATGACCTTTATACCATTATAGCACCTTCCATTGAAGGATCTCAATGTATTTTACAAACAAGAGGAGGTAAGAATTAGCCCCATTTTACAAAGAAGTTAAATTTCTTATCCAAGATTACATGGTCTGCATCCAGGCCTCCTAGTCCCCTTTACTACTGGCATGAAGGAGAGCCTGTGCTGAAGAAAGGTTGTAAAGGGCTGCCTGCAAATACCTTTTAGAGGAAAGATGTAGAGAAAATGCAACTGAGTGCAAACCAAAGCACTCAGAAAAGAATAAAAACAGCAAGACACCAACCCACCAATGTGACTGTAGAGGTTTGTAATGCAGGAGAGCCCCTCTGTGATTCAAGAACCGTCATCTTACCGCACCTATCTCTTCCAGAAAGCCAGTAGGGCCACAGTACATGAAAGACATGCCTTCAACCCCTAGGTATGTTTACACAGGAATAAAAGACCTGCGGGACAGCCACAACTGGCACAGGTCAGCTGACTCAGGCTCACAGGGCTCAAGTTCTGGGGCAGAAAAATCACCCCACCGTCCACCTTTGCAGGGTCCAAGAGCTTAGGTTCCAGTCCAAGCCCAAATGCCCCCGCCAGTTTTTATGTTCCTCTGCTCCTGTCAGTTGTCTTTTCTCAAGACTAAACATGACCCTTTTTTTTAAAACCCTTTCCTCATAGATCAGGTATTCTAAACAGTTTAGCCACATCAGGGGGGAGGGATAGCTCAGTGGTTTGAGCATTGGCCCACTAAACCCAGGGTTGTGAGTTCAATCCTTGAGGGGGCCATTTAGGGATCTGGGGCAAAAATCTGTCTGGGGATTGGTCCTGCTTTGAGCAGGGGGTTGGACTAGATACCTCCTGAGGTCCCTTCCAACCCTGGTATTCTATGATCTTTCCTCAAGTCTGGTGCCCAGAAATGGGTACAGTACTCCTGCTGACGCCTAACCTCCCATGTTTTACGTACAACATTCCCGTTAATACATCCCAGACTGAGTGTAGCCTCTTTCACCGCAGCATCACATTGACTCATTCAATCTGTGATCTACTGTAACCCCCAGCTCCTTTTCACCAGTACTACCACTCAGCCCATCGTGTAGTTGTGCATTTGCTTTTTCCTCCCTAGGTGAAGTACTTTGCACTTGTCTTTATTGAAGTTCATCTTGTTGAAGTTCATCCCAATTCTCCAACTTGTCAAGGTCATTTGGAATTCAAATCTTGTCTTCCAAAGTGTTTGCAACCCCCAACTTGGTGTCATTTGCAAATTTGATCAGCATACTCTCCACTTTATTATCCAGGTCCTTAATGAAAATACTGACTAGAACCAGACCCAGGACTGACCCCTGTGGGACCCCACTAGCTATGTTCTCCTAGTTTGACAGCAAAATATTGAGAACTACTCTTTGAATACCATGTCACCCAGTTGTGCACCCACCTTATAGTAATTTCATATAGCCCACATTGCCTTAGTTTACTTATGAGAATATTGAAATATACAAAAATATTTCAAGCAACAGGAAATTCAAATCCTCCGTACTTACAAGAGTAGCCTGGTTTGCACTGAGACCAGCACACGGGGGTATGTCTAATTTTAGACCTGTCATTCTTGGCTTCTTACAAGTTCCTAAAGCTCCTGATGTTTGAAAGGCTACAGCTTACCTTCTCTTCCCCACATCTGGAGAACAGGAGAATTGAACCTGTATTTAGAGGGCAAGTAAGATACTCCACCTGCCTAGGGATTTTAAAATCAGATTTATCACAATAGATAAATCTAGAAGTATGGGTGGGCCTATATGTGGAGGGTGGGATTGGGTATGGGAAGCAGAGTTAAACTGGTGTCAGAATCTCAGCTGAGATGAATTCCCTGACTCAAATACTCAATTGTGATCCCAAAGATCTTTTTTTAGTGGGGGGAGGGGGAGAGGAGTTCAACTTGAACAGAATATGAATGACCCTCCCTGCATCCCCACCCTCCCCACTGTGGGAGTACTAGCAACATTTTTAATTTAATGCAAATGCATTATAGAGTTGGGGTCATCAATCGTTCATTTTGCAGTGTTCTGTCCTATCCTCAGAACTACTCATAAACTTCCTGAAAATTTAGACACAACCTCTTGGGCTGCGATGTATATTTCTTTAATAAAATACGGTTATTTCTTCCAAGATCAATACTCAATGACTAATGAAACTGGAAAGATTTAAGATCTCTAGTGACGGAAGAGAGATACATTAAACTGTCCTGTGACTAGTCTTACCTCCCAAAATATTAATACTGTCGTAGATTTACCCATGCCCTTACGACCCAGAGATGGGCTGTTGCCTAGTGCTCTAAATTCTAGAATCTCATTTCCCCCCGCAAGGTCTCAGCACTACCAAGTGAAAAGGGCTAGGGCACTGGTATTTCATCTATGGCAAGCAAGGGCTCCTAAAGTCACTCGAAACTTGCTTGATGTCTCTGTGTAAAAAGAATGGGTACTATATGGCAATTTCTATCCAGAATGCTAGATGGGCTTATATACTGTAAGGCTGACCAAAAGATAATAGCTTCTCTTAGGAGACAGCACTCTTGAGGACGACAAGTTGCTGGAGCAGAGTGGAAAAACAGAACTCTAATGAGCTGGTTCGATGTACATTTTTTAACATAATAGTAGTTCTCATAGAAGATACGAGGGTTTAATAGAGGCTATACTCAAAAGGCACAAGGAGTCCACCAAAGTAAAGAAGGCAGTTAGAATGTTTCAGTTATATTTTACTCTTTTCATAGATAGTTCATATTACAAAATTAGCTGCCATGGCCCAAAAGTGTATGGAACTTCAGCAAAGCATTCTATTTACTCAAAAGAGCACAAACTAACATTTTCTTTAAAAAGAACTTTGTGAAATTGTATGACTTGCACCCTCTCAAGCTAAATAGAGCTAAAAGAGTAAAATTACACATAATTTTATGCTATTTTTGGCTTTAAATTACTTTTCACCAGCTGTTATAAAATGATTATATTTTGTATGTCTATCACATTACAGATTTTTGCATTCAAATCAGTGTAAAATGTCTCATGCTGTAACAAAGGCTTTTAGCACATGCTGTTTCAACAGCAGCTCATTGTTATTGCCTCAGAACAAAATTATTTACTCAAAGCATCAAACAAGAAAATGCAAGAAAAAGACACCCAGATTATTTCCCCAGCAAAACAACTGCATAAAGTAGGTTACAAAAAACAATAAAATGCTTTCTAGGTAGGAAACATCTATAAAATGCAGCGCTTAGACAGCAGCGTACTTGTACAGTTGTGTCCATTTCTTCCCCCCTACCTCCACATGCATCTCTCCCCCCACCTCAAGCTTAAAATCCTGAAATAAATAACTATTTCAACAGATCAAAAAGCTATATAGCCTCTAAAAAATTTTTTTCTTTGCTTAGGGAAAAGAGAAGTTGCACAGATATTTAATTGCAAATCTAGCCTCTTGCTGAACATTAAATAGGCAGCAGCTGCCATCAAAATGAGGGAAATATTTAAGAGGCAAATTCGTACACTAAGAGTATTCAAATCTAGAGGAACTTGCCAACTCACCATGCATTCGCTTCTGAAGAAGAAACACAAAGTACAGAATTCACATTGTATTACGCTTTCAACATTCACAACTACAGATAAGAAACAGTGCTCATGTATGCCATTCCCTGATATCTAACCGATCTACAGCTTTTATCTTTATGCCAACTATAGCATAGATTGTGCAATACTGTTTCAGTGCCCTGTGTTAAAAAAAAGTTATCTTTCTAAACTATACTGGTTTTAAATCCCTGAAATATCCATACCATATATGGAAGGCTCTATGTTTTGCACCTTTACAAGCTTGATGCAGATATAGAAACACACCAATGTTTATTGTGCAATTTCACTAACATGGGGGAGGGCTATTTTCCTCCCCCTAAATTAAGTGGAAAAAGTTACCTGTAACATTAAAAATCTCAATCAAAGCACTGATGTAAAGTTACTGGTAAAGATTAAAAGTTTTATAATCTTTTTTTGTTTTAAAAATCACAAAAGGAGTTCACGGGATGTTGCAAGTTTTTTGATTTTTTTAAAGCATCAGAAGTAGCAAAATAATCCAACCATCTGGAAGAAAGCTGCAGAGACAAAACACCCTCTATACATATCTGTATATTGCTGTAATACCCAAATTAATTGTTAAATAGCGTGGATGCAAAGAGCATTTCTTTTAATGGCCAATAGTGTTTGAAGAAGTGTAAGGTTATGAAATTAACTAGTTCTTTGTACCCTGTGAATTAAAAGTCTACACAGGGCACTGAGATTGAGTTTCCCACAACGGTTTCACATGGCTTTCACTTTTATTTGCTTCATCTTCATCTGCTTCTTCTCAAGTTTTTTCTGCTCACGCCGCAAAGCAGCTTCCTGGAGGAAAGGATACAGAGAACTGAATGAACGTCAGTACTCTCACTGAAAAAGCAAGCTGACAATTTGAGAAGGTCAAGATACCACGGCTAATTAAGGTATTGTGTTCAGGATGCAGTCTCCTCTAGACACACAGACTGGCAAACAATTAACAAATCAATACATAAGTGAAAACCAGCTCCACTTTATGTCAGATCTCCAGCAGGACAGAAGATAATACACTGCCATGCTTCTGGAATACCTAAAAGTGAGCCTCGTAATGCATGGGAGACACTTGCTGTTAGTTCTTTAGCTGTTCAGAAAAGCCATTATACCTCCAGCCGGCGCTGTTTCTCCGGATCTTCCTCGTTCATAATTCGCTCCTTCTCTGCCCGTTTCTTCTCTTCCCGGCGGGACTGGGCAGCCTCCTGCCTTTGCACATGAGTCAATTTAAGGAAGTTCTCTTCTACTCTGGCCCTGTTCTTATCAGCTTTTTGTTTACCCTTTCCCCCAAGAGACAGAAATAAAAACAGTTAATACAGATAAATGATTGGCACTAAGGCAAGGTTCCAACAAGCAAAAGAGGGACGGTGTCTGGAATAGCTACAGACACTAAAAATAGCTCCTCTCAGTATTTAAATGGCAGTTCTACTCTGAAAGAGTGATTCCACATGTATCGCTTCCAGATTAAACCTGTCTGGTTTACGTGTAAAAAAGTGTGGTCCCCACACCTTTCTCCAATATTGGTCAGCTGTACAAACTCAGCCCAGGACCTAAGTATGAAACTGGATTCTTTCCTCATTATTTCAACAGCAGTAAAGGTTCTGCAAGTCAAGTTAAGCCCACAGTCACACAAATACAGTCCCATTACACAGGCGTAATTGTCTGGTACCTAGTTCTGGGGCCTTATACAAGGAGGAAGAGAAGCCAGTTCACTCTGAGGGCTGGTCTTCACTACCCGCCCGGATCGGCGGTAGAAAATCGATCTCTCGGGGATCGATTTATTGCGTCTCGTCGGGACGTGATAATCGATCCCCGAATCGACGCGCGTACTCCACCAGCCCAGGTAGGAGTAAGCGCTGTCGACGGGGGAGCCGCGGCGGTCGATTTGCCGCCATCCTCACAGTGGAGTAAGTCGGATCAGATACGTCGAATTCAGCTACGCTATTCGCGTAGCTGAATTTGTGTATCTGAAATCGACACCCCCCCCCGTAGTGTAGACGTAGCCTCAGCTGTACTGGCTTTGCAGAGCTAAAAAGTGTAAAAAGCAATTACAAAAATTGTGTTACTAAAGCAAGCAGGTCTGACTAATGCATGCATGGAGCAGATCTGCTGCTGAGTAAAATGGGGCTACTTATTTTTGTTTGTTTTTTTAATATAACTTTTCAGAGTGGAACCACACATTAGTAAGATATGGGCAGGTATATGGTCTCTTTTACTTCAAGAAAGCTTTAAAAAGTTTAAGAGGAATTTTCCTTACCAACATGCATCCCAGATATGGAGGTTTAACATCTAAAGGCAATAAATGCAAGATCTTTATATACCGCCTTTCATCTAATTACCTCTTAAAGTTATTTGCAAATACCCTTTCCTATGGCCTTTGTGTGCATTGGTTCTTGATCATCTGAACTCTTCACCTTCTCTTCAGACTGAACTACCTCTTTTATTTGCAGATACTCAACTGTACATAACTGTTGCCATCTCTAATCACCCCTCCCTGCCTCCCATGGCCAAGTAAGACTGTGGTTGTATCGGCTTCCTTGAGTGCAATAGTTTGAATTCTTTTCTTATGCAACAGGAAGCAGAGAATACCAAATCCAACTGATATTCCCCATATGATTTAAGGCAAGCGGAATGTAATCACCATAGATGTTACATTTGAATTTTAAGGCTCCTCACCTTACAAATATCAGGGGGTAGCCGTGTTAGTCTGTATCCACAAAAACAAAAAGGAGTCCGATGGCACCTTAAAGACTAACAAATTTATTTGGGCATAAGCTTTCGTGGGTAAAAAACCACTTCTTCAGATGCACCTTCTTCACCTTACAAAAGTTACGATGGGACCTTTAACCATAAGTAGTTTTATATCTTATCTGACAGCAACACACACAGGAGCATGTGACTTACTTCTCTATTTAGACGGAACTTTTTCGCTTTGTCAATAGAATAAATAACCATGTTCATCAAAGGCAACAAAGCCTCCATATCCTTTGGGGAAGTGTTGCCTGAACCAGGAACTGTAAAGCAAAGACATTTTCATCAGATTAGTTCGGGAAACTGGAAAGGCTTTTGCTATTAATTAGAATGCCCTCTCCACATTGCTCAGCCAGCTTATAAAAGTCTGCAAAGAAAGATGCTCTAATCCTTTTAAAAATTAGTTAATTAACAGAAGTATTTGCTTTGGAGATGAAATTCAGATACTTCAGATGGCAGCAGGCACATTTCTCTCATACTATACTTCCAGATTGATTAAGAATACAGGCTGCAACCATGTTTTTTTTTTATTCCTGCTTTGATCGTTGCAAAATACAATTTAAAGGCCACATTTTGCCATCTGACATGCCCACGGCTTCCTCTGTAGTCAATGGGAGGTTTGTGTATGCATTTGAAGGAAAAAATTGGTCTTTGCTGAAAATAACTGGAATCCCTGTAGGTTTGTTTTTAATTTAAAGGGTGCTAAAAAGCCTGGCAGCCCTGACAGCTTCTATTAATCCAAAAAAAACAAGCACAGGACAGACAGCAACAGGCACAACCATAAGCTATCCCTCCCTGTCCCAATGCTGACCTACTGGGATCACCATTAGGGATGACATTCAATTCTTGGCAAGTTGGTTGTTTGGCCATCATCACCACTTGTGGTGATGGCTTGTGGGATATGGACATCTGCCCACAAAAAGTGGACAGAAAACAAATTCCTTCCCCCAATACCATAAAACTGCAATCAGGCCAGAATGACTTGTGATCATTATTGACCTGGGCTGAATTTGTACTGGTAACCTAGAGAACCAAAGCTCCATTATCAATGCAATATACCACCCAGTCCCTTACTGTGCATTATTGCATCCCTTTCACTTGTTACTCAGGGATCCTGTACCTTTATCTACTTGCATTTAAGTCACTAGAAATACTGTCTACTATCCCAAAAGTGGCATGGCTTGAGCACTGTGATCAGACTTTTAACAGATAAGTTATCAGAAACCTTTCCTTACCATTAAATGTAAACAATAGTGTCCTTTTAGTGTCGGGCAGTTTTAAAGGCTGACCCTCCCTGGCAGAAGAGAGGAAATAAAGGCGTAGTTGGAATAAGAGAACACAAAATATGGACATAACATTGTACTGTGTATTTCTTAACACACACTAGACTACTGCTAGAATACTCAGACAAGTATGTCAGTCTATACATTGTCTGCTGCTCTGTTATAATAGCTATTAAAAGATGTCTAGTTTCATACATACTCTTGCATAAGTTTTGGACCGGAGAACTGGTCTGAAAAATGGACGGACTCAATCTTGTCAGCGTAGTGTGTGAGGAAATGTACCATCTGAAAGAGAAACAGAGATTAGTTTTTCAGATAACCAATTCATCTCCAACCTGTCCCCTGAAATGGTTTGCTTATATTGTCTCTGCGTCCTGCTTTTTGACAATTCTTGTGCTCAAGTTACCACCTTGATTTAGTGACTCTTGCTAGAGAAGAACTCCATGCAGATAAACTACATCCCTGTCCTGAGCGAATGTTAGCAACGCAAGGATGTAAAATGGAGAGTTCTCATTTGGGGCATGACATTTCATCCAATGATCAGCCACAACTTTGAAGGCGTATACTGAAGGTCTTTAACACTACACCACTTTGGCAACGCTGCTCTGCCTACGTCAGCACTGCAAATGACAGCTTAAGTCCCAAGTTAACAATGGATACGCTAATATATAAAAGTTAATACAGATGTTTGCTCCATTGACAACTGTATCTATTTTCTGTCTCTTGCATTTGCTTTGGGAGCTTTGTTTCTTAGGATTCTCTAAGGGAGAGAACGATGTGGCGTTCAATTCCCTGCTGTATTATCTGTGAGAGATTCCACACTGAACTCCAGCCTTAAAATGGCCAAGTCCATCAAGAAAACGCCTGAGAGTTTCTACTTGTTCTTTCCAAGTTACCTTTGTGTCCATCATTCCCTCTGTGATCTCTCCCATCTCTGACAGGATAGCCAGCGACTCTGGAAGCCCATACTTTGCCCCCGACTTGGGTTTGTCACTGCAGAACTCACTCTATTGGAAGGAGAAGAGAAAAAAAAGTTTGTCTCTTTTATTGGGTTCGAACAATGCCTAGCACAATGGGGATCCTGGCCAGTACTGAAATACAAATAAACATGATTTACTGTTTCTTAATTCCATCTGACTGAGGACAGACATTTTCAGCATGAAGTACACTCCCACAACACCAGAACACTCCAGATACTAACATATATATTGTGTTCTTAATTTAGTATCTTTTTTTTAAGTTTTGAGAGGCTACTTGCAATTGATTTTTACAGATGAGATGAAAATTGACTGTAGGGATATGCTGACATGAATATATCAGGGAACGGATGCATCTTACATTGGTTTTGGCAATATAGCAAAGCCTGTACAATGAAGTGCAGCAGCAAAACTGACCCACATCTTGCCAATTTCACTTTGCTGCTGCTGTTTGGGGAAGTTACAAGCAGCAGTGGTGGCTCTAGAGTAGTCTACAGAGTTGGTCACATCAGGAAAGATTCTATGAAAGTATCAAGACTTGAAAGTGGATTTTTTTTAAGGAGGGGATTGTTCGTGAAAATTTAAATTCTGCAGAAATTGATGGCTTAGGCTCGCTGACTTGCCAGAGAAAGTTCCCCAGTCATCACTAGTGAGTAGATTTTTCAAAATCGGACAAAGTAATTGGTGCTGGGTTAAGAGAGATCAAGCAAAAAATTTAGAGCACCTGTCGACATATCTAAAACTCGATTTCAAGAGACCCCTTGTAAAGGTGACAAAGAAGTTCCCTTTCCCTTCTGCTAAAATTGCAACACTTCAATCTCCCTGGACACTCAATAACAGACTTAAAAGTGGCAATTCTTCAACAAAAAAAACTTCAAAAACAGACTCCAACGAGAAACTGCAGAACTGGAATTAATTTGCAAACTGGACACCATCAAATTAGGCCTGAATAAAGACTGGGAGTGGATGGGTCACTACAAAAAGTAATTTTCCCTCTGCTGATACTCACACCTTCTTGTCAACGGTTGGAAATGGGCGACGTCCACCTTGATTGCATTGGCCTCGTTAGCACTACAAAAGTAATTTTCCCTCCCTTGATATTCACCCCTTCTTGTCAACTGTTGAGAATAGGCACTTCCACCTTAATTGAATTGGCCTCGTTAGCACTGACCCCCCCCCACTTGAGAAGGCAACTCCCATCTTTTCATGTGCTATAATATATACACCTCTACCTCAATATAACGTGACCCGATATAACACGAATTCTGATATAACGCAGTAAAGCAATGCTCCGGGGGGGGGGGGAGGGGGGCTGCGCACTCCAGCGGATCAAAGCAAATTCGATATAACGTGGTTTCACCTATAATGCGGTAAGATTTTTTTGGCTCCCGAGGACAGCGTTATATCGAGGTAGAGGTGTATTCTGCTTACTGTATTTTTCACTCCATGCATCTGATGAAGTGGTTATGCCCAAATAAATTTGTTCGTCTCTCTAAGGTGCCACAAGGACTCCTCGTTGTTTTTGCCAATACAGAAGCAAATCAGTGCCAGTTGCTTTAGGATGTGGATACTTGTCCACTGGGAAAAGGACTGAGAATGCACTTCCCAAATTAATTCTTCTAGGCCACTTAGCCTTCGAATGGTAAAACTTTCAGTTATTCCGAACTGGCCCTGAACTTGAACAAGCAACCTAGAGATGAAAGCCTTTATACCCCATTCCCAATCGCCTGAACTATCCATTTCTTCCAACTTGAACACACACATACCAGGTCCTGCATTTCCTTCTGAAGTCGCACTAAGGCTTTTCTTGTTCCAACAGCAAACACATAGGTATCCATATCTTCATCATTCATTGTTACTTTTATTTGCTGAGAAAAAGAGACAGCAGTAGTGACTGGATTTATACTATTATTAATTATTTGTATTATCACAGCACCTAGGAGCCATAATCACGGACTAGGACCCCGACAATAGACTCCCCCAGCCATGGAGCACTTTCAATGGACAGATCCAACTCTTATTGTGGAACAAATATTTTCACTACAAAGTTAGCTGTACCTTTTCTTTTGAAATATCTAAAAGAAAATCTCAGTCCAGCTACTATATTCAGGTGTTATTTCAACATGGATAAAGCTATTCTGTTTATGTCTGGACTTAATGGCTTCTTTTCTCACTCCTAAAACCATACGGTAAGTGTCTAACAAAATTAGAAAGCGGAGTTCCCAATCTCAGGGTTTATTGGCAATGGGCAACGTAGCAGAGCTTTAGGAGGACTCAGTTTGAGAGCATACTAGATAGCCAATAGCAGACTGTTTGCATGCATTTGCCACTTCTAAACGAGACAGAATAAAGAAAACACCAACAATATAAAAACTAAAATATAACAGAAAATATATGAAAAAGTAAAACCTCATAAGTACTAGCAGAGCATCTCCCCCCCCCCCCCCCCCGCCACCCCCATTTTTCCTTACAGCATGCCTAATGGATACTGTGTGGATACTGGCATTTATACTTTGACAGGGCATGTATATGGGTATATAGGCTCCCATTGTCCCTAACACTAACAGCTGCTAGACACCAATTAGCTTTACAAGATGCACAATACCGGGCAGATAACAGATTACCCAGTGTGATTAGGCTGCACTCCTAAAAGGGTTCAAAAGACAGAACAATTGTTCAAGACTGCAAGTCACAAAAGGAGGGATAGCTCAGTGGTTTGAGCATTGGCCTGCTAGACCCAAGGTTGAGAGTTCAATCCTTGAGGGGGCCGTTTAGGGACTTGGGGATTTAGTTGGGGATTGGTCCTGCTTTGAGCAGGGGGTTGGACTAGATGACCTCCTGAGGTCCCTTTCAACTCTAAGAATCTATGATTCCAGTCCAAAAGCAAGTTTTGTCAAGATGAAGTCAAAGTGTGACGGACTTGGTTCACAAAACCACATGAACAGTAAAACCCAGAGAGAGACAAACAATTCACCAGTCATCAGAAGTCTGGTGCATCATAAAAGAGAAAAAGAACGTGAATGGTGTTTGCAGATCATTTCACAGAGTTACTTTGTTTGAAGGAAGATGGAAGAAAGCTGCATTTCTCTCTGAAGCCACCATCTGGCTAGTTGTGGGAAAGACCAAAAGCCCAGTGGAGTTGAAGGAATGCAACAGGAACTATGCAGAGTAAATCTAAAGAATTGAGTGCATACCACTTGGTCACAGGCTGGCCTCATCATACGAGCAAGTACATTCAGAAGGTCTTGCCTCTTGAGAAACTGAAAGAGAGAATGTTTTAGTACAGTAGACAGTGCTGCAGTTTTTGCATATTTAGCAATTTACTGGAGTGTAGTAGCATCTACAGGCAGGCTAAGGTCTTGTCTGCATACACAAAGATTCACTAGATTAACTTAAATTTGCTTAGTTAAACTGGTGCCACTTTGTGTGCTGACTGTTGGTTTAAAACTGGTTATATCAGTTTAGCCTGTGCCAGTTTAACTAATTGGTATAAATATCACAGCTTTAGTTAAACTGGCACCACTTTGTGCAGAGACCAGGTCTTAGAAACCTACAACGCTTTCCATTCTGCATTTGCTCCAGTGATCACAAAAAGCATGTATTTAGCACTACGTATATGAATCAAATATTCAGCTTTTTGATATGGAAGACATCGGAGTTTCTTCATTTCTCATTGGAATCTGTTTCTAGAATACTAAGAGCTCCTTCTGCTAAGATGGAAGTAAATGGACATTAAGAGGAATAAATGAAGTTGTCGAAGTTGCGAAGGGACTGATAATTTGGGACTGGCTACACTGTAGTGTCTGATAGGAAGTTTGTGGAGGTAGTAGTTAGAAGAAGTTCAAAGGTTAAAAGAAAAAATAGGATTTTCAGCCTAAATGGTCATGACAGGCAAAGGCAATTAAAATGGAAAATTTTAAATATCCAGTTTACTTTTGACCATTTTAAGCTATTTTTTGGGACCATTTGCATTCTCCAAGCTAAATGTAGATGCTGCAAACACTTACTACTGGAGCACAGCATGGTGCTTATTATTAGTCTCATGGTTTCATTTTTTGGTTCTCAGGTGCTAGCTCAAATCTGTAGTGTTCAGCTTGTAAACACTGCAGGGAAATATTTACATCCAAGCACAAAACTTTCCATTGAAATGGGGGGGGGGAGAAATCATGGAAATATTTCTATTGATCTTAGGTTGGATTGCTTTGCCAAGCTAATAAGAAAAAGACAAGTTCTCCCCCCTCCAGGTGATGAGCATTCCACTGGTTCAAAACCCAGGACTTGATATATTCAGTGACCAAAAAAAGCACTACTAGACTGAAGGACCACTGGCAGTTTTACATTCCAATCTCTTATCCACCATCATGACCAGGAACAATTGCCCCACAGCACCGGACAGTGGGAGTTCTCCACTTTCCAGAAGTACGAAGTACTCATTGGTACTCTTCTCAGATCATGACAGACTGGATCTTAAAATGATAGTATAATAATAAAAGTGACTATGTAAAAAATGGCCACTACTCATTCAGCATATCTGCTTCCTGTGTGTATTCGGAATCCAGTCTGCTGACCTGAATGATAAAAAGAAAAAGCCGTACCGAGGCCTCTAGCTACCCAACCTGGGGAGAGAGAGAGAGAGCGCGCACCTGGCCAAAATTTGAACTTCCACATGTTAGTTAGTGGAACAATACTGCAAGATTCCCCCACCCTTACCTTTAGCTGGATAAGCATTCCCTCACAGCACACCCTGCCAGAGCACCATAAGTTGTATATGTGTTCGTTTTCTTGGTTGAGCTTCCCTGTGCTTGTGGCTTCTTTATTTGTGCCATCATCCCCTGAAAGTAAGACTATATTAGTTAATAAAAGGAAGTGTGAGCTAATGGTCAGTGACAAGTAGTATTCAGGTATTCCTGGGTTATTCTATTGGACTACAGTGCCATCTTAATGTTCTCTTATGCAACTTATTCTACACCATTATGGTCGCTGTATTTAGATCGCATTTCAGCATTGGAGGGGTGGTATATTACTTCAATGCATGCAGAACTGCCATTAATTTCAACAAGTGCTGCCAGAGAAAAGGTTATTCCTCTCCCCAGCCCATTCTCATCAGTCATATAAGCCAGTCACATTCAAAGCAGCGAACAGTTGGGCATAGCAACTGCAAAAACTTACCAACAAGGGCAAAGTTACTTTCCAGCAACTCCCTGTGAGTGTTGAACCAGGCCTGAGCTAGCCGGTTGTTTTTATTCTTCCCAATGATGTAGTTCATGATGTACGCAAGAAGACCAGTTACCATTAAGATCTCCATGTAGTAACTCTCCCAACTGTTTTGAAGATGTGCAGGGACCTGTGGTGAGTGAATGAAGTAATTTTATTACTGGATGTAATGGATTCTGCACAATCATTTGTTTTGGAACGTGTAAGTTACCAGAGAAGCTTCATCCCTGAATGACAGCGATAAGCTTCGCTAAAGCTATGCTACAGAGTTGAGCCTACTTAGGGCCAACTTTGTTACTGACACATGGCTTATTTTGTACTAGCAGCAATCATGCTGGAAGATAGTTGATACAGTATTCTTTGACCTTAGGCTCCAAGCATTCACACTCTAAATACTACTGCACTAATATTTGTACAAAATATGCCTTGTGTTGTACCATATGAAAGCTAACAGCACTCTGGTTATTAATAGAATTGTAAAGTGCTATAATGTTATATGTGAAGTTACGAATTCCCTCTGTATGATGATTCTAAAATGTGTTTGAACCAGACAAGTCTGGGGAATAGGTAAACAGGTTTTTTCCCCCAAAGAAAAAGCCTCAATCCAGGTGCAATCATAGACAATTGGCAATCACAGTCAAGTGACCCTCCATTGGCATACTGGAAGCTGAAGGGGCAGATCAATTTACATTGCAGAAAGTACCTCTGGGCAAGAAACCAGCATGGAAAGTTCTCCATCAGACTCTGTGGCACTTTTCCTCACAGGAGGGGCACTGAACTTTGAGACGGATACATTTCAAAAGTTCACCGGACTATAAAAGAGAGGGGGGCAAAGAACCCCAAATTATCTTTCAACTCAGACGACAAAGGAATCGAGCACTCTGTATTTTGTGGGAGATCCTGACCAAGGTGATGGTCAGCCATCTTGCTGGAAGGAAGTGTGGTAAAAACCTTACCTTGAACCAAGACTGTAGCCTGTTAAGTTTTAGTCATAGAAAGCGTTTTTACTTTTGTTTGTAACCATATCTGACATTATCCCTTATATCTGACCTCACGTAAAATCTCTCTCTGATTAGATAAACCTGTTTTACTTTTATTCTAAATCTACCGAGGACTGTTTGATTTGAAGTGATTATTAACTCCAGTTAAAGCAACAAGCTGCTATGCTTTGATCTCTTTAGAGGAGCATCGGACCTTATTACTCCTTTGAATATTCCAGAAGAGGGCTGGACATTTCTGGGCACACAGTTTTGGGATCATTTGGCTAGTAGTAACCAAAGCTAGTGGAGACCAGAGCATGACTTTGGTATAACAAGCAGGCTGCTGCTATCAGAGTTGCTGAACAAGAACTGCTCAACACACAGACACTCAGTGCATGCTTGTACACTGGCTGGAAGCGTCTAGACAGGGAGCTACAGAAGCAGACCATTTTAAGGCACGCAGGATTACAGGACAAGCAGTGACAACCTCTTGCTGGTCTGAATTGCGCCCTAGAACATAGCATATGCCCAACACAGTTTATACTGATACCGGATCACTGACCAGTGTGGAGAAAATATTTATTTTCCAAGAGCCAGACTGTGCTAACGAATAATCTCCAGTGTAGTCAGCCTAGCACCTCATCACAATTGTAACACACTTCTGTTCAGGTTCTGACACCATGCCCATCACTGCATTATCTGAGCACCACAAAAGGTGTGACTGAAAGATGCACTACAACTGTGTTGTGACCAACTTTTGAAAGTGTTTTCAGAACACAGTTAGGAGCCATAGTGCAAATAGTGACCAAAATTTAATAGGAAGATCCTGCTGTCTCTCTGTGGAGTTCTCTTTTTGAAGTCATTAGAGGTTGGTTATTAGTTTTACTGCCAAGATATTGCCCCTCAGAAAAAAAGAGATGAGGTATTTCCCACTGACACATTTGATTGCACCATTTTAGAAAAATGTAACTCTGCCCTTTTTGTCTCTTAACTGCTTTGTAAAAGCCTCAGGTTTTTTTGGCATCAAGAGGACTAAATATTGTATATTTCAAATCTGCAATGTTCAACCCCAGCTACTCTTAAAACACCCAACAATTTAAATACAGTGGTTATAACCATCATAACATGTTCTTTTGTTGCCTGTGTAATCAAGATACACAAACGTGTTAGAGAATCATGTTTTAGCTGTGGTACACTAACTAAAACATGATTTGTTACTATGGTTATAGCATGTTTTCTCTCTCTAACGTAAGGATAAACCATATTCAAAGATGCTTTGGCCAAAACCCATGTTTAAAACACAGTTATTTTTGTTGCAGAGACATTTACTGATCATGGGCATAATATTAAGGCAATCTGTATTCCATGTGATAATAAACTAGACCAGAATATGACACCAATTCAGTTTGAGTGCACAAGAGTGGGAAGTACTAGCAGTTTTACATAGTTGTTTACACATTAAGGAACAAGCCATGTATAGTTGAATACATCAGTTTCAAATGTCATATTACAAATCTGTGACAATCAGCACAATCCAGTGCATAGGAGCACTGGAATGGGACTCAGGAGACCTGATTCCAATTCTGCTACTAATCTGCTATGTGATGTTGGACATGTCATGTCTCCGAGCAGTTTCCTTTCCCACCCTTTGTCTTGACAATTCACAATTATGTCTGTACAGCAGCTAGAACAAGAAGGCCTTGTTCTCTGCAGGACCCTTTAGGGACTACCATACTACAAATAAATCATAAAGTGCTGAATGGAAAGACACTCCGACATTTATACCTACATCAACAATTGTTATGGGGTCTTTGCTTTTGCTGGGAGATGCATCTGTTTTCTCTTCATAGCCTTCAAATTCCTCATCATCATATGGCTCACTCTCAGTATCTCCTTCCTAAGGGATAAGAGCACAAACAGCCTAAACATCTCAAGCCTGGTAAGCAAGTGGCAAATATGACAAATGTGGGACAGAAAATAAAGGGATATGCATCATCCCTCTAAAGCAGCAGTCTCTTTTACAATGTTACAGCTGAGTTTGTAAAGTTAAGATCAATGAAAATCGCCTGGGTATTAGTGTTTTTTTTTTTTAATTTGGAACATTTCTGCAATAAAATGTTTATGCACAATTTTATGAAGATTTAACAGCCATTTTCTTACATGCATAAAGTGCCTTACAACCCCAAGGATATCAAAGTGCTTTATTAACCAATACCCAAATGATTCTCAAAAGACTGTTTTATTTATCACTGAAATGCACCTACCTCTGCAGTGAATCATAGCAATCTCTCAACAGGACACAGCAAAGCATTACAAAGTTTATGATGGGAAGAGAAGATGACTACATGCAATTGAAACTGTATGGGACATTTAGGGTGATTATATATTGCCTCCCAAGTTGGACCAGGATGCAGAAGTTAACATCTTTACTTCTACAGAAGTGCCATGGGATCTTTAATGAATGCAACTAGTTGGATCTCCATTTTACAATTCACTAGGAAGATGTTATATCCAGCAGCAGAGCTCTCCCTAGCACCACAATGGGTTCACTACCGACTTTAAAGGAAGAGTACCACTATCTGAATATCTTGGGTGCTCCTTCGAAATATTCCATCTAAATATTGACCCAGCCAGACCCCGCATAGCTTGAAGATCTGATGGGATCACAGCATAAGTACTGCACTGGGGTATAGTACAAGAACAATCATGGATCATGGTTTGATAACTGAAAGGGCATTTCAAATGAGAGGCTAAGAGGGGCAACGGCATGAATTTGACATTACCTGTGCATCTGCATCATCGAAGTCCTCCTGATTTTCATCGTGACCTTCAAGCTCTACAGTGGCCTCCTCCTCATCATCTTCTGTGGTTATGATCCTCTGGGGAGAGTCTGTGGTTACATCTTCAGTAACATCTTCAAACTCAGCAAAGTCATTATCATCGTACTCCACAATGTCATCTCCGTCCTCAAATTCATCAAACTTGGCCAAAGAAAAGCCCCATGAGGCAAACAAAACAGCAAGGAAGATCCACAAGCTCCTCATTGTCACTAAAAAAAATTCAAATACAAAACACTCAGGTTAGAAGGGGGAATTTATTTAGTTTGCTTAGGGTCCTACTGCATTAAACATCTGCCCGATTACGGGAATGCAGAAGGAGGAGGGTACAATTATAAGACTTCATCTAATCAATTTCTGAGCTCAGGCTCCCTAAAAGGCAAAGTGGGGGGTGGATTGTGAAAATATATCTAACGATTAGCACAAGAGACAGAGACAGGACTCCTGGGTTCTTTCCCAGCTCTATCAAAGATTTGGGGACAAGTTACTTAGTTTACAGATGGGTGAACTGAGGCTTAGAGAAGGTACCTCATATTATACTTACATCACATAGAGGATTGTCTGTAAAATGCTTTGAGATCCTGGCATGAAATACACTATAGAACTGCCAAATCTTAATTTAAGAGGCTTCAGCCCCAAGGAAAGAGATAAATTCTCATACTCCTATTCCTTCCCACAACTAAGAGGAGTTCTAGAGATTTTTTTCCCCAGCTTTTCTTAAAAAAATAAATAATAATAATGCAATTCTTTCTCTACTCAAGTTTTCCAAAATGCAACTCACACCTCTCAGGTTTGAGACAGGGGTCTTTGCAGTTCAGGACAAATGACACGGACATCCTAGTCCCTATATAGTAAAGGCACTTAAAAAGTATACAATGGATCACATTAGCAACTTACCATGAGCCTGAAGGCTGCATCCAATTTACATGGCATGTAGCAGACCCTCTCACTTAATATGGAAGTGCAGGCTGCAGAGATTCCCTCCCATACAATCATAGCAAGCAACTAGGACTGACAGAGCACTGAATTCTGAGAACTGTGGTCCCACAGACCAGTCTGGCTACTCCTGCTTAAGTCTCTCACCAACTGTTCAAAGAGGAGGCAACATTCCTTTTTACCTTCATATATACATATGTATACACACACACACATATATATATATATATATGCATGCACACACATAGACACACACAGGTCCTCAGACAAAAGGTTGGATAATGGAATGGAGGATATACAGATGCCTGACCCATGTATGCATGCTTCTGGTTCCTTTATCAAGTGTTTGCTTAACACCCAAGTATGGGTTACCCCTCTGCATTGGTACAGTACATCATTTAAATACACACCTGATAAAGAAATAAAAACAGTTGTACAAACAATGCCTAGCCAATTGGGAAGCATAGTCTGACCTTAATCAAGTCAGTTTGCTTACTAACAGTGGTGACTTATACTGAAAAACCTTCCTGCACCAGATTCCTGATCTAAAAGACACAGCAAGGGAATGCGCACATTAAAATTAAATAATAGTGAAATCAACATAGACTATTGAAGCTACAGGTGGAGTATTTGCTACTGTTTATTTAGTAAATTTGCCTACCACAGTGTCCTTGGGAACATATACAATATGTAAGTTAGATATCTATCACTTTACCCATGTCAGGATAAAAAGATGGACTAAGTTATCAACTCTGTACTCCTAATAAGACTCTCTCTCCAACAGCAACAGAGTCTCCTGTGGCACCTTTAAGACTAACAGATGTATTGGAGCATAAGCATCCGACGAAGTGGGCATTCACCCACGAAAACTTATGCTCCAATACATCTGTTAGTCTTAAAGGTGCCACAGGACTCTCTGTTGCTTTTTACAGATCCAGACTAACACGGCTACCCCTCTGATACTCTCTCCAACAGTATCACTCATCAAATGTCCGAGTGACCAACTCCCTCCATTTTTTGTTCATTTTAAAGAACATAAGAGACTGCACCTGCGATGGTTATTACCTATGTAGTCAGGTCACTAAATGGAAAAATTAGGTAGCAATAGAACCATCAATATCACAAAATACACTTGATCTAATCATTTGAAACAGCAAAGCAGCAATCGTGTTGTTGCTTTCAAACAACATATTCTCAATCATTCTAAGATGTTCGTTCAGGAATGGGTCCTGCTGAGCAGTTTCTGCTTTTATTCTGGACCCATTCTTATGTGTTGAACAAAGAAAATGGGGAAGAGTATGGCTGTTTCACTGGGAGGCAGTGTGGGCCATTGAATAGCAGACTGGACTGGGACACAGGAAACTTGAGATTTGTTCCCAGCTCTGCCACTAGCCTGTGGTGTGACCAGGGACAAGTCACTTCACTTTCAGTTTCCCTGGTCTCCACTTTGTTTTGTCTACTGATCATAAACTCTTAAAATAGTACAGTGCCTAGCATAATGAGGTCTCAACTGGGGCCTCTAAGAGCAATGCTAAGTCAACCGCAGCACTTCACAGACACTTGTGGAGGATTACCACCAAGTTTGATGGAAGCAAAGCTCATCTTTCTCATTCTCACTGTGGTGCTGACTTGAATGTTGACTTTTGTTTTAGTTACCCGAAACTAACAGAAATCATTTTTTGTTACCTTAATGTGATATACCTTTAAGTACTACACCTCTACCCCGATATAACGCGACCCGATATAACATGAATTCGGATATAACGCGGTAAAGCAGTGCTCTGGGGAGGCGGGGCTGCGCACTCCGGCAGATCAAAGCAAGTTCGATATAACGTGGTTTCACCTATAACGCAGTAAGATTTGTTGGCTCCCGAGGACAGCGTTATATCGGGGTAGAGGTGTACTTGCATGGCCCCAGAGCATCCAAACTATTTTAGAGAGATAACAAATGAGTCCCTTTTTTGAAGGCCTTCCACTCTAGATAGACAGCCTAAATAAGAAGTGTACAAGAGTGTGCATGAGCAAGATACAATGCAGCTAGATAAAGCACTGAAGTTTAGAATATTCCTTAGGAGTTCCACAAATTTTATGTGAATTGAATGAAAATAGTGATACTACTTATGAAGAGAGAACTAGCATTATACAGGTAAAAAGATCAACTCAGTCGGGCTATATGATCAGAGGAACATCTCCCATTCCTCTGGAATAAGGAATGCTGAGACTACTAAAGCATATCCAATTACCAAGTACCCTGCCACTTCTGTAAAGTCATATGAAAAATGGATTATGACTGTGATTCCCAAGAGGTATCTAACAGACTTGGGTGTCACGGTGAATATATTAGCAGCAATGGAGGCCTAAGCAAAAAACTGCTTGAAGCACCGTACTTCATAGTGGGTCCTGTGTGGTCACCACAATTCACGTGGTGCAAGAACAGAGTTGGCAGTTAATTCACAGCTTCCACAACTGAAAAAATGACTCATAGCAATGCCCTGCCCCACAGGGCACAAAGCCACGGTGCCATCTGGAATTTAGGACCTTATATGATGGGGTGGCACTGTTTCTTGTAGGGAGCGCGAGTTTCCAGGATCTCGTGACAAGTCCTTAAAGGCACACAGTCAAGGTTAGAGTACCTAAAATTAGCTGTGCCCTAGTTCTTGGGTGCACACCACACTCTTCCACCCTACTCCACCTGTCAGCTCCGTTCTTGGGAGCAGGCAGGGTCCCGAAAGACATTGGCGTCTCACCCCAATGGAGCAGACGGGCAGAGCAAGGCTCCACATGCCCAGGGCACGCCCACCAGGGCTCAGAACCCCAGCGCCCTTAAGGGGGGGTCACTGCCACACAAGGCCCAGCGAGAGAAATTAGGAGTTTGGAAGTCAGCATCATTGGAAAGGGGGGAGGAGAGAGAGATTTCGCCAGAGCAGTGTTTTTGCAACCCAGTACTGGGTCACGGCATGTAAGGCACTGGGTCACTTTGTCCTGATCAGCATCGCCGACTGGGATGTTAAAAATCCCATTGGTGGTGCTGCCCAGCTAAGGCAGACTAGTGCCTACCTTTTCCAACACTGCGCTGCACCCCGGAAGCAGCCAATAGCGGGTCCGGCTTCTAGGCAGGGGGGGCCACAGAGCTCCACAAGCTGCCCCCACCCTCAGCACTGGCTCCACACTCCCATTGGCTGGAAACCGGCCAATGGGAGTGGGGGGCAGTACCTGCAGGTGAGAGTTACCCGAAGCCGCTTGGGCGCTTCCGTGCTGGACCTGTTGCTGGCCGCTTCCGGGGCGTAGTGCGGTCCCAGAACAGGCAGGAAGCCTGCCTCTGCACCCCAGCTGTGCCGCTGACCGGGAGCCGCCAGAAGTAACCCCACGCCCCAATCCCCTGCCCTGAGCCCCCACCAAACCCAGAATCCCTTCCTGCACCCCAAATCCCCCACCCCAGAGCCTGCACCCCCAGCCCAAACCCCCTCCCACACCCCAGCCCCCTGCCCCAGCCTTGAGCCCCCTGAACCCAGAGCCCCCTCCTGCACTCCAAATCCCTCATCCCCAGCCCAGAGCCCTGACCCCCTCCTGCCCAACCCCCTGCCCCAGCCCTGAGCCCCCCAAAACCCAGAGCCCCTCCTGCACCCCAAACCCCTCATCCCCAGCCCAGAGCCCTGACCCCCTCCTGCCCAACCCCCTGCCCCAGCCCTGAGCCCCCCAAAACCCAGAGCCCCTCCTGCACCCCAAACCCCTCATCCCCAGCCCAGAGCCCTGACCCCCTCCTGCCCAACCCCCTGCCCCAGCCCTGAGCCCCCCAAAACCCAGAGCCCCTCCTGCACCCCAAACCCCTCATCCCCAGCCCAGAGCCCTGACCCCCTCCTGCCCAACCCCCTGCCCCAGCCCTGAGCCCCCCAAAACCCAGAGCCCCTCCTGCACCCCAAACCCCTCACCCCCAGTCCCAAGCCTGCACCCCCAGCCCAGAGCCCTGACCCCCTCCTGCACCCCCAACCCCCTGCCCCAGCCCAGAGCCCCCTCTCGCACCCTGAACCCCTCATTCCCGGCCCTACCCCGCTGCCCTCACCCCAGCCCGGAGCCCCTCCCACACCCCAAGCCCCTCCTCCCCAGCTCCGTTGGGTCGCGGGCATCAACCATTTTCTTCAACTGGCTCCGCAGCAGAGAAGTTTGAAAACCGCCGCTCCAGGGGGTCAGAGAGGCGAGCGCCACGTGGGGCCTGTCAACCTCGCCTCTCGGGGGAGGCCGTGCCAGGGACAGGCCTGGGGGGAGGGGTCCCCCCAGGCCTGATGCAAGTCCAAAGGGCTCCCCCCGCAGGGAGGGCCCCCCCCCAGGGCCGCTCCGGGGTCAACCCCCAGGGCCGCTTCCCAGCACGGGGCGGAAGGGGAGGGGGGCTCCCAGCCAGTCCCACGACCCGCCGCCTTTACCTGAGTCCGGCCGGCGCTCCCGCTCGCTGCGCTCAGCCCCCCCGCAAGCTGCGTCCCCTGCGCGCTTTGCGTAGGTGAGCGCAGGCGCAGTGCGAGCAGGGAGGCGGGGTTCCGGGTCTGCTGCCGCTCCCCGCCTGCCAGGCGGCCCGTGACCCCTGCTCACACCCCACCACGTGCGCTACAACCGGCCCCCCTTTCCGGTTGCCCGGCAACGGCGCGGCAGCACAGGAGGTCACGTCGCAGCCCCTTGACATCCGTGCAAACGCCAGTCCCCACGCTCGGGAGTCCCCTGGCACTATGACGTCACGTCAAAGCAGGGCTGTGATGTAAGGGAACGCGGTGACATCCCGTCAGGAGGCTCCACCACAGCATGGCCCGGCCATCTCAGTGCGATGCATTGCCACGGGGCGCCCTGTCGCGATGTCACTTTGAAACACCACCAGGCTGCATGGAAGCAGCGTCACATGGTGACGCAAGCATCACAGCCTGGTGACGTTTCATAGGCCCCAAACTGACATACTGGTGGGTCAGACCGTTGGTCCAGCCAGGGTGACCAGATGTCCCGATTTTATAGGGACAGTCACGATTTGTGGGTCTTTTTCTTATATAGGCTCCTATTACCCCCCACCCCCTGTCCCGATTTTTCACATTTGCTGTCGGTCACCCTAGGTCCAGCTAGCCTGCTATCTTGGCTCTGACATTGGCCAGTGCCAGAGGCATCACAGGGAATGAACAGAACAGGGCAATTGCGTGTGATGCATCCTCTGTCATCCAGGACCAGCTTCTGGAAGTTGGAGATTTAGGGACATCTGGAGCATGGGGTTGCATCCCTGACCATTGATAATAATAATCATCGTTAATTCACTTTCTCCATACCGTTTATGATTCTATAGGCCTTTTATTGTAACCCCCCCTTAGTCATTGCTGAAGATCCTTGGGGGACCCCACTGTTTACCTCTCTTCATTGTGAAAACTGACCCTTTATTTCCCTTATTGACCTTTGTTTCCTATCTTGTAACCAGTTACCAATTCCTGAGAGGACCTTCCCTCTTATCTCATAGAATCATTGGATTGACAGGGACCTTGAGAGGTCATCTAGTCCAGTCCCATGCACTCATGGCAGGACTAAGTATTATATAGAGCATTCCTGACAGGTGTTTGTCTAACCTGCTTTTAAAAATCTCCAATGACGGAGATTCCACAACCTCCCTAGGCAATTTATTTCAGTACTTAACCACCCTGATAGGAAATTTTTCCTAATGTCCAACCTAAACCTCCCTTGCTGCAATTTAAGCCCATTGCTTCTTGTCCTATCCTCAGAGGTTAAGAAAAACCATTTTTGCCCTCCTCCTTGTAACAACCTTTTGACTCATGACTGCTTAGTTAGGCTTTCTGAAAGTCCAAACATACTATATCAACTGGATCACCCTTGTCCACATGCTTGTTGACTCCCTCATTGATCAGGGAATGTGATATATCCCCAAGGAGAAGTATGATGACACCCACCAGCAGCAAAGATAGGTGGTAGCCTTACCATGCAGAATCCTGCTCATCATTTATTAAAATCTCTCACAGTTACATTTTCTGTTGAGATTAATTAGGTAAAGTTTGTAAAAACACTTTGAAAATCTATAGGACAGCATAATAAATCACTATGATTTTAATCTATTTTCACTGGTTTGTGTGGTACAGCCAGGCAGAATTTATTCCTGCAACCTAATTGCTCCTCATCCCTCCTATTTTTGGTCAGGAGTGTCTGTGTGTGTGTGTGTAGAGATCCTAATCTGACTATAACAGCTAGGTGTTATTTTTTGTTTATTATAATTCATTATTTATTAATGTTGTTGGCTTGCCCTGCAATAATCTTATCAGGCCATAAAGGGAAGTTAATATTATTATTATTTAAGTCAAGGCTAAATGATAGAGAGTCTTGTGGGTTCTCCTACTCTCATTATTTAAAAAACAACAGTATTCAGTATTGCCTACCTGTCAAATATCATGAGTCAGGCCTCAAAAAAATCAAGATTTTTTTTTTAATCACTGTTGTGTCTTTTTATTTGCCTTCTAGTTTTAAGCCTTTAGGATTCACATTTCTTTGCAATCATGAGGGATAAGAACTTCTATAAAACAAAAGCTGAGATTCTCACATATTTACAAAACAACGAGGAGTCCGGTGGCACCTTAAAGACTAACAGGTTTATTTGGGCATAAGCTTTCATGGGTAAAAAACCCACTTCTTCAGATGCATGGAGAAGTGGGTTTTTTACTCACAAAAGCTTATGCCCAAATAAATCTGTTAGTCTTTAAGGTGCCACCAGACTCCTCGTTGTTTTTGTGGATCCAGAATAACACAGCTAACCCTCTGATACTTGGTCAAGTATTTACGTAATTTCAGGATCTGGGGCTGTGAGAAAAATGCTAACTCTCATGACACTCAAGATAAATTGAGATTTGGACACACTATGTTACTGCTTTAGGGCAGTAAAGGCAGCAGCAAGCCTCCCAGCATGGGTCCACAGACTCAGGCTCCTGCTAGTGCTCTAAAAATAGCTGTACAGACAGTACTGTGAAGTTGCAACTGAGGCTGAAGCTCAAGCTCTAAAGCCCACTCCCTTCCCTAGGCTGCAGAGCCAAAGCGGCCATGTCTACATGGCTATTTGAGCACGGTAGTCAACCTGGGCTAGGAGGCTCACTGCCACAGGCTGTGACGACATACCCTAACACCACTGCAAATTAGCAAAAGACTACTACCGACTGGGACAATTGTTGTAGACTAGTCCTGCTTTTATATATAAGGCCAGGTCCAACTCTTTTAACCAATATCTATAACGAGGCCTCAAACTTCAGCTATATTTTGCAGGCTTAGGGTCTAGGCAGGACTCCCTTAAACTGGCTTAGAATCACATCTGTTTGAGACCGGACACAGAGACATCTGTCTGCTGCAGAGATAAGGGGGAGAGGTTAATGTTTGTGTCTCACATTCACCCTGATGGGGAGGTTTATACGGTTTCTAAGGACTATATCTCCCTCCCACTCACCCCAAGGGGGGGGAGCAGGGCTGGCTCTAGCATTTTTGTGGCCCCAAGCACCACTGGTGCCTGGAGCCAGCCCGGGGGGGGGGGGGGGGGGGGGACGGACGGGATGACGACACACACTATAGGGCTGCCTCAAAGTTCATGCCTCACTCCCACTCATCCATGAGACTCTCTGGGTTTGCTTCAGGGCCTGTGCCTGGCTCCTCATCCAACCAAATAGAGCTGTGGCTCTTAAACTTTTGTACTGCTGACCCCTTTCACATAGCAAGCCTCTGAGTGCATAAATTAAAAACACTTTTTATGTATTAGCACCATTATAAATGCTGCAGGCAAAGCGGGGTTTGGGGTGGAGCCTGACAGCTCGTGACCCCCCATGTAATAACCTTGTGACCCCCAGTTTGAGACCCCCTATAATGAGTCTATGGGGGTTGGGTGGGTCAACTGAGTCAGAGGTCACCTCTGCCCATCTGCTCGCGCAGCCTCAGCCGTGCCTAGTGCGCATGACACGCAGCAGCGCGGTGACGTCATCCCGTCCCCTACGCACGTACGTTCCCCTCCCCCTCCCGGTAACGGGGGCAGAGGCGGCTGGAGCGAGCGGAGACCGAGCACCGAGTGAGTCGGGGGGAGGGGCGAGCCGAGGGGCGGCCCTGCATCGCGTTTCCCCGCGAGGCCCGGTGAGCGGGGGCCTGCTTCCGGCGGGTGGGGGACCGCGGCCTAGTGCGGCTGGCGGCGCCATGGCCTGCCCCGGACAAAGGGCCCGCCCCCTGCTCGAGACTCCGCGCGTCCCTCAGCCTTAGCGCGCGGCGGGGACCGCCTGTGGGGTGAGCTGCCCTGCGGGCCTCGCCCCCCTCAGCCCCCGGGAGCAGGGCCCCAAAGAGAGGGGGCGGGGCCGCCTGCTGCTGCTTCAGCTCAGTCTCTTCCCCCCTCCGGGCAGTGCGGGTCTGACCCCCCCCCCCCCACCGAGCTACAGCGGCTCCCCTCGCCCCCCCCGGGCAGCGCGGGTCTGACCCCCCCACACACACACCGAGCTACAGCGCCCCCCCCCCCCCGGGCAACGCGGTCTGACCCCTCCCACCGAGCTACAGCGGCTCCCCTCGCCCCCCCCGGGCAGCGCGGGTCTGACCTCCCCCCCCACACACACACCGAGCTACAGCGCCCCCCCCCCCCCCGGGCAACGCGGTCTGACCCCTCCCACCGAGCTACAGCGGCTCCCCTCGCCCCCCCCCGGGCAACGCGGGTCTGACCCCCCCACACACACACACCGAGCTACAGCGCCCCCCCCCCCCCGGGCAACGCGGTCTGATCCCTCCCACCGAGTTACAGCGGCTCCCCTCACCCCCCCCCCGGGCAACGCGGTCTGACCCCCCCCCCACACACACCGAGCTACAGCGCCCCCCCCCCCGGGCAACGCGGTCTGATCCCTCCCACCGAGTTACAGCGGCTCCCCTCGCCCCCCCCCCCCCCGGGCAACGCGGTCTGACCCCTCCCACCGAGCTACAGCGGCGCCCCGCCCCCCCCCGGGCAACGCGGGTCTCACTGCCACACCGAACTACACCGGTCCCCCTCCCCCCCCGGGCAACGCGTGTCTCACCCCCACACCGAGCTAGGATGGTGTGGTTCTCATCCCCTGCTCGAGCTAGGGTAGCCCCTCTCCCACCCAGGGTGGCATGGATCTCACCCCCAAACCAAGCTACAATGTCCCCCCTAGGGCAGTATGGATCTCTCACCCCACACCGAGCTACAGCGGCCCCCCTTTCTCCAGGGCAGTATGTACCTCATGCCAAATTGAGCTACAGTGTCTCCCATTTCCCCCAGAGTAGCGTGGATCTCACCCCCAAACCAAGCTACAATGTCCAACCAACCCTGTGCAGGGCAGCATGATCGCTTGGGTGAGGGGGATGCAGGATATTCTCACTCACTTTCCCCACAAGCTTGGATCATGGAGTAGGGAGGGGAAGAGAGGTGATGCTACAGCCTTCCCCATTGTGGGAAAGGATGCTGCAAGTGTAGTTTTGCTCTCTTCCCCCTATCCCATTCTCTCCCCCCCCCCCCCCACACCCAGTACCTGACTGGGTGATCCTTAGTGGGGGAAGGTGGAGGGGTGCAGTGTGGTCCTCTTCTCTTTTTTGACCCTCCCCCCCCCCCCCCCCCATACAGACACCATCCCCAATTGGGTGATTTCTGGGGGAAGGATACTGAAGTGTGGTTTTCTTCTCTTTTCCCCATATACACACCATCACTGACTGGGTGATGGGGAGAACAGGTAGGTGCAGTTTGTTCTACTCCTTCCTCAAATTTAGGATGATTCATGAGAGGGAAGGCTGCAGTGTTCCTTCCTTCCTGTCTTTTCAAGGCAGAATGATCTGGCAGGGGATACTGCTGCAGTCCCATTCTCCGTCCACCCACCCAGTGTAGGATCTTCCACAAGGCAAAATGGTCTTGTGTAGTTAGGAGGCCATAGTGTCTGTCCCCTTCCCAATCCTCAAGGCATATAATCCCATGGGGACGAATAGTATCAGGGGGTAGCCGTGTTAGTCTGTATCCACAAGAACAACAAGGAGTCTGGTGGCACCTTAAAGACTAACTGATTTATTTGGGCATAAGCTTTCGTGGGTAAAAACCTCACTTCTTCGGATGCATCCGAAGAAGTGAGGTTTTTACCCACGAAAGCTTATGCCCAAATAAATCTGTTAGTCTTTAAGGTGCCACCAGACTCCTTGTTTTTTTCAGGGGACGAAGTTTCAGCCTCTGTTCTCTTAACCAGTAAATTTCCTAAAGTGTGATGAACTGGGGGTGGGGAGACTGCTGTGGTGTTCCATCTCTTAAAGGCAAGGTGGCCTCCAGAGAAGATGCGGTCCTCAGCGTCTCTTTTCCCAAAATGTTGTCGATGGGGAAATCTGCACACACCTCTGTCTGTCTTTAGGGTTTTCTACTGCAGCTTGTCACTGTGATGTCTGAGCACCATCCACATAAAAAAATCAATAGCAATAGCAAAAGCAAAGACTTGAGTAGACTTCATAATCAAGTGTAGCAGATTGTTCTGCAGACACCGGACAGAGTGTGTGTTTCTGATTGTACTTGATATATGCTTTTTCAGTTTTCTTTTATTCACACAGTGAGAAAACATCCTTACAAACAGATTTAATAGTTTAAAAATATTACAATTCATCAAGTACAGCACAAGCAACAAAAGCCAAGTGTTCCACAATTCAGGCGTTTGTCACATATCAGCAGGTTTGAAGCTTGAGACGTGTGTTGGTGCAAGTGGGAAGAACAGATTATTGGAGTCAAGCCTCTACCGTGGAGAGCAGAGGAATGATTTTTTCCAAAAATGACCTAGTGAGCTCCATGTTCTAGACGTTTAGATTTGTTGAGCAGATTCTAAACTGGTAAATGCTTTGTGTAGGAAGTAGTATACAGAATTTACTCTCAGATTTGCCAGTTATTTCTCTTAGCTATGCACTTTAATTTAATTGAAGGAGTTCCAGCGAATGCAGAGAGTTGTCTAATAAGACCGCTAAACTAGGAGCTCTCTAACTATAACACACTTGAAAGGGCTGTGCGTCATGCCCTTTTTTTGTTGTTGTTTTTTTTGTGCCTTGAAGGTATGACTTTAGTTGCCCAAGCATTGGGAAAATACTAAACTTCATGGAATCAGGGTCAAATCCTAGCAGCATCAACAACTGAGCCCTTCATCCTGCTGACATGGAAAAGTGAGTTCTGTGCAAACAGATTGGGTGGGAGTCTTTCAAATGTGACCTCAAGAACTGAGGTGCTGTCTACTCTGTGTGTATCTTAAATATCCTAAGGCACACCTCTTAAGAAGTGAGGCTTGACTTTTTGTTCTTGACCAACATTTCCCTTCCCCCTATGGTTGTGTGGTTTGCTATGTGCTAATTGGTTATTGCCCTCCTCTCTAAAGTTGGCTGGATTTCAGCTGTGCAGTATTTACAAAGCTATAAAACATTCAGGGATGGGACTGTATAGAAATGCAAAATATTTATTCAGTTGACTTTCCACTTCTCCCACATAAGTTCTTGTGTTCAGGGTCCTCGCCTTGGGTTTATTTGTCTATCTTGGATTGTAAAATCTACAGGGCAGGAATGTTTGTTAAGCATTGTGTTAATGGGTGATAGACTATTTTATCCATAAACCTGGTAACATTACTTTTTGATAGAACTTTTTAAAATAAAAAATAAAAGGGATGTAATATTTTGGACAGCAACCTGTTCATTTTTCTTTAATGCAAAGTGCAAATGCTGCTATATATTAATATTTTCAGTAGAGGAACAAAGCCAAAATCCTAGTTGGGGTTATGTTCTCAAACATCCATCTCCAGATGACTTTAGGAAGCCCTGGTCAAAAGAATTTGTGCCTTTTGTATCTGGCAAACTATAACAGAGGGGATGTTAACTGGTATATTCTGACCTTAACAGAGATATTGCTGACATCATGAACTGGAACAAAGGTGGACCTGGCACCAAAAGAGGCTTTGGTTTTGGAGGTTTTGCCATAGCCCCTGGAAAGAAAGAAGAACCCAAACTCCCTTCGCAGTCCCATAGTGCTTTTGGAACACCTGGCTCTTCAGCTGCGTTTGGGAAGTCAGCACCGCCTCAGCTCCCTTCTTTCTACAAAATTGGATCAAAGCGAGCAAACTTTGATGAGGAGAATGCGTAAGCTGTGCTACTTTTTTTTTGTGTGTATCCTGTTCTAGATTTGGTTGTTTTATAGGTTTCAAGGAGCAAATTTCATTGATGGAAACTAACAAGCAGAGAAATAGCTTAAACTCTCTGAGCCTGGGTTTTCTTCTCAGTGAAAGGGGAATAATACCCTTCTCTATGTCATGGGAGTTGTTTGTGAAGCTTATTTTAATTATTTAGATTTAAAATAATAACAAGATGCCTATCCAAGGATCTAGGCACCGTAACCCATCATTAGTGGATATAATAAAATCCCAGTACATTTTAAGTAATCATTTCAACAGGAACTTAACCAGCCAGCCAACTACAAAAACTCCTTTCCATCCTTTCATCATTGTAGGAAGCATGCCCATAGCCTCCTCCAAAAGCCCAATTGAACATGTCTTTTGCAGCATGTTCAAAAGGTCATCAAATTCAGGCTATTTTAGACCAACAGGGGGACCAAGTTCCAAAGTCTTGGAGCTCCCACGTCCTGCCAACTGCCCCCTCTCTTTTATAATGAGGGGAATCCAGCGTGAGCATCCGTGCTGACTACAGCTGTGGCAGAATGGCATGGGGAGAGAGGCGATCCCTCCAGTAGGCCAGTCCCAGGCCATGTAGGGCTTTATAAGTCATAACCAGCACCCACAATTCCAGTCAGCCAGTGCAGTTCCTGCAGTGCTGCTATCGCATATTCCCAGCAAGATGCCCCACTCAGTAAGGGAGCCACTGCATTCTGCACCTACTGCAGTCTCTCAATGGCTTTAAGGTGTGGCCCCATGGTGAGCACTCACAGTAGTCTAATCTTGAGGTAATAACAGCATAGATAACAGTGGCAAAGTCTCCATCCAGAATGAAAAGTCACAACCTCTTAGCCATATGCACATGGTGGTAAACTGACTGGAATACTTCTGGAATACGATTGTCAGATAGCAGCTGGGAGTCTGAAATCACCCTATGTTACAAACCCTAGCAAGATAACTCCTTCTGTTAAACGGACTGAAGTTGCCTCTTCTATAAAGAGAGAGGATGGTCCATTCCTTAGGGCGCTAGTCTGGGACTTTGGAGACCTGGATTCAATTCCCTGCTCTGCCACAGACTTCCTATGTGACCTTAGGCAAGCATTTAATCTCTGTGCCTCAGTTTGTTGTCTGTTGAACGTATTTAAACATATTAAAAAAGATTGTGAGGCTGTCAGAAACTACAGTGATTGATAAATGGATCTCCACTTGCTTCCCTCTGGCTCTATCTTGTTTGTGTTCAGTTTCAGCTAGCTCACTTTCATCTATACTTCAGTCTCAGCTAGACACTGGCTGAGGCACTGACCAGCATCATCCAAGTCGAACAAGATACAGTTGGGTGTTGCCAGCATCCTGAAAACATTGGCCTCCTTACTAACCCTTCTTATAGTCCCATACACACATTGAGGAGGGTGAAAGAATAGTGCTCTGTAGCAGCACCTGACTCTGGGGAGGGCTTGGGAAGAGGAACAGTTGTCCACAACTGCCTGCCTTACTTCAGTTACTAGCTTAATGCATTCGTACCTGTATCACACCTCAACGTCCTTGAATGGAAAAAACTAGATGAGTACAAAGTTTTGTTGTTCACTCCAATCAGTTATATAGAGACTCAAACCAATGGCTCTACAAACAAATAGACCCACTGCATGACTTGTTATAGCCATGTGCTGACTTGGCCCATTACTGTGCTATAAACTACTCTCTCTTACTTGTCAGATACTTTGAGGATGAAGAGGAAGATTCCAGCAATGTTGATTTGCCATACATTCCCGCAGAGAATTCCCCCACTCGCCAGCAGTTTAATTCCAAATCAGGAGACTCTGACAGTGAAGATGATCCCTTGGAAGCATTCATGGCTGAAGTGGAGGCAAGCCCCAACTCATTAAGTCTTTATGAATTTAGGTGTTAAACTCTTCTCTGGTCAAGAGCAGGAAACATAGATAGATATACAAAAGGTTAAGGGTTATATTAGTACTCTTCAAGGTGCTTTTTACAATAATATTGTTACATGTTGACATGGATAAGGCCGTACTTGGTATATCGGAGTCCATGTCTATTATCTTCATGAGAATTTTAAAAAAAATCCCAATGTGTAAAAACCATTTAAGAGTGACTAAAGCCAAAAAAAAATTACCAAAAGAATCATAGACCTGTAAGTCTGGAAGGGAACTTGAGAGGACATCTAGTCCAGCCCACTGCACTGAGGAAGGTCAAAAGTATAGCTAGCATACCATCCCTGACAGGTGTTTGTCCAACCTGTTCTTAGAAACTTCCAATGATGGGGATTCCACAACCTCCCTTGGAAGCCTATTGTGACGAACTGGGACTGTTCTTACTGTGGGCTTTGAATGCTGACAGGGGAGTGTGGCTTGGATAGTCCCCATTGGGGGATGGGAGACTGACCGATGGAGAATACCTGAGCATGTAACATGAGAACCCAGGAAGGGGTTAGAGGCGAGGTGACACCTTTGCCCGGGAAACTGAAAAAAGGCTGTGGGAGGGGTCGCTGAAGGCAGAGTCTCAGGGCTGGCTGGTGATGTGGCTGGGAGGGAAACAGGGCTCTGACCTCCCAAGGGGGCTGGGGTGCCCTGGGACCCCAAGATGGACCTAACTGAGAGGGATCCTGTTGTCTGTGCCTGCAAGACCTGTCTTGGACTGTATTCCTGTCGTCTAAATAAACCTTCTGCTTTACTGGCTGGCTGAGAGTCATGGTGAATCGCAGGAAGCCAGGGGTGCAGGGCCCTGAGTCCCCCATACTCCGTGACACCTATTTCAGAGATTAACTACCCTTATAGTTAGAACGTTTTTCCTAATATCTAACCTAAATCTCTCTTGCTGCAGATTAAGTGCATTACTTCTTGTCCTACCTTCAGTGGACATGGAGAACAGTTCATTCCTGTTCTCATTGTAACAGCCCTTAACATATATGAACACTGTTATCAGGTCCCCCCTCAATTTTCTTTTCTCAAGACTAAACATGCCCTGTTTTTTGAATCTTTCCTCATAGGTGAAGTTTTCTATGCCTTTTATCATTTTTGTTGCTCTCTTCTGGACTCTCCAATTTGTCAATCTCTTTCCTGAAGTGTTGCGCCAAGAACTGGTCACAGTACTCCAATGGACTTCTCACCAGTGCTAAGTAGAGCGGGACCGTTACCTTCCATGTCTTACATATGACACTCCTCTTAATGCATCCCAGGATAATATGAGCCTTTTTCACTACCTACTAGCCAGTTTATCCCCATTTTGTAGTTGTGCATTTGATTTTTCCTTCCTAAGTTCTTTGCACTTGTCTTTATTGAAAATCATCTCGTTGAATTCAGCCCAATTCTCCAATTTGTCAAGATCATTCTGAATTCTAAACCTGTCCTCCAGAGTGTTAGCAACCCCTTCCTGCTTGCTATCATCTGAAAATTTTATAAGCATACTCTCCACTCTATTATTCAAGTCATTAATAAAAATGCTGAATAGTGCTGAACCGAGGACAGACCGCTGCAGGATCCCACTAAATAAGTCCCCCCAATTTGACAGTGGACCATTGATGACTACTCTTTGAGTACAGCCTTTCAGCCAGTTTTGCACCCACCTTATAGTAATTTCATCTGGACCACATTTCCCTATTTTGCTTATGAGAACGTCATGTGAGACTGTGTCAAAAACCTTATTAAAATCAAGACATCATGTCTATAGCCCCCCCATCCACTAGGACCGTAACTGTCAAAGAGAAGGAAATTAGGTTGGTTTGGCATGATTTGTTCTTGACAAATCTATCTTGGTGGTTATTTGTAACCCTATTATCCTCTCGGTGTTTACAAATTAATTGTTTAATAGTTTGTTCCAGTATCTTTCCAGGTATTGAAGTTAGGCCGACTGGTCTATCCTGTCCTGAGTCCTTTTTGTTCCCCTTTTTAAAGATAGGTAGTATGTTTGCCGTTCTCCAGGCCTCTGGGATTTCACCTGCCCTGTAAGGGTTTTCAAAAGTAATCACTATAGGTTCTGAGATAGCTTTAGCTAGTTCCTTAAGTACCCTAGGATGAATTTCATCAGCTCCTGCTGACTTAAATACATCTAACTTATTTAAATATTCTTTAGCCTGTTCTTTCCCTATTTTGGCTTCCATTCCATCCCCCTTGTTGTTGTTGTTGTTAATTGTGTTACGTATATGATCACTTTTAACCTCTTTAGTGAAGACTGAAGCAAAATGGGCATTAAACATCACAGCCTTCTTGATGTCACCAGTTGTTAGCTCTCCTTCCCCTCTAAGTAGAGGACCTCTACTTTTCTTCATCCTTCTCTTGCTATTAATGTAGTTATAGAACCTCTTCTTACTGCCTTTTATGTCCTTTGCTAGGTGTAATTCTTTTTGTGCCTTAGCCTTTCTAATTTTGTCCCTGCATGCTTATGCTGTTCTTTTGTATGCCTCCTTAGCAATTTGTCCATGTTTCCACTTTTTGTAGGATTCCTTTTTGATTTTCAGGCATTAAAGAGCTCCTGATTGGAGCCATATTGGCTGCTTCTTTCCTTCTTCCTATCTTTCCCTTCTATTCTTCCTGTCTTTTCTTTGCATCAGCATAGCTTGCTGTTGCACCTTTAATATTATCTCTTTGAGAAACTGCCATCTCTCATTAACTCCTTTTTCCCTTAGATTTTCTTCCCATGGGACCTTAACTACCAATTATCTGAGTTTAACATCTGATTTTTTGAAGTCATTGTCTTTATTCTGCTCCTCTCCTCCCTTTCCTTAGAATCATGAAATCTATCATTTCATGATTACTTTCACCCAAATTGCCTTCAACCTTCAGATGAACTATAACATCGCCAAAGATCTAACAAGGCAGTACAACACAATTCATTGTAAGTAACAAAGCTAGTATTTTAAGCTTTTTTGTTACTTTGATCTTAATGATTTATGCCCTGGCATCAATTCTGCTAGCTGCAATTATGTTTAAAGACAGTTGGTGCTAGCTGGGTTCTAGCACAGCTTTCCTGACTGATGTGTGTGTGGAGAAAACTCTTTTTAAGAACAGTGTTGGAAATCGTTGGCCTAGGAACTCCCAAAGGATTAGTCAGTAGCATGATATGGTTAGCATAATAGGACATGGAATGAGAGACGGCTGAATCCCAAAAGTGCTGTTCCTGCAGCTTGATGGAATAACCAAGCTCTGATTACTTTGGTCCTATTACAATATGACTGCCTTTTTTCCCCCCCCTTCAGATTTATTACCATGTTTTGTAAGGTCATTCATCCCTTTGTATAAACAACATTGCAATAAGGAATTTTCCTTTATAAGCTTTATCCTTGCTGTTATGTGATACAATTCTGTGTCCTCTTAGGATCAAGCAGCTCGAGACATGAAGAGACTTGAAGAGAAAGACAAGGAAAGAAAGAATACAAAGTAAGCTCTCTTCTGTATCTCTCAGATCCTGCCTTGTAAGGGTGTTTAGAGCATTTCAAGGCTTATAAAAACCATCTTGTCCATTTTACATTAAACTTAATTGGTTCTTTAGATCCATGTAATGTAAATATAGTAAATAACCAGAGCATAGAATCCCTTCCAGTGGCTAAAGTTTTGTGCAGTAAAATAGCATCAGATGATAGATGAGCAGAATCCTTTGAGGCACCCCAAAACAAAACATACTGGAAGATTCACTTATAAGAAAACAAACCAGGCTTTTATTTTATTTGGGAAGGATCACCGACGACTTTTCTTCCTACGCTGCAGCAACCATCTGTGCCCCTACACAAGCCAAGGAAAACTGGGTATGGCTCCCTACCGAGCCAGTCACTGCCGCCCTGAGCAATATCCAAAGGACATTGTTCCCAAGTGTGATTCAGGTACTCTTTGCCCAGCAATCCCAGGCCATGCAAACTAGGGACTGAGGGATTCAACTGAGATCCCTGCATGGCAACGCATTGCATTGCTACTAGCTTGCCAGACTGGCCCAGATGAAGCTATTTGCTCCCCAGTGATTAGGAATGTTTGGTTTTGTCTAAAACCATATTTATTAGAATAGATGGCTCCTTTTGGGATCATCTGGTGAAAGAACCATTGCAACACAGACAAATTTAGAAATAAACAAAACCTTGCAATAAATACTGAGATTCTTCCAAACCTAGTTCAGGAGTTAAGAGCAGTGCCACATGCTGCTCCCCACAGTTGAGATATTTTGAGCTCAGAAGCAGATTTACAAGGGGGAAGCTTGCCTGTCTGTCTTGATCAGGTGAAATAACTAGGTACCATTGATACTTGCTGCGAACATCAAATGTGTTAATATAGTCTATATTGCATGGCGTTGATCAGGCTGTTCATAGGCCTGAAACAGAACACTGGATCCAAACCACCACCGGCTTTGGGGAAGCTCTGAACTGGATGCAGACTTCCTGGTTCCTGTCCCTCTCTAATTATGGGCTTGTAATAACCTCTTTTGGTAACGCCAGGGACTTAAACCAAAATGCTCACTTTTCAAAAACTTTCACAGTAGAATCCACATTAAAGAATTCCTAATCTTCAGCCATGCTAGTGGAAGTAAAATGAAGCTTGTGCAGGATTATGTATTATGAAAACTCCTGTGGGTTGGGATTATACACTGATTTAATTGCTGCTTGATGTTGTTAGTGTTGTGTCTTCCACTAAAGTATGGAGCTCAGCACTAATCAAGTGACAATACAGAGCTGGGTATGTGGAACATTTGCAGGGAAGTTTGTTTCTCCGCTTGTTTTTCCAGGGGTATTCGAGATGACATTGAAGAGGAAGATGACCAAGTGAGTTCCTATGCAGTCTTTCTATCTATTTTATCCCCCCCAAATCGAACTACTTAGGTACAAGCAAAACTTGAATACCATTTGAAACAAACTTGGAAGTTCATCGAGAGAGCCTACTAGTTTCCCTGTTGTCCCTGCCTTTCAGATGCTTTAGAAAAGAAATAAAGAATATTGGGAGAAAAATCTCACAGTTCCTTAACTTGTATGTGAGAGGATCTTTCAGCTGATATAGTTTAAAATACACACCGTTTTCAATACCTCTGGGCCTCATCTAAACTGGTTATAGTAATATCTTTTATTTATATTGGTTCCACACTCTCCCTTTTCCCCCATCCCAAATAAGAGAAGAACAGAAAGGAAAAGAAATGGGAGGGAGAGGAAGGAAGTGGGGGCAGGGAAGGGAGGGGAGAGTGATGTCTCAGTTTCCATCTGTTAGGAATAAATGAAAGGTTTCTAGAAAGTTAGACCAAATCTTTTTAAATTTGTCTGAGATCCGTCTTCTCAGAAACATTACCCACTCAACAGCTGCTAGGTCAGCCAAGTTGCTGTGCCAAGCTTCTATCCCCGGAGGCAGTTTGTTCTTCCATCTAGATCATAGTCATCTAATACAGAGCTACAGTGGAACCATGGGAAGTCGCTCTGATGACTTGTCAGCCAGATTTTGTGGCTCTTTGAGGGCAGCGATCAGCTTTTACTCTGTATGCACAATTAGGGCCCCAAACCTGAATGAGGCAATACAATAAGGGCATGGCTACACATACGCTTACTGTGCGGCAAGCTGGAGTTTGAATCAACAACACACCAGCATGCTGCTTACGAAGTCTCTGGGTGAACTCTGCTGGTATGTACTAAAAGTTCCCTAGTATGCTTTGCTGTACTGTGACTGCAGTAGGGTCCACATGGACACTTAGTGTGCAGCATGCTGGGACCACTGCAGTTTTACACCCTAGCTTGCCATGCCGTAAGTGTACTGGTAGACATGCCCTAACACAGATAATAAATGAAGAAAAGAGACTTCATTTCAAAATGTACTTTATTCATTTATTTGACATGTAAACCTAATTATTTGATACTTTGTGATTTGTTAGTAACTATTCTTTTAGTTTCAGTAATGTAGGACCACACCAAAGTGCTGTAACTGTATACATTTGAGTGAAGCTAATTTATGCATGCAAATACCTGATACTATGCAAATTATATGCAGAGATGGTTAGTTAAGCAGCTAATTGGCTTGGTGAATGCACATGCGAAAGTTAGACAAGTGCAAACATTTGCACTCAGGTACATGCACTGGACTTTGGAAATCTGGCCCTGAATCTTTGCTGAGAAGTCAGATGAGACACCCATTTCCCCATGAGACTGTTTTGGTTTGCTGATTAACAGTGAGAGCTAAATGAGTCTCTACAGTAGATGTGCATCTTTGTTAGATGTCTAGGGTGGGATCTTCCTGTGCCTTCAGTGAGTTCCAACTTGTGTCTCTCTTGAAGGGTTCTTTTGGAATTGTTTCTTTCTCACTGAAATGGGGTGTTGACTGTCCATTAGTATGTTGAAGCAAAACAACTTTTCCTCACTCAGAGGATGGTGGGAGGAGGTGAAAAATAAACATTTGAGGCATTTTAGGGGGGGTGTTTTTAAAAAAAAAAAAAAAAAAAAAAAAAAGTGACTTTTTGTTCAAACTTCCATGTTTAAAGGGAAGTCTTTTGTTCTGTAGTCTGTGGATGTAAGAATGGACCCTGCCATTTAATAAAGCATAACACATGACATTTCTTGGTACAAACATTTCTTAATCAGTCTTTTGAAGAAGAAAAAAGTTTTTAAAGCATTTTGTGGTACTAAGTGAACATTACAGCAGCTTTCTTCATTTCTTCTGATTCTTTCCTCTGGACTTTACTAGTATTGCTGTTTACTAGAAGAGCCTGTTCTAGTGAACATGTTGTCCTTCAATGGTAGGTGTTAAAGCGAGTGACCATCTAATATATGCACCAGTTAAGCAAAAATACAGTAGTATTTCCCCCATTGTATTTGTGTGTGATTTTACTGATGTGTTTTGCTGCAGGAAGCTTATTTTCGCTACATGGCAGAAAACCCTACTGCTGGTGTGGTCCCAGAAGAGGAAGAGGATAACTTGGAATATGATAGTGATGGGAATCCAATTTCACCGTCCAAAAAAGTCATAGATCCTCTTCCACCTATTGATCATTCAGAGGTAGGGATGGAGTTTCTTCTACTGGGTTTTAACTTAAGGAATTTGTGTCTTCCTCAGCCTAATGAGCCAGATTTGTGGAGCACCTCAAAATAGCTACCTGATTGAAGGGTTAAGTTAGCTAACGGTGGTTATAAAATTAATCTTGATCTGTTTGAGGAAATTGAGCAGAACAGAACTAGGGGGTTACAGGTGAGAGTTGTAAGGAAAAGAATGGTAAGAAATTAAGGTCGTATTTTACAGAATGATGAATAAGTGTCAGGGATGTCCAGGGCGGTAGTGGAGTCAAGAAGCGTGAATGAACTCAGTTAAAAATTGTTGACTATGTTGTCATCTCACCAGCTAGACTTCACTGAGTGACTAGAGCCACTCAGTGACGTTTAGGTGGTATGAAGAAGGCTGCTGGAAAAAGCAAACTAGCTGTGAAACAAACTTCTCTTGTACAGCCAATGATAGTAGACAGCATTTCACTGCTGTGCCACATAGTGTTCTCTTTATTGAAATTAATTCAAATAAACAATCATCCTCCCAGACCAGCTGTTGGCTAACTTCGGGGATGGTTAAGACTTTGCTCAGAAAAGGACAAACCTCCCTGCCAAAATCCAGTGTACAGAATGGATTCCTGTCTCGTAGACTAACTGTGAGTAATTGAACCTGCAGATTGAATACCCTCCGTTTGAGAAGAACTTCTACGAGGAGCACGAAGAAATCAGCAGCCTCACCCCACAGCAGATAGTGGAACTACGACATAAGTTGAATCTACGGGTAAGCTGGAAACAAGACCATACTCCCAGGACTCCTCACTTTCACCCCTTGGATTACTTTAGTGGTTACTATGCCCAAGACTTTCACAAGGGACAGTGATTTTGAGACCACTTGAGACACCCTAAAGGGGTCTGATTTTCAGAGAGCAGGTGCTCAGCACTTCCTGAAAGTTAAGGCCCTTTGAGGCATCTCGTGTTGGACACCCAAGACCATCCGTTACATTTGAAAATCTTGGCCAAGGTATTTCAAGTGCAGTTTACATTTCTTAAAGGGTTTGTATATACTCAACACGGGTATGGGACATGTCTGCAAATATGAGGAAAACAGTGTCCTTCATTTATATTAAACATGCTTGCCCATTTGTCTAGGCACATTATACAAAACCCATCTCATTTATCTAACAACATTAAAACTCTGTCTAACTCACTCAACCTATGCATAGAGGAATAAAGTAAAATGTATTTGTATATACTTTCAGAAGTTCCACACTTTTTTTTATTGGCATAGTTAAGTTTAGGGATGTTGCTTTGTGTTTATAAATCAAGGAGTTTAATAACTCTGGTTCCCAAGGAAGCAGTTTGCTTGCCATAGGAAAAAAAACAAAAACAGAAGTACTACAATCACATTCTCTTGAATTAGACTAAGGTATTGTACTGTGGAGAAATGCAACTGTAGTAATGTTTGATAAGGGAATCAGTCCTCTGTCATTTGTGCTTTATCCTGGGACACCTTTGGAAATCAGATGCTCCATGTCATTTATTTTGAGATTTTTTTTTTGGTAATGGTGAAATATTAAATACAATTGACCATTTCAAACCTAATTTAATTTATTGTTCAGACTCATTCCTTCATTATGCAATAACAGTTCTGTGTTGAATCCAGAGCAGTAATCTTTTTCTTGCTGTATATGGCCAGTTCTGCAGTTTTTTTATCCTCTGCAGTAAATAAAAAATAACTGAGATGATCTGCCTCTGAGAGTCAGAATGCCTGGATATGAGTCCCAGCTAAATCATTGTGTGAGTTAGGCAGATTATTTAATTTCTCTTTCTCATTAGTTTCCCCATTTGTAAAAAAGTTATATTATCCAGCTACCACACAGGGGTTTGAGAGTCTCAGGGCTTGTCTGTGCTGTCCCTCGGTTCTGGACTATGGGGCTGTGAATAGCAGCATACCACCAAAGTGTAACCAAAGTGTGCTGTAACTCCCCCAGTGGACACTACCATGGACTACGTTAATGCAAACTTAGGAAGTCTTCTTGTTTGCTCCTGCAACATCTACCTGGAAGAGTTACAAGACAAAACTTTGATGTATGCTGTTATTCATGTTCCTGTAGTCTGAAATGCTCCAAACTTGTATCTTATGGCATTTACACTGCGTTAACCTTATTTCTGTCAAAATGAAAATGTGTCTTCTTGATATAAAAATGTTATGTTAATTTTGTGTAAAGACTTCTCTGCTTTTCTCTTTCCAATTCCAAGTTTTTATTTCGTACTGTACATGTATCTTTTTATTTCTAGGTCTCTGGTGCAGCTCCCCCCAGACCTGGCAGTAGTTTTGCTCATTTTGGATTTGATGAACAGCTTATGCATCAAATTCGGAAATCTGAGTATACCCAGCCCACTCCTATACAGTGTCAGGTGAGTACTGTTACTTCCTATTCCTCTAGCATTAAAAGCAGAAGAATTGTAGGCAAAAATTACCCTTAGTCCATATGAAGCTGTGAGCAATTGTGATTGCCTATATTAAGCCATCCTGATGAATAATTCACGTACATCCATGCAAATTACTTTAATCTTATTGTAAAAAATAGGTTTACCTGCTACTTTTTAAAATAAATGTAAATAAAGTCGTCTTTTTTTTTTTTTAATTGGCCCGCCCACTAGGATTTGTAGCAGGTGTAAGCCATTATCCTGTTGCTCAGGGGAATATATGGCACTGCTAGATGTTCCCTTTTTATATTTACTGTGTTGCTTTAAAAATAAGTGTTGCACAAAATGAACAAAGAACAGCACATTGAGAACCTTATACTAGCAAACAGTTCACACCTAACTAGCACCATGAGTAGGATGGGTAGGCTACATGGGAAGTGGTTTTTTGGTTTTGTTTTTGGCTATTGGAATGTATTCCATTGCCTCAGTGAAGTGGGCCCACCTCTATTGCCGTGCATGTGCAAGGGATTCTACTGCATACGTAGCCGGTTAGAACAGGAGAGTGAGGCTGTAAGTCAGTAGTGTAAGATTATAGCCAACCTTTCTGTAGCTGCATTTTTTTTATATTTTAAGAAACGCAATAAATATATGGGATTTTTTAAAGTTATGTCTAACATTGATAAAATTCCTCAGACTTTGCTGTGTTTAGGGGTTGGTGTATGTGAGGTTAGTCTATATTGCAGCGAATAAAAATATCTGCTGCTGAAAAATGCTGGATTGGCAGCACTTAGAGATAAAGTGAGTACATCACAGCTCAGTACTGGTATAGTATGGTCAGGAGCACTGAAAGCTTCTCTTCACCACCCCACCAGTGTGCCTACATCTGGACCAAGAGAGAGGGGACACCCCCGAGAGAGGGTTGTTCAGTCTCTTGACCCCTCTGCTAAGATTCAGCGGGAATTTCAATTGTGTTTGTGATATGTATATTTATCCACTGAGTACTGTACTGAACCCTTGCCATTGATTTCACATAGGCCACAAAACAGCCCTGAAGTACTAATAACTTCAGTCCTCTAACAAGTTCATCCAGACCTGAACTTGGCAACCTAGATATGGAAGTGTGTATAGCCGGTTACCAATCCCTTGTGCCATCTTGTCATCCTGATTGTATGGGCTTTCAATCTTTCTGTTTTATCAGTCTATTTATGTGTTAGCTGACGCATGGGTTTAGAATGTGTTTTTATTTTCAGGGTGTTCCGGTTGCATTAAGCGGCAGAGACATGATTGGCATAGCTAAGACTGGCAGTGGGAAAACCGCAGCCTTTATCTGGCCGATGTTGATCCACATCATGGATCAAAAGGAGTTGGAGCCAGGGGATGGTCCCATTGCAGTGATCGTGTGCCCAACCAGAGAGCTTTGCCAACAGGTAGGTACATAATATACATAGTATATTTGTTAGCACTGTTTCCTCATAGAACATGACAGATCTCTGTGCAAGAGAAATTAGCAGATGAACTGCAATAATCTGTTGAAAAAGATGGAACTGTGGGTCAATGCCCTGGTTTATAATTTAAGATAATGGTCTACACTTGTAACTCCTTTCATCCTGGGATCTCAACCAACTTTATAGATATTAACTAATTATCTAATATACCTATGAAGTGGGTTGGTATTACCTCCCTTTTACAGAAGGGGAAACAAGTATAAAGAGGTAAAATGATTTGCTTGAGGTCACCCAAATCAATGAAAGAGCTAGGACTAGAACGTGGAAATCGGACTACCCGTCCCCTACTCTTGTATCTAGACAGCACTCTTCTTGTCATGGAAATACACCTCTACCTCGATATAACGCTGTCCTCGGGAGCCAAAAAATCTTACCGCATTACAGGTGAAACCACGTTATATCGAACTTGCTTTGATACACCCGAGTGCCCCCCCCACCCCCTCCGGAGCTCTGCTTTACTGCGTTATATCCGAATTCGTGTTATATCGGGTCGCGTTATATGGGGGTAGAGGTGTATTTGTTTGCATTATTTTGGAGTGAGTAGCCCCAGGAAGCAGGCGTCAAATCTATAAAAACTATGTATGTTAATTACAGATTGGTACAATTCTGACCTATGCTGTATCCTATTGATACTTGACATGCCCTAATACTACTATTAATGTCATAACTAATAATAATGTCAGTTATGTTGTTCCTGAATGCTGAATATATAATATAGCAATATATGCTTCAAAAGGACATTGCTGAGGTTCGTTAATATTCGTAAAATGATTTGAAGTTGAAAAGTTCTGTATAAATGCTGTGGTCCAAATTCTGCAGCTGGATGCATGGATAGGTTTCCAAGTAAAGTTAATGGGAGCTTCACATATGTATTTCAGAGCAGAATTCAAGCTTGAGGATTTGTAATATGTTCCCTTGAGTTACATTAAGACCAAGTTTGAGATGGTGGGATTTAAGAATTAGTTGATATTTCCAAGAGCGAGAGACCTTTTTGTTTGAGTCTCTAATCTGAGCTGTGCTTTGCTTTGTTTGCAACTTTCAGATCCATGCTGAATGTAAACGCTTTGGTAAGGCGTATAACCTGCGCTCGGTAGCAGTGTATGGAGGAGGAAGTATGTGGGAACAAGCCAAAGCTCTACAGGAGGGGGCAGAGATAGTCGTCTGCACACCAGTAAGTATATTTTAACAATGATGGAATCTTTCTTTTTTGCCTGCACCGGGGCTTAGGATCCTGGCTTTCTTTTAAATTGAAATTGAGAGAGATTTTTTGAAACCTGGTGATGGGGAACTCTTTCATTAACTATTCAAGCCCTGCAGTTTTCCTTACTACCAACAGCTTAGGAGGTGCTATAACAAACATGCTGAAATCATTGTTGAATCTGGAAACTTTGAGAGGGGTAATCTCTAAGTAGGAAAGATGAGAAAGAACAAGGTCAGATTGAGTCAGTACGAGGCATGCTTGGTACCAGCACTTGATTTCTTATCCTTGAGATTGTGATGAAAACCTTTTGAAAGTGACCAGTTCCTGAATCAGCAGACAACATGCAACGATAATACTGAAAGGCATGAACAATCCATCCTTACCTTGGTTGTGTTAACTCTGAAATCTAATGATAGTAATTTGAAGTTGCACCATTGTTAACTTTGATTCACTGCCGATCAATTAGAAACAGCCAGCTATTTTGTAACTGTGGGCAGAACTTGAGCAGCGTACCCACCAGATAGTTTACACTGATTCCTGGGAAGGAAGAAATTGGGGGGGGGGGGGCACGTGTCAAAAATATTCACAAGTCCAATGATTTACATTTTAATAATGAAGATCAGTATTAGTGAAATCTCTGGGTAAAATGAGAAAAGACAAACCGAAGGAAACGCAAGTGATTATCTGTTATGGATAACCAGAGTGAAAACAAAACATGAAAAATTTCTGGACCAATTATTGAGGAAAAGCATAGGGTATTTGACCCTCTGGTACTTTTAAGTGTGTGTTTGTGCAGATATCTATCTAATCTAATCTAATCAAATAAAACTACATGTCTACAATTTGAAAAGTAAGAAGAGTAGAAATGTACTCTACGGTGATCCAAGGTGGTATAACTAAGTCTAAAGGGATGCAGCTAAGCGAAGGAAACTGTGAGTGGAATATCAGGGAAGATTTCGTAACTGGGAGATCTGTTAGAATGTGGAAGTGGTAGAAATCACTTCATTCGAGTCATTTAAAACTAGAGTGTACAAAGTACTTAAATATACTGGAGGGAGCACTTTTGTATTGCCCACCAAAGAGAACTATTTTTTCCCTCCATTTTATTTCCATTACTTTGTTTGTATCCAAACAAAGCCTATTATGATCTTCTCACTGGTGTCAGTGAGTTCAAAATTGGGCCATTTTCTCAAGGTTTCCTGAAGTCTTTCTTGCATATGCTTCAAATATTCACCTAATGTCCAAATTTGATAATGTCCATTTCACTGTGCTGAGCCATCTGAACTCTTCTGTGTACAGCGGACACAGTTCATGGGTCAGTTCTGCAGGATCTGTTGCTATATTTAAATATATATAATCTAATATGTTCATTGTTGTAATATATTTTAAAGCATGGATGTCTTATATTAAGAGCAGGTTTTTCCCCCATATGTCCATTCTATTTCTATATTGTACCAAGCCATTATGACACATTAGCCTAGGCAGTTGCTGTGTATAGCTCTTCTCATGAAAAATGAATAATTTAGTGTTAGGTACATTTTAGGTAATCCAGATTGTTGCAACAATCATTCATGTTCAGAATGGAGATGGTTGCAGCCATAATCCTCACAGTGCCACGTTGTGGCTTACTGACTTTCAACAAACAAGCTGCATTATTGCAACACAGTTCTATAATTTAATGCTTGTGTTGTAATGATTATCAAGCTAATGGTCTGGAAGGAGTTTTATATAAGAAACTGTAGACCACTGGGCTTTGCCTCATCAGACAAGTAAGAATTCAGTCATGAGTGTTCCCAAAGTAAAATTATATTTAAATATGTCTCAAGTGAATATACAGGGCCCCAGCAAAATTTAATGGTCCAGGTTGCTATGCCTTTAAGATCTAAGAAAATTATGCTGGCATGTGTATAGTGACACGGTAGTGACCAGTTTAACCACTGGGTTGTCTGTTGGATGTGGGGTCTCTAGTGCATGCTTCACTTCAAAATTGAATGAAACTAAGAGTAGAGGTTCATTTTGTAGTGTTGGCCCTAAATGCTGGGATGGGAATTTCAGAGAATTGGGTGCCTAACTCTTAAGGCTCTTTTGAAAATCCCAGCCTTAAAACGTAGTGTACCGGGCACACTAACTGGATGCATTTGGAATCTTACTTCCACTGATTTGAAAATATAATTGATACAGAACCGCGGTTTGAACAGCAATGATCTATTATAGACTGAAGCATTGAGACATTTTCTATTACAAGTCTCTTTTTTAGTATTATGATTTATACCAGAGCAGTAGCCACTTTCCTCAAAGATGCCACTTGTTACACTTAAAGGCTTGTGGATTTTAATTTTTGTTTTCTGATAGGGTCGCTTGATTGATCATGTGAAGAAGAAAGCTACCAATCTTCAAAGAGTCTCTTATCTTGTGTTTGATGAAGCAGACAGAATGTTTGACATGGGTTTTGGTATGTATTGAATGAAAGCCTCCATACAGTATAAAGTAGTGGTACACAATTTTCAATCTGAATTGGCTGGCTGAAACTCTTGTAGCTTAACAGAACTTTGAAATCCATTGAGAAAAATCTGTATGGACAGAACCCTTGCTAGGTATGCATTTAAAGTGTATGACCTTTTAGCATTGATGAAAAGAGGCCAGGCAGGCCTAGCAAAATGAACATGGGAATGAGATTCGGGAACTGCTAGGTTCTAATCTTGACTTTTACCTCTGACTTTCTGGGTGGCGTTGTGCAAGTCCCTTCACCCCTGTGCCTCAGTTCTGCATGTATAAGTGGGGATGCTGTAGTAACACCTGCCTACTTCACTGAGATGTTTTGTGCTTGATCAGTTAATATTTGTACAGTGCATTGAATATGTGTACAGCTTTGCGGTGTCATTAAAGAATGCCCGTGCCTTGATGTAGCATGGCTTTGACTCTCCAGTGGCGGAAGCAAACCAAAGAGGAGAGAGGCTTGCTCGTGTACTGTAGGAGGTGTAGGGACATGCACTCAGATTAATTTGGAGCACAATTGAAGGGAGTTATGAAACAGCATTTTGGCAGCAAACAGGTGCAACCTGGAAGCAATAATAAAATTAGACAACTCTTCAATCTGTTTAATTTAAATATGAAATAAGGGGCATAAAAATTGCTATGGAATTGCTGTCAGAGCTATTCTTCTGATTGTTGAGCAAATAAAGTTAGAGCATTTTGATAGCCTCAGATTTTTACTAATAACTGGTTGTGGTGTTGGGTTTTTTTTTTTTTGGCTGGGTGAGTAAAATGTCATTAAATTTTTTTCCGTGATAATCATCATGGTAAAGAGCAGGCAAGGTTTTGTGCTTGTAAATTTCCATGACAATTCGGTAAGTATGAATTACATTTTTTTTTTAATGTGCTGACCCACTGGCCCTAGATAATTCTTGTTTGTTTTCTTTTTCTATTGCAACTTCAAGCCCTTGCTTTGTTCCCCCTAGTCAAAGATTATTGGACTCGAATCCTTACCTTCCCAAGCCAGTGCCTGTTGTATTAAGGCCATTCAGAGTTAGTGGCTGGAATTTGAGCACTACACACACTGTGCCCTCATTTTTGGGGAGCAGCATTGCTTAGTCTGTATCTCAGGTTAGCTCCACACTCATGGCACTAACACTTAGGCTGGAAGTCAGTCAGCCCTCTCAGAAGCTGTAATGAATGCGGTTTCACAACCAGAGGCATACAGAAAATTGATGCACTTTGCAGAGCAAAAGTATCTCTCTGCCAAAATCCATTTACTCTGCTGTCTTCATCTGTTTCGTCAGCTGGCCTGAAACACCTGCCTATTGAAGTCTCAGTTGGAGTAAGCCGGTTTCTAATAAACCAATGATTAGTGAGTCTGAACAGAAAGAACCTCTTCAGATTTTTGTTTGCTAGGGCAAAAACAATTTATATATATAAAGTACTATTGTACCTTTATTTTTTAAAATTCCACGGAATGCACAAAAATCTTGACTAGATTTCCTTTCACTCGCTAATGAAATAGTGCTAGGTTTTGCATTATGTGCTGTTTTTCTCTTTCTCAGAATACCAAGTGAGATCAGTTGCCAGCCATGTGCGCCCTGACAGACAAAGTAAGTACAAGCATGTTTCAAAACAAACTACCGCAGGCTAAAAGCTAGGAAGAGGCATTGATATTTAGTAGTTAGAGCAAGAGTCTTGGAGCCAGGACTCCTGGATTCTATTTCCAGCTTTGCCACTGACTCATTCTCTGACCTTAGATAAGTCACTTGGGACAAGACTTTCAAGAGTTCAGCTCCAGTTGTTTTTGGTGGTGTTTAATACCTAGCTAAGAGGGGAGTTGATAGACAGACATAATATTTAATATTCTGTGAGATCCTCTGATGGAAGCCGCCGTGGGAATACAATGCGGCGTTCCCGTCTTTCCACATCTTGTTTTTGGATAACTGAATAAATGCTCTTATTCTAACCATTTTCCTGTGTATGTATTTAACGTATTTTGGTAAATTAATACAAGCCTGAGCTGTTTGTGCTAAGGGATTTGATGGAAATTTGCCTTAAACTTGGTAAAAGATTGAGTATAACTCAGAATCCCTAATACCTAGCACAGTTCTTATATTTCTGTTGTACAGAGCTTGTTAATAAGATCTATACAGAAGTGTTTTCATAGTACAGAAAGGGAGCGTACTCTTCAGAGAGTTCAAATAGACTTTTCCTTCCAGCTCTCTTGTTCAGTGCCACTTTTCGTAAAAAGATTGAGAAGTTGGCCAGAGATATCCTGATCGACCCGATTCGAGTGGTGCAGGGAGACATTGGAGAGGTAATCCTGCAACATTGTTTCTGAAAGAGAATTCAAAGATGGTGGAGGAAACCATCTTATTCTGTTGTCTTATGTTATTTACATTAAAGCTTAGACTACAGCTGTGGTCATTGACTGCCAGGAGGAAACATTTTGCATTCTTGAACACGAGGTCTGAAAAAACTAAGTAATGTAATTTAAAAAAACTTGTATTCTAATTTTATGATAACTCAGAGACTTTAAGGCCAGAAGGGACCTCTAGTCTGACCTCGTGCAGTCGCAGGCCACAGAACCTCACCCACCCATTCTTGTAGTAGGCTCATAACCTCTGGCTCAGTTACTGAAGTCCTCAAATCTTGATCTAAAGAAGACTTCAGGTTACAGCCATTTACTCCAGTTCAAACCAGTAAGTGACTCATGCTCCAGAGGAAGGCAAAAAATACCCAGGATCTCTGCCAGTCTGACCTGGGGGGAAATTCCTTCCTGACCCCAAATATGGTGATGAGTTAGATTCTGAGCATGTGGGCAAGACCCACCAGCCAGACACCTGGGAAAGAATTATCTGTAGTAATTCTCTGTAGAACCAGGGCCGGCTCTGGCTTTTTTGCCGCCCCAGGCAAAAAAGCCTCCGGCCGCGCCCTCCCCCCCCCCCCCCAGCGGGGGGGGGGGGAGGGCGGCCGGAGCCCCGGGGGGAGGGCAGCAAGCCCCGGCGGGGGCTCCGCTCTCCCCCCGGCGGCCAGGGGGAGGGCGCCGGGGGGAGGGCGGCCGGAGCCCTGGGAGGAGGGCGGCGAGCCCCGGCGGGGGCTCCGCTCTCCCCCCGGCGGCCAGAGCGCCGGGGGCAGGGCGGCGAGAGGGCGGCGAGCCCCCCGGCGGCCGGGGGGAGGGCGCCGGGGGGGAGGGCGGCCAGAGCGCCGGGGGGAGGGCGGGGAGCCCGGCCGTGGCCCCGCTCTCCCCGGCGGCTGGAGCGCCGCGCCGCCCCCCTCCAGGTGCCGCCCCAAGCACAAGCTTGGTGGGCTGGTGCCTGGAGCCGGCCCTGTGTAGAACTAAGCATTCTCACTGTGATGGGAGCTTTTATTAATGCCTGGAGCAACCCTGATACTAAGAAAATTGCTCTAGAGAAAAAATAACTCCGATAAATTACTAAGTTAAAGTCTTTCCCAGTTCTGCCATTACCTTCAATGGCTCAGGCCCTTAGTTCCTGGTGTAGCCTCTGATTGCCTGGAGAGTAACAGGTTACTAGCCTTGTTACTGGGCTAGAAAAGATCTAGACCCCTTTATTTTAACTTAGAACTTTGTGAAATTTTGTTCTAATAAAAGTCTTTTTTTTAAAAAGTTAGTATATGTCTAATCCTGGCAACACAACACAAGTACATTTTCAGCACAGTGCATGGCAGTTTGGCGTTTCTGTTAGTCTGAGACTCGTATGGATTAATTCCTGGGTTTTGCCCTGAAAATGTAAAGGATCAAATAAACCTGTGCACAGGTTTTACTATCCTAGGACTCCTCATGAAACTAGTAATATAACAGCTTCCAGTTGGTTTATGTGGGGATTTTGGCTACTTACTCGCTTGGCAACAGCATAACAGCTATGCGTCAGCTAATTGTTCAAACAGGTGACAAGCATACATCTGCTTTGAAGAAATTTTGCAAGTAATATATGCAAATTGCTGAGATCTAACTGTACAGCAGGACATTTATAAGAGAATCCTTCCCTACCGAAATCTGTACACATGCCTTCAAAGGACAACACATCCTGCCTTATGTTTTATTAATAAAGAAAATTAATGGCTGATTAAAGCCCTTGGGTTTTCAGCTTCCTTGACAAGCATTCTGCCTTTGAGAAAAGGAACCTCTTTGCTAGCTCAGCCAGACAGTGCCCCTTCTGTTGCCGCAGGGCAATGCAGATATTCTTGTTTCTTTGGGCAAAATTATGACTTTTTTGAAAACATCCTCCTCTTTGGGACCATTTACACACACACACGCCCCGCCCCTCCCCTCCCCTCCCCGTAGAATATCAGGGTTGAGAGGGACCTCAGGAGGTCATCTAGTCCAACCCCCGAATGGTGCCATAGCCCCCACTCCTATTGGTTCAATGTACAGTTTGTACAGTGAACCCACCAACACCATGATTTACCCTGGTTCAGGTGAAATGTCACAACTCCCAGAGGAACCTTCTTCCTCAGATCCTGCACAAGTGATTTTTCTGATGAGTGCCCCTCTCCATGTCCTTAGGCCTGATTATTCCGCTGCTCTCTGATCCTTGTCTTGCTTAATCTATCTATTTTAAATGGTAAATGTGGTACTGTAGAGCTGTAGAACATTAGAGGCATCCTGGCAAGATCTGCGCTTTGCCTCTCCCATGCTGATGGTTCAGCCAGTCCCAGCCTTCTGTGCCCCATTGGGTCAGTGTATTCAGAGACAAGGCGAGGGAATAAATACAAGTTGAAGTTGAAATTTCTTCAAAAGGGGAACTTCACCCCATTTCATCCTACTCCTCCCCCTCGCCTCTACACTTCTGATTTGAATCCCTGTGCTGCATTCAGTGTCTGCCTTGTACTTGCTGTGCCATCCTTTACCACTCTAGGTTATAACTGTAGTCTTCTCATTCCTTCCAATAGGCAAATGAAGATGTTACCCAAATTGTGGAGATTCTCCCCTCTGGCCCTAGCAAGTGGAACTGGCTGACCAGGCACCTGGTGGAGTTCACTTCTTCTGGGAGTGTTCTTCTATTTGTCACCAAGAAAGCGAATGCAGAGGAGCTGGCCAATAACCTTAAGCAGGAGGATCATAACCTAGGGCTGCTTCACGGTGACATGGACCAGAGCGAAAGGAATAAAGTCATTTCAGACTTTAAGAAAAAGGGGATCCCAATTCTGGTTGCTACTGATGTGGCAGGTAGGGAACAAGTTTCTCATTAAAGTTAATATATATAAGCTGGCAGCCTCAACAGAGGGGCTAGTGAATCAGCATAGAAACTAAACGCTGCCACGTGCACAATTGACCCTGGTGAGAGCAACACGGTGGAAATTTGCATGGCAGCTGACTGACCATACTGCAGCTAAACGAAAGACTTTTTTCCCAGCTTATCACCTAGTATCTTATACAAGATGGACATTTTAATATGATCACATGAAAAATGAGCCAACCAGAGTACTGCTGTTCTGTTTTTGCAGCAACTTTTGTTTTTTGTTCCCCATTTAATGAAAACAAAACCTTTGGAGTGTTTTCTTAAAAATGAATTGTGCTGGGGGGGGGGGGGGAAGGGTGTCATCTTATAGCCCAGAGGTTAGGCTACTGGCTTGTAATGTGAGACTCAGATTCAAGTCCCTGTTCTGCCTCATTCAGAGCAGAGATTTTCATCCCAGATCACTTCAAATCAGGCCGAGCTGGCACTTGAACCTGGGTCTCACATCTCCTGCATCCCAGACCAGTACCCTAACCCCCCAAACATTTTGGCTTCACTGAAATTTCATTTAGGCAAAAATATTCCAACCACGTCTACATACAAGTCCATGTGTGCTACCTGTTAGGCTTTCCCTATTGCTCTGTTTCAGGAGGTAGCTAAAGAGGGAGTTTGGACTAGGCTGATGCCAGCAAGCTTTGGGTTCTGATCTACTGGCTTATGTGACCTTGAGCAAGTCACTTCGCCTTTCTGTGCCTCAGTTTCTGCATCTATAAAATGGCTGCTACCCACCTCACGGGACTGTAAGCTCTCTGAGAACGTCAGATGAAAGGGGATAGAGAAATGCAAAGTATTAATACTAACACTCTCTCTCTCTCACTCACACAGTCTTCACTGAGAGAAGCACCGCACCTTGCAATTATGTGCATTGTGATGATGTCCCTTTTCCATGCATAGAAATGGAAGTAAACAAAAGGCAGCGGGGTTCGCTTCTATAGCCTTAGGAACAATAGTCAGATGTTTTTCAGAAGAACACTTTACTGGGAGAGGGGTCTTATTTTCAGTTCTAACAATACTAGACTACAGATCTGCTTGCCAGCTACTCTTAGAAAAAGTTAACTGCTCCCTTATGAAGTATTGACTGTCTGGTAGCTTAAAATCAGTTAGGACATTACATAGTCTTCTAGGAGTGGGGAAACAGACATCCAAAACCTTCAGGAAAACAGCTTTTAGATCCTGGACTTTTGGCTAAAACAAAGTGTTGTGTTTTATCTGCTGTATCCTCTAATAAGGCACTCTTCCCCACCCTTAGAGGGGACGTGCTTGACTGAATGGGTCTCTTCCATCTCTAATGTCCATGATCCTGTTAACCTGATGTGTAGGATGTGTGTTGCTGTCAGAGTGGATGTCATTAAACTTCAGCTAACCAGTGGTTTCAGCTATAAGAGGGCTGTAGTCTAGTGCAAAGCTCTCTCTTGTTTGAGCTGTGTAAAGTGGCCCAGGTCCATCTGGATGGGATTTGTTCATGTTAATTCAAGAGAATCGTCATGTTGCTCTGTTACAGCTCGTGGTCTGGACATTCCTTCCATTAAGACGGTGGTCAATTACGATGTGGCTCGTGACATAGACACCCACACGCACAGAATTGGACGTACTGGCAGGGCTGGTGAGAAGGGAATAGCTTACACTTTACTGACTCCCAAGGATAGTAATTTTGCTGGTGATCTTGTCAGAAATATGGAAGGAGCCAATCAACATGTTTCAAAAGAACTCTTGGACCTCGCAATGCAGGTACAAACAAAAACATCTCTCTTGGCTAGGGGGAGCATCGTCATTCAGTGGGTAGAGCTGGGCAAGGGGGAGATGAGGAGTTCAGGAATATAGTCCTAGCTCCGTCACAAACTTGCTCTATTACCTTTTGTCTCACTGTCTCCATTTCCCTACTGTAAAATGTACAAATCCTACTTGTCCACCTTTCAGGGGTTTGTGAGGCCTAAAAAGACTGACCGTGCCAAGGAAGCCAGGACCTGCTGATTGCAGCTGAGCACTGCATGGGTTTAAAGAGGCTTATTATGATCAGATCCTCGCACGCTTTCTGTCTTTATGGTGGGCACCTAGAAAATGTGGCTTAATTGAGAGTTGTGCAAGGCAGCCGCTGCAGAGACATCTGCTCTGTGAAATAGTTCTTACCTGTTCATAGTATCTGCTCAGCAACACTGTCTGTCCAAGCGACTCTGGCATTTCCACAGAACGCATGCTTGAGAGTCAGGGTTGTACCATTGCATTCTGGGATTCCTTAAGTACTTTTCCCATCCTTCCCAGCACATCTGCTGGGGAGCAGGAGGTTTGGGATAATTTTGGGATGGGGTTAGTATTCTCGTGGCTTCATCTCTACATAGGTTAGACATTGTGTGGGTAAATATTTTGGAAATGTCTAAAAGGCCCAATTTCCAGCGTGACTTAGAGTAGGGCTGTGGTCCCCAATCTTTTCCTCTTGGTGCGCCCTTCCCTCTCCCCACCCCCAGTAATAGAATGTGCCTGGGGCCCCGCCCCTCCCTGGTTAGGGAGCGGAGTTGCGGCCAGGCTGGAGGCAGTGTCCGGGAGCTGGGAGTCAAGAGTGGGGGCAGGGAGTCTGGGAGTAGGCCCCAAGAGCAGAACCATGGCCGCAGCTACAGCCAGAGGCTGGGGGCAGGGCCGGAGCTAGGGGCAGAGCGGGGCTGAGTGGTGCTCCCTCCACGCCCCCTCATGGGTGCTGTCGTGGGCCCTGCCGTGCCTCCCCGGACGTTCCTCTATGCCCCCTAGGACAGTTTGTGGACCACTGGAGTAGGGAGAGTAAGTCCAGTGACTTTCTACAAGGCTTAGGTTCCTGGGCTCACTTTTGAAAATGGGACTTAGGCTCTTAAATCGCTTAAGCACGTTTGAAAATTTTACCTTACTGGTTCCATCAGACCGAGCAAACCAAGCCAGGCATTTGGCAGGTACAACCAGTTATCATAAAACCCTGGGACAGTGCTTGTGTGTAGACCTAAAGCTTTGCAAACTCAAGGTGTTCCAAGTAACTGGGGCAGCACCTTTTTGCCTTCGATACCTTAGTTTCTGCTTAGCCTGCTGCTGGGGTGAATTGATAGGCTCAGTGGATCCTAACAGTGAAGTGTGGAAGGCCATAGACCTCCCATGGTGAAGGTCATTAGAGAATGTCTTTGTTCCTGTATTTTTACAAGAGAAAAAACAAACCGTGAACATGGCATAAGAGTGTAATAAAGAAAACCAGTGCTCACAAGATGCATAACATAGAGGAAGCCTCCAGTCACAAACCGGGCACGATGCCATCTGCAATTTAGTTTCAGTACAGCTGTTTCCCCTATCTCATCAGCTTGTGACAAGGTCTGTTTTGGGGCAGGAAATAGAGATGTTTTATGTTTTTCTTTCAAAACGATCAAACTAAACCTTTCTCTTCTCACACCTGCATTATTGAGCTATTTTTTCTGCATGTCAAGGAGTTGTCTTTGTTTCATACAGAATGCCTGGTTCCGGAAATCCCGTTTCAAGGGAGGGAAAGGCAAGAAGCTGAACATCGGCGGTGGTGGCTTAGGATACCGCGAGCGCCCTGGCCTGGGTTCAGATGGCTCTGTAAGTAGAAAACTTTAGGGGGCTATTTTCAGAGCCCTGAAACTGTTAAACTTAAAATTGGCATCTCTTATCATGAAAATCCAGGCTAACGTTGGCGCGTAACTCCACAGGACCTGTACACAGGATTCAGCCTATCCGGTTTCAGACTGTTGCGCAGCTCAGAATCTTTGAGATTCAAACGTATCCTAGAAAACTCCTTATACTTGCCTTGGTGGCTTTGTTTAGAGCCACAGAGTAGGTCTGAGAGGGATGCGATTCTAATTTGACTTGCCTTTTCCTGAAGTCGACATTCAGCACAAAACTTGTACCTTCTAACTGGTCCTGGGAGTGGTGATTGCTCCACAAGAACACGATATAGTTGAGCCGAGAAGCTGTACACAGGTTGGTTCCTGACAGCAAAAGATTTATGGAATTCCTTTAGACTGATTGGGAACAGTCATTAGAGCCCTGTCTGTGCTAGAAAAACTACTCGTTGCTGCGCAGAGGGTCTGCCACAAGTGTAGCTGAGCTGGCACTGAGCACAATTTAACTTGAAAAGTATTGATGATGTACCATGTGCAGCACCAGTACAGTAACCAGGGTCAAGGCCTGGTCAGCTAGTGAAGATTTTTGTTTTTGTCTACTCTTCCAGCTAAATCATATTCAGCCCTGCTTCAGCTGCAGCTGTTGCTCAGGCATACATAATCCCAACTATACATAGAAAACGATGGGGGTCTAAATTAGCTGTTACCACTCAAGAAAGAGATCTTGGAGTCACTGTGGAGAGTTCTCTGAAAATATCCACTCAATGTGCAGCGGCAGTCAAAAAAGCAAACAGACTGTTGGGAATCATCAAGAAAGGGATAGATAAGAAGACAGAGTATATCATATTGCCTCTATATAAATTCATGGTACGCCCACATCTTGAATACTGCGTGCAGCTGTGGTCGCCCCATCTCAAAAAAGATATATTCGAATTGGAAAAGGTTCTGAAAAGGGCAACAAAAATTATTGGGGTATGGAACAGCTTCCATATGAGGAAAAATTAAGACTGGGACTTTTTAGCTTGGAAAAGAGACGACTAAGGGGGGATATGATTGAGGTCTATAAAATCATGATGGGTGTGGAGAAAGTAAATAAGGAAGTGTTATTTACTCCTTCTCATAACACAAGAACTAGGGGACACCAAATGAAATTAATGGGCAGCAGGCTTAAAACAAACAAAAGGAAGTATTTCTTCACACGACGACAGTCAACCTGTGGAACTCCTTGCCAGAGATGTTGGGAAGGCCAAGACTATAACAGGGTTCAAAAAAGAACTAGATAAGTTTCTGGAGGATAGGTCCATCAGTGGCTATTAGCCAGGATGGGCAGGGATGCTGTCCGTAGCCTTGGTTTTGCCAGAAGCTGGGAATGGGTGACAGGGGATGGATCACTTGATGGTTACCTGTTCTGTTCATTCCCTCTGGGGCACCTGGCACTGGCCACTGTCAGAAGACAGGATACTGGGCTAGATGGACCTTTGGTATGACCCAGTATGGCCGTTCTTATGGAGGCTTGTAGACAGGGCCCACGTGACAGGCAGGGACCGGTTTTAAGGGGACTCTTCTGCTCTGGATTCATGCTCACCTCTCCAGGGGTGGAAATGAGAATATCCCACAAATATCTGTTTACCTGAGTTAAGGGTGAACCTTCAGATAAAAATTTTCTTTTCTTTCCCTTCCCACTATTAACTCTTTTTTCTTTATGGACAGCTCCATCTGGTGGTAATGTTGCCTGGAGGTTAGAGCAGGGGACCGGACTCCTGAGTTCTAATCTTGGCCATTTCTACCATCAGTAAAGTGGGAATGACCCTGCCTCTCACAACGTAATATCTTTTATTGGAGTATCTTCTGTTGGTGAGAGAGCAGAAGTTGGTCCAATAAAAGATATTACCTCACCCCCCCTTGTCTTTCTAATATACTGGCACCAGCACAACTACACTGCATACAATCTCAGGGCTGTTGAGAGACTTTGCGATCTTCAAGGGAAAGGCAGTCTAGTGCAGAGTAGCATCCAGTCCCTGAGTTTGGAGGTAGGACGAGGTGAAAAGTGTGTAGTTTAGAGAGAGATGTTCAGTTTCCCTTTTGCTTTCTCCTCAGGACCGTGGGAGCAGCAGCAATGTGATGAGTAACTATGAAGCGTACAAGCCATCCACTGGGGCAATGGGAGACAGACTGTCTGCAATGAAAGCAGCATTTCAGGTTTGTTTGATCACTCCTGTTCCCTAGATCAAAAGAGCTCATGAAGTAAACACTGGACTTTTTACTACTGATCAGAGACAAAGCTATGGGCTTAGTTTTCTGGAGGGGCAGAGACCCTGTTGACTTCAGTATAAGTTGGGTACTTAACACCTGAAAATCTTGCCTTTCTCTGTTTTTAATTTTGAGTGGCTACGCTGCCCGTCATACAAACAGAATACATGTCCTGTGCTATTCGCACCACCTCTTCCTGACTCTAGTTTCCTTGTGCTGTAAAACTGTGAAGCTATCATGGATTGAGAGACTTCACCAGCAACCTGTTCTGGAAACTTTAAAATACGCTTTTACAATTCAGTGCCTCTTGCCGCTTATTACTATTGCTTGTGTAGTGAAAACTTCCATTCCCTGCATTTTGTTCTGTGGTGTGGGTGCTCTACGCATCCTTTCAGGAACTATTCCTCAATAGTACAATCCCGCGGTTTGATTGCTGTCAGGGAACTGGAGTCTTTGGCATATCGTCCACATATAACTAAATTCTTGGGAACACTCTGGCATCCTGTTGCAGTCATGAGCAGAAGAGTTAATTTAGGGTTCTGAATGACAGGTTATACAGAGCAACTTTGCCATGCATCTCCTGTTTGCTGGTACTCATCTGACCAGTGCAGTGGCATTACAGGATTGCCTTTGCTTTCCATTCTCTATCTGGGCTCTGTTCCCCAGTATCAGACATGTCCTACATCATTAAAGGAGTCCCCTTTCTTTCCTGTCTTCTGTGTAGATTGCTTGGCACCAGTGATGTACTGGGAGTTGTAAGAGTTAATGAGGTACAGTCCCTTCACTACAGAGTGTACAAACGAACTCCATAATCGAGAAGTCCCCTTCTTTAGCTCAACATACATTTGTATGTACTGCCAGCAGGTGTGTGCTTAATTCACTCTTGTTCAGAAGCACTAAACTAATGTTATCTCTCAAAGACCGGCTTCTTAGAGGAGCCCCTTTCACATAGGACATCCCCAGAGTTCAGGCCAGAGCTATGTGTGCATTTGCAAGTTCTGACACTGTGTATTGGCTAACACTCTTTTCTATTTCCTGCAGTCACAATACAAGAGCCACTTTGTTGCTGCCAGCTTAAACAACCAGAAGACTGGTAGCTCTGCTGCTGGGGCCAGTGGCTGGACCAGCGCTGGGAGCTTGAATTCAGTACCAACAAATTCAGCACAGCAGAATGCTGCAAGTCCTGACAGTCCGATTGCCGCTGCTGCAGTAAAGGGAATCCCAGGCTTTACCAGTGCTGGGAACCTGAGCAGTGTACCTGGCTATCCAGGTGTTGGAATTCAGGGATACAATAGCACAAGTGCCAGCATCAACAGCAGAGAAGGTGGCAACGGCGGTGGTGGAGGAGGAGGAGTTGGTGGTGGCGGCGGCAGAGAACGATACAGTGACAACAGAAGCAATCGCCACAATGACAGTCCGGCGCGCCATGGAGATGGTAGTGGTCGCCACAGTGACAATCAGCGCCATGGAGATGGTGGTGGTCGCCACAGCGATGGCTATCGCCAGGGAGACAACCGCCATGGGGACAGCCACCGCCACAGTGAAAGCCGCCACTTTAGTGGTGGAAGCAACAGTAGCCGACATGGTGACGGCCGCAATAACGGTGACGGCCGCAATAATGGTGACGGTAGGAACAACGAGGGTAGAAACAACGAGAGCAGGATCAATGAGAACAAGAAAGATGGAAGCAACCGGGACAGCAAGACGGATGGTTTTGCTGTCCCCGAGCCCCCAAAGCGCAAGAAGAGCCGATGGGACAGTTAAAAGCTGATGCATCGTAACCTGGGATCCACACAGGCAGTGATGTCTTTTTAAGGAAGATCTTGGGTTTTGATAACTGGTTATTGAGGAGAGGGGAAGGAAACATTCAAACTTCCCATGTGAGTCGGTGTTGGTACATCTGCAGACAGCTTCACTCTAATGACGTGTAAACACAATGCTTCTGTCAGAGAGAAATCATTTTTATAAAGCTCCTGGGTTCTGCATTTAAAAATTCGTCCACTCAAGTGACTTTCTGCTGGATTTAAAAACAGATCTCGTTAGCAGGAAAGAGGCCGTTGGTTCCACACACTGAGAACATTAAGAAACTGTTGTCCAGAAAAGTTTAAGGTAGTCTGTTTTCTTTAATCAATGTAGATGTTAAAAGCCAGTCCATCTAGAGATGCTCGGGACGCACCTGTTTAAGCATAATCTTTCAATGAGTTGCGTGATACCAAGGTCTCCGATCTATTCCTCCCCCATATTCTCATCCAGCCCCCCACATAATTTGGTCTCAAAATCACCCCCCTAGTTAAGAATGTATCCATGTGTCGCTAATGGCCAGATATAAAAGGTTAATTTCATCAAGCAGTTTAAGGGATTCTTGTCCGGTCCAATTTACCATAATTCTACATGTAATGTAGGACAGAAACCCTAGCCAGTTTGTAGCAAATGAACTGTCGCCTTTGCACCATCTGGCTTTTATTTTTGAAAGAACCCCACTTACGTAACAACCTTCATCTTCGTGGAAGCCTGCATAGCGAGCGTGTATCTCTGTTGTGCCCGTTTGCTCACTGAGAGAGAGCTAATTGCTTTCTCAGAGAAAAGGGAAGCCCTTTGATATATGCCACTTTAATCATGGTCCAGTGTCCCCTTATGAGACAAGACTAACCACAGGGGAGGGGAACTTTTTCTTCAATCCAGGGACCTGCTGCTGATAAGCCTTTAGGAAGAACCTATAGAAGTAAGTAGTAAAGTGGGATGGCTCAAAAATCGCCCAATATCGGAGACGTGTAGTAAAAATGTAAAATCTCGCTTGACTGATTTTAACTCTTAACTGCTGTTGTGTGTATTCCCTGGGGGTTTTTTTCCCTTCCCTTTTTTCTTTTTTTTTCTTTTTCTTTTTCTTTTTGTTTTTGCCATAATGGTAGGAAAAAAAACCCCTTTTTGCTGAAACAGTTCTGTTCTCATCTCGATCTTGTTTCTACAAAGAGAAGTATCGGAAACTGTCAGGTTTTTGTGACATTGTGACGTTTTCTTTATCAGCTGTTCATTTACTTTCTGCTTGCTCTAGTAAATGTTTTATTATTGGGATACGTACCTAGCATGTGCCTCTTTTTTTTTTTTCTCTCCGACTCGTCTGTTCCTCTTCAGCTGTTTTGGGATTTGGATAGAGACCTAGCTGAACTGCAGACTTTCTATACACCCTTTTCATCTAAATCCTAAAATGGATGAACTAGAGTGCCTGGCATTAAATGAGGATATTGATATATAATAGGCATCGCAGAAACTTGCTGGCATGAGGATAATCAATGGGACAGGGTAAGATCAGGATACAAAATATATAGAAATGACAGAGTAGGTTATGCTGGTGAAAGAGTGGCACTATATAAAGCATAAGGTCAAATAAAGTCAAAATCCTAAATGAATCGAATTCTTTCCCAGGTGTCTGGCTGGTGGGTCTCACTCACATGCTCGGGGTCTAGTTGATTGCCGTATTTGGGTTCAGGAAGGAATTTTCCCCAAGGTCAGATTGCCAGAAACTGGGGCAGGTGGTTGCCTTCCTCTGCAGCAGGGGGCATAGGTCAGGTTTAAACTAGTGTAAATGGTGGATTCTCTGTAACTAGAAGTCTTTAAATCATGATTTAAGGACTTCAGTAACTCAGCCAGCGGTTAGGGGTCTCTTACAGGAGTGGGTGGGTGAGGTTTTGTGGCCTGCAATGTGCAGGAGATCAGACTAGATGATCACGCTGGTCCTTTCTGACCTTAAAGTCTATTGTACCACAGTATCTCTATGGATAGAAATTTCATGCTTAAACAATAAGAGTATAGCAGTAGGAATATACTACCGATCACCTGACCAGGATGCTGATGGTGATTGTGAAATGCTCAGGGAGATTAGAGAGGCTACAAAGGCAGAAAACAATAATAATAATAATAATAATAATAGGGGATTTCAACTAACCTCATATTGACTGCATATCTGGAAGGGATGCAGAGATAAAATTTCTTGACACCATTAATGACTGCTTCTTGGAGCAGCTTTTCTTGGAACCCATAAGGGGAGACAATGCTTGATTTAGTCCTAAGTGGAGCACAGGATCGGGTCCAGGAAGTGAATATAGTTGAGCCACTCAGTAATAGAAACCATAATGTAATTAAATTTAACATCCTTGTGGAGGGGAAAAAAACAAAAGGACCAAAAAAATGCTACCATGGCTAAACAGCAAAGTAAACGTTGATTAGAGACAGAGGCATCCTTTAAAATTGGAAGTCAGAGCATACTGAGGAAAATATAGAGGAGCATAAACTCTGGCAAGTCAAGTGTAAAAGTATAATAAGGCAGGCCAAGAAAGAATTTGAAAATCAATTACCGAAGGACATGAAAACTAACAGCAATTTTTGGGAAGCCTGCCAAACAGTCAGTGCGTCCACTGGACAATCGAGCTGCAAAAGGAGCACTCAAGGCAGACAAGGCCTTTGCAGAGAAGCTAAATTAATTCTTTGCATCAGTCTTCATTGCAGAGGTTGTGAGGGAGATCCCCACACCCAACTGTTCTTTTTAGGTGACAAATCTGAGGAACTGTCCCAGAGTGAGGTGTCAGTAGAGGAGATTTTGGAACCAATTGAGAAATTAAACAGTAATAAGTCACCAGGACCATATGGCATTCACCAAAGAGTTCTGAAGGAACTCAGATATGAAATTGCAGAACTACTAACTGTGGTATGTAACCTATCGCTTAAATCAGCCTCAGTACCAGGTGACAGGAGCATAGCTAATGTAATGGCTATTTTTAAACAAGGCTTTAGCGGCAATCCTGGCAACTACAGGCCAATAAGCCTAACTTCAGTACCAGGCAAATTGGTTGAAACTATAGTAAAGAACAAAATTATCAGACACATAGATAAAGACAGTATGTTGGGAGAGTCAAGATGGCTTTTGTAAAGGGAAATCATGCCTCACCAATCTACTAGAATTCTTTGAGGGAATCAACAAGCATGTGAAAAAGGGTGATCCAGCTCATACAGTGTACTTGGACTTTCAGAAACCTTTGACAAGGTCCCTCACCAAAGACTCTTAGGCAAACTAAGCAGTCATGGAATAAGAGGGAAGGTCCTTTCATGGATCAGGAACTGGTTAAAAGATAGGAAGCAGAGGGTAGGAATAAATGGTCACTTTTCACAATGGAGAGAGTTAAATAGTGGGGTCCCCCAAGGATCGGTACTGTTCAACCTATTCATAAATTACCTGGAAAAGGGGGTGAGCAGTGCGGTGGTAAAATTTGCAAACACAAAATGATTCAAAATAGTTCAGTCCAAAGCTGATGGCGAAGAGTTTCAAAGGGATCTCAAAACTGGTGATGGGGCAACAAAATGGTAGATAAACGTCCATGTGGATAAGGGCAAAGTAATGCACATTGGAAAAAAATAATCCCAACTATACATACAAAATAATGGGGTCTAAATTAGCTGTTACTGCTCAAGAAACAGAACTTGGAATCGTCATGGATAGTTCTCTGAAAACATCCACTCAGTGTGCAGCAGCAGTTAAAAAAGCGAACAGTGTTAGGACCTATTAGGAGAGGAATAGATGATAAAACAGAAAATATCCTAATGCTGCTATATAAATCCGTGGTATGCCTACACCTTGAATACTGCGTTCTGTTCTGATTCCCCCCCAAAAATATATTAGAATTGGAAAAGATGCAGAGAAGGGCAACAAAAATCATTAGAAGGATGGAACATACCAGGAGAGATTAAAAAGACGGGCTGTTCGGCTTAGAAAAGAGACATTTAAGAGGGGATGTGATAGAGGTCTGTAAAATCAAGAATGGTATGGAGAAAGTGAATAGGGAAGTGTTACCCCTTCAGGTATCCTGAGAACTAGGTGTCACCTGATTAAATTAATTGGCAGCAGGTTTTAAACAAGCATAAGGAAGTACTTCACACAATACACACTCAACCTGTGGAACTCATTGCCAGGGGATGTTGTGAGGACCAAAAAAGAATTAGATACGTTCATGGAGGATAAATTCATCTGTGGGATGCAACCCAATGCTCTGGGTGCCCTAGATCTTCCATAGCCAGAAGTTGGGACTAGATGACGGGGGATGGATCACTTGAAATTGCTCTGTTCTGTTCATTCCCTCTGAAGCATCTAGCATTGGCCACTGTGGGTGACCAGATGCTGAGCTAGATGGGCCCTTGGTCTGACCCAGTATGGCTATTCATATGTTCCCCCTTCTTCCCCAAAAGTCCACTGGGTTTTAGTAAAGGGTGAGAGGAATTTTTGTGTTTCTCCTGTAACATTCTGATGGAAGGTGCCTTGTCTCCATTTTACAGCTGGGGAAACTAAGGCACAGAGTGGCTTTGACTTGCCCAAGTCATACATCAAGTCAGCTGGGAGCAGAACCCCAGCATCCTAGCCCCCACTTCCCTGCTCTAGCTTGTAGACAGTTTAAGCTAAGACACCTATCTTATTACCGAGGCACCTTAGTATCTTAGTCTGGCCTGGCCTTCAGAATAGTTTCTGATTGAGATGTTCTCTAACCACTGTTCTCTTTCATCAAGACAGCTCTTGCCATGATTTGCATTCCCTAATGCTACTCAGTGCCTCATCACACTGCATCTTTGGAGTATTGTACAAACCATGGCAGCTCAGTGCTAGGAAGTTTCCATTTGCATCCCCCCCCGCTCTGTTACCCTCCCTTCATGGGGCTCAGCTTGTGGTTGCAGGACCAAGCCGTGGATCTTCTGATTCTCTCCTTTTTCATCCTGCCCCTTGACCTTTTTGATACCACTATTGAAATTCCTCACTGTGGTCTCTAGGCTACCCAGAGGCCTCTCAGATTTCAATGAGCAAATACCGAGCAGTGCCAGGGAACTATAAAAGTCAGCTCGCAGGCTTGTGTTAGGTCCACAAAAGGGCTGGTGCCTTCTCCAGAGAACAAAGTGTCAGTGTGTTTAGTGCGTTGCGTGTTGGACAGTCAAGAAAAGAATGTGCCTGTAAGACAGGAGGCCCTGCTGGAGTTGCTCTAGGAACTTGTTTTTTCCAGGGGAGTGGGAGCATGAGCCATGTTAGAAGAAAACACTTGCTGGGAGCATGGTCCAGTATCTAAATCGGGGTGCTGGGATTCTATTTCTGCCTCTGTGACATCAGGCAAGTCACTTCCCCTCACTGTGCCTCAGTTTCCCTATCTGTAAAATGGGGATTAAACCCTTCTACCTACTAGATGTGATGTGAAGGTGCTGCTGCTATTTGTATAGCAATGAGAACCTCCTACGGAAGGCGATACGCATGTGCCTGATTTTCAGAGATACTGAGCATACTTCGACCATTTAACTGTCATTGTGGTTGCTTAGCACTCATGAAAATAGGCCCCATTATTCCTCTTGTGCAGCCAGAGCAAAACAGACCCCCTCTCATCAAAGCATCTCAAAGCACTTTGTGCCGTTGCTGTCATTAATTGACCCTCCCTTCATCACTTGGGAGACAGGTAAGGAATTGCTACCGAGGTGCCACCACCCGTAGGCTAGAACGCTGACCACATACACAGCAAGGAAAGAACTTTCCTATGTCCAGTTGAATCAGCAAGTGTCATTTAGCAAGGCAGGGGGCAGTTATCTGCATTAGAAGAGGGCCAGGGTCAGTTTTGTATTTATATGTTGGTGATCAGGACCCCACTGTGCTAGGCACAGTAGAAACACAGAGATTCCTGCCCCTGCGATTTTGCAGTCTAAGTAGACTAGACCGACAGAGAGGGGTAAAGACACGGGGGAGAGGGAGCGACTTGCTCAGGATCACCCGGCAGCAAGCCGGTGGCCGAGATGTGAACATAACCACATCTCTTGACTCCCAGTGCAGTGCCCTACCCACTAGACCACACTGCCTCTTCATAATAGAAAGCACCAAAGGAGTCACTATTTTGTGCCTGGTTTTAATAAAAGCTTCTGGGTGAGAATGTCGGTGAGCTTCCATCCCCAGAGCAGCGCCCACAGCACTCGCCATTACTAGCATGTTAGTTGTGGGAGGGAGGGTCACCGTTCAGCATAACCCCCTGCTCACTTGGGTCGGCTGACAAACCTCCCCCAAGCACCCTCCAGTTTGCAGCAAAACAGGGCCCAGCTGGTTGGCATGCACGATGGTCCAAGCCACATCCATTCCACCAGACGGACCTGTCTGACTGCCCTTGTTTGTGGGCTTGAGTTGACAGCCTGCTGCCTCCTCGCTTTGAGTTTTGTAGTGTGGAATTTAACTACCAAATGTTCTGGGATTACCCTCCACCCTCTCAATCATTCCTCTGAAAACCAACATGGTGGGGAATGACCAAGCTTTACTCATTTGCTCTGAAAGGCCCTGATCCAGCAAAGCATTTAAAACACATGCTTCCCTTTAAAATCACAGTAGTTCAACAGATTTCAAGGGGCCTGCTTGTGCCTAAAGTTAGAAGTACGGTGCAGAAGAGGACTACCTCTCTAGGCCCTATGGCCCCAATCCAGCAGATTCCCGTCCCCACGTTCCTCTTAGCTGAGCTGTCCAGTTTGAGCTCTTCACATCTGCCAGTCCTTCGATCATTTCTCTTGCTCTTCTTTGACCATCCAATTTACCCACATTTTTATGTGGTTGCATGTTGCCTAGCACTGAACCTTGTATTCCAGGTTCAGTCACAACAGAGCTGCAGACAGAGGGACCATCGCAACCATTCTGCTTGGCATAATGCCTGTTCATAGCCAGCCCAAAACTACAGTCATCCTTTTGGCAGCCACATGACACTACAAACTCTTTCCGGACCCGTCTGGGGGGGTCTGGTTGGAGACATGCTTGCTCTCTTCATAGCATGGTCTCCACCTCTTTGCTCAGGCTGGAATGACTTTGACCCAGGTCTGGGAAACACACAAAGTCCTTGGCGTTCTCCCCAGGGGCCTTCTGGGGAATCTCTTGGGTTGGGGAGGGCACAGAGTTGTCGGAAGCAGAGGAGCTTGGGATATATCCCAGCAGGCTGGTGTGTGGGGACAGCGGCAGGATCCGGTGCTTGGCGCTCTGCTGCATCCCTGCCCCTGCCGGCCCCCGTCCGGCAATGCTCATGCTGACGCTGTTGGTGGTGTGTGACACCAGCCCACCATAATAGCAGCTCCCCCCCGTGCTGGTGACTCGTGTTTTCTGCTTGAAGTCCAGCGCCAGGCTCCTCCGGAAACGGGCTTTCTTAATCTCCGCCTGCACCTGAGGGAGAGAGCCGGCCTATCAGGGCAGGGCAGCGGAACGAGACAACTGCGCAGGCATTGCCAGCCACCAGGTCTCTTGGCACACACCTCACAATACCCCAGGCCCGAGTACAGAGATGGCAATAAGATTCCAGGGGCTCCCGGTGGGGTGGGGTTTGGAGAAGGGGTCATTTCCCTGCAGCCCCACCCATCTCAGTCTCTGCTCCATCCATCCCTTCCATACTACACTTGAGGGAGGGGGATCTCCCTCCCATGCTGGTGACCAGGAGGAGTCTGGTTGGCTGACTCAGCCTGCATCCCACACTGGGTGCCACCGCGGCTCAGCTTTAGGGATCACTGGGCAAGTGAACATCAGGCACCACAGCGCCAGAGAAAACACTGCAAGGAGCTGAGCAACTCCAAGGAGGAGCCGACTGCCTTCATCACCCATTGGCTTCGGATCAAAGCAGGCACTCGGATCCAGAGCGCTCAGCGTGGGTCCAATCTCACTCCCTTTGATGGCCATGGGCACAGGTTTGGGGCCAGGGTGAACTCAGGAGTGTTCTCCAGCCAGGCAACAAGTCTGGTGTTTCCGTTCAGACTGAGTGAATTGCATGCAGCTGGATGGGCCCCAGTTAATGGCCCAGGGGACTAGACCTCTTCTCCCACAGACCAGGCACCGTATGGGCAGTGGCAGCAAACACAGTCCTTAGGCTGCCTGGCTAACTTGACTCACCTCTGTTCCTGCTTGATCTCCAGGCTAGAGGGGGGAACTCCGCCTCCATAGCCCTATAGTCCTTAGCCTGAGACTATCAGCAAGGGGGCCAATGAGGGCCAAGTTAGAGTGAAATACACACTAGCCCCAGTAGGTCCTGGGCTGAGGCTGATGCTCTGCAGTTCAGTGCAAGTCGAGGGCAGTTTCCCCCCTGCTCCATGAGGACTGTGCTGAGTTACTTAAGGGTCAAAGGTTACTTCACAATCTGTTCCAAGGACAGGGGTTCCACAAGGTCAGAGGGAAAATGAGCTCCCCCCCCCCCCCCCCCGCCAACAGCCCCAGAGGGAGAAATCCCATGGGTCCCCTTGGGCTTAGGATAGTAGCTCTGATCTGCACTTCCCACAGCCCAGGCTGAGCTCCCACCTAAGATGATGGGATGGGAAAGGCACCATGTACCTACCAGAGTCAGGAACAAGCTGCAGGGCTGAGCCCATCTCACTTACCTCCCCATTGCAAAAGCAATAGATAAAAGCCACAAAGAAACCCTGCCGAGAGACCGAGAAAGAGACAGATTTCACCTGGGGGTGCTGGAAACAAGCTCCCAGCATGTGCCCAGTGCCCCTCACTGCCTGGCAGGTCCAGAGAGCTCAGGGCTCCAGGCACCTTGGCCCCCATTTCTATTGGTTTTATGCACGTCTGTGGCCATTGCACTGGGACAACTGCCCCACTCAGCCCCCCCCCCCATGGCTTTCTCCCCACTCCGTGCACTGGTCCCAGCTTGTTTAACAGACCAGCCCTTCCACAAGCATCATCTATGCAGGGCAGCTGCAGCCAGACTGTGGTGCACGTCCCAGAAGGGAGCTCTGTCATAGGGTGACTGGCCCTTTAAGGGGTAACGGAGCCACCCCCACCTGTGACTCAGTCAGGCCTCCTGCCCAGGTGGGGAAAATTAATGCAGCCACATGAGGGGCAGGGCATGTGCTTAACTCAGTCCAGGGCTGGAGATAAAAGGAAGCCTCCAGAGATGTAAAGAAAGAAGGGAGATGCCTGCTTCTCCCAGTCCAGGGCAAATGGCTGGACTTCCAAGGAGCTAGCTTGGAGATGGTGAACGAGGGCTGCAGCCCGCCTGAGTTATCCGCACGGTCCCTAGGAGGAGGGCTGTGGGACCCCTCAATCAAGGGGAGAACAAGGGTTGGATTCGAGAGGTTAAGGAACAGCTTCATTAATACACTGTAAGAGACTTAATAAAAGAGACCCATACGGGGGAATTGGGCGGAGCTCTTACAGGTGCTAGAAGAGGGAGCTGAGGGCAGTGTTGCGCCCCAGGGAGGTGCCCTGCGATGCTCCTATCACAGGCTCCAGGAGAAGCACTGAACAGCTTGGCAGGCACAGCAGGGTACTGCGGGGGGCTTTCCAAGGTGCCCTTAAGCCATGAGCACATGGGAAGTGAAGGCGCCTTGCAGTGCCCCTCAGAACGCGCCTACCTAGTGCTACCTCGATCTGCCCTGTGAGGCGCTTGGCAATCTTTCTGCCTTTGGAGCCAGCACTGGACCATGCGGTGAGCGGAGAGCTGGGTGAGAGCAGGAGAGCTGCCCAGGATCTGCAGCCCCAGGCAGACGTACCTGGGAGGAGTTGAACAGCATCTCATAGTGCATCTGTATTTGCCATAAGACGCCGGAGACTTCAGTGTAGGGCATTGCCATGAACACCACGTAATGGACCCCAAAGAGTGGCATCAGCACCAGGGTGGACTTCAGCAGCTTCCTGAAAGGTAAAACCATTCCACAGCTTTGTCTGCGGCCTCTCTCTCTAACCCGCTCTCCTCAGCTTTTCAGCCACCGCCTAGGATTTATCCTACAATATCCTGGATAAAATAGTAACAACCTTACATTTCTTATAGCATTTTTCCTCCCCAAATCCTCTTTGCAAGTACTTCACCTGCCACTGCAAGGCAGCCACCTCTCAGGCTGAACGTGGCAGCTGACTGACGACACGCAGCAGCAACGGATGACAGTTTAGGTCAAGAAAGGAAATGAACCCTGTCTCCAGATGAAACTGCAGGGAGGTGGGATTAGGGGGAAAAAAAGACTAGATGCTGAGGCTGCCCCTAATCTCACAAAGAGGGCTCTGGGCTATTTAACGTCCATGCATGTTCAGCATCTGCTTTATGGCACAGTGCCCCCTAGCAGCTGATGCACTGGGTCAGAGAGCACTAGCACCACTGGGTTTTCCTTGCAATCGCCCATTGCGTACTTATCTCGGGAGCGGGGCTGAGTTTCCAGTCCAAGGCAAGATGGCTGCACTTCCATGGTGCACCTAACCCAAACCCTAAGTGGCGCTCTATGTAGCGAAATAAAAAGCTTTTGGCTGCATTAATCTCAGGGGTGTGATATTTGCTACAGCAAAAAGTTACAAAGCACCTCGTTCTTCAGGGGAAAGCAGATTGGCTGTGGGGGCTGGGAAAGAGTCACGCCTCCCTTTGCCCTGAATAAAAATGTATTGCTTAGGTGGCTGGATGGGCATTTCCGCCCCCCCTCCCCTCGCAACCTATTCCTGAGGCCTCATCTACTGGCCAGTGCTGGAGGCCGGATGCTACGTGGCAATGGATAGGACACAGTGTGGGAGACTAAGGTTCTGTTCTTGCCTCTGCCGTTAGCCAGCAGGGTGACCTTGGCCAAGTCAATGCCCTTCTGTAGAATGAGGAACAGAGATCCTGACTTCCTTTTTAACGCACTTTAAGATCCATGCATGGGCCGTGCTATGTTAAGAGCCAGCTATTAGTACTATTTCCTCTGCTGCCTGCACCATATTCTGGGCCGAGATGCTATTTACACTAAAGCAGAAGGTTCATCTCTGTTAGTCAATTGGCAGCTGCACATGGCCACTCACCTGTACTGCTGCCGAGGGTCTAGCTTCCCCGTGTTTGTCTCCCAGAGCTTCGACGCCAGAACCCGCACGATGTTGAGGAAGAGGAAGAAATTCACCTGCCGACACACACCCACAATCACCTTACGAGCCACACACGCAGAATGTGGCCAGCGAAGGGCTCGTCCGTGCGGGAAAGTGACCGGCGTAACTATTGCAGCTGTTGCAGACTGTGTGTCCACATAAGGAGCTATTCCAGAACAGCTATAGTGCTTTGAATTCATACCCTCTCTTATTCCAGAATAAGTTCCCTGTGTAGACACAGCCTAAGTGATCTCCTCGAGCTACGGACTGCATATAAATGTCCTCAGGGAGGTTCTTATATTGGGACACTGTCAAGATGAAAGGAAGGGCCTGGTTCTCATCTTTAGATGTATATTTAGACTGTAAGGCTCAGATCCTGCACTTACACCAGTGCAATGGGAATGCTACCAAATCGCAGTGGTGGTGTTTTGCACTCCCTTTGCACCAATGTAAGTGACTGTACACACACTGGGGCAACAAAGAATCAGGCCACAATGTTCTTGAATATAAACTCCGTGTCTGGGTGGCTAATAACCCTCCTCGTTATTAGGATTGAAACTGATCCTGGTTTGATAGTCTTGTTCGTCACACAGCTGGGATGGTGAACCCTGAAGTGGCCACGTCTGTGAAAGCTTCTGGTTACGAAGCCTCCGTGTGTGGCTCAGAGCCCTAAACAGCGCCTCTTTCAAATATAAATGAAACAGCGATAAGAATTTTCTCAGGGTAAGTAAACCTGCAACATGCACAACTTCTAACCACGAGAGAGTGGGACACCTGCCCGTTAAACAGAGAACATGGGCTCAGTCCTGCTAGGGGTGATGTGCTTCAGCAAGCGTGTGATTAAGGGCCAGGTTTAGAAAGGTCTTTAGGCGCTGAAGGATGCAGATAAGTGCTAAGGGAGGGGTGGGGGTGTACAAAAGTTCCCAAGCAAGTTAGGTGCCTATCTGTATCTTTAGATGTATATTTAGACTGTAAGGCTCAGATCCTCAATGGTGCTTAGATGCTCAACTCCCATTGATTTCAGTGGCAGTTAAGCTCCTATGAACCTTTGTAAATCTGGCCCTACGTGCTTTGTTGAATCAGGCCCCAGGGATCAGCATCTCTCAGGACTGAGCCCTGTAAGCGTATGTCTACACTACCCGCCGGATTGGCGAGTAGTGATCGATCTATCGGGGATCGATGTATCACATCTCGTCTAGACGCGATAAATCGATCCCCGAACGCGCTCCCCATCGACTCCGGAACTTCACCAGGGTGAGAGGCGGAAGCGAGTCGACGGGGGAGCGGCGGCCATCGATCCCGCGCCACAAGGACGTGAAGTAAGTCAATCTAAGTCGATCTAAGATACATCGACTTCAGCTACGCTATTCTCGTAACTGAAGTTGCTTATCTTAGATCGATCCCTCTCCCCCAGTGTAGACCAGGCCTAAGAGATGACAAAGCAGACATTGCCTAGATACGATGGCAAACGATGCATGGATCGGAGAGAGGAGATTAGCCCATTTCTATATCTACTGAATCCAGCTGGGTTTTTTAGGTGACTGGGATTGGGACAAGTCTGCCGGAGAATTCTTACCACAATGGCTGCTAAGATAGGGACTTGATAAATCCACTTCATATTCCCAGCGCTGAGATCCCAGCATCTGAGGAGACCAGTAAGAAATGCTTTGGAGAAACCTGAAATAAGGGGTGAGGAAAATAGCCCGTTGATGGCTCCCCCCTTTCCATCTTGGACCGAGCCTGGGCGGGAGGAAGGCTGATCCTACAGCTGGGGTGATTCTGCCACACACGTTTGCTCCCCAAAACATAACCAATGAGAGTCACGTATGTTACTTCAAAAAAAGTCAACAAAATCCAGATCCTGGGTCAGATCTCTCCCATGGCAGAGCTCTGCTCTGCATGCTGCAGGAAAGAGGAGTGGGCTTTTTCATAATAATAAGACTGCTTTGTATCAGTGACCTGTCTTCATTATTTACTCCCTCACCCATCTTTCATCTGCAAACTCTATCAGCAATTATGTTATATTTTCTAGCAAATCATTAATAAAATTAATCAATGGCATTGGGCCCAGAACCAATCCTTGTGGGACCCCACCAGAAACACTCACCCTCATTGATGATTTTCCATTAACAATTATGGTGTGAATCTAATACATTGAATATGGGCCATATTGACTTTGTATAGTGCTATTTTTTTATCAGAATGTTGTGCTGTACATCGTCAAATACCTTACCGAAGAATATTACACCAACAGATACCTTTATCAATCAAACTTGTAATCTCAGCAAACAATATCATGTTTATTTGACAAGGCCTAATCCACAAAATCATGCTGATTAGCTTTAATTCTTTAGTAACCGATTCGCTTATCACTTGTTCCAGTATTCTGCCCACGGTCAATGTCAGACAAACTGCCCTATATTTACCTTCTGTAAATTTTGGCACAATTTCTTCCAGACATCTGGAGTTTTCTCAGGTTTTTTAATAAGTAGTTTAAAAATTAACGTCAGAGTTCCTTAGAACATCTTGGCCAACTCTTTATTTTTAAAACTCTTAGGTACAAGTTATCTAGATCTGGTTACTTTAAAAAGTTTTATTTTAGTGGATACCTTTTAACATCCTCCTTACTGTATTTCATCATCCTTATATGATATGAAAACATCATCTAGTTTTATTCTAAATACAAACCAAAAATATTTATTGAACACCTGCCTTTTCTACATCATTACTTAAAATTTTATCCTAATTTTGTTCGGATTCCTTTTGTTCCTGCCATGTTTAAAATATTCCTTTTTATTCTCCACAACCCTGTTGGCCATAGATTTTTTTGTTGATACCTTTAGCTTCCCTTATCAATTGCCTGCATTTTTAACCTTCTGATATGTATATGTTCTAATCTCCCTCTCCTCCATAAAAGCCTCAGTCTAGCAATTCAGTGATTTGGTCATCTGCAGATTGCAACCACCCAATTCAATAGGATCACACAAAGAGATTTGCACTACAGGCCAGTCCTCACCCTCCCAAATAAATGGTCCTTTGGAAAAGAAGTTGAACCTACGTACTGTGTATCCGCCAGAGAGGCCCTGACACTGGCCCAAACAGACACAAATACAGCAGGGAGACCTGGAGGGAAACAGAACGGCAGTATGGTTGAAGCATCAGGTTTGCAAAATGAACCAATGCCAGGAATTTAGGTGTCCCACTGCCCTCTCCTAGCTGGAATCAGAACTTCTGACCTGCGTGACATATGCCCTGTACTGCTTAGAATAGATTCTCCTTTACGGCTTGTCTACGCAGAGACTTAGTGTGTGTCAAACCGGGGTGCGACTCCACAAAGTACTCTCTTGCAGTGCACTAACTAGCCATGTGGACCCTGCTACCATGCACTACAAATGTCATAGTGCGCTTTGATGCGCCTGGCAGGCGGATGCACTTTTGGTGGGAGTGGTGTCTGTGCTTACCCCAGCCGATGATGGTGAGGGCCCACAGGTAGTTCTTGTTGGAGAGGAAGGCCATGAAGATCAAACTGTGCAGGTAGAGCCCCTCCACCAGAATCCAGTAGTGGTTGGTGGCCAGGAAATAAAGGAAAAGTGTCACAACCACCTTGCAGCCCACCTGTGGTCATGGAGAAATGGGAACCACATTAGGGTCTCAATACCGCTACACGTTCCCCCACTCCTGAGAGATCAGGGCCATGATCCTAGACAGGGAGGCCCCCTCGCTACTCTCGTTTAGGTCCTGCCTGGCAGCGGTTACTCTGGCTTTGACCTCTGACCCTTCTGCATGAGACAGTGTAGGGAGGAAGTTGTCGGGGTAGGAATGGGGGAAGTTCCCACCCACTAAGAGGTTGGAGTGGAGGCGGAGGGGCCGGCACAAACCCAGTGTTGTGAAAGAGCATGCAATCCGGCAACTAAAGGGTCATCTGCACTCGGTCACGTAGCTCGTGGCTTTATTGGAACACCATGTATGTGCTGTGTTCCTCTTAGCTGGAAAGGCGCGGGCCAACTTGTGTAGCTGTCGCCCCTCCCCCGCCAGCCCCTTAAGGGTTAACAGAAGCCTTTTAGGCCATATCAGGGCACTGGCTTCCCTGAGCTGTGCTGAGCGCTACTGTGAAGGACAGCGGGCAGCTGTGCTGATCTGCACTCTCCTTGCTCATTAATTCACCCTTTTGTTAAAGCGGGAGCTGCAATCCGCCACACTCATCTCTTGCGAAATAATAGACGCCGCTGCATCTCTCTGCTTCCCTGCCTCCCTGGGAGAGATTGTCCCCCCGCAACCCCAGCCTCTGTACAGACACTGCTTCAGTGGCGTACCGGGGCGGCCAAGGCACTGCAGCAGGCGGGGGAGAAATTCCCTCAGACTCATGCAAAGTGCAGGACAGTAGCAGGTGATCCTATATTGTCCCTCCAAGAGCCCAAAATGACACAGCCCAGGTAAAGCTGCCATAAATTAGAGCGACCCCAGAGGCTGCTCTAATTTATAGAGGGGGCTGCACAGGCAGAATCTGGACAGTTCAAAAGTAGCTTAAAGCCCCTTCTCCCCACCCTCTTCCTGTCCTACACCTTCCTCCACGAGGTGCAGCCCAGAATCAGGCCTCCCCCAATCTCTCCTCACTAACTCCCCTTTCCCTCCCCTTTATTCCCTGGGTGCTTGGGGTAAATTAAGAGGGAACATGAGTCTTTCAACTACTTGCCAGCTGGGTCCGGTGTCCCAGAAAGGGGCCCAACTCGCCCTTTAAATCATCCACTCGCATCTTCTCCAGCTCCTCGGGCAGCAAGCCGGAGTAAAGCACCACATCCTTCACGAAGATGCTGGCGGCCCGGCAGATGAAGGAGGCGAAGAGGTGAATGTGGATGTAGTTCCGTGTGCAGTGCAGACGCCTGCCCCCAGGAGAGGGTGTATCAGTGACAAACACCCGCCCAGTCAGCTGTGCCTCAGTTACAAACACCTGCCTGTCATCCGAGCACCTCACGAAGCAGCGGAGGGACTGAACCAGGAGCCGGGAGGCTCAGTGCATTCGGGGACATGGAGAGGGGTCAGAACCAAGGCTTTGGGCCTGGCCCATTATAAATATAGGCCCCATTTATAAAAGCTGGATCTGGATGGAGCTTTGCATGTCAAGCCCCCAGAACGTAGGGCTGTTTGGCTCTGGCCGCCTGGCCCAGCTCTGTGAGAAATGCAGAATAAAATGGATCCGTATATTGCTGGACTTTAGGAAATGGTCTGTGGTTTGGCCTGAGACTTGAGCCACCGTTTGGGTTGGGCTTTCTTTGATCTCATCTGGTTGCCCATCCCTGCTGGCTGGTGACTCTGTGTGGGGCTCTCCTGGAACACTGGGTGAGTGCAGGGGCTAGAGGATGAAAGGGAAGTGGTCGATTGCTCCTTCTTACTTGAAGTAGCAGAGGATGCACACGGCAACAATGAGGGAGACCAGGGAGATGGAGTAGCCGATGGTGTACATCATGTGCAGGCGGTCAAACACTTCCTGGAAGGGAAGGACACAGGATGGTCCCCGACAGCCCCGTGCTCACAGCTACACCACAGTAAGCAAAGTAGCACGTGCAGAGCCCTAACGTACCCTACCAGCTTGGACAACAGAGATGGCCTCCAGGTGAGACCAACCTGGCACATCTCCTACTAGCTCAGCCCAAGGGAGGAGGCTCCCAGCTCAGCTCCCGTGCAGCTCCACCAAGGGGGAGATTCTCATCTGCCTCCCCGGGCAGGGCTGCTGCCTACCGCTCATGGGCTTTCAGACCTGGAGCTTTGGCTGCACACGAGAGGCGGGGTTCTGCTGAATCAGCTCTGGCATCTGGACAGCAGGGGGCAGACACAACGAGCCCGCTTCCCATCCCCCACCCCTCCCCAAACTGCTGGGGGCAGGGGAGGAAATCAAAACCAGAGGTGGGGGAAGGCGAAGAGTAGTTGGAGGGGTGGAATCAGCAAGCTGCTCCCTTTGGCTGGAGGAAGATGAGCAAATAGAAACTCCCAACAGCACATGGGCATTTAATCGGGGTGTGTGATGCGCACTGGGCTTGGTGCAGAGTCTGGAGCTGCCTCTATCCCCCTACAGTAGAAGGTTGCTTTGCTGCCAGCAGTCATCCTGAGCTCAGGGGCTTCCCCAGTCTCCAGCGGCGCCTCTCCTCAGTTACCCCACCCCACATCCCTTCCCTCTGGCTGTAGTTCACCTTCTCTCGGCTCCGGCGCTCAGGGGTGAGAAACTCGGTGCATTCCGTGTAGTTCGCCCACGTCTTGTTGATGTTGAGCGCTAGCTCCCAGTTCCCATAGGCATCACAGTGTCTGTAGGCGTGGCCTGAAAACAGGGACAGGGTCAGGGCAGTTGGACCTCCAAGAAACCCAACGGGCCAAGCCACTGCAGAGCAAATCATAGGACCACAATAGATCATCTAGTCCAGTCCCCTGCACTTAAGACAGGACTAAGTGTTATCTATTCTAGACCATTCCTGACAGGTGTCTGTCTAACCTCTTCTTAAAAATCTCCATTGGCAGAGATGCCACAACCTCCCTAGGCAATTACCACCCTGACAGGAAGTTTTTCCCTACAGTCCAGCCTAAACCTCCCTTGCAATTTAAGCCCATTGCTTCTTGTCCTATCCTCAGAGGTGAACGAAAACAATTTTTCAGCCTCCTCCTTGTAACAGACTTTTAATCCCATGTTCCTGCAACAATCCATGGCTCCAGACCTCAGGTGGGATTGAACCGCCAACCACAACCACACACCCCAATCACTGTTAGCTATTAGAGACGGCAGCAGGCTGCGACAGTTGCCAGGGGCTGAGTGCTCGGGAGAGACATGCTCATGTGCACTAATCCAGGATAATACACTTAGGGGTTGCTCATCCCTGTTAACTCACTACGTCTAGTCTGAGGCTGTCCTCAGCTGAGTTAGGCTGTGCTCATCAAAGCACCTTGTCTGGGACATTCATAGGGTGAACTTTGAGTGATTTGAGCTACTCTCTCGGAGACGCCTTTGAAAACCATCCGTTGAACTGGTGAGCCAAAGCTGGGGCCGACAGGGATGTTTTCCAAGTGTACCTTTATGATTGAAGTCGTAGATGTACTCTGGGCACGGGACTGACACCTGTTGGCTTGGGGAGCCCTCGGGCCAGCAGATAATTCCGTCCCACTCCGGGAAGCAGCTGGCATCTAGCCAATAAGCAAAGACACGGCTCATGATTGGTATCATTATTATTTCACGTTTATATTGCATGCTATGAGCACAGCCAGCTTGGGCCCCCTGATGCTAGGCGCTGGACAAACATAATAAGCGGCAAGTCCTGCTCCGAAGAGCTTAGGGTGTAACTAGGCAAGATGGAGCAGCTAGACGAGGCAAACAAGCAGGCTGGGGTGGGGTGGGAGAGACAGGATAACAAATAAATATAACGGGATGGGCTCCGTTTTTAGCTGCTCAGCAGCTCACCTCCTGCCTGCCCATTAGCAGGCTGTCCTTTCCTCTGTGTGTGTGATTTAATTTTGCATTAGTATGGCCGTGAGAAAGATCAAGGAGCCCCGCCAGCCTTGCTAGGCAGAGCTGACTGGGCACATGCAATGTGCCATGCTGGACTAGTCCTCTGGAGCACCTGGCCCAGCGTCTTGCCTCCAGCAGAGGTTAGGGTTTGAAGTGTATACACAGGGCCGTCCCTATCCATACACAAAGTACGCAGCTGCGTAGGGCACCAGGAAACTTGGGGCACCACATTTCATGGTGTCCTAGGCAGCTGCGCGCTGCTCCAGCCCCTGCTCCGCCTCTTCCCCATGGCCCCCACCCCTGCTCCGCCCCAGCTCCATCCCCACCCCACCCCTTCCCACCCCTGCTCTGCCCCCTTCCCGCCCCTGCTCCGCCCCAGTCCTGTCCCCACTCCACTGAGGACTGCTGCAGGGTCAGGCCTGCACTCACCGGGGGTGGGAAGTGCAGTGACCCGGTGCACCGCCAGTGAGTGCCGGGGAGTGGTTCCCCCTGTGCCCCCCAAGCCAGCTCCCCCCGCAGAGGCCTGGGGCCCACCCCCCACGGGGGGGCTCTGTAGGGCCCCAGAATGGCTAGGGACGGCCCTGTGTATACACCACATGGCAGCACCTTGCACCACAAGCTAATTCACCTGGCTAACTCTAGCCTCCACATGCTACTGCCCTGGGTACCGGGTGCTATAGACCAGCTCACTAGAAATGACCCAGCCCAGGACCCTTCCAGATGCTGTAGGTGTCTTATACAGAAACACTGGTTCCTAGGCAATTACTGCAGGCAGGGAGGCATCGCAGCACATCTGCTTACAAGCGTCTCACGCCGATGAGGGAAAGGCCCCCAGCAGGACTCCCCCTTGCGGTGGTTTGTTTGATGTATATAAATGTGGCATCGCAACTGGAGATTTCAGGATGAGGACGGCAAGCTGCAGATGGCCAGCCTGGCATTATTGTTGTTTATTTGTATCATCGTGGCAGCTAAGAGCCCTGATTGCGCTGCGCCCGGTGCTGTACACAAACACAAAAAGATGGTCCCTGCCCTCAAAGAACCTGCCGTCTAAAGAATCTGACCCAGTGTTCATGGAAGGTGATGGACAGATCCCCACTCACTTCCGAGGGCACGGAGTAAAGCCCCCGGGTGAAATCCTGCCTTCAACAGGAGTTTTGCCACTGACTTCAACAGAGACCGGATTTGCTCTGTGTGGTTTAACCAGCTTTCTCGGCGCTGGCTGAGCACAAAGGACACAAACTGGGACGGTACCTTTGATTTTCTCCAGCTGGGCTTTGACGTTGGTTTGACATTTCTCCTTCGCTTCACCCAGCAGATAAATCTGCTCTTCCTTGGTGAGGACGTCGTCCGTGTCAACCTGCCGAGCCAAAACCAAAGAGACGGGGGCTGCAGTCATTGTGCTGCCTCGGGGCGGTTTGTAGAGGGAACAGTCAAGGCTTTCCAAGGTCTGGGCTACACTACAGAGCTAGGTCGATGCAGGGCAGCTTATGTCGACCTCACTCTGGAAGTGTCTACACTTAAATTTCACTCTTGCTGATGTAACTGCCCCGCTACGCCGACTTAACAACTCCCCTCCACGAGCAGCATAGAGTCAAGGCAACATTGCTTTCGGGAGCCGTCCCGCAATGCTCCACACTGACAAGGGGCCATGTCCTGCCCTCCAAGTCCCCTCCGTCCCAGCTCCCTGGGATGGAGGGACTTGGCTGGCAGGACACTGTGTGAGTGTAAGTTACGTGGCTTGATAAGAGAAACACAAGTGTTATTATTGTTGTTAATTATTTGTATTACTGCATTAGGTAGGCATCCCAGCCACGGCCCATCATCCCATTGCACTAGGCGCTTCTCAAACCCAGAACAAAATGCCCCAAAGAGCTTCCCAACTAAGTACAGAGCCAGACACAACCATACAGTAACCAAAGCCAAGTGCCACGTATGTAGCACTGCCAGGAGCCCAGACTCAGTGGCTAATTGCATCTCTCTAGTTAGCCAGTCTTCTGTATTTCTAAACAGCGAGAGACACCGAGCAATAAAGGGATCTCAGTCACTCCCTCCCTGTGCCTCTGGTTCGCTTCCAGGCCTTCGCCTGGCTATTTAGGTTGTTTGCTCTGTCTCTCACTGCGGCCACTAGCGCCATGAGGCCTCCACGCACTGTTGAAATACAAATAATCATACACAATACAAGGGATTCCGCATCATTTTTTGTAACTAATGTTTGCTAAAGCCTGACATTAAATCAAAGCAGTGAAGGTGGCTAACACCAGTAATTGTGACCCAGCTCGGCCGTTCTTCCCCTAAGTTTTGTTTTGCTTTTCTGAAAGGTGACAGGATCTCTCCTCCCCCTGCCTATGTTCCACTGTAGTAGTCCCTCTTGTGTTTCCTGGCAGTGGTCCCCGAGGGGCATACATTGTATCAGTACCCCCCCCCCCCCATCCATTCTTTGTTTTCAACCTCGGAACATCATGTCCTCTGGCTATCGCCAGGCCTTACTCAACATGATGCTTGTGGTTGTGATTCTGTGTTAGCCTGCAGTGGAAACGCTGTGTGGTTTGAATCTTTTGTAACTCATAGAGTCAGTCATAGGGTTTAAGGCCGGCAGGGACCTTGGGTGGATTGGATGGACTATAAGGTGGATAGAAAGCTGGCTAGATCATCGGGCTCAACGGGTAGTGATCAATGGCTCAATATCTAGTTGGCAGCCGGTATCAAGCGGAGTGCCCCAGGGATCGGTCCTGGGGCCGGTTTTGTTCAACATCTTCATTAATGATCTGGATGATGGGATGGATTGCACCCTCAGCAAGTTCACGGATGACACTAAGCTGGGGGGAGAGGTAGATATGCTGGAGGGTAGGCATAGGGTCCAGAGTGACCTAGACAAATTGGAGGATTGGGCCAAAAGAAATCTGATGAGGTTCAACAAGGACAAGTGCAGAGTCCTGCACTTAGGATGGAAGAATCCCATGCACTGCTACAGGCTGGGGACCGACTGGCTAAGCAGCAGTTCTGCAGAAAAGGACCTGGGGATTACAGTGGACGAGAAGCTGGATATGAGTCAACAGTGTGCCCTTGTTGCCAAGAAGGCTAACGGCATATTGGGCTGCATTAGTAGGAGCATTGCCAGCAGATCGAGGGAAGTGATTATTCCCCTCTATTCAGCACTGGAGTATTGCGTCCAGTTTTGGTCCCCCCACTACAGAAAGGATGTGGACAAATTGGAGAGAGGGCAACAAAAATGATTAGGACGCTGGGGCGCATGACTTATGAGGAGAGGCTTAGGGAACTGGGCTTGTTTAGTCTGCAGAAGAGAAGAGTGAGGGGGGGATTTGATAGCAGCCGTCCCCTACCTGAAGGGGGTTCCAAAGAGGATGGAGCTCGGTTGTTTTCAGTGATGGCAGATGACAGAACAAGAAGCAATGGTCTCAAGTTGCAGTGGGGGAGGTCTAGGTTGGATATTAGGAAACACTATTTCACTAGGAGGGTGGTGAAGCACTGGAATGGGTTACCAAGGAAGGTGGTGGAATCTCCATCCTTAGAGGTTTTTAAGGCCTGGCTTGACAAAGCCCTGGCTGGGATGATTTAGTTGGTGTTGGTTCTGCTTTGAGCAGGGGTTTGGACTATATGACCTCCTGAGGTCCCTTCCAACCCTGATATTCTATGATTCTATGATTCGTCTATGATTCTATGACCGTTAGATCATCAAGTCTGTCTGTATAACATCGGCCACACACACCCTGCACCCCCCTCCACCAAACCCAGTGAAGGAAATGGGACTCACCAGAGCCTAGGCTAGTATGTGCCAGAGGCAGAGAGTAGGAGGGACCAAGGTGCCCGAGGCCCCAGCCATGACAGGAAAATTATGAAGTGAGATATACCCAGGGCCGGCTCTAGGCACCAGCAAAACAAGCTGGTGCTTGGGGCGGCACATTTTTAGGGGCGGCATTCTGGCGCCGGCCATGCAGCCCCTAAAAATGTGCCGCCCCAAGCACCAGCTTGTTTTGCTGGTGCCTAGAGCTGGCCCTGGGTATATCTCACTTCATCATTTCCCTGTCATGGCTGGGGCCTCGGGCATCTTGGTCCCTCCTACTCCGGCCAGAATGCCACCCCTAAAAATGTGCCCCGGCCGCCCTAGCTCACCTCCGCTGCCGCTCGCGCGCTGCTACTCGCCCGGGGAGGGGGAGCAGCGGCGCGCGAATCGGCTGTTTCGCACGCCGCAGCCACTCGGGGTCTCCCCCTCCCTCCCAGGCTCTCAAACCGGGGAGGGAGAGGGAGATCCCGAGCGGCCGCGGCGCGCGAAACTGCTGTTTCGCGCGCCGCTGCTCCCCCTCCCTCCCAGGCTTGAGAGCTTGGGGGGAGGAGGCAGGGCTGGGGATTTGGGGAAGGGGCGGAGTTGAGGCGGGGCCGGGGGTGGGGTAATTAAAAAACGGGAGGGGGGGCGGCCAAAATTATTTTTGCTTTGGGCGGCAAAAATCCTAGAGCCGGCCCTGGATATACCCAGATAATCCCGGCAAGTGACCCGCACCCACACACTGAAGAGAATGGTGAAAATCCCCAAGGTCACTGCCCATCTGACCTGGGGGACAATTCCTTCCTGACCCCACATATGGCCATCAGCCAGGCTCTGAGCATGTGAGCAAGAACCAGCCAGCCAAGCACCCAAGACGGAGACCGCTCGGTACCACCTCAGAGCTCACCCCTTCCTGTGTCACATCTCCAGCCGGAGTCATCCCTGATGCTCCAGAGGAAGGAGATAAAAACCCTCCCAGGATATGTTAGTAATGAGTGAAAAAGCACATGAACAAACCCACTGGGGATAGACTGATGAAGGAGAAAGAAGATGTGACGCAGAGTTACAGGTCCCACCAATCACCTTAACCGGGCAGAGCTGAATCCTCCAGCAGATCCAATGGCAGAGACACCAGCACCGTGCAAAGCCATCTGGCCCCCCTGCTCTAAAAGATCATCCACCCACCGTGTAGGGTCAGGCACACCTCCTGGGACTTTGGCCTTTTTAACAAAGGGTTCGATTGTGCCCTTGTCTTACTCCACCAAGCAGGGAAGCAAGGCCCCTGCACCCCCTTGCACAGCCTACCCAGATCTTGGGACTAGTCTGAGGCAGAGAGCAGCCCCTGTTTCTGGATACGCCTCTCCAGGACCACAGAGGAGAGGCAACACTTTCAAGGGCTGCAGTAGCTTATTTCCACCCCAGGACCAGAAGGGAGCGAGAGTCATAACTCCTTCCTGAAGCTGCTCCTGGATCAGAGCAGTTGAGCAATGCACCTTACCCCAAAAGAAATTAACTTTACGATAACATAGAGTCCAGCCCAGGCCTTCCCCCTAGGCTTCACTGCTCATAGGGCTCCTCTCCCCCAGGACAGCTCAGCCCAGACCCTAGATCCTCACACTCCCTAGAGAATCACTCCCATCTTCCTTATTCCTGGCTGGGATAATGAGTCAGCAGAGCCTGCTTAACATCTCACAGCAGGATCTACACCAGCTGCTAAGAAAGTGGGATCATGGGATAACCCTGAGAGCACCATGTTACTGTAAGGGATCCAACCAGCTCCGCACAGCCCTCGTCTTTCATTATCACCCACCTACTTTACCTTTGCCTCCCAATCCAACCTGCAAGAACATATGAGTTACTGGGATGTTATTACCGGAACTTGATCTGTGGTCTCAGACCTGGGGTTGTATAAGCGTTTAGCCGTGTGTTTCCCTCTGCGTCGCTCTGTTTTGTTGCACTGTGCTGTGGAAAAACAGCATCACCCCGGCTTGGTTTTAAATAGGCCACCGTTCAATTTCCCCTGAGTGCGCCCAGCGGGGCTGGACTCAGCAACATGCATTAGGGCCTGTGTCAGAGAGAGGCAATAAAGCCTGGAGAAAATGGAAATGTTAATGAGAAAAGATAACTGGCCAGTCAGAGAGGAAATGAGGCTGCGACAGCCAAAATGAGACAAATCTATCAGAACCTTGGCCAGGCGCTGCAGGTATGAATGGCTTGTGATGGTGTCAGATAACCTTGGGTTGGACCTGGGCAAGGGAGTACGCACACGGGTCGCTGTTCTGGCTCTCATCCTTTCTCCTGCACAATTGGCAGGAAATGGATGAGCAAGCAGAGATAAGGGAGGCAGCAGCGCTGGACCCGCAATCAAGGAGCAGGCATATAGAGTGGCAATTAAAGCGTCCGCCTGGGCAGGGAACAGCGGCACTTCGGGAGCCCAGGAAATACCGTGTGGCCGATTTAAGGGGACTTCAAGAGAGATGTTGCTGCATTTTTTAGTTTCCCTCTAAATCCAGGCTGCCCAGATAAGAGAGGGGAATTAAAAATGCTCCAAAGAGAGGCTCAAATATAAAGGGCTTATCATTTTCTAGGAGTGTGTGTGAGAGAGAGCGAGAGAGATCTGCAATCAGAAAGCCATGCACAAGGTGAATTCTTCCAGGACAGATTGCGGTAGCTCAGTTGTAACTCCACCCAGCACAATGCAATCAAAGTGAAAGAGACATGCCTTCTCCCAGCTCCATGCACCACCTACAGTCAGTGATTTAACAGGGTAGTTTCCATCCACAGGGCCCTGTCTCCCAGCCAGCGCTGCCCCCTCCAGTGAATACAGCCCCATGGATCCCAACAGAGGGGGTTCCTCAGGATCGAGGGGAACATGCTGGGGGAGTGTCTCTCCTGTCTCTGAACCACCACCTGGAACCCGTAAACACAATCTCCCCTCCACTCCTGAGTGGAACTCAGCCCCTTGAGTCTATGAGAGTGAAGGGCCCTTAGAACTTCCCAGTGCCTGCGCAAGGAGAGCCGGACTTTGACTTTTAGTTATATCCAACTAGTAGCACTTGTGCTGAGCAAGGTAAAGATCCAGAATGGAGTGTGGCTTAGCAGTTAGAGCAGGGGAGCTACTGGGACCAGGCTGACCGTGATTTATCCTGCTGTACCCTGAGCACTAAGCTGTGGCCAGCATCAAGTCATCTAATTCCATTGTCCTGGGAGTCAGGACTCCTGGGTTCTATTCCAGGCTCCGCCACAGATTCTGCACACGACCATGGACACATCACGTCGCCTCTCTGTGCGTCACTTTCCCCTGTGTGAGATGGGGCTGACTATCCCATGGTGTGAGGCTTTATGCAACCATGTTTGTAAATTCCTTGGAGGGGTTCATATGAACGGGAGTAAGAGGCCAAAGCCCCGGTTGAGAACTGAGATGATTTCACCTTCCACTGCCCACCCGGTGAAGTCTCAGCTCTGGGGCTGTGGTGAGCAAAGCTCAGAGTGAAATTCAGCTCCCCGTTCCTCCTTGCCTTGGCAGGGTCCTCGTCTGGCCCAGATGGCCTCCTGCCAGCAGATCATGCTGTCCAGGCTTTTTAGCCCATATCGATATTAAGACGTTGTTTAATTTTATTTATTTATTTATTTATTTAATACCTGCACTAACGACCCCTCTTTCCAAAGGGAGCAGACGCAAGACACGGGAACATAAGTGATTGCTTCGAGGCAGGAGAGAGTAAACAGCTCTTGAGCAAGCACCAGAAGTGGATATACTCAGTGCAATTAATCTCTGGCTATAAATTAGTCTATTCAGTAATAGCCTGAGGTAGGTGGAAGGAACAAAGTGTGCTAGCGTGTGCTCCCAGTTACACGTGTGTAAATCCACAATGACTCCACTGAAGCCTATGGCGTGACACCCGTGTAACTGAGAGAAGAATTTTGCCCTTTGTCTTCTATTAGAGGTTGCCACAAAAATGTTTCCTTCGTCCCTGCTCACGCCCAGATCACACTGGCTCAAGATCAGTCCTGGACTAGTCCCGGGCTTACGGGCTGGTATCTTGAAGCTCATCACCCCTAGAAACATTGTTGTCCTTATCCCTTTGTGGAGCTGGTATTCTAGGCTTTCCAGCCCAGCTTGTCCTGGCCGGTGCCATGGGATCTTTAATGATCACAAGCAATCCAGATCTCGGTTTTACCTCTTATCCCACAGACGCACCCCTAGCAGCAGGGCACCTCCTAGAAGCATGCTGGCCCATTGATTCAGTATCACAAACCCTCAGATTATAACCTCTTTGGACTAGGGAAGCCATTTTACGTCAGATTTTAAAAGCATGCGAGGCAGCGTGAAGAGATGCTGTGGCTATGACCTGCCAAGCCCAGAGGTGCTGGGCAAGCCCCGGCACAAATTAAGCCCTGGATAGGGCACTGAAAGACCTGGACTCTGTTGCTTCTCTGCTACTGACCGGCTCCTTGGCAAGTCACTTCACCTCTCTGTGTCTCGGTTCCCCCTCCTACCCTTTGTCTGCCTTGTCTGTTTACATTGTGAGCTCTTTTGGGGAGGGACTGTCTCTCACTGTGTGTTTGTACAGGGCTTAGCACAATGGACGACCCTGATCTCAGTTAGGGCCTCTAGGTGCGACTGTAATATAAATAATAATAACATCTAGCCCTATATAAAAAATTAATAATATTGACTTACGGGGGGAGAGTGCCACCCGTTGAATCACCAAGAGCTTTCTATGGAGCACCAGATTGTCTCTGGAAATCTCCAGCCCCAAAATATTGACCAGGCCCAGCTCTGCTCAGGATGGGAAGTCGAGAGGGTAGAGCTGTCGGGAATGAAATGGGGCCGTGGAGCTGCTCTTGCCTGATTTAACGTGGTCCTTTCCTCTCCTCTGCTAAATGCCCATTCAGAAATATTTGTCTGTTCCATGTGGCATGTCAGGCTTCTGCATGGGCTTCTCCTTATTCATCCCGGCTAGCAAACTGTATTTTCCTTCCCAGGGATTGTGGAGCCTTTCACTGCATGACCAGCAACAATGAATCCCCCTGTGGGTTTAATTTTTGACAAGACCATGTGAAAGTTAACAGGCAAGGCTTTGCAAAGATATAGCAGCCCTGCGGAGGAGAAAGGGGAAAGGGGAGAGTTCGTGCTGCCCTGCTCAAGATCTTCCTTTGAATTATTACCCAGCTTTCGCCTTGCAAATAATTTGGGAGGGGGGTGGCACTGGAGCTCACTTCACCTGACGCTTGGTTAATTTCACTGAGCGTTATCAGGGTGTGTAATAGCGGCAGGGCTGAAGTGGTGCTATGCTCTAATCCTGGTTGGGCTTTGGGGGCTCCCATTCCCATTTCACGAGACTTTGCAACATGTTTTGGGGACTGAAATGGCAGAAATCTCATCAACTTAGACGAGCCGGTGAAACTTCTGCCATCTTGAATGGTGGAAATCTGAGCTCAGCAGCTCTTGCCAGATTTCGGACACGTCTGAGCTCTGACTCAGAAACTGGAAAAGAGGCTCCTTCTGGTTATGGATCTGATCTGGAACCAATGTGGTGGGAACCAGTTTGGATCTGGGGATTAGAATCCAACAGCTCCCAAGTTAAAAGGGGGTTGGATACCAGGTTCTGGTTAGCGTGAGTTACAATAGCAGTTAAGCTACATCGGCACAGGCAGCGGCATGGGCTAGCCCCACCAGCCCAGGACCCTGGGTCCATACTTGAGCAGCTGCCACCCCATACTGCCATTGCTTCACTGGTTACTCAAACTCAAACTCGGGTATGGCAGCATGTGCTGCAATCAATCACCCCTCCTGATCGCACCACCCGTTCCCTGAGTCCGCCAGAGCTGTGGAAGCAGCAGACTCAGCTGCAGTGGGATGGGACGCGGGAGGGCAGGCAGAGGTGCTGCTCGGTATGAGTTTGTGTCGTGATGTGTATTTGTGGTTTTTAATTGCTCGGGCATTTGGCCCCCACAACCTGGGCAGAGGCGTTTTAGAAATGAAATTGATCTTATGCCGCTGTTCAGCCTTGTGCTCTGCTCTGTCAGCTCTTCTGACCTATATGTTATATGTACAGCACCTAGCGCTATGGGGCCCTGATGTAGGTGTGTATACCAGGTGTGTATATGTAGGTGTGTATACCAGGTTGGTATATGGATGGGAAACCATTAAAAAGGAGCAACCAGGAAGTGGTCCAGTAGATGATGTCCTCTGCCAACGTCGTGACACTAGGGGGCACCATGGTACTGCATGGGGCCTTTTGCATGGCACGTATAGCTGAGGTCCTGCCCCCTGCCGTTATTAAAGATCCCCTTTGTGCAGCCTGTTAACCTGTGTCCTGGTGGGAATCTAAGCCAGCTGATTTCATTCCACCCTGTCAAATTCCCTCTTTAATTTCAATAGGATATAGGACTCTTCTTCCCTTCCTGTCCTATGCTGCTGTGTAGTTGTGGGTGTGAGCTGTTAAACAGCTGCCATGTTCTACCCCCAGAAGTGGCTGCATTTTACTGGCGAATGAACTGCTCCGGGTGTGCAGTCTGTGAAGTGCCTTAGGATGAATGATGCTGTAATAAGGATCTGACACATGGGAGCTCTGGTAAGAAACTTTAGTTCCTGATCAAGTCACCCGCCCTGGGTTAAGATTAATACTTCAGGCACACGACAGGGTCAGCTCCCAACCACTAAGGGATGATTATGCAGCATTTTTCAGGGCTCATTTTGTGTATTCGCAGTGCATTAACACCCCCCATCTGTTCCACCTCAGCTGGAAAAGATTTAAGACAGAATCACAGTCATTTCAAACTGCAACTGGACAGCTCCTATTAAGCCCTTGGACTCATATGCCACGTGCTCTGGATCTAAAATACAGCCAGATCTGAATGAAGCAATGAAAACAATGGGAAAGTGAACTTTTCCCCAGAAGACTATGCTGGCTATGGCCAGTTGCATGGCCTAATCAAGAGCAGCCCAGAGTCAATTGCATCCTATTATTTGAATCTAGCCTTGTGCTAGAGAGAGCGGGGTGGGGGGGAACACAATTGCTTTTCCTGTATAAAATTAAAATAACAACATGTTGCAGATCACAGAGCAAACAGTGGGGGCTGGTTGGGGAATTTTTCTGGGCTCATCAGAGGTAGGATGATGGTCATTAGCCCCAGGGGATGGTCATTAGCCCCAGCATTTACCCCACGGTATGGTTTGGTTCCGCCCCTCACAGAGAGCAGCGGTGAGTGTTTGAAGCTGTGTCCGTCGCAAAAATACCACCGTCCACTTTGGCATGAGTGGTGCAGCCTCTGTTCAGTGGAGACCTAGGACTGGCGTTTCAGGGCATGGTGTGGGACAGGCTCAAGGTGCACTGAAAGAGCTGTGTGAGGGAAGCCTGGAGCCAGGTTTGTAAGGTGCGCTGGGAGCAGCACCGCTTGGATCAAGCTAGTGCTATCAGCCCCTGAGTTTCAGAAGCTCTAAATTCACTCAAACATAAATGCTCTGGGGGTCTCTGAGGTTCCTTCCAGGCAGAGGCAGTGAACTCTCTGCCCCTGGATGTTTATGAGAAATGGAAAGAATTTTCAGTTTGTGAGATCACTGTCTCTTATAAAAAGCTTTTAGCAGCTACATGAGATTCCGCCTGTTTCCATCTCCCCCAATCAAGCCTGGCACATTCGACTGCCCAGGGTCAGCTCTAAACTCCAGCTAGCAACATGGTGAGAAGTCACATGAGCGGGGAGGTGGCGGATCCTCCCAGCAGGAGCAAAGGAACCCAGAGACCTGCAGTTACACCCCACTGAGCACAGCTGGCGCCAGGGTTTGTGCAGCCCCAGGCATGCGTCTGAGGAGGGGACACATTAATACCTCTGTGTACGTACTTTCTCTTCAGCTGACTGGTAATTTCACGTCCTTTAATGAGGTCACGTCCCAATCAGCTTCCAGCAGCGAAAGAAGGGTGGTCTCATGACTAAGACGCTAGACTGGACTGCAGGAGAGATGAGTTTAATGTCCTGTGTATCTTTGGGCAAGTCACTTAATCTGTGCCTCAGTTTCCCTGTCTGCAGCACTGGGATAAATAACACTTCCTCCCACCCATTGCCTGTCTTGTCTATTTATATTGTAATCTCTTTGGGACTGGAACTGTCTCTTAATGTTATATGTACAGCACCTAGCGCTATGGGGCCCTGATGTAGGTTGGGGCCTCCAGATGCTACTGGAATGTAATTAATTGAAAGACCCGAGGGAGGAAGAGAGAGCAGAATATCCAAGTCAAACCCTTCTCAGGGTCAACTTTTCCAAGAGTGGAATTTTGCTCTGAGACAATGCAGACCATCAGTAGAACGGCTGTCCTATGGCCACCTCCCACTCGCTATCCCAGAACAGCTCTGTGACAACAGCGATTGCTTCTGTGGAAAAGTAACAGCAGGAAATGATCAGACGTATCCTCAGCTTCCTTGAATGCAATTTAGCAACAGGAAACAAGAAGGATCCAGCATCATGTGACCAGCCACCTGTACATGGAAAACCAGAAAGTGGCCACAGACCAGGAACCCTGCCCTCAAGGATGTCTACACAGCAAGCAGATCCTACCATTGATGGATGTGGGAGGGGTGCCGAAAATTAATAGTCTGGTTATTAGGGAAAAAATATTGTTTAAAAAATCAGTTTTATTTTAGTATTAGATATTTTTGTCATGGAAACTACCTACTTTATGAGCTTTAAGACTGAACTTTTCAAAGGCATCTAAGGCCTTAGAAATGATTTGCCGGTATAGCTACCCCAGCAAACCCTCCCAGTGTAGACACATCTTATGCTGGTAAAAATGAGTTCTTCTGCCAGTTCACTTTACACCAGTTCCCCAATCGAAACAAGCTATATCGACACAAGCACCTAACTGCATCTGCACTCTGACTTTTGCCAGCCCTATGTCCGTTAGGGGTGATTTTTTTCACACTCCTAATTGCCAGAGCTATGCCGGCAAAACTTTTAAGTGTACCAGACCTACAGGAGTTAGGTGCCAACTTCCATTGAAATTCAGTGAGATCTGAACACCTTAACTCTCTTTGGGCTCGGCTACACGTGAGTTACATTGGAATAGCTATTCTGGAATAACTCCAAGTGTGGACACCCTTATTCCAGAGCAACAGTGTTCTTGTCCCCAGTTACCTTCATTCACTTTGGAAGTGGATGACGCTAACCTGGGAGAAGGCACTCTTATTCCAGAAAAAGAGTGCTCACACTTGGAGTTATTCCAGAATAGTTATTCTGCGTTAAACTCACACCCTGCCTTATTCCGGAATAACCTTCCTGGGCAGACAAGTCCTGGAGGCTAGCTGCCAGCCTCAATTGCTAGCCCTCTTTCCCCACTGCCCCACTACTTCTGTTCAGCAGTAAACTCATTTCCCTCCTACTCTCATTAAATACCCCTACCGTATTTCTCAGTAATGAGCCACTCATCACACTCAGGCAGGCTGGAGCTCTAGGGAGCTGCAGTACAGTTCCCAAGCATAACTAGCAACATTTAAAGCTACGCTGCTGGGGAAAGCCCTGGCTGGGATGATTTAGTTGGGGTTGGTCCTGCTTTGAGCAGGGGGTTGGACTAGACGACCTCCTGAGGTCCCTTCCAACCCTGATATTCTATGATTCTATGCAAGTTGGGTTAGGTAACTCGGGTTAGCAGTTTGCATTCAACCGCAGGCTCCCTAAGCGAGCCCGTCTGGCCCCGCTGGGTATATATTCCCCACTACTAGCACGCACCGAAGCCCACGCCACCACGTCCTCACTGCTATTTTTAATGAACAAGCTAGATTAAAGCTATTACAGGTACCTCTACGTGAACTGCAAGTCACATCTCCAGTTGTAATGTAGACATAACCTCATAGACTTCAACTCGAGCGGCTAACCAGAGACAGTCTGTTTGTTCTGTGTTCATACTGCACCTAGCCCAATGGGGTCCCGGCCCTCGGGTAAGGCTTTCAGGGGCTGCTGTGATATAAAGAATACTAACCTGAGTTCCTGTCTTCACTGCTATGTTAACCCGAGTGAAGACCACACCTTGGTGTGAAGCGCAGGCAGACCCAAAAGAAGGACGGACACCGGGAGAGCACAGAGGAGCAGACTTACCAAAGCACAGACGGAGCTCAGAAGACAACCGCAGAGGAGAGTAGCCACAATGCTGCTCCCATGGACCGACCCCTCCATGGTCCCCAGAGCAGGCCGCAGTCAGGCTGGCTAAGGTGCAGCACGAAGGGAGAGTTCAGGGAATCAGCGACACACTCGGTGAGCCCTGGCCCAGGCAAGAGCCCTCCGTTCAACCCAAATCACTCCGGGTGTGGGCAGCCGGGCTGGTGAGAGAGCTGCTGGAATTGAGAGGAAAGAGCATCTTCGGGTCTTAAGCAAATTCTGCCCCACACTCCCCTGGGGTTCCCCAAGAGATGCAGGCTTAACCCAAACCAGAAATCTTGCTTTTCAGAGACTTGGGCCCAGCGTAGCACTCGCTCCAGCCAGTTCTTCTGCAGGATGCTGCTTTCTGCGTCCTGCTTCCAGCTGCATGGGCAATTACCAAACACGGGGGGCTTCTCTCCGCCTCTCCCGCCCCACCAGCACGCACACTTCTTTCTATTTGGTCTCTTTGTCTCTCCTGCTCTACCCGGCTCTGGGAGCATTTCCAGACACACTGCCGCTCCTTGTTCCCGGTCAGAACTGGGTGGCAGAGGTTTATTGGTTTAGCCCTAGGTGCTAAAATCCTGTCCACTCAAGGAAGATTCCTCCTCCCTTTTCAGCAACTTCTCCCACCGCCTGGTCGGTCATTTCTCAGCTGTCAACCTGCCTCCCCCCCGCCCCCCGCTCTCCCATCTCCAGCTCCCAAACTGATCTCCCTAAAAGCAGCAGCCAAGGAAAAGGTGGGGGGGAGGAAACAGCAGCAAGGTCCTAGGAAGCAGCTTGGATCCGATAGGGAACCAGAGGAAAAGAGTGTGTGAGCATCTCCACTTAGTGCTCCCAAGGCGGGATGGGTTTGGGGCAGATGCCTGGTTAACTTGTTGGGTTCTCTCCACCCCTCCTAGGGTTTGGTGGGTAACAGAGAGACGCACTGTAATGTGTGTGTGCAAGGATTTGCACTGGAAGCCGATCAGGAGGTCATCAATGAGCACCCGCAGGGCTTTCATGCTTGGATGGGGTAATTTTGCATGAAGTTTTTGGGTTAGGGGATTTCCCAGATTATTATGATCTGTGCGGTGGGGGCACCTCCCAAGACCCCTTCAGGCTGGGGGGCTGTACAACAGAACAAGGCACAAGGAAACAGACAGCACAAGGAAACTGATCGGCTGTGGGCTCAGCTCACCAGCTGAGCCCACAGCCTGTTTGCCAAGCGTTTTGTAGACGTCCTGGCAAAGGGGAGTTTGAAGGAGGGATTTGAAGGAGGATACTGACGCTGGTTGGTTGTTGCTTTCTTTTTCTTTCTGGAGATAAAAGCAGCAGCAGCCTTTAACTAAATGGGACGGATGAGTGGAGGTGGCCGAGCTAATTCTGGCTTTGGTGCAGCGACAACATTCTGGACACATGCTCCCAAGGTAGCTCAGTTTGCTACGCAGTGCGGCTGCCGGCACTCTGCAGGAAGAGCTAACAAGCCATTGCAAATGAAGCCAGGCCCAAGACAAGTGCCTGGCTTCCTCTGCCCCACTAATTCATAGACCACCATGCCCCTTAGTACACCTATCTCATAGAGCTGGAAGGAACCCTGAAAGATCATCAAGTCCAGTCCCCTGCCTTCACTAGCAGGACCAAGTACCAATTTTGCCCCAGATCCCTAAATGGCCCCCTCAAGGATTGAACTCACAACGCTGGGTTTAGCAGGCCAATGCTCAAACCACTGAGCTATCCCTATGTACTTAGCTGGTCTGGTCACCCTAGTATCTGAGTGCCTCACTAGCTTTAAAGCATTTATCCTCGCATCTGCCCTCTGAGGCAGGGCAGTGCTATTATCCCTATTGTCCGGATGGGGAACTGAGGCACAGATCTGCACAAGGATTTAGGTGCCTCACTCCCAATGGAAGTTAGGTGCCTAAATACCTTTGAGGATCTGGGCCTAAGTGACTTGCCCAAGGTCACATTGGAAGTCTGTGGCAGAGGAGGAAATTGAATCCAAATCACCTAAGCCCTAGGCTAGTGCCCTAACCCACCGGATCATCCTTCCTCTCACCAACTCACTGCCCCTCTCTAGGCCTTGGCTACCCCACCTGAGAAATGAGGCTGATAATAATGCTTTGTTCTTACCTAGCACTTCTTCCTCTGTAGATCTGAAAGTACTTTATGCAGATGGGCATCATGCATTGGTGTCCCCCATTGTGTAACTGGTGTAAGCACAGAGATTTGAACCCCTTGGCTTGGGGATAAAACATGGGCCTGTGAGATCAGACTTCTCTTACCACAAAGCACCCATGTGACTTTTGGCAAGTCACTTCCAAGGCCAGTTATCCTGTCTGGAAAGTGAAGCTGTTCATTTCCCCCTAAGCCAAGCGGGCATTGAGGTGGGGGATGCAGGAGGAGGAGTCCTTTGACTAGATCCTGGAGTTTCTTTTCACCTTTGAACAGCAGCTCTGCTGTTCCATCCCTATGGCTCTTGTGCCATTGATTCCACAGAGCGCCCCTCTCCCCCCACTGTTCTTTGTAGTGTTAGCCCCATAGCATAGCCCAGAGAGGGGGCGTGACTGCCGCAGGCTGGCACAGCAAGCCAGACACAGACCTGGGAGAAATCAGGCCTCCTGACGCCCAGTCCTTGCTCTATTGACTGGACCCTGCTACCTCCCATTTAAAGGGGCCTTACTGTTTCTGTACAGGTTCTGGTTTGGAACAGGGCTCTCTCCTTTCTCCCCAGACGTTTCTTTCTGTGGCCCCTGTTGCAATAATATCCCTCCAGATTTGACATGATCAACGGGCTTTCTTGTTCCTTCATAAATCCTCTGCCAAGTAGGTGGCTATTACCATCCCCACATTCCACATAGGTAAACCGAGGCACAAAGTGACTTGCCCCATATCACACAGCCGGTCATTATTATATGTATTCCAGTAGCACCTAGAAGCCCCAACGAAGACCAGGGCCCCATTGTGCGAGGTGCTGTACTCATACCCAGCACATGAAATAGAGCCAGGAACGCCATGCTGCTCCTATAAGCCACGGTGCCTCTTGTTCTGCACAGCTAGTGCGGCCTCCAGCTCTGCCCAGATCCTGCCCTGGGCAGAGCCCCTGAAGCTTCTCTTGACCTTTTCCTGAACATTTTCCTTTTCTCTTTGGAGAAAGCCAGACCAAACACTTTAAGGAGATTCAGACGCTGGCCTACAACATCCAGTGGGGCAATAGCAAGCCAGGCCTGGACATTGCACTTGTAGTCTGTCTGCCATGCTGGGGGAAGGCTTCTTAGCCAGTTGCGAGAGGAGATCAAATTTAAATGACGGCTGTTCAGGAGACATGGCCCTTACATCTTTGAGTAAATCAGACAGAAAAAAGACAAGTCTCTTGTTTTTTGTGCTACCATATGGTTTGATCTGGCAATCTAGGTATAAAGGAGGGCACATTGATTAACTGCCTGTCTCTCCAGATCCAAACATACCATCATGCCACCCAAAACTGCTGCCAGTCCGTTGTTAGGATAATAATAGTCTTACACGCATATTCCTAAAAAAGATCTTAGCCCTTCATTGAGCACTGAAATGCAACTCCTGCTGGTGTGGCACATGCAGAGGTGAAAGTAAGCCAGTTCGGTCCGGTACGCCTTGCTGGACCGGACCGGCTGCAGCGGCAGAAGCCCCGGGCCCTTTAATGCGCCGCCCGAGCCCCGCTGCCGGAGCCCCGGGGTAGCGGCGACAGGGCTCCGTTGGTGATTTAAATAGTTTAGTCTCCAGATGGCTGTAATAGTTTAGCCTAATCCAAGTGATTGGGCCCAATACAGGGGTAACTGGGTGGGTTTTAGTGGCCCATGATGTGCAGGAGGTCAGATCAGATGATCTGTCGCTCCCTTCTGGTCTTACGCTCTATGACACTATGAATGTAAGTCTGCCTGAATTTACAGAGAGCCTGAAACAATAGCTCTAAGTGGCTCGAATTGCTCCATTCATCACAATGCCCAGATGCCCAATGATGAGACTTTAAATGTCAAAATTGTTAACGCTTGCTGTTGATCAAAACACGTGAAGGAAGAAGAGGGAGGGTCATATTATGAAAATCTACACAATGTATTCTGAGTGCATGGACTTGGGGGATTTTGCCACTTGTTCCTTTACCTGGTCAGATCTTCTTTTAAATGGCTACTAGCCACATTGCCCATGGAGCTCACCATGGCATCGGAGCCCCACCGAGGTGAAGCCAAGTCAAAGTAATCCAGCAGAGACCAGGGGTGTATCCAAGTGAAGGGAAGCTGAGCCCAGACAACGTACATGATCATATTTTGAACATTTACACAATCTTATTTTATTTTGTGGGTGGGCCATGGAGGAGAACCACTACTTTTTATTGTTGTTGTTTGTCAATTCCTCCTCTGCTATAAAACCAGTTTTAAATCAAGGTGACCGGATTATTTTAAAGCAGCTTTTTGTGGCTCATGTGAAGCCTATACTCCGTATCACCTGTAGCAGGCGCCCAGCCCCACCCAAAAATCTGGGCTCGCACATATGAGGCATCCTGTAGGTGTTTGTAATTAGCATTGTCACCCCTCTGCCAAGTGATAACAGATGTCAGGACCCTGCAAATTGGATTCCCATTGGAGGAGAAATTTGACACAGAGCCTGCGTAGTTTCTTAGTGTAATTTGCTTGGTTAAGCTATCTACATCAGTCCTGGAACAGAGGTGGTGACAAACAGCACACAGGCAATCAGAACTTGCAGCCCAAACCCCAGTGCCTGGTGGCCAGGAAGCAACTCTGTCCCAGGAAGTGACTCTGGTTAGATTAAAGCAGAGAGCAAATTCTCCAGCTGTTTGCACCAGCTCCCCCAGAAGGAAATTGCATCACAAAACTAACAACAATGCAGCATCTCATCAAGGGTGGAACACAGCTTGCGGGCTAGGCCACAGAACTTGTTCTGCTATGTGTAAGCTTGATGTTTCATTGGATAGCTATTATTTCATTAGCTTTTTGCTCCTCGTCTCACTTTCTATATCTGTTTCTTACCCTGCATGCTGTGCTCATATTCTGAGCCTTTTTTTTTAATCTCCCAGAGATGGAGCTAGTACTTTCCCAGAGCCTTGGAAGACTCAACTAATAATCTATAAAGTTTAGATATTGGGAGAGAAGAACACATTTATTATTAAACAAACAAGTGACCCAAGCTGGAGGCTTCAGGGAAAATTCTGCCCCCAAACTCCAGCCCTGCAGCCGTCTTGGAAAGGAGCTTGTCCAGGAAGTTCTTCTTGGGCCTGTTCAGCTCTGTATATTTTCATTCTTCTCTGTTTTGCATTTAGAGCCTCATTCCTTGTCACTGGCTCAGTTATTCAGTGCCCTCCTGGGAAGAAGGAGGTTCACTGGGGTTCATTCTGTACACTCGGATTGCTTCATGTAGATAGCATAACCCAAAGGCCGGGCCACATGAATCCCTGGAAAAGATGGGAGATTCTGGGGAGGGGAAATGGAGGCAATAAGCACCCTGCTGTGCCACACTTGGCCCGTAGGGGGGGTGCTCTGGGTCAGCCACGCCGGTGACGGCACCGAAACCAGCAGTCAGATTTTTCAGCGGCGCTCAGGATACTGGGTGCTGAGCTCTTTTGGAAACGCGGAATCAATTGGGGGTGTTGAGCCCTTGAAAATCAGGCCCTGTGCTCTTGGGAAAACTTTTGGCCTGTGATCTCTCAAACTGGGTGTCCAAAACCGGCGGCTGCTTTGGAAAATATTGGCCTGGCTGGCTCAGAGGCAGGAATGGAAGGCAAGAGAGGCACATTTCAGTTGTTGGTGTGAGAGCGCCATGCCCAGCAGCAAAGAACACTTCATTTATCAGCGACTCTGATGCAGCTCTGAGAAATCCCTAGCAAAGGGGGCTGATGGGTTTGCCAGCTTTGGTAGGACGTGTTCCTGGAAGTTTCATCAGATGACATAATCTTTAATTAAAGATAAATCTTCGAGACTCCGGGACAATCTTGGTTGGCAACCCTAGGGGCTGATGGAAATGTTTCCTTAACCCCTGCAAGGGCTTGCGTGTCTGCAGACAGCAGGAGCCTGCTGTGGGGGAAAGAGAGGGCTCAGGTACAAGTGTCCCATAGCTGCCCAAAGCTCTCTGGGACTGTGATCCGGACACGTTCCCACAGGGTCCTCTCCACCCTCAGGCCGGTGTGACAGAGCAGTTTAGGGAAGGGGGGAGAGACTCTTATAGTGAACGCTGGACATTGCAGCTGGGTGACCCCACTGAATGCCTCTGAAGAGGGGGGCAGATTTGCATTATCTATCCTGCCCAGGCTGTGAGCATCCCTGAATTCCCAAGGGGATGTCCCTACAGTTACCACTAGCCAGGCGAGAGATACTGGACCATAGGTCAGGATACCTTCCCCACCCCACCACCACCACCACCACCACACACACACACACCTTGTTCCCTCTTGGATCTGAACATTACAGAGGCGGGCAATGTCATGTATCTTTTAAAAACCCTGCTACTACCCATCAACCCCACTCAATGAATCTCTTAACTCTTAGGTGGGTACCAGGGTACCCTAAGGGCTACAGCACCACCTAGTGGTCTGAAAATATCCCTGCAACAAACACTATAACTATTTGTTGCTTTTTACTATAACTGTAATAATCCTGTCTGAGGAAATAGGGCTATGGGGTGTTGTTAACGAGCAATTAGTAAACTCCAGTCATTATTCCGGTCTAAAGTTCTAGCAAAGCTGCCTCAGTGATAGCACCTTTATTTTTGCCTCATTATTCCTACCATCGAGATCAGAGCTAAGACCTGAATGGAAACGTAGGAACAGTGACTTGACTGTCAGTGTCTGCTAGCCAAGGAGTTCATAGCTGACTCCATCCAGGTGCGCAGAGCAGAGCAGGAAGTGATGACTGAGTCATATAAGCCCTGGGTTTGACATGCTCAGAGCCAGTTTAAATCCCATGGAAGGCAGCTCAGTCTTTTGTCCTTCTGACAGAAATGTATTGAATTCCAGGCACTTTGTGCATGGGTCTTTCTGATGAGACCTTCCAAACCAAGAGGGTCTGTGTGAACATTAGGGATCCCATGGTGGTTTTGTATAAACTAGGGACTTGCTCTCCTATCATTGGCTAACATTTCCCCTCCCCTCCACTGTTATGCTGGTGCCTGGATGTATATCAGCCACTGATTCTTTTTTTTTTTTTAAATGGAGATGTCCTATCTCCTAGAACTGGAAGGGACCTTGAAAGGTCATCGAGTCCAGCCCCCTGCCTTCATTAGCAGGACCAACTACTGATTTTGCCCCAGATCCCTAAGCGGCCCCCTTAAGGATTGAACTCACAACACTGGGTTTAGCAGGCCAATGCTCAAATCATTGAGCTATCCCTCCCCTGGATTCTGGGTGCCTCCGTTTGGTGTGATGGTTTTTGAGGGGGCGGTTGACCACCCACAGCTCCCGCTGACTTAATTTCAGCTTTTCTGAAAATCCAGCTCAAGGCATCTCGAGTTAGACACCAAAAATGAAGGCACCAAAAACCACTGGCCACTTTTGAAAATGTTGGTTGGAGCATTTGGGCACTTCGGCATCTTCAGGGATGAGCAAAAGTTAAAAACTCTTACAATGAGGATGACTTAGCGAAAAACAGATGGAAAGTGTAAAATTACCAGCGGCTTGGAAAACCCACTAGCTACTCAGTGCAGGCTTCCCAGGTTGACAGGGCTCCCAGGAAGAGCCCAAGGGAGACCTGCCTCCCCTCCCCAGACTGCCAGTGTGACAGAGATGGCAATTTCCTGCAACGTCCTGGACAAACCTTATTGAATTAAGGTTGAGTATTTTAGGAGTTAATTGTATTAATGCACATGTTTGTGTATAGTTGTGGGATTGCATGGGACTTCTTTAAGAGGGAGAGTGAACTAATATAATCCCTGGGAAGTGTTATGAGCTTCCCAGGACTCTTTGAAAACAATGGGCCAGACAAGACTGAATTTTTAGTTGAGTGGGTTTCCTAGGACATGCTTGGGAGGAGGGGAATGCAAATTTACCCACCTCCGGTCTCATCCTTTAGACCAGGGGTGGCCAACCTGAGCCTGAGAAAGAGCCAGAATTTACCAAGGTACATTGCCAAAGAGCCACAGTAATATGTCAGCAGCCCCCCAACAGCTCCTCCGTCCCCGCTCCCAGTGCCTCCTACCCACCGGCAGCCCTGCCGATCAGCGCCTCCCCCTCCCTCCCCGCACCTCCCGATCAGCTGTTTCGTGGCGTGCAGGAGGCTCTGGCGGGGAGGGGAGGGGAGGAGTGAGGAGACGGCAGGCTCAGGAGGGGGCGGGAAGGGGTGGAGTGGGGGCAGGGCCTGTGGCAGAGCCAGGGGCTGAGCAGTGAGCACCCCCCGGCACATTGGAAAGTTGGTGCCTGTAGCTCCAGCCCCGGAGTCGGTGCCTATACAAGGAGCCGCGTATTAACTTCTCCAGAGCCACAGGTTGGCCACCCCCTGCTTTAGAAGCTATACCATGAGGAAAACCCATTGTCTGGCTGCTGACCTATTCGTAGTCTCTGCAGATCAAAGACACAGAACTGGATAAAGCCGTGACTCAGAGATTCGGGGGGGGGATGCTTGTTCTGAGCTACCAGCTGTTATGAACTTGTGATCACAGAAGAACCCCTGGGTGGTGTTTGAAGGACCGTTCACTGCCAGAGCCCTTGTTGGAGCTGGGGTGATCTCTGGTGAGCTTAACAGGCGTGGAGGTTCTTCGGTTGTTTGAATACGTTTTCTCTGTAATGCTTTTACCGTATGAGTTGAAGTGCTTGCTTCGAAAGAGCTGTGTGGGAACTTGTAACTATGGTAATTACGTTCTGAGGAGAAAGCCAAGCAGGCCTGCTTAGGCAGTCTACATGGCTGGGGACCTCACAGTGTAGGCAGGGAGCTGAGCAGGCTGGAAATACCCCCGTCAGGAGGGAGAGAGGCGCGTCTCCATCCAAGCAAGGTGTCGGGTGGGGAGCCAGAAGCCTGAGTGTGGGTGCCCTTGCTGGACCACGAGGGGGGAAATACAGGTGCAGTTGCCTTGAACTCTGACAGCCAGGATAAAAATGTTTGCAGATGCTAACAGTCCAGTCTGAGGCCCTAATTTGGAGCTGGGTCGTGTGGAAGGACAGGGGCCAAAAGTGGATTCAGGATTCTGGATCCATCCTCTGGTGTAAACTAGAGCAGCCCCAGGGGCCTATCCAGCTGAGAGCATTTTGACCACCACCCCTCCTACCTCCCACAAACCCCATTGCCCCAAGACCCCCCTTGCACATTGGGGGGGATTCCCCGGTGAGTTAATCCTGCTGCTTCCTGGCCACTGTAGGCTCACGATCAGAGGGGCTGGAGCACAGCTCAGAATTGGGGTCTCCCCTGTGGCTCCAAAGAATCAGATGCAGCATAGGAGCAAGCTCTGTTCAGTGGCATGAAAGGGGGGGTCGCTAGCAACCCTAAGATCACGTTACTGTCCAAAAAGCATTTACCTACCGCTGATGCAAACAATGGGGGGGGGGGGCAAATGTGCCTGGAAGTTCCCAGGTGTGTGGAGCTGCAGGTGGGGGTGCAGAGGAGTGGGGGATGGGCTTCTGGAACTGGATGAGGAACAAGACATTTTCTGAGGTGAAGGAAAGTGGAGGTGGATTTTGCAGTTTGGGTGGGTAGAGAAGGTGGAATTAATTCAGGGAAATCCTATGGCCTGTGTTATACAGGTGGTCAGACTAGCTGATCACAATGGTCCCTTCTGGCCTTGGAATCTATGAATAGAAAAAAGAAACGTGGCGAAAACATTGATCCAGCTATATTTTTTTCCGGTTTGCTTGACTTTGTTCATTTGAGAGTAGTTTGGGGTATAATCAAGTATACCCTGATTCCATTAACCCCGAGTAACTTTACTCTTGTGGGTAGTTACATGCCTCAAGTTATTCACGAGCTGGTGTCCAGACGCGCTATGGGTTGGCCTGACTTCAGTGGGAGCAGAGTTAGGCCAGCGCCGGGCACTATTAAAAAACCCATCCTTGTGTATGCGTTTGCAGGATACAGACTTTTGTCAATTTCCCCTGTTTGTGTGGGTCATTCGCCCAGCAACAGAGCAGGGGAAAAATTTATTTCAAACAAGGGAATTGTGATTGTAGTAAACCCCATTGAAACTGGCACCTAAAGCTATTTTAATATCATGTTTGTAATTGATTAGATTTCAAGAGAGGAGATTTTAATGTTAAAAAAAAAAAAACAAAAACAGGAAAAACTCCCACAGGGACAAAAACCAGCAGGTGGTGCTGTTAGCTGAGATACAGAACTAGCGTCATGGGCTGTGAGATTTTGGAGTTTTCCATCCAGAGAATGACCAGTTTATGGAGTTGCGGCTAGCCAGAGCCGTTCAAGAGGGGACTTATTTTATTCCACTGATTATTTTAATAACAAAACGCAGCCTAATATCTCCCCAAACTCACCCCACTTACTAGAGGGCCCAGACTGAGTTTTTGGGAAAGTTTGAAGTTCTGCCCTGACAACTGATGCCAATTAAGAACGATTCAGTTTGGAACAAATTCCCTGGTTTTATTGTGTTTCTTTAGATACTTAATATTGTCAGATGCTACCAGCCTCCTCCATGTGCAGATGTTGACAATAGCTCCAGTGTAGCTTCTGGATTGAACTGTGTATTCATACAGAGCATTTATTTAGGTGTTTGGTCCTTACTTTTATTTCATGCCAAGGCCTTTGACAGACATGTTTAACGGGGAAGACATGTTACTACAATGGCCCCGCCATAGAATGTGTTCACACAGGATCACAGCCCGGATTTGCCGTCTCCAGAGCAAGACGCCACTCAGCAGGCTAATCTGCCTCGTGGCTGCCCTGGCATCATCTCCTCCAGCCCAGGCCTGCCGGTCACGCACTCACCTTGGCTTGCTTCTACCCCCAGAGAGACAGGCACTCGCACCCAAGTCACTTCACTTTAACCCTTTGGTGGCAGGACAAGGTGTACAAGTGCTGCCAGACTCTGAGAGAAGCAGGACCCTTAGGATGCTGTCAGCGACAGGGACCATCTGCCCAGGCTGGGGCAGTATTGCCAGGGGATAAGCTGCTTCTGCCGGTCAGATCTGCTCTTTAAGCGCCGACCTACGCAAGGCACGTGCTCAGACTTGGGCACACATACCTGCAGATCCAGCCCCCCCTGGCTCAAACACACATGCAGTTTCAAGGCGTGTGCGCTCACACCCCGAGATTCAGGTGCACACACACATGCAGGTGTCGATGCTGGTTCATAGACACACATACACACGGTGAGTACATGGTTTAATCTCTCTAATCACACACATTTGTGGGAAAGGCTCTGTCCTGTCTTGCATGTGGCCAGTGCATTATCAGCTGCACTTGCTGCTGATAGATGGATCTAATTTTTCAATAACAGTTTCTCAATGTGGGGCAGCTGCTCCATTCAGAGGTGATGGAGCTGGGGGGGCTGCCGCACCCCCTGGCTTGAAGTGGTTTCTGTCATATACAGGCTTTACAGTTTGGTTCAATGGCTCTCAGCCCCCTCCCCCCCACCCCACTATAAACATTGTTCCACCGCCCCAGCTCCATTCCTCTCCTTGTGTCCGCACAAAGCTGATGCCCTTGAAATGCCTGAAAGTGGAGTCGCATCAAGCCAAGACCTTGCAGTTGGCGCCTCTGTGTCATTCACTTGCTGACTCTCCCGCTCCTGTTTTTCCCTCCCCCGTCTCCCCTTTGACCCCCCCACTCCGATCTGCTCTCTCCCTGGTGTCCATCTCCTTAGTACCCCAATCTCGCCTCCTCCTGACCCCTCCCAAGCCCACTTTGGCCCTGCTGATTTGAGATGGGAAGTTGGTGGGTCTGAGTCTCCATTTCCCTGTCCCTTGGATGCTCGTTTCTCTCTGCGTAACGTGAGTGCAGGGTGCAAACTGCTGCCATCCTGAGCCGGTAGCATGTGAGGATCCCTTTGCTGTTTTGTAAGTGACCACCCGAGGGGCAGGGCGGGGAGAAATGAGGCCCCTTGACTTTTGCAAAGGCTAAAAGGGAGGGAATCATCCTAGATACCATTTCACTTCTGCTCCCGCGCTTCCTGCAGTGGCTGAAACTGCCTTTCACCTCATGAGGCCCCATGCGGCTACCTGACCTTATCTCCCCTTGCATTGCCTCGCCCTGTCCTTTCCCAGGGTAGAAAGGGTTTGCTGATCCCCCTGCCACTGTAATCTCTCCACTTGAGTCGGGTCACTTGGTGTTTAACCCCTTCCCTTCTGAGTCACCAAGCCTGTACCTCAGTGACCGTGCCTTTCTGGGAAAGGAATTAGCCATTCAAGTGGACAACGGGGTCCAGAACCAGAGCTTGTTTCCTGACTCCCCTTTGAGTTCCCTCCCCAAAAGTGAAAAGAGATCGGAACCGGTCAACCCACAGACATATCCCCACCCTGGGCCTGATCCTCCATTATTTACAATGAACATAAGAATGGCCGTACTGGGTCAGACCAAAGGTCCATCTAGCCCAGTATCCTGTCTACCGACAGTGGCCAATGCCAGGTGCCCCAGAGGGAGTGAACCTAACAGGCAATGATCAAGTGATCTCTCTCCTGCCTTCATCTCCATCTTCTGACAAACAGAGGCTAGGGACACCATTCCTTACCCATCCTGGCTAATAGCCATTAATGGACTTAACCTCCATGAATTTATCCAGTTCTCTTTTAAACGCTGTTATAGTCCTAGCCTTCACAACCTCCTCAGGCAAGGAGTTCCACAAGTTGACTGTGCGCTGTGTGAAGAAGAACTTCCTTTTATTTGTTTTAAACCTGCTGCCTATTAATTTCATTCAATGCCAACTGGGTGTCAAACGCTACCCAGCGCTGCCTCTACGCAGCAAGCCGCGCACAGGGAGGCGAGACAGGAGACAAACAGGAGTTCTCCTGATGGGCCATAAGGATGAACTTGTGTCACGATAGAGAAACATTTAAATGTATCTAGGCTTAGGGTTGTTTGGGTTTTTGAAGGATTATTTTGCTCATATTGAAACAAGGGCATGGGGGGCGGGGGGGGGAGACAGTGTGGAAATTGCTTAGACCCATTGGCATCCAGTTTGTGAGCTTCTCCAAGAGAAATGTCTTGCAGAGCCTTTGAACCAAGCAGGAATAGCTGGAGCTTTCTGTTTCCAAAGCGCAGCTAGGGAGCCCGGAGATGAGCGTGGCATTCTTGCGTGTGTAGGCCCGTCCCTTCTCCCAAGAAGACTTAAAAGCCTCACCTAAGGCCTTGATGGAGCCGTGCTACGATTCACTCCGGGAAGCCGAGCCAGAACATAGTTCCCTTTGGACGCTCTCCGACCAACCTGCCTCTTCCCACACCACCCTGCTTGAAAGTTATTTGATTGCGCGTGTTGTTCTGTACCATCCCAGCAGAGGAACCACCCACGTTCCACCTTCTGGGCCAGAAATGGTCACATTACCCACCTCTGCCAGCACATCGACCTTTCTTAGGTCGGGTGTATGCTAGCAGTGCTTTGCTGGCTGTGACAGGGTGGGGAGCCCGGGGCCAAGCCAATCCTGATTACAGAATGAGGCAATTTCCTATAAAGAGCAGAAGGAGGGTGCAGTCAGGGGGGAAAGGCTCAATAGCCGAGTCTGATTCACCGAGAAGAGGGAGGGGAAAAAGAGAAGGAAAAAGAAGAAGAAGATGGTGGTGCTAAGGGGAAAGCTTCGGTGGCTGTAGTGAGACTGCAGCGAATGAGAGAGGCTCCTGCAGGGAAGATCCTAAGACCAGAGGAACTGCTCCAGCTCGGAAGGGCCAGGAGTAGCTCGCTAAGCCACGAAGGACTCTGACTAGACCAGGGGAGTTTGAAACTGGAGGCTGGAGGGAAGACATCTGTGTTTAGCGTTGAACTTTAAGTTAATAAATCAGACCCCTCAGAAAGGCTGTTGTAAATGGACTGGAAAAACCCTGTGTGGAGTTTATTTGGGGATCCAAGAAGGGAAACTGAGATGAGGACTGTGCGCCGGGCTGCCCTGAGGCCAGCAGGAGGTGGCCATTTCTCTACACTGGTATTGTACACTGGTCTAGCTGTACCGACAACGCACTCCGAGTGTGTGTGCTGCACACTTCCGGTGTAGCTTATTCCACCACCGTCACTTCCGCTTGTGAGATGAGCTATACCAGTGAAAGCACAGGCTGCATCTGTTCTAGGAGCTTCTGCCAGCACAGCTCTCTCAGTTGGGGATCACAGCTCTGCCAATAGACATCTGCAGCGTACCCCCAGCCTTAGGTACGTATGTGTCCCCCTGCTTCGGCGCGCCTACGCTCTTTACTGTAGGTATCCCCCCCAGGGGGGCAGGGCAGTGCTGTTAGCCCATTGTACAGCTGGGGAGCTGAGGCACACATGGGCTATCCGACATTCCAAGGTCACACAGGGGGTCTGTGGTAGAGCAGGGAATTGAACCTGGCTGTCCCAAGGGCCAGGCTAGTGCCCGGACAATGAGCCATCTATCCTCTCCCACCTGAAATGACATTTGAAACATCATATCTGACATGAGATTTGCCCCCTGAAAAAGCAGCGTCAAGGTTCCTATGAAAGGCCTGTCTTGCTCCAGGGGGAGAAGGGCTGTGTGAGTCTCCCGCCTCGCCCCAAGAGCGAGAAAGGTTCTACCTACATGTCAAAGCACGTCCCTGCTCAAGGCTGCCTGCCTGCCCCTAGGGGACCACACGCTGGCCTTTCTCCCCCTCCCCGCTTTACAGCATCCAACCCCCCACAGCAGGCGAGGGGAGCAAAGCACAGGAGACCCCGCGCTTTCCGGCGGAGATCCCCCAACGGGCCCAGGAGGGAAGGAATCCAATCCGCCCAAGCTCCCAGCACAGAAAGGATGCGGGTGTGTACAAGGAGAGGGGTGGGTCTCAGTTTAGCCCTTTCCAAAATGAGCGAAGTTTCTCTCCCTGGCCGGGCAGCTCAGGCATCAGCGGCTGGGATATTTCTGACACATCTGCTCCTCTGAGGAGACTCCTCAGATTACTGCAGCTCAGACAAGATCCCGCACTGACCAAAGGCGGGGAGGGGGAGGTTGCGACAGAACCTGACTGGCAGCTCATGAGGATTTTGTTTTGCAAAGTACTCCGTGTATTTGCATTATTTCATGCTTCGTTTTGAGGCACTTCGGCCTCCAAACATACTTGTCCCGAGCAGCTCCTGTCGCGAGAAGCAGTATAAAGCAAAGTTCTACGGCAGCGGTTCTCACACTTTTTGTACTGGCGACCCCTTTCACGTAGCAAGCCTCTGAGTGCGACCCCCCTTATCAATTAAAAACAAATTGAACACAATTTTAAAGTGATATTTGTATGTTTGTTCATATCGCTTTTCATAGCAGACTTAATAGCTAGCTGGGAGGCACGTCCCCCACGTAATAACCTCATGAGCCCCTGAGAGGGGTCGTGAGCACCAGTTTGAGAACCCCTGTTCTATAGTGTTACTAAAAGCGCTCCCTCTAGGGCTGGTCCTGCTGCTTTAGTTGTGTAACAAATGCGGCATCCTAAAGAAAGGCTCTTTTGTGGGCCAGATTTCCCTGTTGCCAACACTCGTGACTTGATCGCCAAGCTGGCGATATTGGGTGTTTCTCTTCAAGTCCCAGCTCCGGTGAGCTCATGAGACCCTCAGCCTTCATTGAGGAAAAAAAAAAAAGTTTCTAGCTCTCATGGGTGTGGAGAAAAGTTTGAAAATGTGACCAGAGTGTGAACTAAAGGCTGAAAGCCAGTAAATTTAAAAATCCATATTTATCTGTTTGCTTAAAATTTTAAAGTCAATTTCATTATTTTTGGGGCCTGACTTGTCGTTTGGGGTTGGTGGTACTGAGATTTTTCAAAAGAGCTCAGGGCCAGGTTTTCACAAGCAAGGCCGGCTCCAGGCACCAGCGCAGCAAGCGTGTGCCTGGGGTGGCAAGCAATGGGGGGCAGCCTCTCGGTCACTGTGAGGGCGGCAGTGAGGCCGCCTTTGGCGGCGTGCCTGCGGGAGGTCCGCCAGTCCTGCGGATTTGGCGGTAATTCGGCAGCGGGGAGGCTGAAGGCGCGGCATCGGCGGACCTCCTGCAGGCACGCCACCAAAAGCCGCCTGACTGCCATGCTTGGGGCAGCAAAAGACATAGAGCCGCCCCTGTTCACAAGCGCCCTACACCCCATGTGCGCCCAGTGTCCTGAGCTCTTCTGAAAATCTGTCCACTTGTGTCGGTGCCTAAGCCATGTTGCCAGCTCTCCTGACTTTAATGCGAGCCCCACAATATGTGGTGTTTTTCTTAAAGCCCCAGCAGCTGGAGTCATGTTATTACATGAGAATTTCACCTTCCATTTAAAAGAAACAAGTAAGTTTCTAGCCCCTGTGGCTTCGGGAGTAAAGCTTGAAAATGTGACCCCTGACGGCTCAAAACCCAGAAGGTGAATAAATAGAAACCCACGCCCATTATTTTTGAAATCTAATGATTGGGGGGTGGGGGCTGACTTGTGTTTTTTTTAACACTGGGGTTTGGATCTTACCCTCGTATTTCCCACACTGAGAACAGAAAAGCCCAGAGAAACTGGAACGACCCAGGAGGCAAGTGGTGATGCTGTTTTTTTACAGTGTTACCAACTCTTAGGGTATGTCTACACTACAGGATTAATCCGAATTTATATAATTCGAATTTAGGAAACCGATTTTATAAATTCGAATGTATTCGGCCACACTAGGCACCATTAATTCGGTGGTGTGCGTCCAAGCTACCGTAGTAGCATCGATTTCCAGAGCGTTGCATTGTGGGTAGCCAATAACATCTAATTGCCAATAACATCGAATTGCGGCCACACTAACCTTAATTCGGATTAACAATACCGATTTTGACGCTACTCCTCTCGTCGAGGAGGAGTACAGAAATCGAATTAAAGGGCTCTTTAATTCGAATTAAATGGCTTCGTTGTGTGGACGGGTCAAGCGTTAATTCGAATTAAAGCAGCTAAATCTGAATTAAAGTCGTAGTGTAGACCAGGCCTTAGGAGCAATCACAAGCGGCGGGATTTTGGCTGGAGCTGGAGCCGCTCTGGCCATGTCAGGAGAAGCTCCAGCTCTCTAGCAAATTTGAGCCCTGTTGGGAGGGGGGTGCAGGAAAACCCCTTCTGATTGGCTGCTGAGCACCCGAACCCAACACCATTCTCACGGGAAGAGGAAGGAGCTAAAGAGCCCAACAGCTCAGGGTGGTCCTGCACCCCCCTTCCCCCACCCTTCCTGTGAGCAACAGGATGATTCCTCTGCTCCTCCCCCTCCCTCCCTGCAACCCCCAGCCTGGGAAGCTGCAGAGGAGGGTGAAAAACTCTGAGTTGCTTAGGGCGACCAGATGTCCCAATTTTATAGGGACAGTCCCGATATTTGGGGCCTATTACCCCCTACCCCGTCCCGATTTTTCACACTTGCTATCTGGTCACCCTAGAGTTGTTCCCCCAGTCTGGGAGGGGCAGCTTCCCCCATCCCCAGTCTGGAAGGAGGGGTAAAGAACCACAACAAGAGCAGAGGTGAGGTGGCCAGGGGCTGAACTGAGGTAGGGACTAGGCGGACAGCACTGATTTGGAGCCTGGGGCAGAAACAGCTGCAAGGCAAGGAACAGGCAGAGGTGGGGGTCAGAGCTCCTCTAGCAGGAAACAGATTCACTTACCCAATAAATGTGGGACAGTGGACAACACTAAGTGTCCCCCACACACTGGGGCAGGGTAGGGCGAGTCACCAATCAAAAGACAGATTAAAAAACAAACAAGCCCTAATATAATAGATACATTAAATCTCAATGATTTTTTTGGGCCAATCTGATGCTTTTGGAGGTCCGTCTCATGACTTTTGATCTTCTGAGGTTGCCGTTGCTGCAATTGTGAATGAAAATCATGGCTATTGGTTCTATTGGTATTAGGGCTCTCTAGGGGAGATGTTTTGGAAGTGCCCAAGAGATTTAGGAGCATGACTCCTACTGAAAGTCATGGCCTGTAGTGTCAAACTGAGGGAGTGCAGGGGCAAGGGTTTATGGGATTAATTCAGTTTCAGGAGCAGGAGCAGGAGAATCTGTTCCAGCTGGGAGGGAAGGTTAGACCTGAGCATTTCCAGAGAAATTCCACCCACCAGTGCTCACCAGCGGGGTATCAAATTAGTTAGTTCTCATACAGCCCTGCCTCAGTGGAGGGGACTGGAGCAGATGACCTATCGTGGTCCCTTCCAGTCCTACATTTCTATGATTCTATGCTGTCTGGAAAGAGTAGAGGTCATTGAATGTGTTATGTGCCTCCACAATGTTCTTTCATTAACCAACTCAGGCACATTATGAGATCGGGTGCCTGTAAGAGACAGGTATCTGTTGACACTATCCAGCCATCATGTTTTAGTTCTTCCAGGGGGTCTTTTCCATCCTGCTTTCATTGGAGCAAAGTCAAAGTGGATTCTCACAGGGAAGTTGATAGGCATTCAGAGCAAATGACCATACCACCGTAGAGACCATTGGGCAACCATTTGAGAGAGTGGGACCTGTTTAGTTAGAAGACGGATCTCTTCATTTGACTTGAATTTAAACCATTGGATGTGTTGGGTTGTGTCCTTGACTGTCTTGGCTAATACTCATTGATAGATGTATCCTCCATGAGCTTATCTAATTCTTTTTTGAACCCAGGTATACTTTTGGCCTTCACAACATTCCCTGGCAATGCATTCCACAGGTTGCCTGTGTGTTGTATGAAGAAGTACTTCCTTAGGTTTGTTTTAAACCTGCTGCCAATTGATGTCATCAGGTGACTCCTAGTTCTTGTGGTATGTGAAGGGGTAACACTTCCTTATTCACTTTGTCCACACCATTCAGGAGTTTATAGACCTCTATTATATACCCCCCACCCCCCAGTCACCTCTTTTCTAAGATGAACAGTCCCATTAATCTGAATGATATCCAACTTCTTTTCCTGACCACCGAAGCATTGTATATCCTCAGCTTCATTTCTCCACTTACCAGGGTGCTGCTTTGGGAAAGACTTTCTTGATGAAGCACCCCGTTACTGGAGACACTTTTGCAGTGCGGGCTTCAAGTTCTTTCCTAATGCTGTCCGCATCAGAGCCGAGATAGGTGAAATCACCAACCATCTCAGTTGGGTGGTTGCCCACCGAGATGCTAGAGTCTGCAGCAGGTATCAAAATTGCCAGCCAAAAGAATGCTGGTTTTGCCCCAGTTAATTTTCAGGATGACTTTTGCTGCTGAACTACTGCAACCAGCTTGCCCGTTGACTCGACAGCTAGCACTATGGGGTTGGCAAAATAGACATTGATAAGGTTCTTCTCATCCAGGTGTATATGCCTAAATTACATTTAATTAGCGTCCGGTCCAACACATAGTCTATGACAGCATCCAAGGGTTCTGAGGCGGCGACGCATCCTGTCGAATACTTGAGGTGTTTTTTTCCCCATTTCCAAGAGCACAGCTTGAGGCATCACCACCGAAGAGAGGGAGCATTTCACAGAGCTTGTCAGACATGCCTGCGAGTTTTCAGATCAGCCAGAGCGATGCCCTGTCAACAGAGACAAAGGCCGCTTAATTCCCACAAATGCAGTGTGAACGGGGCGCTTGAATTCTCATGCCTTTTCAATATGCAGGCATACTGTGAAGAATTGGAACAGCCAGGAGTGAAGCCAGCTTGTTATGGTCTTCTCTTGCTCCTTAAGATATCAGCAGCTCGGGCCTACAAGACAGAAGCAAAAACGTTCTCCGGGATGGATAGAAGATTAATACCGCGATAGTTACACGAGTCTCGTTTGCTACCTTTGTGTTTCCAAAGCAGTAAAAGAATACCTTTTTCTCAGTCGGACGGGACCGCCTTTCTTCTCTAGATAATATTGAACAGCATCTGCAGCTATGAAAGAATAGCCGGTTCAGCGCCTTTTAACAGTTCTGCAGGAAATCCAGATTCCTGCCACCTTATGTCTTTACGGCTCTATGGATTTTGTCAAGAGTGAATTTCCCAGGTATCAAATTGCAAGCATCAATGCCAGCAACAGAGCAAGCTCACTGGGTGTTTGTGCCCCTGGCAGGGGGACTTTTGTGGCCACATCCCCATGCTCCATGGAGGGGATAAAAAAAATGCCAATCCCATGGCCTTAAAACGGTTGGAAGGAGGAATGTCGAAGCAGCAGAGAGGGGCAGGAGAGGGTGCCATGTGGAAGTGCCGCCATAGGATCGGAGGGGAGTTATTCACACAGGAAACTCTATTGCTCAACCTCTGTCCCTTCCCACTCTTTGCAGAGACAATGCTTGGGGAGAAGAAAGGCGCCAGGCATTAGCCACTGCCAGACATGGCTAAAGGCCAAGGCAACTGATGACCAAAGCGAATTCAGAGGAGTTTCCCTGCCGTCAGCTGAGCTCCTTGGAATTATTACTCACAGTGGGGGGAGGGAGGGAGAACTGTGCAGCCTGGTGCAGACCCCCATGGTGTATTGTGTGTGTGGCATGGAAGCTGCTCCACACTCTGTTAAGTGAGAGTGTGGAGAGCACAGCCAATCCCCATTCGTGGGGCTATAAAAACGCAAATCTCTTGATTCAGTACAGAGAGTCAGCCTGCCCCCCACCCCACACACTTCTGCTTAGGGTGAGGCTGCTCTCAGAAATGTCCTCTCCTGGGTCCCATCCACAGCCCGGCTGGGGTGTACTCTCCAGGCCGGCCCTGCCAGAGGTGAATGAGGCCGAGTGGGCCCAATCAGCCAATTAAGCTGCAAATGGGAGATTTAGGCTGGAGAAAACTAATCGGGAGGAAGCTCACCTGGGAAGGAAGAGGCAGCAGGGCTTATATAAAAACAGGAACCTGGCAGCAGAGGGGGGTGCTGGGAAGTTGGCTGCATTTGTTCCCTGGGAGGGAGGGGTGTTTGGGGGCTGCAGAGACAAGTAGGCCACGGTTACTCCCTGGGAGGAGGGAGTTGAGAGGCTGGCAAACCCAGAGGAGTGGGGAGGGCCAGGCAGTAAGGAAGAAGCTCAGGGGAAGGCAGCAAGGTGTAGGGAACAGACCTTGGCTGCTGTTTAAAGTGCCCCTGAGCCGGAACCCGGAGTAGAGGGTGTCTCCAGGTTCCCCCTACCTGCCACCGCGGGAGCAGCCCCTGGGGCAGTGAATGAGAGGACTGCCTGAGATGGTTGGCAAGCAGGGTCTCTGCTACAGACTCCCGGAAGAGGAAACCAGACAGCGACCTGGCTGGAGAGCCGAGTCACAAAGAGCACCCTGTGATTCCCGGAGTGAGAGCGGGGCCGCAGGCTGAGACTGGCAGAGTCCTTGCTGGAAGGCGCATTGGCCTGGAAGGGCTAATCCCCAGAATGGCCAGGAGGAGGCGCTGTCCTGTGGTGAGTAGAGCACCCCGGTCGCAGAGACAGTTACAGCCAAACACAGTTTTGCATCCAGGCCCGACACAGAGGGAGGGCTGATCTAAAGCAGGATGGGGCCAGCCAGCATGAGCATTGAAACCAAATCCCTGCCCACAGTCACTGCGTTATGCTGGCCACAGCCAGGGCCGGAAAGAGACGTCAAGCATGGTGGTGCCAGCCTTGAGCAGACAGGGCCTGAAAGACACTGGGCCACATTCTGCATTGACTTCAATCCAGTGAAACTCTATTGACTTTAACAGGGGAGGACGGGATGAGCCACGTGGGATGCGGAAGGGATGTAAATGGTGCTGTGTGGTGCACTCTGCTCAGCGGGGGCAAGGGACTATAAAGGAATCTAAACTGGTGCAACGCACATGCCAAGGGACAGGACTAGAGGGAGGATTTTCTCTTAACTACCGGCTCACACTGCCTTGTTAGCTTCCCTGCTGGGCCTCTTTCTTCCAGCCTTGTGCCAGATAACAGTACACCAACTTGGACTCAGGGTCGTTAGATTCCCATATGCCTGCTTAGCTGGTGGAATGTACTCCCTCTCACTCATGGCTACTGACCAGGGCCCTGTAACTGAGTGCCACCAGGAAAATCCAGCCATGAAACGGTTACACCCTGCCAGACCCTCCTCTATAAGTGCTTGGAGGCAATGCCTGATTACAGCAGAGGTCAAGAGAGGCATCGGCATCGTGGCATCGTAGATAAAACACTGGACTGGGTGTCATATGTGGGTTCCATTCCTGGCTCTCCCACTGGCCTGCTGGGTAACCTTGGGCAAGTCACCTCCCAGCTCCGTGCCTCAGTTTCCCCTCTCACCTTTTGTCTGTCTTGTCTATTTGGAGTGTAAGCTGTCTGGGGAAGGGACTGTTCCACACTATGTACGTACAGCACCTAACACAATAGAGTCCTGATCTCAGTCGGGGTCTCTATGTAATAAAACATAGAGGCTCAGGCCAGCGCTCTGTTTAAAATTTTGTTTATTGTGGAAAATGTGACTTTGAGTACCCTGCAAAGCGACAGAAACGATGATACCCCTCTGAGCAAGCCCAGATCCTCCTGCCCCAACCCAGCTTGGGCAACCCCCCCTAGGACCAGCAGACTCTAGGGGCGGGGGAAGAGGACAGAGAAAAGCCGCAGGCAACTTTCAGGGCCCAGGGGATATTTAAAAAGGCTCATCAGCAGAGGACAGAGCCAGAGGGGCAGGCATCAAATATTCCAATGAGCGGCTGAGAGGTGGCAGCTAGCAAATCCTGGGCTTAAAAGGAATCTGCAGTATTTGCACTCGCAGGCTTGCCTATAAAAAGACACTTTCCCCCCTGGGTATTGGGGCAGATTTATCAGCCGGCCTGTTCCTATTTTCCTGCCATTTGTATTTTTCTTTTTTGATGATCTTTTAGGAAGCAGCCCTGATCCACCCCAGCCAATGAACCAGGTGCCCCTTTCCAATGGGGGGGTGATGGCTGCTGGCTTCTCGGTGCTCCGGGAACTGATGACAATGGGCAATTGTTGAGCAGGCCCCTCTCTTTGGAGTTTCTTCCTTTTATAGTAAGTAGCAGTTGCTCCTGCAGCTGGCCTGCCCCTCTGGTGTGAGCACCGGGCTGGGTATATAAGGGGAAGGAGCAGACTTTGCCTTTTGTCCCTCGGTCTGTTGCCTTGTGGGGTGGGAAGACCCTTCTCAGCTCCTTTGCAAAGAACCCGGCACCATGGCCCCCAAGAAACCTGAACCAAAGAAAGAGGCAGCCAAGCCTGCTCCTGCGCCAGCACCAGCAGCAGCGCCAGCACCGGCACCAGAACCACCAAAGGAACCCACCTTCGATCCCAAGAGCGTAACGGTAAGTAAGGAAATTAGCCAGGCTCCTGCCCACTTCCTTTCAGGGACCTGCCAAGTGCTTGGCAATCCAGTGTGCCATGTGAATCATGCCAGCCATGCTGCCGTCCCTTGTAGCCAGAACTAGAGGGGGAAATATTTGGAGTCCATGCTGGTGCAGGGAGTTGGGGATGGGAATCTCCTGCCACTCCCTAAACCGTCTTGCTGGAGAAGGGATGCACTTTAGCCCCGGTTCTTAAGGTTATTTCTGGGGAGCAAATGGCTTGCACCAATGGAATGGATTCCTCCCCCGAAATCTTCCCATGGGGATAGTATCCCCCCATTCAACCCTGTAGGGGGGATCCCTAAATAACTAGTGGACAAATCCTGAGAGGTGCTTAACACCCGGAACTGCCATCAAAGTCAATGGGCTCCTTTTCTCTTGCTAGCCCCTGGATCTCACTGTCTGAAGCAGAGTTCAGTTCTGTCTTGTTGCTGAGTCTGGAGAGGAGGGAGGGAGCAAGCAGGTGTGTGTGTGTGGGGGGGGGAACATTCCTTTCATTCCATCCCTGCTTTAATGTAGCGGTTCTTTTGTGAGTGTCTCTCCCCCCCACCCCACTCCACCCCGGGCTGCCGCACAGGCAAACGGGTTGCTTCTTCTGCACCTTCTTATTGACAAAGAGAGGCATAGAAACATAACTGACCCAAAATTCAACCCTAGACATTCCTTTGGAGTTTTAAAAAAGCTTGGGATTTTTAGTCTTAAAACTCCATGTGATCTTCCCAAAGCACTTTGCAGATCTCTGTCACACACACAGTAAAAATGCAGCCACCTCTGGGGCAGAGCATGGGCAACTTGTACACAACAGGCTGGAGAGGCAATGACATACAGTCAAGCCCCCACTCTCATGCAGGACCTAGGATTTTATCGTTTGATCCGAAGGACTCTCACGCAACAGGACTCAATCTTGCTATGGAGGAGGGAGGAAAGTCTGAACTGACCCTGGAGGGATTTGAAATTGGGGCAGGAGGGAGTCTAGGAGTTTCAAATCAGCGGTGTTAGTGTCTGTGTACACAGTGCTGTCCTGTCTGTACTTGTGCCCAACCTCTGTGCGTTACCCTTCAGCCACTAGGGACTTCCCAGCTTCGGCCAGGGCAGGAAGCACAGATCCCCTACTCTACTGCCTATGCTCCTAGCACCTAAGTTATTCCCAGTGGCCGTTCTCTCCCAATCCTGCCAGAACCAGGAATTCTTGGGGAAGCCACATGGGACCTGCGCCATGGTTTCCATCCCTGATTTCCAGACCAAAGAGGTTCCGATGGTTTGTGATGAACAGCTGCACTCTTTGGAGGTGCTGCCCTTTAGAATTCCCAACGGGGCAGCTGTTTTCGACTGCAGACACCTAGGGCTGGATCCTGGCCCAGTATCTGGCTGCTTGAGAAAGGTAGTGTAACCCACCCACCTGCTGGGTGGGGTGTGCTGTCCCATCTAGGGGCACCGAGATCACTTAGAGAGAGAGTTAAAAGGAGTCTGCTCTACAGTCTTCGCTAACAGCCGGTTGGCTTTTAGTTCATGCAGTAGAAGCTCATGCACTAAGCTCCAGCAGTCCCCAGTTCGATCCTGCCCACTAGGGTGACCAGGTGTCCTGATTTTATAGGGACAGTCCCGATTTTTGGGTCTTTTTCTTATAGAGGCTCCTATTACCCCTCACCCCCTGTCCCGATTGTTCACATTTGCCGTCTGGTCACTCTACTGCCCGCCAACAACTGGGGTCTGTTGGACTTACAGTAGCATTGCTCAAAACATCTCGATAGGGGCATCTGGTCACCCTACATCTGGAAAGCCGGTGGATCCTGCCCCCCGAGGATTCCCCCTGCCTGGGATCCTCTAGCATTATATGGTCACTTTAGCAAACTCCCAGTCTCCAACCAGGGCCGGCTCCAGGGTTTTTGCCACCCCAAGCGGCGAGGGGGGAAAAAAAAAAAGCCGCGTTCGCGATCGGCGGCAGTTCCACCACGCCGCTTTCTTATTCGGCGGCAGGTCCTTCCCTCCAAGAGGGACCGAGGGACCCGCCGCCGAATTGCCGCCGAAGAGCCCGACGTGCCGCCCCTTCCCCTTGGCCGCCCCAAGCACCTGCTTGCTCAGCTGGTGCCTGGAGCTGGCCCTGTCTCCAACTCCCAGTCTCCAAAGCAAGGGATAAAAGGGGTGTCCCCTGCTAGAAGAGCTTGGTGGGGCAATGGGCAGCCAGACATAAATTAGATCATCCCTGAAACTAACTTACAGCTGGATCTGAGCCTGTCCTCTGCCGGCCCCAGAATCAGGGGAATGGCATGGTGCTGTAGATGAGACTTGAACTCATAACCTCAACATTACTCCACCCACTATTGCTTTATAGGGCCTGTATGCTAACCAATTGCACCCTGCCCTGGAGTCCACCATCGCAGATTTGCACTGAGTGTCACTGGAATGCAATGCAGGATCTGGGCCCTAAGATCCACTTGCAAAATATGCTTGTGGCCAGGCTTATGAGCAAAATGTGCATTGGTACGTGCAAGACAGCTTACCTGCATACACTGTTCCAATGTACAAGTACCTGCCTGCAAGTGCAAGGACCCTGTTTGCATGCACAAAGGTGCTTTGCACCCACAGCTACCTTTTTGCATGTGCACTGGGTATCTATCTGCATGCGCAGTGGCCCATTTTGCACACCGAGATGCCCTGTTTTGCACACACAATGACCTGTTTGCTTTGGGAGCGCAGCAGATCTCTTTATTCCCTGTGCCTCCCTCTGACTGAAGATGAGTCACAAACCGTTGCACAGCTACATAATAGATAGTTACCCTAATGTAAATGGGCGTAAGAATCGTAGGGGGAAGGAAGGAATGTGCCAAAAATGTTTGGAAAAATGATGGATTGCAGCTGGCCTATTGCTTTTAAGACATTTTTAGAAAACGTTCAACTAGAATAAGTGCTTCTGGATTTTGTTTTTTAAGAAGCAGCAGGCAGATTTTTCTGAGTAACAGAAACCGAGCCAGGGAGGCAGGGCAGAAAACCGGAGCTCACTTCCCTCTGTGAAACGCTTTTCTGCCTCCCTGGATGAAAAGGGCTGCAGTCAGCATCTTGCACTCAGGGGGCCACGCTGAATTAAAAGGCAATGAATTTAGAATGGATCAAGTGATGCCCTTTGCATAATTAACCTGTGGAACTCGCTGCTGCAGGATATTTCTGGAGGCAAATAGCTTGGTCGGAGCCAAAACGCATTACATGAACATGACTTGTACCTCCAGTGGGCCCAATCCTGCTCCCATTGAAGACAATTCCCGTTGACTGTAATGGTGCTGGATCAGGCCCTGTGACATAAAACAGAATAGGCTATAGGAGTTCTCAAGCTTCAGGGCCATAAACTGATCAGAAAGAAATTGCCCCCCTCTGGGATACTACTGCATAGCTGGGTGCATTTTCGGCTTTTACACCTTCCTTTGCAGCATCTGGTATTTAGGCACTTCAGGAGAATGGAGCTCAGACTAGGTGGGTGTAGCAACTCCTGTTCCTTGCATCAGACTTCACCTGAAGGTAGAGTCCAGTGTGAACAAGAAGCTTCAGTGATCCGGTGTGGAAAAGGCAGCCCATGACCAGAGCGGGAGTTGTTCTGGGATTTCTCCCTCCCTCCTGGGGGTAGATGTACATGTTTTACTCTCCGCTGCTGCTCCGATTATGATGCCCTACATTGCCCTAGTAGCCAGCGGCGTCGGGGGGCGGATGCGGTGTAATACAGCCTTGATATACTGCAGTGTTTGCGATGGGAAATCTTCACCCCTCTCCGTTTGGCCCTAGTGGAAACAACCTCTAGCTCAAACTGGAACTGCAAAGTCGTCAGCTTCTCCTTCCGCTGAGGGTGGCTTTTTGGTCACATGGAAAGATGTCACCACAGAGGACTCTTGCAATCTGGCTCTCGGGTACACAGGGACATTTGAGCACTTTATGCTGCAAATCTAACAAACGAAGGCCCTGATTCAGGAAAGCCTCCCGCGTTAGGACTGCACTTAAACAGGTGCATTATCTTAAGCACATGCTTAAATCCCATTGAAGTCAGTGGGACTTAGGCTAGGTGACCAGCAAATGTGAAAAATAGAGACAGGGGGTGGGGGGTAATAGGAGCCTATATAAGAAAAAAGCCCCAAATAGCGGGACTGTCCCTATAAAATCGGGACATCGGGTCACCCTAACTTAGGCACATGCCTACAATTAAGGGTTTTCCTGAATCGGGGCTAAAGCAGAGTGAGCCTGGATTGGTACTTGGGGGGGAGGCCTTTGAGCAACAGGAGGTGCTGCAGAGATGCTGGTGATCCAGGAGGTGGCGCTCTTCCCCCTTAGCCCAGAGTGAACCAATACCCCAGTGCGGTGCTAGGGGAACAATTTGGAGGAGGATTAGAGCCAGGTCCTGACACGTGTGGCCTGTGATAACCCCATTGCACTTTTTGCAGGAGGACGAGTGTTTAATACTCACACAAAACAGGTTGCTGACTCCTGTGCTCGTAGCAAAATCCAGCTGCTCCCCACATCGCCCCCGGCTATAAACCCCAGCCTCGTGCAGCACCTGAGCATAATGCACAAAGAAGAGGCTGCTCCTCTGAACCTGCCCCTGCTCAGCTCCCCCTCTGGGCGATTCCCCCAAGGGTTCCCAGCCAGCACTGCGCCAGCAGGAAGAAGCAGGGTGCAGGAACAGAGCCCTGGGGGTGATCTGTGATGCCCTGTGTCCACTTTATGCTGGTGCAATGCAAAGCTCCCATAAAGGCCCGTAGCCCTCCTAGAGCAGGGTTCCTCCCTGCTAGGCAGTGTGGCCTGAGCACGAGTGGGCATGGCCAGGGCAGTGCTCTACCCCAGATGTTCAACAGGGCTGTTGCAGTTGAGGTGCTGTTTGGGGCACCCCTCCAGAATGCTGGACACAGCCCTGGTGCAGGAATGAACTGATGGATTCCCCCCTCTCCTGCAACCTGGGGCGGGGCCAGTACACTTAATCCAGCTGCTGGCGTGCATCATTACGAGTGGATGGGCTGGGCCAGCCGCGGTCATCTTCTGCCTCACATAGAGTCCTCACTGGGGTGGCATTGGTAGGGTCCCTCAGAGCAGTGAGTGGGTCTTGGAATTACACCCCACTGATGCATAAGGCAGCTCCCCCACCCTCTTTCTGAACTATCATTCCAGGCACTCTGCAAACTCAGGCAGATGTCAATGCAGTGGCTACATACCAGTCACGTTTTCCAGCTTCCCTTTGCAACCGGAAAAGCTGGAAACTATTTTTTCCCCCTCAAATGAAAGCTGAGATTCTGATGTAATCGCATGATTCCAGGAGTTGAGGGGTAGTGCCCAGTGACTTAACCTGGTCCTCACTGGAATATATGCCAGCATTTGGATTTGGTGAGATGGCCAGGCCTGCACAGCCCTGGGGGGGTTCTGTCCAGTTGTCCCAACAGCATGAAACAGATTTTCTGCTGCCAGCTGTCTCAGTCCTAAAGTATTTCGGCGCCTGCAGCGTCTCATCCTGAGTCAATTTCCTGGATGAGAACATCTTCTATTCGGTCTCCTCTCTCTGTTGTTCTCCGAGGGGAGGTCACTTTTTCCGTGGCTCTTCTGGATACAGTTACATTTCTAAGCCAGTGTTGTAGTCAGAGGGTTAATAATAGCATGCTCGGCATGGAGACGGTTTAACCAGTTGACCCCCTGACTTTAGGACTGAGCCTGGAAACGACATCCTTTCTCCCAAGAGGGACAGCACAGCCAGCCCCCCTGCTGCCCGCAAACTCCCAGGCCCAGCTGATCTCGCCAAGAATTTGCTACTGCCTCTGGGTCCTTGTTGACGGAATGAGGCTCATTACTACAGCTCCACCTCTTCCGAAGGGACAAATGTTCTTGCTCATTGTGGTTCAGTACGTAGCCACCTGTTTCCAACTGGTGCCATCGTCTTGGGAACCCTTGGGTGGGGAGAAGAGACGAGTACTCAAAGCTGAGTAAAGGAGGTACTTTCCCTTAAACAGCATGCTGCTAACCTGTGGAACTCATTGCCACATGATATTATTGAGGGCAGGAGTTCAGTAGAATTCAGAAAAGAAATAGGCGTTGCTATGGCTTACAAGAGCATCCACAGTTATATCAGATTTTTTTTTGTAAAGCTTCCTGCTTCAGGGCATGAGCCAACCTCTGCCTGCCTGGGTTTGGAAAGGAACTTCGCCTATGGGCAGATTATGCCATAATTGTCCATGGTGGGTTGCTTATGTCTTCCCTTAAAGCAGTTGATTCTGGCCGTTGCTGGACTAGAGGGAGCAGGGGTCTGATCCAGTCTGGCAATCCTACGTTCCTGTGCATCGATTCCCTCTTGGTGGCAGGGGTGGCGACTTGCTTGCATTTCCAGGGTGAGACCAGTCAAAGGCGCTGTCAACTGCTCGCCCGCCAAACGTGCAAGGCAAACAGATTCTGCATGCCAGCCTCTTCCCATCATCCTCCCGGTTGGGGAAGGCGAGAGAGGATGGTGGGATGAGAGGCAAATGGAAAAGCGAGAAACCACTGAAGGTTAAAACCAGAGAAGGGGAGAAAAGGCAAACCAGGAAAGAGAAATTGGGACATAGGTCTTAGTGATGGGAACTGGTTGTGCAGAATTGCAGGCCCACTGCTGTCAGTCAGCCGACATGAAAGAACATGTGGCTCATGGGACACCAGTATGTGCATTAGTGCACTATTGCCTCCTTGCACTAGTGCCTAGGCAGGCCCTTGCACTAAATAGCACGTTTCATCCACAGATCTCAGTACACTTTACAAAACTGAATAAACAAGCACGATCCCCATTTTACAGACCAAGACAGGGAGGCAGAGAGAGCGGAAATGCCCAAGGTTACACAGAGAGTCATGAGAGACCAGGACATAGAATCCCAATTTCCCTCTCACTCAGCCCTGGGCTCAGTCCACAGCTAACACTCATGAAAGGACAGCAAGCCACCAGCTTCCCTGGGGAGGTGGCCCTAGGATACGTACTTTGGACTAGGGCTGGTCGGAAACTTTCCACGGAAACTTTTATGTTTGTTTGTTTGTTTTTTGGTGGAAAACGATTTTCAACAAAATGGATGGCTGCTTTCCTCCAGAATATTTGGGGTTTTTTGTTTGTTTATTTTCTGGAAAACCCGAAAACCAAACAAAAATTGCCCCAAATATTTGGGTTTTGGTTGCAAAAAAAAACAACATGTGGGGTTTGTTTTATTTTTTTGGTGAAAAGTCAAAATTTTTCAGTGTGTGTGGGGCGGGGGCAAATCCTATTTCCTGATCGGCTCCAGTTCTGCAGCTCTACAAGACGCTCCTAGCAGCATTGTCAGCTGGCCGCTGAGCGTTTGGGCCAGTGTGTGGCCTCCCCAGTCCCTTTTCTTCAGTGGATACTGGATCAGCCACTGGCTCCCTCTCTGCTGATCCCTGGCCAGCCACAATGACAACTGGATTTTTTTTAAAACAGATGTGTTGGTTTAGCCTCCCCTGTCCCTGAAGAGATGATGGTGCAGCCCAGTAACCCTTCCGTGGGACTCTCCTACCCCATGCTATGGAGGGCATGGAATGGAGCGCCCTCACTGGCTGATCATTGCTCATGGCTTTAGAAACCCAGATGTTTGGATGCCAGTGAAAATACTCAGTCCCACTGGGCACCTCTAGTAAAGGTTTCATTGAGATGGAATGAGCCCGTTGGGTTATGAAATTAAAATATTTATTAGAAAGAGCTGAACAGCTCGGCAGCTGGTTATGCCGGAACCCACCACACTCTGTATGTTCTTGGGACCCAAGCAGCGCCATGTATTCAGTGAACCTGCCCTGGTAAATACTGTTGCACAGTATCAGCAGCTAGACAAGGGCCTTTCCCTTACAGACACCATGGGACAGAGATTCTGCTATAGGGTGACCAGATGTTCCGATTTTATAGGGAGAGTCCTGATATTTGGGGCTTTGTCTTATATAGGCGCCTATTACCTCCCACCCCATGTCCCGATTTTTCACACTTGCTGTCTGGTCACCCTACTCTGCTATCTCGAGCTATGTCGTGCTTTCTTTAAACCAGTGCAAAGTGGGTGTTAAGTGCGATGGTGGCATTTTATGCCTGGTGTCTGTGACGAGAGGAGGTGCAGGGCAACAGAATCAGGCCTTAAAAGTTTTAAAACTTTTTCACTCCCTTTTTGTACCCAAATTGTGGGGTGGGGAAGGGGTAAAATTAGGATTACCATTCGTCTGGATTCCCCCGGACATGTCCGGCTTTTTGAGCTAAAAATAGCGTCCGGGGGGAATTTGTAAATGTCCGGTTTGTGCCACGGCTGAATTTGATCCTGTCCAGACTTCCAAGTACTGTTTCCATGACTGGGTCCAAATCCCTGGTGTGACTCTGTTGACTTTAATGGGAGCTGCTGGACCTTAGCACCTCTGGAAATGAGATCCAGAGTTTCAAAAGAGCTCGGCACCCGACATGCATCCACTCTGCTGAGCTGTTATGAAAATCGTGACCCAGAGCATTTCCCGCTGGTCACCCAGCAATTGAAGAAGCGAAAATCTGGGTGGTCGCTTCTGAAGTCTGGGTGCAACTGATTAAGCCTGGGTGCTGGGTATTATTATCCACACTTTACAGATGGTGGAAGCAGACGCACAGAGTGGGGAAGTGCCTTGCCCAAGGTCACCCAGCAAGTCAAGGTCAGAACCAGGAATAGGCCTCGGGATTCTTTACAGCCTCCCTTTCACCCATTGCCCAGCCTGGCTACTGGATTGTAATGTACAAAAATCTCTCGGTCAAAACCATTTGTCAAACCGTTCACAGATTCTCTCTGGAAGTCTGCCCTGAGGGACAGGCACCACATCCTGTTCCCGGATGTTCTGTGGCTTTAGTATTGCCATTCCCAACGATTTAAAAATCCTGAGCCAGGCCCCCCCAAAATAATGAGATTTACATAAAAATCATGGGATTTAAATAAAATAAAAAAGGAGGGTCTTTTTCTTTGTTTTCTGATTTGGGGACCTTAAGGCAACACTGAGGTCACATTTTCTGGCTTTTCCCCACAAACATGATGGCTAGAAACTCACCCTTTTTTAATCAAAGCTGAGATTGTCCTCTGTACACATGCTTCCAGGAGCTGGGGCTTTAAGGAAAACACCAGCTCCCACAAGACTTCTTTTAAAATCACAAGCGTTGGCAGCACTGTGGCTACTGATTTTTATACATTTGTTTGAAAAATTCCTTGGCTTACATTTTCAAAAGGGCCCGATGATTTTGAGTTGCCTCCATTTCAGGGGCCCAACTCGAGATGCCTTCAAGGGGCCTGATTTTTAGAGGACACGTGCTCCGCACTTTCTGAAAAAGCCGGCCCCTTTCAGACGTCTCCAGTCTGGCACCCCCAAAGATTGAGGCAGCCAAAGGCTCTTACTTGTCGCTTTAGAAAATGTAGGTCTCTGACTCCTCACATTTGGCTGCTGTGATTTCTCACAGAAGCCTGACCCTCTAGTTTGCCAGATCCTAGGTGCCAGCAGTCATTTAACAAACACTGGGGAGAGGAATTTGATTGTGTTTGGGACAGATGGTTTCAATGTACTGAGATTGGTGCCCAGGCTGGGCCCCATAGTCCCAGTAGCAGATTACACCTGGTTTACCCTGATAAACCAGGTACCTCACATGAGAATTACAGCAGGAGTCGGTGTTTTACTTTCCCACCTCCCTGAAGGAGGAGAAAAGGTCTCTGGGTTTATCTAGGACGGAGCATGATTAAGCCCCACTCTAGCTGGGCAGCAGGTCTCAGTTTCCTGCATTCCAGTGTTGGGGGGAGGGATAGCTCAGTGGTTTGAGCATTGGCCTGCTAAACCCAGGGTTGTGAGTTCAATTCTTGAGGGGGGGGGCCCTTAGGGATCTGGGGCAAAATCAGTACTTGGTCCTGCTAGTGAAGGCAGGGGGCTGGACTTGATGACCTTTCAAGGTCCCTTCCAGTTCTAGGAAACAGGATATCTCCATTCATTCAGTGATCTCACTCAGAGCTAGGTGTAAGCAATTACTTAGGGCCCTAAACAACTCAAGGGAGCCCCCTGTTAATTATTAGTATGTGTTGGGGGGGCAAAATATTCCTGCTTAGGGGCCCCCAATGGGCTAGCCCTGGCACTGATCTTGCTCCAGTGAAACATTTTTAGGACATTTTGAAATTATAACAAGAAGCAGACCCTGCCACCTGCCCACCCTGGCTCTCACCCACGCCTACAGTTCAATGGTTTGATTAGACGGGACCATGATGTCCTGGCTCCCAACTCTCACCTGCTGCTATGCCGAAGAGCCACAAGGTGCTGAGGCCCCTCGACGACTTCTATTGCAACAGAGAGCTCTCGGCCCTGGCCAGGATTACGCCCCAAGCACGTTACCGGGTGCTTCTCGGGTCCTGTCCCCAGACAGGGAAATGGGGCTCAGAGGAGGAGTTCTTCCTGCTGCTGGGGGGCCTGGTTTGTTTTGCCGAGTTCCTGCTCTGCTCCACGGGGTGGGGGGGGGGGGGTGGCTAGTGCCTGCGGCTGGCGCTGGCTGTGATGTTCATGCAGCACAAAAGGGCAGGAATTGGGCTCTAAAGGCTCTGCTCTGTTTTCTTTTCCCTTTAGATTGACTTCAGTGCTGACCAGATTGAAGGTAAGTGCCGGGCATCTTGCAAACCAGCGGTTGCTGCCTTTGCTGCATTGCCGCTGGATTGGGAGGGGTAGAGCCCAGTAAGCCTGACTCTTAGCCCTTGGCTTTAATCACAAGACTGCAGAGGTGGCAGTAGAAACCAGGAGTCCGGACTCTGACCTGCTTGTTCTAGCCACTGGCCGACACTGCCTTGCAGACTGGAGACTAGAAGAGCAGTCCTGACTCCTAGGCCTTCTCCGACTATAATAATTAGGCCACTCTCCCCCCTCATGCTAGAAATGGAACCCAAGAGTCCTGATCCCCAGCTGTCCATGCTGTAACCCAGTGGTCCCCAAACTCTTCACAGTTACGCTCCCCCTCACCCCTGTCCGTGCCCCCCCGGCTCCAGGGATGGGGGCGCAGATGGGAGTAAGGGGGCCAAGGCTGGGGGAGGGTCTGGGGCTGGGAACAGAGCCATGGCCCGAGGCCAAGGCTGGGGGAGAGTCTGGGGCTGGGAACAGAGCCATGGCCCAAGGCCAAGGCTGGGGGCAAGGCTAGCGCTGGGGCCGGGAGCCAGGGCTGGAGCGGAGCTGAGGGCTGAGCAGGGCTGGGTGGTGCTCCCTCCTCGTCCCCTGGGGGGGGCTGGCCCAGGTCCCGCCATGCCACCCCAAATGTTCCTTCCACTCCCCGGGTTGGGGACCTCTGCTCTAATCACTAAATTACACTCCCTCCAGGCATTGGTTCGTGCCATTTTATAGTGGCTAGAAGGTGCATATCAAATCAGAACGCAAAGTCATTGATTGAATGCACAAGCTGGTACTCCACTGTAATACTAACAGCACACATGGCGCTACAGGTGGTGAGGAGGGTGGGATGGGGCGAGCCCTGTGGAGCACTTAGAAGAGAGACTTGAGCAGAGCAAGTGGCAGCGGCAGGGGAGATGGGAAGGGATGGAGACAAGAGTGGTGGACATATAAATAGAAGCATAAGAGGAACATGAACGGGGGCCAGGCCAGGGATTCAGTAAGGACTCAAACTCCTAAAGCAGCAGAAGGAATATATGGAACCCAGTTCCCTGCTCTACTCTGCTGATGGGGGGGCCACCAAAAATGGAGGGGAAGCAAGTGGGTACTACCAAGAGAAAAGCATTTTTGGTTCACGCTGAAAGATGCAGCCTTGGCTTGAAATCAGGGATTCCCTCTGAACGAGCAGATCCCAGCCACATAGAGAGATGTCCCCATAGTGATAGGGGTGGGCTGTGGTTATGGTTACACTTCTGATGGGCTTTATTAACCCCTCTGGATACAGCCAAAATCTGGGTTCAAATTCTGGCTGGTGGAAGTACTGTAAGAAGATCAGGTCTCAGGCTGAGTCTTACAAATGGTCCCTATGATGCAAAAAAAAAAAAAAAAAAAAAATGACAGTGAAAAATGTAAACGCCACCAATACCGTGGTGTTTGGGTTTCACCAATAGTGAGATAGATGAATGCACAGCCTTACGTTCTTCCAATGTGCTTCTGGATGGAATCCAATCTGACCCGATGTTTTCCATTATTTTCCCTGTAGAGGCCCACAGAGAGGGTACAAACCACAATGAATCCAAGACACAATTTCTAAATTAATCATACACTCATCTTGGGGAGACAGGACTAGAACTCTTCTCCGTCTGTTCCAAATAGACAGGTGTTGGCCGCAGGAGCTAAAGGAGAATGCCCTTAGCTGACCCTAGTAGCAGTTCCCTTAGATAGTCTCTGTGGGCCCAGCCACTAAAGGGTGACATCACTCGCTCACTCACATGCACAAAGCCAGGGCAGCACAACACCACTGGCAGAGAAGTAGCTATTGTGATGTCACACCCAGGGGCAGCAGCTCCAGGGTTGCCTGCCCCACACCATGTAGGAAAGGAAAGGTGGATGGTATGAAGAAGCAGCATCAAGCTCACACGTGTGCAGGATTTGGATTGCGAGGGATTGACACACAGTTTGGCAGGGGATCCTAGGCTGACAGAACCAAGCCATGGGCATTTATAGTCCAGATCCTAAGCAAGGCAAAGCACTGCAGTTGGTATGAAGATGCCAAGTAATAAACCAAACAAACTAAAAATCCTGCCTAAGGATTTTGACCAAACCAAGGAAACCACATCTTGGGCCTCTATGCCTCAGTCACCACATGGAGACCCCGAGCATCCGATCCCACGTGGCAGCAGAAACAGCGGCGATGCCTCCTTGAGAGCGTTATTGCTCGAAATCAAGAAGAAAACAGACAAGAACCTAGAGATCGTGACAGCCTTTGATGGTAAAATCGTGGCTCTCAATACTCGCATGGATGTGCTGGAAGGGCGAGTCACCAGCCTGGCCCAGTCAGCCGCTCAGACTGATTCCTCGGTCGAAAAGCAGAAGGTGAAAACCCAACAGTGCACCCAGGCCTTGGAACACTTGGCCCAAGAAAACAGCCACCTCGGCACCCGCGTGGAGCTACTGGAGAGCCAGGCCCGGGCCCGCACGCTGAGGATTCTTGGGTTACCAGAGAAAGAGGAGGGGAGAGACTTGATTGCGTTCCTGGAGAAATGGCTGCCCACCGTTCTGCGGCTAGACGCACCCGGGGATCCCATCGTCGTGGAGAGAGCCTACAGGGAAACAAACCGGAGGCAGAAGCCTGGGGCAGATGCGTGCAGGACTGTTATTGTTCACTTGGCGGACTTACGAGGTAGAGAGAGAATATTACAGCAGGCCAGGAGGCTGAAGAATATTATGTATAGGCGGAAGCAGATCCTGATCTTTCCAGATTTAAGCCCCATCCCCCAAGGTAAAAGGAGGTGCCGGGTCCTAGGCTGATGGGAGTTATACCGAACCTGGAAATGGCAGTCCTGTAGCCTGCAATGCACAGGGCTCAGTCATGAGCAGGATCTGTGAGGATGGGGAGAACGTGGCCCACCCTTCTTTGTATGTGAGGGACGTCAGGCAGCAGCATTGTGCAACATGTGGGGACAAGGAGAGCTGGGGAGGTCATAGAGAAGAGAGTTGTAGTAACCAAGGCATGAGAAGATGCAGACCGGGAGGAGGGTTTCAGCAGGGGAGGAGCTGGAACAGTGGAGTACATGGGGAAAGTTGCTAAAATGGCTTCAGGCAGAGAGGTGGGATGAGAGGGGGAGTTCTGAGTGAAGGTTATGGGCCATGGAAGCCCATGGGAGGACTGAGTCAAGGAGGAAGATAGTGGAAATGCGGTTGTGCTTGAGGATGCTCTTCTTGCCCAAGGGAGAAGCTTCTGCCTTAGAGGGGTTTAACTGGAGGAACTGGTTAAACGTTATCCCTGTTGAAAATCCCAAAAGGCTACACTCAAAACCCCACCCTCCCTGTCCAGCAGCGCCAGCCCTCTGGACAGGACCAGTTTTAGGGCTCAGCCTCTCACCAGGAGGATGTGAGGGCATTATAGGAAGATGACAGCTGATTCTTTTCCTTCCTTTCTGCAGAGTTCAAGGAGGCCTTCATGCTGTTTGACAGGACCCCAACCGGGGAGATGAAGATCACCTACAGTCAGTGTGGTGATGTCCTGCGGGCTCTTGGGCAGAACCCAACCAATGCTGAAGTCCTGAAGGTGCTGGGCAAGCCCAAACCAGAAGGTAAGAGAAACCAGGCCAAGGTGGAGAGACATTGCATTAATTTGTTAATAGCTGCAAAGTAGATTATGTTTCATGTAGGAGATAGACCTTCAGCTTCATTCCCATCTAATGGCTGTGCAGTGTTCTATAATGAACTGGCATATCTATATCTATTTACCTACCTACCTATCTGTGTATCTATCTATACCCATACACATCTCTCGCTCTTGGTTTAAGCATTTATATCCATTCGTCACCATGCCAGAGTTGAGCGAATAATCCATAACTTAATCTAACTTCACTTCTTCCATTAGCAAAACATCCGGGAGGAAATTGTAATTTTTCTCTAAGTTATTCTTTATTGGACAACATTTTCTTGCAAATTTCATTTACTCCATGACTTGCCATTCATAATTCCAGCTGCAGTTGGTTGTGTAAGTCATCTGGTACTGTTCAGTTCATTGATTGTACAAACGTCACCTTCATCATCACGTTTCCGGTGCAAACGCTCGTGGAGAGCAAATTTAAAATGAGCTTTACCTATGCATTTATGCACATCAGCTTAAAATTCACTCTCTGTGAGTATTATTATCATGATCATTATATTGTCGTAGCACATAGGAGGCCTAGTCAAGGACCACAACCCTGTTGAGCATCCATGCTAGTGAAACCTGATTGCACAAATGTTTGCAGAAAGTAAACACAAAAGGGACAGAATCACAGCAGAAAGGTTGTATTGGTGAAATGTGTTGGTCAATCTGATTTTGCATTTTCTGGCAAAAAATTTTGCCCAGCTCTACCTTTATATGCAGTTCCTGCAGGACAGAGGTGGAGGGCAGCAGGGTAGGGAAGCTTGTGCTGAATTGTTTTGTAGACAGATTGGAGACTTTGGTCACTCGGGCCTTCAGTCTAACACCTTTCACCAGCGCACAGTTCACTCTATAGATGAAGTGACAAGGAGCAGGGAAGAAAAGAGGATCAGGGGCAGGGGAGTGGGGCAGAGAGGAAGTGGGTTTCTATTCACGAGGCGTCTATTCTACACTGTACCTCTGAGACAATCGTGTCTGCAACAGAAAGTCCCACACGAGGTCCCAGGCCTGATCTCTGGCTCACTGTGGCTCGTGGACTCTGCCCGTGTAATAATAATTTTGGTTGGACTTATTCCTTGGAGGTTACATCACATGACAAAATCTCTAATTAGAGATTAATCTTGATATCCTGGAGACTCCAGGAGAATCCTGGAGGATTGGCAACCCTACCCGGACTACTGAAGACAGCTTAGGGTACAATTGATTCAGCCACCCTAGGGTTGTCAAGACAGCAACAGGGCTGTGCTCCTAAACCCCTTGAGCAGGGTGTTCCCTTCCATTGACATCTCCTCTTTAGGGCAGAATATACTTTGGGGCAGCAGGAGACGGAATGGAGAGCCACACAGCCACCCTGTGGCATCAGGGACGATAGGAGAGGAGGGTCAGAGCCAGTCTCCCCCAGCTGCAAAATCTTTCATCGCTCATTTAGTTGCAGATCATGAGTCACCAAGAGCTACTGGGTCAGTATGCGCCTGAGGCCCCTCTTCTTACTCACCCAGGCTCATGTTGTCAGTGTTCTGCATCTTGACCCTCCGCCCCATCCCCACCCAGAGCTGGTTCCCCCGCTCCCTGAAGCTAGAATAAAACTCTCCCATTCTGCAGCCACTATCTCTCTGCCGATGCCCTTGGGAGGGCTTTAGTGGAGGCCTGAAGGGGAAATGTAGCCCGTAACATAACAGAAGATTCATGGTGGAATTAGCCCCACGGAGAGAAGAACCAATGAGCTCCGGCCGTTTCATAATTTAAAGAAAATGACTCAGAGACTCTTTATACCTGGATAATTCCGCCCCTCCCCCCATCAAATATCACCCTTGATCTGGCTCAGAGGACACCCTACCCTCATCGGGTGGCTCATCCTTGATTGCATTGTTCTTGGGCCAGAACCTCAGCAGGTGTAAATCGGTGTAGCTTCGTTGACTTCAGGGAGCTATGTGGATTCACACCAGCTGGAGATGTGGCTCCTTGATTTTACTTTTTGCTTAATAAGAACCTGCTGATTGGGAAACTCTCCGGGTGCCTGAACAATACCCATAAACCAGTTAACAAAGGAGTATGTTGACCAGGTCAATCAAAATAATTCCCACAACCCCTGTAGGCAGCCTTTCCCCTGAGGAGAAAGCCAGAGCAAAGTAGTGATCCTTGTATAATGCCCTGATGGTAAAAACATGGATTCTGACAAACTGACAAGGGAAGTGAATTCCAGAGCTCTCTGCTGAGAACATTCTGCCCCCATCACCTGAAATTCAAACCTCGGAGCTATTAGCAAAGGCAGACCAGCTGATCTCCACTATGACCTATCCTAAGCATTCATAAAACATGAGTCAGGCCCCCAAAATTCATGACATTTTTAATAAAAAATAAAAAATAGGGGAGTGCTTTTTTATTTGCCTTCTATTTCTGAGCCCTTAGAATGCACGAGAGGCACATTTTCAAGCTGCTCTCCATGACAATGAGGACTAGAAATATACTCGCTTTTCATGCAGTCTCCTGATTCCAGAAGCTGGGGCTTTGATGAAACCCCCAAGGAAAATAGCGAGAGTTGGCAACACTAGATCAAAGCCGCTGAGATGGGTGATTATATCCCAGACTTTCCTCTCTGCCTAGAAACTGCTTTTTTTTTTAAACCCAGCCATGATCGGAGAAGTAACTGCATAAAAATGGCCCCTTCGGACTTAGCAGATCAACTCACTGTGTTTTCTGAGTCAGTTCTCCTGGCTTGACGGACACAGACAAGTTGTTATTCCTGTTAGTCCTGCAGACCCAGAGCAGTGAGCTGGGCCCTGATTCTCCACTGCCTGGATTTAGTAGCGTTTTATTGCACGGTGATGACTGCACAGGGTGCAGGGCAAAGGGAAATCAGCTACTGGGTTCTACTCTGCCTCACGAATCTAACCCAACTCCCCCCGACGTCCCTGGACTCTGGGTCTTGGCAAATAAAAAAGCCTTTGTCAATGCGACTAAAGAGTTTCATCTAAAAGGCTCTGGTCTCTGCCCCCCTGGGGCCATTAGAGTGTGCCGGGCAATTCCCACAAGAGTAGGTGGCAAGCTTCATTTCCCAACCAAATTCTCATGTGTTTAATTGCCAATCTACTTCCGTCAATTTGCTGCCATAGTTTCAGTTTGGACACAGGATTCGTCTCCATTTCCTTCCCACATGGTTAAAGAGCTGCCTGGTTCTACCTCAGGTGGCTTTGAGGTAGCAAAGTGATTGCTGTGTGTGTGTATATATAGCTGGTAAAGTGCTTTGGTATAAAATGTGCCATAGACTATTTAATTAATGCCACCTCCTTTGTCTTCTCCGTCAGAAATGAACACGAAGATGCTGGACTTCGAGACCTTCCTCCCAATGCTGCAGCACATCTCCCGCTCCAAGGACCAGGGAACCTTTGAGGACTTTGTGGAAGGCCTGCGTGTCTTTGACAAGGAGGGGAATGGCACAGTCATGGGTGCAGAACTGCGCCATGTGCTTGCCACACTGGGTATGGGCCGGAGACAAAGCTAGATATCGTTGACCTGTAATCGTGCCGTTTGGGGTGGCAGGGTCTGTTCCAGGTGGCAGAAATCCGGGCTGTGCCAGTCGGGGTGAAATCCTGTGGGTGGGACCTTGCTCGGGTATAATGCATTAGAGGAGTGACCCTTTTATCTGTGGAAGACAAGGATATAATCTTCCTCTTCCAAATGCTGACTCTAGCCAATGCCCCAATTTAGTATTAATATGGACATTACAGTACTGGCATTAGAAGAGTGAGTGGCTCCAGAATAGAGAGCCTTTCACATCCAGGGCACTGGCTCTAATGCGACCCAGGCTGGTTAATGACTCAAAGTTGTTCCCAACTATCTGACAGCTGCCCTCTTATTCCTTTCTCCTCTTCTCTGGATTCCTCTAGTGGTTCCAAATATGTAGCCCATTGGCTCATGTCTGCTCTGTTAATCAACCTTCGATACAGCGACTAGCCGAGAGATGAATCTTCTCCCAGATGTTAACCTGACATGAGCCCCAGCTGGGGGCAGTGCTAGAGTCCTCATCCTAACCAACCTGTCCTTCTGCTTCTACTCCTAGGCGAGAAGCTGACAGAAAGTGAAGTGGAGCAATTGATGACAGGACAGGAAGATGCCAACGGCTGCATCAACTATGAAGGTAGGAGGAGAAGATTCCTTTCATGGCTACCCCAGCCATTTCAGTCTGCTCTGAGATGCTAAATGTATCTTCTGACCACATGGAAAGAGAAACCGGGGGTCAGTGAGTGGGGAAAACCCATCTGACGCCTGTCCTAGTCAACTAATTTGAGATCGGGAGAATGTACCAGAGATTTCCAACAAAGTGTTCCCAGGATGCAATGTGCCTAGTGGTCACATGTGCAAAGGCAGGGGAGTGAGGGCAGTTCTAACCCTGACTCTGACAGTGGTTTGGTGTGGGTCAGTGGGACAGAGGTGAAGTGGCTGTGTATTCAATAGTTCACTGGTGCTGTGTCATATGAGCTCAAAATGCAGGGCAAGATCTTCCAGGCTTTCCAATCAAAATGCCCCAAGAGCAATTTCAGTAGCAGGGAAAGGGACGCTTTGCAATGCTCCTCTAGACTGACTCCTTGTCTAGAACCTAGAAAAGGTTTGCCAGTAGAACTAGTATAGCTAGAGCAGCAAACCCTCCTAGTGGAGACCAGGTTATACCAGCAAAAGAGTGCTTTTTGCTGGTGTAGCTTATACCAGTTGCTTGAATGAAATAAGCTATACCAGCAAAAAGCTCTTTATTGTCAGTATAACGTCGTCTATGCTAGGGCTTTTGGCAGTATAGAAATGTTGTAAAAATAACCCACACTCCTAACTGACATTATTATATCAGGAAATGTTTCTAGTATTGACCTGGATTCCAGGGCACCCATTGCCCTGCTAGCTCCAGCCATGATCGGACCATGCATCTGGGGTTTCTGATGAGCAATAAATGGATGCTGATGTTGCTGCCAAAGTGCAAGTCAAATCATTTCCCCTGTTTTTTAAATCCCTTTTCTGATCTCTGTGGAAATCCAAACCTGGAAGCTGGGATGAGATTTCAAGCTGCTGTCCAAACTTGGCTCATGATGTCCACTTCACCCTGGTTTAGAGCCTTGTGGACAGGGCTAGTGTGAGTGTGATGCAGTTACTGTGGGCTCCTAAATCCCCAGGGGCTGGAAAGCCTGGAAGCTTGTGGGGGATTTTGTCAGTGTACATAACCCCAAGGAATCACATAGAACATAGGAACATGTAGCACCATGACTCTTAAACACAGGTGGGTGCCCCAGCACTGGTACTCCAGCCTTTTGTTTCTGGTAGTCTTGACTTCAGTGGGATTACTCAGCATGTGTAAAGTTAAACACGTTTGCAGGACTGGGGCCTAATCCTTTTTCCTTTCATGGATCACTTTAATGATGAACCTCTGTACTAGGCTCCGGTGCACCATTGCAATGCCTGCCTTCCACTAACATGCGGGTACTCTAACCCACCGTTATAGGGTGGCTGGCCCTTTAAAGGGAGAAGGGTCTCAGCCCTACCTGTGACACAGCCTACTGTCTTCCCCAGGTGGGGAAAATGAAGCAAGTCATGTGACCAGGGGGTCATGTGACCCAATCAGGCCTCTCTCTGGGGTAGATAAGGAGGAGGTCTGGGGAGACAATCCAGGCAGGAAGATGTGGAACTGGGAATGGGCGGGCAGTAAGGAGTTTGAAGGCTCCTGTAGGGGACCCTGAGACACCAGGGGGAAAAAGACTCTAACTAGGTAGTGCTGGGAGTGGCAGGGAAGGTTCCAGGTGGCAAATACTGGGAGTGGCTTGATGAAAAGTGGGAAACGATATTTATATAGACCTTAAAATATATGAACTCTTGATTTGGACTTTGAGGATTTTATTTTGGAACTGTTTATGACACTAAACCAGCCCATGTAAAGGGGCTAGAAGACAGCCTTTATTAAATTACTCAGGCACCTTGAGGAGAGGGAAACTGAGGCAAAGATGCTGCAGAGCCACCCTGTGCCACAAGGGGGCGCTCTGAAGGTTACACCCACCTGGTTACAGCCACCATGGAGCTTGATTGTTCTACAGCAGCCCAAGTCCATCAGAGGACTGACTTGCACTCAGTTAAATGGAAGGTGATTGGTATTAAATGGTGCCGCTGATCTCTGAGACTGGAATATGCAAAAGACCTACCATCAGGGCAAGGTTTTCAAGAGTGTTCAGCATGTTGACTGCATGCTGGGTGCTGAGGTCTTTTGAGAATCTGGCTGTAAGTGGCACAGTGGGAACTCCTGAGAGCTGAGTGTTTTTGAGCAGCTCTCTTCAACCGGGGCTTTGGGAGGTGCTGAGCACTTGGAAATCTCACCCCGATCTCTATGGGAAATTTGTCCCCACCTCTGGTTAACTGGTGGAGTTACCCAAAAGGTCGGGGAACTGCTGTGATGCGCTGTTTGTGCCAGAGGGCAAGGGCTCGCATTCTGGTTTGGGTGGATTTTTTAATGCCTTTCTTCTTGTTTCCTGCTCAGCTTTTGTCAAGCACATCATGTCTGGTTGAAACAAGAATCTTCAGGGTGAGTTTGTCTTGATCTTTCATTGTTTACCCTGAAATGTTTGAACCAACTCGGTCTGGTGGCCTTGCAATGAAATACCATCAAGATACCAACAAAAAAAAAAAATCAACGTTCATGCTGATGAGCTACATTCAAAATTGTGTTGTTTTAAAAAAGATTTCTAGCCGTGTGAGCCATATGGCTGTCAATTCTGATGTGGAAAAGGCAGAAGTATTCAATAAATGTTTCTGTTCTGTATTTGGAAATAAGCAGGAAATAAGCAGTGTTTATATTTTATAGTGATAATGAAATACTTTCTATTCCATCAGTAACTGGAGAAGTGGGAGTGTCTTTAAATCTGCAGGACATGATACCCAAAAGTATTAAAACAATTGGCCAAACAGATCTCTGAACTGTTAATGTTGATTTTTAACATATCTTGGATTATTGGGGAAGTTCTAGAGGACTGGGAAAAAGCTAATGTTGTCCCAGTATTTAAAAGCGGTAAACAGGATAACCCAAGTAACTGTAGGCCAGTTAGGAGCTGATTTGATTATGGTCTCCAAATATCGATATAAGGTTGTTTCTAACAGTAGATAGCTCTTTAATCTAGCACTACAAGGCAAACTGAAATCCAGTGATTGGAAACTGAAGCTAAACAAATTCAGACTAGAAATAAGGCATAGATTTTTAACTGTGAAGGTAATTATTAACTATAGGAACAAACACCTAGGGATGTGGTGAATTCTCCATCACCTGAAATCTTGAAATCAAGACTGGATCTCTTTCCAAAAATATGTTCTAGCTCGAACAGACATTATGGGCTAGATACAGAAATTACTGGGTGAGGCTCTTTGGCCTGTTATGCAGGAAGCTGAACTAGATTGTCATAGTGGTCCCTTTTAGCCTTAAAATCTATGACTGTAGGGATGTTGACATGTTAAAAGTTGTTTGTTTAAAAAAAAATTCCTTACTTGTATTACCAAAAACCCCTTATTAAAACTGAAAATATGCAAAATTCACCATCTATGCGGTTTATTTTGCATTTCACTCAGTTTGCACAAGGAAAATAGACCAGTAAGAGTCACTTTCCTTAGGGGGACATTATCAACTTGAAATCTAGTCAGTTTAAAAAAAAAAAAGAGAGTTGAAAGTAATGTTAGATGCTGCCGCTGCCCCTGAATTTCCCTACTGATTTTTGTGGTTTCACTAACTCAGTGTCTTGTGTTCTTAAATGTTTTCTCCCCTGCTGCTTTGCAAAAGACCCCTACCAACAAAGGCGAAAGAGAGTGACTGCACAAAGTGCTGTCAAATACACAAAATCAACAAATTCTAAAGAAATAGAAGTACTTCTTTCCCCTCCAGTTTTTTTCAGTTTTAGGTGTTACTTGAAACAGCAGAAGATAGATTTTTGTTAAAAAGCAAAAGCTTGTGGTCAGGAGTCTGATTTCTAGGTAAACAATGTCCCTGCAATTTCTAATCATTTTCTCTTGCATTCTCATGCACTACCTCAATGCTGCAATGTTTAGGTGGCAAATGCTGCAGGGGGACATTTAACTCCAAACACAACTATGTTAATGGAATACTATTTGTAATGTCATGAAAGCATTGCTATTAATATTTTGGCTCCGTCTGAGAGTTGGTTCTATTATTTCACAGACTTACTATTATCATCCTCCATTGTCATTACATTAAAATGCTCTGTGTTTTGCCTTCCAGGTTTTCTGAAATGTTTCCATCCAACTAAGCATTACCAACAGCAAGAATTCTTGACCCATGTCCCTTCCTTCCTAAAATGTCCTGAGTCCGCAGCTGTATCTCACATGAGCCACAACAAAGAGTCCTCATAGCCACAATGTACCAACCCTACACTATTGTGTGCAATCACCTCTGTATATAAAAGGACACATGTCTGCCCTTCCATTTTTAATCTTAATTTATTCTTTTGATCTTTTTCCTCTGCGTCGATTGACCCATTAAATTTCACCCACATCCTGAATGTCATCTGTTTGCGCTGGTCCTTTTAAAAGCTAGATCAAATGTCATCCTCGCTTACTGGGCACACTCACTAAAGGTAAACTCGGGGGTGGGGGGAAGGTGGGGGGGCTGGTCAGCTTGCAAGATGTCAGCTGTTAGATTTCGCAAGGAGGCAGGATGGAAAAGGTGTTTGTACAGGAAGGGAGCAGAGCCAGCTTTGGGGACCCGTGAAAACGACATGTGAAGGAGGAGGTGAGATCTGTAGGGCAAGTAGTGGAGACTGAACTCTGTCTCCACTAAACGGGGTGTGCCCCATGGCTGAACTTTGCCGTGGGGGAAAACTTGCGCTGCTGCTGCCCCTGCTCTGTGGGTATAGGAGGTCAGCCTCCGGGGCTGTCAAGTCACCACCTTTCATCACGGCCAAAATTAAAAGAACGTTTATTGGGCCAAATCCTGCTCTCAGTTATAGTGGTGTAAATCGGAGTCACTCCACTGAAGGGGTGACTCTGGATTGACAACAGTGTCTGAGACCAAAATTTGGTTCATAGTGTTTGTTTCCAGCACAGTCATGGTTCTTGGGACACTAGCACGTGGTGACTCCCCATGATATTCTGTAAGAGAGTCCCACTGGTCTGTGTTCAGAGGTAACTTGAATGTCTATTTAACTCTCTGCTTCTGGAGATGCCATCTTGGGTGGTAGGAGGGATGTCCCATCTTGGAGCTAGGGGAGTGCAGGAGTAAATGGAGGGGTCTTGCTTCAGAGTAGGGGGAACAAGAGGGGTATCCTGAGAGGAGGGAGTAGAAGGATCCCATCTACAGCTACTGCACAATGACTCCTGTAAACAGCTGCGCAAATGTGCTTAGACTCAGAAAATGTCTCAGAAATAGTGACATTGGAGCCCTGTCTGTACTAGGAAAACAGGTATGTTTTTAAATAGGGCAAGTTGTAGTTTTAGCTTGATTTCTCTCACCCAGCGAACATGTTAAAACTAAATGTGATCTGCCTACACTAGGATTTTAAAATGTTAGTGATCATGTTTTAAAAACACACCTTTTCTCCTAGTGTCAGTATCCCAGAGTCTTTCCAGAATAACTGATTCGTGCACAGTTATTCCAGATTGGATTGGCTCCATTTGCAAGTCAAAGGGCTATTCCACCACTAAATGCCACCTGGGACCTGAAGTTCCAAGCCATGGAGACAGAGCTCTCCTCACAATCCTAGAATTGTCCCTCCATAGCAGTGAAGTCTAGGGCAGTGGCTCTCAACCAGGGGCATGCATACCCTTGGGGGTACGCAGAGGTCTTCTAGGGGGTACATCAACTCATCTAGATATTTGTCCAATTTTACAACAGGCAATATAAAAAGCATTAACGAAGTCAGTACAAACTACAATTTTATACAGACAAAAGGAGAAAGTCAGCAATTTTCCAGTACCAGTGTGCTGTGACACTTTTGTATTTTATGTCAGATTTTGTAATCAAGTAGTTTTTAAGTGAGGTATCAGGGAGTAGCCGTGTTAGTCTGTATCCACAAAAACAACAAGGAGTCCGGTGGCACCTTAAAGACTAACAGATTTATTTGGGCATAAGCTTTCATGGGTAAAAAATGCTTGCCATTTGGATGATGCAAACTTGGCTGTGAGTGATCCATCATTGCCTTTGAAAGTCAAAGAAGGTGGTAGATCTCTTCTGTCAAGGCAAAGTGGAGTTTCGAAGGAACCTAGTAACTTCCTAATCAATAGAAATAGAATGACTAACACAAGTGGAAATACATTATACCAGAAGAGTTCACAGCCAGTAATAGAGGAAGAAGGAAGTCTTCCTAAGAAGTGGGGTTTTTACCCACAAAAGCATCTGAAGAAGTGGGTTTTTTACCCATGAAAGCTTATGCCCAAATAAATCTGTTAGTCTTTAAGGTGCCACCAGACTCCTTGTTGTTTTTAAGTGAGGTGAAACTTTGCATATGCAAGACAAATCAGACTCTTGAAAGGGGTATAGTAGTCTGGAAAGGTTGAGAACCACTGGTCTAGGGGTGTGGCAGAGTAAAAGGAAACCATTCTGTCATAGGAAAACAGCATTTTTTTAGAAGCGCATATTGCAAAATATGGAATACAACTGAAGAAATCAAATGTGTTGTATTATTGATCAATAACTGTCTCTGAGTAAGGTCTGACAGAACACAAATGTATTGAATATGTTAATTTCAGTTTGGAATATTGAATTCATATACTGTATGCAGATTGCATACATTTTTCAGATTTGGAAGGAAAAGGTTTCTGTATAAAAGAACATTTCCCAGCCCAAAGCAAGAAGGAAAATATTTTACAAAATACAAAGAGGAGGTGGGTGTTTGAAAGAAGCAATGACAAATATCCTTCAAACTAAAGAGCAGCTAAGTCAAGCCTGTCAGACTGAGAAGGCCTGAAAAAGGAAACTGGTGAAAAATGACTCATTGAAGACTAAAATAACATAGTGAGAAAAACGAATGTTCTTTCTCTATAGCTTTGAAAGTTAAAAAAAAAAAAAATCTCATTTCAAGTTTTATTTTTCCGGGAACTGAAGGCTGACGTTAGCATGTGGCTATGGTATTCTAGCTCCAGGACAACCATGTCCCGGAAGTGGAGTGATGGATGCATGATACATATCCAGAGCTTGATGCTCCTTTTTCTTCTGCCTCTCCCTTGGATTGTGCCTCGACATTCACTGCAAGGACAGATGGGTCAAGGGGGAGAGAGGTGCCGTGCGTGCTTAGATTTGCTTTTTCCTTCTGTAGTCTCCAGAAGTTCTCCAGCAAATCCTCAAACGTTCTCTCACACAGCCTTCCCCGTTCGTTCTCCCACGTGCATTTGTGAGCAGGCTGGTTACAAGGATAGAAGCTGTTGGGAAAGAATTTCACTCGTGCTCTACTTAAGGCTAGATGTGGCTCCACCCCCTGCTTGGGGTGGTACAAAGAGGGGCCCATCCACATAATTACTGGCAGCTCAGCTGGCCCTGGCAGGGGCCCACTGTAGGCAGGCTAGGGGCTTCCCCCTCCCCAAACCATCATGCCCCATATTCAGGCAGGCTGGGGTTCATCCCAGAGAAAGAAGAACTCAGCCTTCACCCACCTGTGTAGAGGATTTGGAGTGAGGGCTGTGATCAGGCATACATACCCTATTTAAATCCGGCTTTGCCAAGTAGCCACAGAGTGAAATTAACAAGACTGGCTGGGTCAGTGCTGCTATTCAGGACAGGGGGCAGCGGTGAAACTGTCAAGAATCATTCAGTTTCACTCTGCAGATGCGTCTTGGGAAAACTCTGACAGCAGGGAACTGGATCAGGAGCCTGGACTTTGTTCCTGGCCCTCTGCAGAATAGTAGATATGGCAACCATGTGGCTAACCCCCTTCTGCCTGTTCCTATACCCTGAAAGGGAGGAGAATCTCTTCTCTTTCCGCTCTCCCCGTTTTGCCAGCCAACTTCAGGATTCATAGTTTTCTTCCTTTGCTGTTGAATGGGCTGAGAGTAATTTCATTGCCACCCGTAAGATACAAAAATTAAGATGAATGACCTGTCAGGACAAGTTGAAAGAGGCAGCTTCAGTTTAAAAGCAGGGGCTCACCGTGAACTAATGCAAACCAGCAAAATGGGGAGACTGCCTGACAATGTTAGGGGTGGCCATTGGCTGTCATGGTTGTATTTACACTTCTCCTGGGATGGGCAGGAAGTAGGTAATTGTCAGGAGAGCAGCTGACTGGGTGTGGGTATCTGGAGGAAGCTGGGTAGTTGGGGAGATTCTGAAGGGGAAACTGAGGATAGCTGGGATAGCTAGGAAGGATGGGTTTGCTGGGGGGCTGGATAATGTCCCTTGAGCTCTGGAGCAGAACCCAGCCAGGACTGTGTTTCCCATAGGAGACAGCCATCCATCCAACATCATTCCCTTCTAATGTCCGTTCAGCGGCCTATATGAATTAAGTTGGTAGCTATCTAGCTACCTTTCCATTTGCCAAGCATCACCATGACAGAGCTGATGAATAATTCATAATGAACAATTTATTTGACTAATTTCACTTCTGTTCGCAAAATACACAGAGAAGATGGCAATTGTCTCAATTTCATTCCTTATTCAACAGCATTTTTTGCAAGTTTCCTTTGCTCCGTGGCTAGCTACTCGAAATTAAAGCTGAGTTGCTTAGATGCGATTGGCTATGGAAGTCACCTGGCACGTGTCTGATCGCTGATTGAATAAGTGTTGCTTTTGTCCTCAGGTGTCTGGTGCAAACGCTTGTAAAAAGCAAGTTTAAAATGAGCTTTTCGTGAGTACAAGATTAGAATTTTGCTCTTTTGTCTGCTGTAGTATCTGAGTGCCTCACAGTCTTTAATGTATTTATCCTCACTGTGAGGCAGGGCAGTGCTATTATCCCCATTTTACAGATCGGATGCTGAGGCACAGAGAGCTTAAGTGGCTTGCCCAAGGTCACATGTGAAGACTGTGGCACAGCAAGGAATTAAACACAGGTCTCCCAAATCCTAGGTTGTGCCCTAGCCATAGGCGCCAACTTTCCCCGGCGCCGGTGGGAGCTCGCGCCCCCCCCCGCCCCTGGCCCCGCCCCGACTCCACCCTTTCCCCGCCCCTGCCCCACCCCCATTCCAAACCCTTCCCCAAAGTCCCCACCCCAACTCCACCCCCTCCCTGCCCCTATTGAACCCCTTCCCCAAATCCCTGCCCCGGGCCCGCCTCTTCCCCGAGCGTGCCGCATTCCCCCTCCCTCCCAGCCGTGTGAAACAGCTGTTTTGCAGCGCAAGCAGTGGGAGCTAGGGGGGAAAAGTGGGCATGTGGCGCACTCAGGGGAGGAGGCGGAGGCGAGCTGGGGCGGGGGGGCAGGGTGGGGAGCTACCGGTGGGTGCTGAGCACCCACCAATTTTTCCCTGTGGGTGCTCCAGCCCCAGAGCACCCCTGGAGTCAGCACCTATGGCCCTAGCCACTGCATTAGCCATCCTCTCTGTGAGCCTCCAAGCCAGTACAACCTGAGAGCAAATTCAAAAGGGGTGCAGACATGGCCAAAGCAAATTTGTTTAAAAAATTCAAATGTTTATTTGTGGGAAAATTCTCAGGAATTTGCCCAGCTCTAGTAAACGTCAGGCCAGAAGGCCCTGCTGGCTATGATGTCCTGCATTGAGAAACCCAGAGGCCTCTCTATCAACCCTTTCTGTGAAGTAAACCTTGAAACCCAGTCTACTCTAGGGACTGAAATCACACTGCAGAGAAAGAAATAGACACCGGGCAGAAAGAGAGCGAGATAAAGATGACAGCAATGGAGAGAGTGAGAGCGAGGTCTGGGAGAGAAGTAATTATTACAAACTCCAGGCTTTGAAAACCACTCAGGAATACGGAGGGTCACCATTAGCCTCATGGGGCTCTATTCTGTTTCTGTGGGACACCAATAACTACCATTGACTTAGGGGGTTAGGGGATGCTACTGATGTAATCTTCACCTGGTTGGTCTTTGGGAAGGTCCTGAAGGGAAAAACAGCACTGCAAAGTGAGACTATCATGAGAATGTCAATTGCCAACTGTTTGTGCAGCTGCCCCCAGTCCCAGGTCCCCGTAACTCCATTCCACCACCTGTCCCCGCGACTGCTGATGCTGAGGCTCCCAGAGGGTGGGTGGTCTTAAGGCCAGGAGCATTTATAGAAAGGATCTGTCAACATCAGCCGGCGCCCCTCATGCAGAATTGCACTTCACAGCTGGAGGAGGCTATAAAAATCATCACTCGATCCTAGCGAGTCCCAGGACAATAGCTGATGCTGTGCCCTTTTATAGCTTGGCTGCTTTGCTCACGTCCTGGGGGCTCTGAGGAGAGGTAAAAATAGGTTCCCATTCTAAGGAGAGACTGTGGCGGTATCTCTTTCTGTCTGAGATAAGAGAGCATTTCATACCAAAGATGGTTTGGATGTTGGGAGACTCAGAACATCCCCTATGGAATGGAAGAGGCAGATGGAGCTGGCTTTCGTTTTGAGGAGTCACTTGCACTTGATATGGGGATAAGACTGTGAGATGAAGCTGGAGGAATTAACCCACATCCTGCTCCTGAAGACAGCTCTCTTCTCTCACACTTAGCAGCGGAGGACAAAGGCTTCTTGGGTCTTCAGATGCTTCTCTGTATCACACAATTTGAAGCAATGCCCAGTCGTTCAGTGGCCTGTGTGCAATGAGTTGAAGAGTCTCATTCCATCTGCCAGTAAAAAGGTGTCCACCTTACAAACACCACTGTTATGTTGGCCATTTTCTTGGCAGGTACAGCAGAGAGCCTAAGGATTGAGAGACCAGACCATCCCTAAGCCTTTATATGCATACCGGCCAGGATTCTCAAAGCAAGCACCTATAGATTTAGTCAAATGATTGCAAATTTGCAAAATCACATATATGTAAATAAGTTTGCATAAATTGCTTCCAGCTGTAGAGAGAGACACAAAAGAAAGAGAGATACAGAAAGATGAAGGGATGGAAAGTGGGGGGAGAGAAAAGCGGGACAAAGTGCCTCAGCATTTAATTCTCTTCCCCCTGCCTTCCCTCCCAGCATCAGCATTTCAAACTTTCCCTCCTGCACTGCCCTTGCATTGCCCACCACCAAGGCACCACAGAGTAATTTCCCACTATTCCATGGCACCACTACACACACTCCCCAAAGGAATTTCAATGGGCATTGAAGGTCTCAGAACTTGCAAGATGATTCCCCAGAGAGACAACTTTTGTGATGTTTATTATGAGTCACATGATACTTGGTGTTTCTCTTAAAGTCCCAGCTTCCAGAATCAGATTATTACCCAAGAAGCTCAGCTTTCTTTGAAAAGGTAAGTTTCTAGCCTTCACGGTTGCAAAGAAAAGCTTGAAAATAAGAACCCGAAACGCTTCAGCACTAGAAGACAAATAAAAATAACCTTAAAATTATTATTTTTTAAATTGCATTCTTTTAAGCCAATCTCGTGAATTTGGGGTTTGGCAAAACCGGGACCCTGTAAATGTAAAATCAGTATCATCATTTGATGTGGTCAGATTTACAGTGTGAGCTCCCTGGTAAATGAAATGTGTTCTGTTGTATTCGTGTATTTAATATATAATCAATAGAAGGGGTGTCAAGCGATTAAAAAAATTAATTGCGTGATAAAAAATTAATTGTGGTTAATCGCGCAATTAATTGTGCTGTTAAACAATAATAGAATACCATTTATTTAAATATTTGTGGATGTCTTCTATATTTTCAAATATATTGATTTCAATTACAACACAGAATACAAAGTGTACAGTGCTTACTTTATATTTATTTTTATTACAAATATTTGCACTGTAAAAAAACAAAAGAAATAGTATTTTTCAATTCACCTAATACAAGTACTGTAGTGCAATCTCTTTATCGTGAAAGTTGAACTTACAAATTTAGAATTATGTACAAAAAAACTGCATTCAAAAATAAAACAATGTAAAATTTTAGAGCCTGCAAGTCCACTCAGTCCTACTTCTTGTTCAGCAAATCGCTCAGACAAACAAGTTTTGCAGCAGATAATGCTGCCCAGTTCTTGTTTACAATGTCACCTGAAAGTGAAAACAGGCGTTCGCATGGCACTGTTGTAGCCAGTGTCACAAGATATTTACATGCCAGATGCGCTAAAGATTCATATGTCCCTTCATGCTTCAACCATCATTCCAGAGGACATGCGTCCATGCTGATGACGGGTTCTGCTCGATAATGATCCAAAGCAGTGCGGAACAAAGCATGTTAATTTTCATCATATGAGTCAAATACCACCAGCAGAAGGTTGATTTTCTTTTTTGGTGTTTTGGGTTTTGTAGTTTCTGCATCGGAGTGTTGCTCTTTTAAGACTTCTGAAAGCATGCTCCATACCTCGCCCCCTCAGATTTTGGAAGGCACTTCAGATTCTTAAACCTTGGGTCGAGTGCGTAGCTATCTTTAAAAATCTCACATTGGTACTTGCTTTGCATTTTGTCAAATCTGCAGTGAACGTGTTCTTAAAATGAACAACATGTGCTGGGTCATCATACAAGATGGCTATAACATGAAATATATGGCAGAATGCGTGTAAAACAGAACAGGAGACATACAGGAGCTCAGTCACAAATTTAATTAACGCATTATTTTTGTAATGAGCGTCATCAGCATGGAAGCATGTCCTCTGGAATGGTGGTCGAAGCATGAAGGGGCATACAAATGTTTAGCATATCTGGCACGTAAATACGTTGCGACACTGGCTACAACAGTGCCATGCAAACACCTGTTCTCACTTTCAGGTGACATTGTAAATAAGAAGCGGACAGTTTTAGCTTCCGTAAATGTAAAAAAACTTGTTTCTCTTAGTGATTGTCTGAACAAGAAATAGGATTGAGCAGATTTGTAGGCTCTAAAGTTTTTACATTGTTTTGTTTTTCAGTGCAGTTATGTAACAAAAAAAATCGACATTTGTAAGTTGCGCTTTCATGATAAAGAGATTGCACTACAGTACTTGTTGTCAGACATCACCGGTGTGGTGCTCTGCTCTATTCAATGTTACACTTGTATGCAGTGAATTGAAAAATACTATTTCTTTCGTTTATCATTTTTACAGTGCAAATATTTGTAAAAAAATAATAATAATAAAGTGAGCACTGTGCACTTTGTATTCTGTGTTGTAATCGAAATCAATATATTTGAAAATGTAGAAAAACATCCAAAAATATTTTGTAAATTTCAATTGGTATTCTATTGTTTAATAGTGCTATTAAAACTGCGATTAATCGTGATTAATTAATTTTTTTAGTGAATTGTGTGAGTTAACTGCGATTAATCGACAGCCCTAATCTATAGGCTAAGGGAACAGGTAAAGCTAAACGAGGCCACTTATTGGGGAGAGAAAAACTAAGATGAATCTCAAGTATCAGAGGGGTAGCCGTGTTAGTCTGAAGCTGTAAAAAGGAACAGAGGGTCCTGTGGCACAGGACCCTCTGTTGCTTTTTAAGATGAACCTGTTTTTCAAACGAATGAACAGTGCCCTGGCATTTTCTCACTGCTGAGTGCTTGCATTTGCAACCTTAATACTATTCTTTTATTGCAGTTCTCTTGGTCTGTAACAGAAAAAGAATCCGCCTCTGAAATGCGAACTAAAGAGACATTCCTGCCATGCAAGAACCTGAACTTCTTAGCACTTCAGCACTGACAGCTTCTCTCCCCCTTCCTAAAGGCTTGTCTACGTGGGGAAGTTATTCCAGGTTAAGGTAGGTGTGAATCTATTCTGGTCCACACTGGGAATTATTCCAGAACAGCTATAGTAAGATAGTTATTCTGGAATAGCCATGCTTTTCGATTTCCCTGTGTAGTCAAGTTTGCAGTAATAGCAGAAGCTCCTCACTCTGCTGGGCTGTCCCTATGCTGCTGGAAGAGCAAGCTTTTCAGCTCTGGGCAGGGGCAGCTCTAGCTTTTTTGCCACCCCAAGCATGGCAGGCAGGCTCCAGGCAAGCTTGGAGCACTGGTGCCTGGAGCCGCCGCTGGCTCTGGGGCCTGCCAGCTCGAGGGCAGGACCAGGGGGAATGAGACATTTTCAGACTCGAGAGGATTCAGTAATGGACCAGGTTCCAATGGCCACCAGAGGCCGCTGCTGCAGCACAGAAAAAGGTCATGCTGCTACCAATATTCCTTAGAAAGAAAAAGGGGGGACAGGAGTGGGGTGAAAACAAGGGGGAGAGAGAGACATTGAGGAGAAGGAGAGCAGGGATAGGAGAGGAAGAGAAGGGGAGGAGGGAGAGAGGGGGAGGAGGAAAGAAAAGAAGGAGGGGGAAGGGAGAGAGGGAAGGGGCAAGAAGAGGAGGTGAGGAGGGAAAGAGGAGGAGGGGGAAGTGGAGAGGGAAAGGGAATAAGAGGAGAAAGGGGAAGGGGAAAGAAGAGAAGAAGGAGAGGAGGAGGAAAGGGAAGGGGGAGGAGAGGAGGAAGAGGGGTGGGGGAAGAAAGGAGAAGGGAGGAAGAAGAGGAGGAGGAGAGGGAAGGAGAGGAGGAAGAGGGGAAGGAGAGGAGGAGGAAGCAGAGGAGGAGGAGAGGGAAGTTGGGGAGGAAGAGGGGGAGGGGAAGGAGAGGAGGAGAGGGAAGGAGAGGAGGAAGAGGGGGAGGGGAAGGAGAAGAGGAAGAAGGAAGGAGAGGAGGAAGAGGGAGAGGAGGAGGAAGAGAAGGGGAGAGTGAAAGGGAAAGAGAGGAAGGAAAGGGGAAGCAGAGGAGGAGGAGAGGGAAGGAGAGGAGGAAGAGGGGGAGGGGAAGGAGAAGAGGAAGAAGGAAGGAGAGGAGGAAGAGGGAGAGGAGGAGGAAGGGAAGGGGAGAGTGAAAGGGAAAGAGAGGAAGGAAAGGGGAAGCAGAGAAAAGGGAGAAGGAGAGGGAAGGAGAGGAGGAAGAGGGGGAGGGGAAGAAGAAGAGGAGGAGAAGGAAGGAGAGGAGGAGAAGGAAGGAGAGGCAGAGGAGGAGAATGAAAGGGAAAGAGAGGAAGGAAAGGGGAAGCAGAGGAGGAGGAGAGGGAAGGAGAGGAGGAAGAGGGGGAGGGGAAGGAGAAGAGGAAGAAGGAAGGAGAGGAGGGAGAGGGAGAGGAGGAGGAAGAGAAGGGGAGAGTGAAAGGGAAAGAGAGGAAGGAAAGGGGAAGCAGAGAAAAGGGAGAAGGAGAGGGAAGGAGAGGAGGAAGAGGGGGAGGGGAGAAGCAGAGGAGGAGAAGGAAGGAGAAGCAGAGGAGGAGAGTGAAAGGGAAAGAGAGGAAGAGGAAGGGAAGGGGAAGCAGAGGAGGAGAGATCGGGCCGGGAGAGGCAGAGCGGCAGGGACGGGCAGAGCAGTCGCAGCCGTCCGAGGCCCTGGCTGTCATCACAGCTCTGCCTGTGCCGCAGGGAGCGCTCGGGTCCCGCTCGGCTATCTCCGTCAGCTCGGACCCCAAGGCGGCTGCTCGGGTGTTTCCGCATCCGTTCGTCGCTCTGTCTCCGCTCGGCGGTGGCCCGCTCCGCCCTCGGGTATTTCCGTCCCCATTCGGATATTTCCGCCCCTCCTCGGGTGTTTCCGTCCCCGCTCGGAGGGACTCGGCGCCTGGCCGGCCTCCTTCCTTCCCTCCCTGGTGCCTGCCCCGGTAACGGTCGCTGTGAGTTTAAATGAGCAGGGGCCGGGCCGGGCCGAGCCGCTGCCGCCGGGACCGGGACACGGACTGAGGCGGAGCCTGGGCCCGCCCCGCTGCGGGCGCTGAGGGGACAGGATGACGGTGCTGCAGGAACCCGTCCAGGTACCGAGCCGCTCGCCGCAGCCGCACCGAGGCCTCGGCCCGGCCTAGCGGGGCCCGGCCTCTCCCGAGCCGGACCCGGGCAGGGGCCTGACCCACCCCGGCCAGGCGGACCCCCTCCGAGGCGGGGCTGCGGCCGTCTCCGCGCCCCCCGGGGGGGCCGTGCCCCCAGCCCGCTCAGAGGGACCCGCGACGCCCGCCTGCCCTGCCTGAGGGGGGACCCCCGGGGCCCCTCCTAGAAGGCAGGAGCCTGGTGGGGCCCTCGTCCCCTGCATCGGGGGCCACCTGCCCCGACCCCTCCCCTAGAATGGGACCCTATCCCCTCCCCTCCCCCCCGCGATTTGAGCCCACCCCTTCCCCCTGAGATGGGCCCTTCCTGATCCAGGTAGACCCCTCCCCTCAGAGTCCACACCCCGCCCAGGGAGCCCCCCCCCAGACACTCCCCACTTCCAGGGCAGGCTCCCCTCAGATCTCCTAGAGGCACCCCCTTCTTCTCCCCTCTTCTCTATCTGCTTCCCTTCCAGGGAGGACCCACCACTGCCAGTTGCTGTTCTCCATCCCAGGGGGCTCTCCTTCTCCCATCGCAGCCCCATTATCATTACTGTTTGTATTGCCATCGCCCTTATGAGCCCTGGTCGGGAATCGGGACCCTCCCACTGTGCTAGGTGCTGTACATACACAGGACAAAAAGATAATCCCTGCCTCCCAACAGGTTTACAATCTAAGCATAAGATGATAGACAACAGATGGATACAGACAGACGGGTGGGGGGTGCACAAGGAAACAGTGAGTTGATATTGGCCAGCATAATAGTGACTAGTCCACTTCCAAGAGGGACCTCTCCCATCTCTACTGCTTCACCCTGACCCCTTATGAAATCCCTTGATTCCTCCTTTCCTGTTTCAGCCATCCTCCACATCTGCTGTTTTACTATTTAAATGTCCTCCATTCTGTGGATTACACACAGATGAAGGGCATTTCTTGTCCCAAGGAACTTGCAGTCTAAAAGAGATGGGATGCCTCAGAGACCCAGAGGAGGGAATAATTTAGATTAAAAAACAAACAAACTTTAACTCAGTTTTTCCAGTATATTTTCCCTTCTTATCTTAGTCTAGTCTATCTTTCCAGATGTGATGCCGTCTCAGAAGTTATCCATCCTTCACTCTTTACCATATCTAACTTGCCTTAGCCATCCTTTTTATGTTCCTTCCCACTTCAATCTTTCCCATGTTATCTTCTCCCCTTTCCCTTCCACCAGACCTCCAATCTTCCCCAGGTTTCTGTCTTTCAAAATAAATTGGGACATAGGGTTTAAAAGGTCTTGAATAGCTGCTTGTAGAACATGTTTTTTCCCGGTAACTTATAAACCTCTCCCAGCTCCCACATTGGCAAGATGCTTAGGATACTGTACAGTTATTCATAATAACAATATTGAGCACAACAAAAATATCTAATTTATTTTATTTCCTTTTCTCACAAAAAGGAAAAAAAAATGTAGCTGTTTGTGGGAGACAACACCTATTCCATTGACTTGGCCTAAACAAGGTGGTAGCAATGGTGGTACTATTTGTGTAGATATGGAGTTTGTGTTCTTTACACCAAATTCTTTAGGTCTGCTCTGAACAGCTCTAGACAACGTGGTGCTAAAAAACACTTCTAGCCACCTGGACCCCTTTTTCCAGTAATACTCTCCCCATTGCTGCCATCTCTGGAGCTGGACAGGTGGTAGCAACAGCTGGGAATTCTAGCAAAAACTGACTAGTGTAGGCTTCTGTGTGGAAAGGAAGCAAACACCCACTGACATAGTGGATGACAGCAAACAATATCTAACATTTTTACAAATGCGTGTAATCAGCATCTTTTCTGCTGTCCTAATTATGGCTAACCAGGTGGAAAACATTTGCTATCCTGAAATTTCCATGGCAGAGATGTGGAGTATTTTATCTGAGGTATATTATTTGGTTTGTAAAATGGGCAGACACTTTTAATGCCATCTTCTCTAACTTGGAAGTGCTGTTGATGGCAGTCTGCTTTTGTTATCACACAAACCTACTTGGATTCTGTGTACTTGATGAAGTACCAGATTTCTTCTTTTTTGCTATCCAAAGAGGCTGATATGGTAGTGCAACATCAATGCACAATCATTATGTCTACACTTGTACATGTAGGACTCGTGATTTGCCACTATCTCAGCCCTACTGGTGGCAGCAATGACGGCGATTGTATTATAGGCACAGTTTAAGTGTTGGATGACAAGGTGGTAAAAACATGAATTCTGATTAAGTTACAGCCTCCACCATTGCTACCACCAGCTGAGTTGCACTGGTGTGAATTGCAGATCCTAATTGTGCCATTTTCAATGCAGCCTTTGTTTAGGCTCCTAGTTACTCTGTCCTCCATTGGTGATCTCATAGAAGTCTACTTTGGCCATCTGTAGTCACAGTTCTTAAAAGTAAACAGCAATGGTGCAGTGATTCCGACAGTTGTAATAAATGCAGTAAAACCACAGGATTATGGTGCATTCTGACACTAATGTAATAAGCCTATGACATTCAGACTCTTTTTTGCAGTACAGATTTAAATGATGCTGTTGGATTATGTGTTCGTTGCTTGGCTGGACTCCTGGTACTTTTTCTTTCCCCAGTTATCCCATTCTTCTTGCATATGTTCTGTAAGAGTAGGCATCATTTCTGACTCATCAACATTACAGGCGACTAGTATATGTGTAAAAACAGATTTTTTTTTTTTCATGTACCTTTGTACAGTACATGTTGATGGTCATTCAAGAGATCTTTCACTCCCCCTAATCTCCCCTCCCCACCTTGCAAAAGCAAATTGTTATTTTATTTTTTTTAGTATTTGGAAAACTGTTACTTTTACAATCCTGACAGAGCTTTGTAGTGGTTTCATGTATATGGAGCATTTTAAAAACATGTAAGATGACAAATGCCTGCCTTGAAGAGCTTCCAGTTTGAAGGCCTGATCTTGACATCCTACTCGCAGTGAGTAAAGGTGGCAGAATCTTGTCCTAAATAGACCACATACCATTTTATACCTCCAAATGAAGTCAGTTAAAACTTCCAAATTTCAATGATAAATTAAGCTATGTATTCCATGTGTTATCATATAACTCAGGTGCATTTTAATTTTCATCTCTAAAAACCTTTAGTTTCAGCAACGCATCTCTTAACAGTTTTCTTGGATGCTTCAATTCCTCGTGTTTTCATCATATTGAATAGCTGGTATTGACTGCCATGACCAGGTCTAATGATGGACACTTTCCGAGGCCCTGTTCATATTGTACTCCTGGGGGAATTCTGTGTCACTGCGCTTGCGCAGATTTCACGGCCCCTGCAGATTTCTTTGCTTACCTGCAGAAAAATGACTTCTGACGGGGAAGCAAAGGGAAGCTGCAAGAGCGGTCATGCGCCCACTATCTGGCAGTGCAGACAGGTTGGTTTGGGCACCCAGAACAGCCGGTAGAGACCTAAATCATCAGGGTATTTCTGAAAAAATAGGCATGGGGCAGACTCTGTTCCCTCAGGCAGAGGAGAATGTAGCAGCCTGCCTGCTTAGTGAATTGTTCCCATTGTTCATAGTGAATTCCCCCATGAGTATAAAACAGGTGTAAAAATTGTAAGGCTCCTTTACATTCTCAGAGTGGTGTAAAGGACTGTATGGCCTTCTAAATGCTTATGGTGCTTTAGTGATTAGAACTGGTCTAAATTTTTGGATTAAAAAAATTTCCTATCAAAATGTGCTCCATGAACTGTTTTCGACTGACCTTATTGGAGATGGTCAATAGCCAGTATAAATTGTGGTTTGAGTCCCCAGCCATCACTTGCTCTTCAATTGCCTATGATGTAACATTGAGCATATGGCTGCATATATTTGTTGACTAATACTTAGAAGTAAAGGGTCAATACTAGCTACATTACTATTAGACAGAGGGGGTTTGGTGATTTCCTCCAGTGTTCCCCACTCCCATTCTCCATCCATTGAATTGTAGTTTAAATAAATTACCAAAATAATTGAAACTAGCTGGATTATATTGCTTTATTTTGACAAAAAATGCAGAATTTTCCAGAATTTTAAAATATTGTGCGCACAATTTTTAATATTTTGGTGCAGAAATTTTAATTTTTTGGTGCAGAATTCCCGCAAGAGTAATATTGTGACTGATTAACATGATAGAAACAAGCATGTACAGTTATCGTTAGCAAAGGTTCCCTGGCCAGTAAGGCTGTTTCCCTACCTCCAAGAATCATGCTATGAAACCATGGTTTTCATTTAATTTTAGACTGATTTTCATGCTGTGGGTAGTCTATAATGATCTTTCTTAAAAGGAAAAAAAATCCTTGTCTACACTGGTCATGGAATCAGCAATGTGGACAGGCCCTTCTTGTTGACAAGAGTACAGTGCTTTTGACATAACCTTTAAGAATGGTGGGGAACCTACGTCCCGCAGGCTGGATCCGGCCTGCTGCTTCATTTAATCTGACCACATCATGGTCTCCACACCGTGAGCTGGAAGCACCGATCCTCAGCACCCCTCTGCAGGGTTGCAGCCACAAGCGCCGGCTTGCCTGGCTGTGGGGGGAATCTAGGGTTGCCAGGCCGTTAAAAGTCCAGTTGGCTCCCGGAAGCAACTGGCATGTCCCTGCGGCCCCTAGGAGCAGGGGCGATCAGAGAAGCGCCACACGCTGCCCCCAGCACTGGCTCCGCAGCTCCCAGTGGCCAGGAACCGCAGCCAATGGGAGCTGTGGGAGTGGTGGCTGCAGATGCGGGTAGCGCGCACCCTGCAGATCCCCCTGACCCCTTCACCTAGATATTTGGTTTAGCTGTTGTGCAACATTCAGATGCTGAATAAGCTTTTCTGGGTGGAAAGGTGGGCTTGGCATGAGAAGGCTTCAGATACTTTCCCCTGGATGAAAAAGCATTTGTCTTTTCCTTGAAGAAGCTTTCCCATTGCACAGCAGCTGATATGATAGTTTTGGAGTTCTTCTCTGAGATTTCTAACAACAGTTGTGGGTAAGAAGAGAGAAGAACGGGAACAAGCTCTTGGGCTCTGTCTACTCCAGCAGTTCTCAAACTGGGTCAGGACCCCAAAGTGTGTCACAACTCCGTTTTAATGGGGTCGTCGGGTTGGCATTAGACTTGCTGGGGCTGAAGCCAGAGCCCTACCAGCTGGGGCCCAGAACCTGAGGGCTTCAGGTGTGGGTGGTGGGGCTCAGATTTACAGACACCTTCCCCGCCCCCTGGCCTGGGGCTGAAGCGCTTGGCCTTCGGCTTTGGACCCCCTGCCTGAGGCAGTGGGGCTTGGGCTTTGGCCTTGGGCCTCCCACCCAGGGCGGTAGGGCTTGGGCGGGCTCAGGCTTCAGTCCCACCTCCTAGGGTCATGTAGTAATTTTTGTTGTCAGAAAGGGGTCACGGTGCAATGAAGTTTGAGAACCGCTGGTCTACTCTATGGGAAAGTGTTACAATAAACTATTGGTTGGAACACTTTGAACCTGCAACCCCTGTATCATGCCCTCTGTCCATGCAGATCAGCTGTCTGAATCATTTAAATGTTGGTTGTAACCACAGTGGTGAGATCTCTACCTCTGGTCTGGATGAACAGGTGCCACCTAAAAAGGCCTATCCCCATTGTAGATGAGAAACCACAAACAGTTCAGCTGCGCTAGGTCAGCCAGTTCTAAAGCCAATGGAGTAGCTTTTATTGGGTAAATACTCCAAAGCACCTGCTTGCAGCAACAGTTCTGTGCCCTGTGAATTGGTGCTTTGTATCTCCTAGAATGCACTGATACAACCACAATTGTCAGGTGTGCTGCAGGGGGAAGCACCAAAATGGTTCTGTGAAGGCACTGCCGCAGTTTGGGCATGCTGAATTGTTGCATTAGTCTTGGTAACAACTGCCTTAATATGTTCAATGACCCTGTTACAGTTTCCTTGCTTTGTTTCTGCAAGGTGAACTATCACCACAATTATTGCTCACTCTTGTTGGCAGTCTGAGGCCAAAGACCAGTTAAATTTGTTTTGTAAAACCTACTGTGTTATAGCATGGTGGTTCTTTTCCTCTCTTACACTAATCTGTAGAGCAACATGTGAGTCACCAATCTGACTGTCATCCATTAATGGATTCAGGCCATAAAACTTCTTTTTGATTGCAGAATGACTGTCATTGTAGAGTCTGAGCTCTACTAACTCACACTACAGTCCTGCTGTTCCAATCCTGGGCCTCTAACCAGCAGTGGTGGTTGGCTGAACCGGTTTGTGGTACCAATTTTATAATGTAGATGTGACATAACTGTAACACAACCAAAAGTCACTCGCTTACAGCCTGTGCCAGACTCGGGCAAGGTTATAACTCTCAAACAAGAGCAGGTTGCCAGAAGTATACTGACTTAAAACTCTTCTTTAATCACTTATTTAGCATCAAAGGTATGCATGCTGTTTTACAAACCCAAGGTCTAAATAGATATGACCTGTTGTCATTCAGATATAGGCATTTGATTGAATAAAGGAAGAGGCATAGCAGGTAACAGGAGGAAAATGGAACTCTGATGCGGCTCTAATTTATGCAAGGGGCTATTTCTGCCCCGTGCGCAATCTGAAAGGTGCGGAGGTGACTTGAAGGTCTCTGGGTTGTGCCTTCTGTGCTGTGCCTCCTGAAAGGTGCAAAACAAAATGTGAACTGGTTCAGGATAAAATCAAAGATGATCACTTCAGGCAAACTTTGTGACTAAACTTCTCTTGGATACACAACAATACTATTATGAACTGGGCTTTTAAACTGAAAAATACTGTACTTGCAGTATATCAATCAAACCAAGAGACTCAATCAAAAATGGCTTTCACAGGTATTTAAAAATTGTTGAGTTTTAAATGTATTGGAGGAGTCTACAGGTGAAAGGTTAGTGATCTCGTATAGAAATTTCCTGTATAATAATCTACATAGTTATTCAAAACTCTACTGTGTAGGTTGTATATAGATTCCCTATGGTTAATAACATGACACCATAGTTGGTGCCTATTAGAGTTGTAGAGTTTAAAGGCAGATGGGACCACCAGATCATCTAGTCTGGCCATTTATATAGCACAGATCACCAATACCCGCACACTAAACCCAACAACTGAAAATAGACCAAAGTATTACAGCCCAGAGGAGACTCCATTTATGTGCCAGAGGCAAAGAAGGTTCACAAGTGCCTGAGGCCCCTGCAATGGCAGGGAAATGATTATGTAATAAATGTCACTTGCCAGGATTATCTAGACCTGCTCCCATACACTACGGAGGAAGGCAAAAAAAAAACAAACAGGTCAGATCGGCAGTGACCTTGGGGAGAAAATTACTTCCTTACCCCACACATGATAATCAGTTAGACCCTGAGCTTATGAGCAAGGACCAGCCAGCGAAGCACCTGAGACAGAAAATGTTTTGTGTCAGCCCTGACTGACGTAGCTATACCAACAAAACTCTGAAGTGTAGTCCTGGCCTACCTGTTGAGAGGACAACTAGAGGAACTTTCCATCTCTGGCACAGTAAATACATCATTTAAGTAGTGGCAGCAACTTGAGTAACACTATTAATGGCACATCTAGACTGCCCTTTGCATGCACGTATAACGCTTCAAAATTAGAAGGGAAATCAGTTTTAACTTGTGTAAAACAAAAAATGTTTAGAACTTATTTCCAGGCTGTTCTGGCTTCTACCTATTACTCCTCAGTCTCTCTCAACCAGGTTAGTGGAGGCATGCAGCACAGACAAAACTGACACTGAGAGTGGCTCAAAACACAAATCTTCAAGAAAGTGGCACAAATTTTCCTCCACTAAGGGTATGTCTACACTGCCGCGCTAGTTCGGCGGCTGGGGATCGAAGTTCCGGGTTCGATTTATCGCGTCTGGTGTGGACGCGATAAATCGAACCAGGAAGTGCTCGCCGTCGACTGCGGTACTCCAGCTAGACGAGAGGAGTACCGCAGAGTCGACGGGGGAGCCTGCCTGCCGCGTGTGGACCGCGTCTGAACCGCGGTAAGTTCGAAGTAAGGTATGTCGAATTCAGCTACGTTATTCACGTAGCTGAATTTGCGTACCTTACTTCGACTTGGGGGGTAAGTGTAGACCAAGCCTAAGTGTTCTAAAATTCCACTAATGTTTATCACCAGGTTAAATAAAAGTAAACTGATATTTAATTTTTAAACAGGAAAAGTACTAATCACTTGAGGTATTCTGATCTCTGATATTACTAACTTAAAAAAAAAAACAAAAAACCCAAAGGATTAATGGTAATGATAAGGTCTAGGGATGATAATTGTGTGACTGTTCAGCAATGGATGAACAAACTACTCAGTCTGTGTTCAAATGTATAAGTGCAATCTTTGTGATATACAGCAATTCCCTAGACATCTCACTGCAGTTTGTGCATTCCTATATAGAATCTCAGAGCTCCAATCAATGGAAGTAAGACATTGTTTTTCACACACCACCTAACAATGGATCATGTTCATCTTGGCTCACTGTGGAATGTGTGCAGCTGTACCGTCACAGAAACTGCCATTCTGCTATCATGTGCAGTTGACAGCAGTCATACAGTGTTTGATGTTGCCATTGGCATGATCTCTAAGCTGTCTGTGTAGTTTGTGGTAATCAGCTGTTGGTAAAAACCCACAGAATTGCACTGGTTTGTTTAAAACTTGATTAATATGTACTAGGTACAGATTAACTTTCTTTGCTCAGTATTTATTAATTTAATATAAGAGCTGCAAACAGAAGAACAAATTTAGATTGCTTAGTGTCACTATAGGCTCCTGAGTGTGTTCTTATCCTTTGCTTTAGATATATAATTTTTGGTAGTAACTTCTTACAGCAATACTCAATCATATATAGATCACAGTCCCACTTCCACTCCTCTGTGGAAAAGACTCCACTTGACTTTAGTGAGAGCTGGATCTGGTTCATAGACAGGTGTACTTACAGGAACAGACACTGGGGGTGGGAGGACATGACAGTTGTGTCCCTAATATTAGAGAAATACTTGTGCCAAGTTAGAACATTAGGCCTCTTTACATGGCTTTAAAATATAGTGAAGTCTGTACTATGGACCCATCCCTTATATGCATCTCTCTCTCTCTCAGGCAGTCATTTTAAAATTATTCTTAAGGTTTTTAATATTGTGTGCCCTTTCAATATTGCACATTTACTAGGCAATTTAATTTTGCTGGGCCTTTGGCAATGGACGCTGGTCCTTGGTATTTCCTGCGTTTAATATGGATTTAAAAAAAGTTTTCCCTGTGAATTTTGAATCACATGTATCCATTTACACACATCAGAAAATGTATTTTTTCTCTTCTACAGGCTGCTATATGGCAAGCACTTAATCATTATGCTTATCGAGATGCAGTGTTTCTGGCAGAAAGACTATATGCAGAAGGTATGTGCCTCGCTAAATATTAATGGTTTAAGTTTGCTAAGGATGTTTAGGGCTTCTGTTCTTTTTCACTTGGCTAATAAAGGTTTATTTCTTTCTATTCTAAAAACTTCCCTGCAATTGAAGAGACACAGTTGAGATAAAAATCAAATGTTACTTGTAACAATATCAGATATTACCTAAACTTACTATAAGAGTAGAGTAGAGGGGAAAAACAATTTTTTTTTTATCATTTCAATTTGCTATACACCCTGGACTACTCTGGGTTTCACTGTTCTCCCCTGTACTATATTACCGTGTTTGTGTGGGTCTTTCATATAGCGACGGGGAGAAACTTTTTTTAAAATGTGACTTTAAAAAAATCTCTGTTTGGCGGGGTAGATATGGTCATGAAACTAATTTTAATTTAACTGAATAGATTTCAGGTAGATGGTGCCCCTTCAGAATGGCTTATTTAACAAATACTTCTATAGTCACACCAACTTGAAACCTTCACTTCTTTAAAAAAAAAAAAAAAAAAAGTACCTTCAGGACCTTTATTTGCCAAGCTTGCTTCTGGCTGAAACTTTGTATTTACATACCTTTTTTTAATTCTTGGATCACTATGCTATTTTTGTCTAGCCCAGATTCAGTTTCCAATTGCAGCTCCTCACCTCTTGCTGGACATAGAGGCTTTCATAATCAATGTTGCTACACAAATTGGTCAGCAAAAAACAATGAGTGTTCTGGCTTATGCCCTTTCTCTGAGCTCAAACATAACGCCTTTGCCATGTATTTAAACTTCTCTGGATCAAGGAGCTGCTATTCAAAAATTTCTTTTGAGTCTGTTGCCTAAATTTTCTTTAATATTAAGAACAAAGTTGCATATGCACATCAAATAAATAGCAGTCTGGCTGTTGCTGCTTTCAATACTTCATGGTAACTTTTGGATCTTCATAAGATGCATCGTTTCCAGATTATTTTGGTCAGTCTGTCCTTAGTTCAAGTGGTTTACAATGAGGCAGCAGCAGCAGCCAACTTGGGGGAGGGAAAGATGCCTTCTTGCTAAAGATTTTCTTTTAAGGTCAACATTTTTTGAGTTGATAGCAAGTGAAGTCTTGACATACTTGAAGTTCTCTCTGTTCTAAATGATCCTTCTAAAAACTGTCAGTCCTAGTCCCCTTCTTTATTACAAATACATGTCTCTTTGTATCCTCTCTGTGTAGCCACAATTTTTGCAAAGTGTAAATTCTTTGTGACAGAAATGAAAATATAATTTAATTAAGGCCCTTTCCACACAACCACCAAAACTATACTAAAACAAGTTTAAAAGTGGCTGTTGTGAGCTCAGTCTGACTTACTGAAGGGTGGATGTGTAATCCTTACCCAAAGAATAGTACTACCAAGTCAAATTTTTCAAAAGCACCCAAGTCCCATTGAAATCCACCCAGCTACCTAGTCTTTTCCCCACCCCATAATAGGAAAAATTGTGCACCTTGTTTTAAGATGCATCTAGATATGGATGGCAAAATATTATTAGTAAGTACTTTTGTGATGAAGTTACCTTCCTGATCCTTGACTTGCTACGTTCAAAAAGCTATCGCACTAATTCTGTTCCATTAGAAATGACTGTTTCACTTTATTTCTTCAAGTATGTTTTTGTTAAGAAAGATCGTGAATCATTTGTTAGATGTGGGGGCCAAAATGGTTGGTGTTCATTCACTGCAGTAGATGGGGCAGCCATGATTACTACAAGATCTTGGGATGCTGAAATCTCTTATGCTCTGGCTAGTAAAGGAAATACACTTGATTACTTTATAATCGGTCCTGTTTTTTCCCCTCACAGCAGGAATCACATTATTTGTGCATCCTGTTGCCAGCAGTCCTATGGAGCTCAACCACTTGTACAAAAATATTAAATGATCAAAGGATACCAACATTTTTGTTTTTGATTTGTTTGTTTAGTACACTCAGAGGAAGCACTGTTTTTGCTGGCAACATGTTACTACCGCTCAGGAAAGGCATATAAAGCATACAGGCTCCTAAAGGGACATAGCTGTACCACCCCACAATGTAAATATCTGCTGGCAAAGTGTTGTGTCGACCTCAGCAAGTAAGTCATCAGTTTATATTGTATTGCAGTATTTTGGTAGGTTTTTTTAGGAAACTGTGTTGCATAAACTGGTAATTCACTGGTCTTTCAGCTCTCAGGATTATCACAAGTGGAATTCATTTTGCTTTCAGATTTGGACCTAAAGAACAATAGCCCATATTGCAGAAACCGCTAAAAGGTATTGAGAGCTTTACAAAGGAGTTGTGAAATTGTATAGAAAGTCACTTCTGAAACCAGTTTGGGACTGTGCTCTTCAGTGCGTCCACCTTAGTTTGTTGTTAGCTCGTTTCTTAAACTGCTGCTAAAGTGAATCTAGAACTTAAAAAAAACCCAACCCTTAAACCAGTAAATCTGTCACCGTTGACCAAGTTGGTGCAGATGTAAGAAAATAGAAACTTGAGTTCACCCAAGCCTTATGCACCCCTTAAGTCTTCAAAATAGACATTAAGTGGGACATAAGTGGTGTATAGGCCTTGAGCTGGCTCTCTGTACAGATGAATGTAGCCCATTTAGAGTTAATTTTTATAATAAGATGAGACTAGAGTCTGATAAGGCTACAGACTTTGTTGGGGACAAAGTAAATGCCTTCTGTGTCCCCTTTCCCATTCACATGTAGGCAGACCTCTCAAACTACTGAGGCCCATATGTGGGACACAACATATGACAAAGACCCAACGTGGGGGTGGCAGAGAAGAAATAATGTTCATGCAGGGAACTTAAAATGCTGTGGGATTCCTTCCTTTTAGAGTAAGCAACTGTATAACCTCAGACTCACGACTTTGCATTTCTGATTAATTTTCAACGATAAAAATAAGGGGACACCAAATTTCTGTGGAACACGGGGAACTTTATGACTGAAATGAGGGACCTCCCTCAAAATGAGGGGTAGTCAAAGTATGCTTCTAGTGGTTGATTCAGATCTGGTCTGGATCAATGATAATCAAGATTTATCTGTTTGCTGTTCCAGTGGAATGAGTTTTATTGTTGCAATCAAGTTCTTTCCTAGCCACATCACAAAATCAGCATTGCAACTGGCATCCTGGATGGTAGTTTCAGCAGAGTGGCTAAAAATCAAGTAGATTCTCACTTATTGTCTATTCTCCTAGTTATCTTCTGCCTGCTCTGTGAGCAGTGTCTCTTATATTGAAAGTTTCTTTTCACATTTGAATTGGATTCCTCTTAAGACTAAAAAGTCCACTGTGAAGGGGAAAGAGAATCCCTACAATAATGTGAAGAAAGCTGCTATGTCCTGCTAAAGGGTAGCATGGCAATCTGGGTTCAGCAGCAGGAAGGGCTATTTTTGGAAAAACAGCTTGTTGAAGGCTGTGACAGAAAACTAGAGCATATTACGAGTGTAGAATATGAACACAGATTTTTGAGGGAGCTGTCGTCTGGAAGGTATGACTCTGTAGGAAACTGGACTTATGCTTAAACTTCATGTTTTTAACTTTGGGGTTTTTTATATGTCCTATCATGTAATGTGACTTAAAATATTGACCAAGCAATATGGCTGTTTAAAAATTAGACCTTCATCCCTTCACAAAAGAAAGCCAGACTTAACAGATGCAGCTTGTACTAGATCCTGCAGACCATAGGAAAGAGTGACTTCCAGAATTGAGGGCCCTCCATAAAAATGTTCTGCCTTCTGTGCCCTCCCTGAGCTTGACCCTGGGGACTGGACAGACAGCAAGAATATCTCAGTTGACCACAGTTACCACAATGGGTCCTAGGAAACAAGGCAGTCTTGGATAGAACAAATCCTAATGGCTGTTTTTATGGGTGCATAGAGAATTCTCTACTTCTGCTAAATAACAGGCTATAAAGCACATGCTTATCTTCTGTTGTAGTGCAATCAGTAGGCTGAACTTGATACATTTGTTTCCTGGGTTGTACCATACTGTATATTTTTCGAGGGACGGAGCTCATCTCTTGGGATCCCACCCACATTGTGTAACCAAGCTGCATGAAAGATGTTTTGTGGAGGGGCCTGGGGAAAACTCTTGCCCATCAGCAATGGGCAAGTAAATATGGGGGGGAAATCAACGATAATTGCATTTCTGTTTTTATTTAAGACTTTGACTTTGTTCAGTATAGTGCCACTCTAACATTTCTTGATGTGATACCTGCTGTAGTGAAGTGGAACATCTGATTGCCAAACGTTCTGTTGAAATAGAAATCAGTTTAACGCTCTTCTTGGAAGGGACCAGTGTAAGCTGATTTGCTCTGTTTCTCCCCTGCCAATCCCAGCTGTATAAAGTTATATTCCGGTATAGCTTATTCCCATAAAGGAAGTGGAATAAGCATCTTAATAACGTAACTGCCTTCACACTAGGGGGATTGTATTACTTAAACTGTACTGGTTTAGGTAAAACAGTACAATCTTTGGTGTGCAGACAAGCTCAAAGGGATACTGTCAAGTCTGACCAGCCCCCTCTCTCCCTGACATGCAAAAAAAAAAAAAAAAGTTGTGTCCCTTCCTTCCAATAAAATATTAGAGTTGCAGTGATGTTAAAATCCCTGCTTTTAGACTGCACAAACCAATCCATAGTAGATTGTACTGTTACGTATATGTGCAGTACACTGTGCCAGGCATTTGATTCCACCTGTCAGTTCTGTCCTTGTAAGTAAGCAAGGCATCAAAATTCCAAGTCCATTGGACAGCCCCATGTTAAATTACAAGAATGGAGCTGCCAGAGACCATACATGGTACATTGTAGCTGGGAGACCAAGCCAAATCCAGTTGTTTTCCTTGACACCCCTTTAAAGGTGCCTGACTTTCCGAGGGTAAGTGTTCTGCACTTAAACTGGTAGTGTCTCTATAAGGCAGAGGGTGCAATACTCTACATTTTGAGACTTGTTGTCAGGGAGGAGAGTGCCCAATTTGGAACTCATTAGTATTGACAACATATCTTGTTTTTGTTTACAGCAGGATAGAAATATTGGACTACCACTACTGTTGTGAGCCTTATAACCCCTTTAAGCCTCTTTTTGTTTTTTTAATAAGGCTGGCAGAAGGGGAGCAGATCTTATCTGGTGGAGTGTTAAATAAACAGAAAAGCCATGATGACGTTGTTACGGAGTTTGGTGACTCTGCATGCTTTACCCTCTCATTACTGGGACATGTATACTGGTAAGGTTTCTTTTTTTATGATGATGGTTATTGAATAATGGATTTTGATTTGGCTGAGGCAGTTCTTAGCCATGAAAATATTTCTGGCACACCCCACAGGTCACAACTGCTCTCAGGTTACATATCCCCAACAATCCTGCAATCTGATCTACATGGGCAGATACCTGTGGAGCCCCTTTGTGACTGCAAATGTAAGTGTTCGCTCAGAGTGCAGATTGCAGGATCAAGGCCCAAATGATGGTAATCTATAGAGGAAGTCTGATGCCTCCCTCATGTGGTTTGCCAGTTGCATGAAAATACACATTAGCATTTCGTGGAAGGTGTGTGGGTTTATTTTATTTTGTTTTGGATTTTTTTTGTGGGCAGTGAATAAATTGGCAATACAGGAACCTGTTTTGAGATTTTTTTTTTTTTTTTGTGCTCATTCTCCCCAAAATATGTGGCCTATTAGTTGGAGAAATATTAGCCTTCTTTGAAGGAAGTTTTCAGGTGGCCACCTGTTGATCAATATATCACTACTGCCCAGCCTCCACAAGTACTTCTGTATTGAATTACTGTCTTCTCTGGAGGCTCTCTTCCAAAAATTTCATCCAATTAACTTTTAATGATTTTTTTCAGGAGAACTATGCATATTAAATTTCATTATACAATAATGCTTCGCTCTCCTGTAGTGTGCTTCATCCATAGACACAAAGGAGGATTCCAATAAATTTATTAAAATAAAAGAAATAGTAAAAACAAAAACAAAAAAACCCAAACCTTTGTATTTAGCAAGTCTTTACACAGTAGAAAGCCATTACGAATGTTAACCGGATACTTGTTTCACAGAGGACTGTAAAACTACTGGCTACCTCACAGGTGCATTGGGAGGGTTAGTATTTGTAAAGTGTTTTGAGAGCCTCTGATGAAAGGCATTAAAGAAGGTAAAATATTCTAAACATAGTGTGACGGGTTGCCCTCCTTCAAGATGCCACCTGATGTACTGAGATACCACTAAGCCCGCATGGGCCCCCTTTAACCTGTCTTGCTGAGCCAGGCTCTTAAGCCTCCTCCAGCACACACTCAGGCAGGGCCACACCCACCTGCAGAAAGACACAGACACTGAGATTAGCTCTGGGAAGACTCAGTTTAAGGGACTTGCCCCAGCACTCAGGTGCCCACCTCCCTTGGAGTGTAGACCCAAAGGTATATTGTCTTGCGCTTTATAGAAAAGTCTGCACAGCACAAGCTCATAAAAGTTTGCCCTCTTCCTCAATGAAGAGATGTGCACAACTTCTTAGAAATTGCACAAACTGGGTTTAATAATAAAAAAAAATTATTAACTACAAAAGGCAGATTGTAAGTGATTATAGCAAACAGAACAAAGCAGTTTACTAAGCAAATAAAACAAAAAACGAAACTAAGCTTGATTCACTAAAGAAATTGGCTACAAATAGTAATTTCTCACCCTAAATGTTGTTTCAGGCAGATTGCAAAGGTTCTTGAAAGCCAGCTGCACTGGCCTGCAGCTTGAAACTTCAGGTATTATTACTCACAGGCTAGACACACTTCCAGCCTGGGCTCAACTCTTCTCCCCCCAGTTCAGTTCTTCTTCTTTCCAGTGTTTCCCAGTGTCTGTTTGGGTGGGGAGGCAGAGGAGAACCACGATGATGTCACTCCCCTGCCTTGTATAGCTTTTGTGTATGGCGGGAACCGTTGGTCTTCCAGTGGAAAAACACTGGAAGGTGGAGTCCGGTACCAGGTGACTCAGTCACATGTGTCTGCAGGGTCGTAGCAGGTATTACTCGCAGGCTGTTTGGAGCATCCACAGGAAGACGAAGCTCTTTCACAGTCCATTGTCTCTGCTGATGGGCCATCAGCCCTGTCTGACTTTTTCATTGTTGTACCTGAAGGGCTAGTTGTGGGTGTCACCCAAAGTAGCACATTTGAAATACAGATACATGGTCAATATTCCTAGCTTCAGATACAAAACTGATACATGCATACAAATTGGATAAACACATTCAGTAGAACTGTTTCAATGATACCTCACATGACCCCTCTTGCATAAAACATGTCATAGTCATATCATAACAATATTTCTATGAAGAATATGGGGTGCAATGTCACACATAGTACAGATGTTTAAAAACAAAAAATCTTTGTAAAATACATTAGGCATATTTTGAATGTTCTTTGTTTTGGGGGGGTGCGAGACCCTCTGCTACCATAGAATGTTGATAGCCCTACCTACCAAACATCTTGTTATTTCCTTGCTTAATTACAGTTAATAGCATTGCCGCAGTGTAACTGAGCACGCTTAAATGTTAGTTTCAGGCTTCGTTAGTATTGAACCTCTTCTCTTTTTGGTGTCTGCATTATTTGAAGCTTAATATAACCTGGATTGTCAGCCTGCTGCTTTCCCTAAGAGAAACAAACAAACAAATCCAAAAACCGTATTCCATTTAATAGTTTTAATATTCAAGCATAGCATCAGTAGTTACTAAAAAAAGAAGAGAGACCTCGAAATAAGTTACTTTTTATAGCCTCCCCCCCTCGCCCCCCCAATTAAGAATTATTATCCAGCACAAAGTTACTTTGAATTGGACACCAATATGCTGAATACAAATAATCATTTCGCAACCTAAAATGGCTGAGAGGCTAGTCTGTTTATTTGCTGTTTGCCAGGAAGTGGAGAACACTCATTACAGCAAGATGCCGGTCTTCTACAAGAGATCAAGTTGTACTTTCATCAACTCTTAAAGCCTGTGATGGTTTTTGAGAGTTCATTACAAATTAAAATGAGTAAACTTAAAACTTTCTCTAAATATTTCAGATGCAAAAATATTGAATAACTTTTAAATTAACTGACTGTTTCTGTAGTCCGCAAAATGAGAATATAGCAGTAGCTCTAAAGAGGTTCTTGTTTCCTTCTCCCCTCACTTCTTTTTGAAAGTTATGCGTAACATAAATGCTGTTTTAACTTTCCTTCAACTATTTGTTTTAATTCTCTTACAGCAAGACAGACCGGCTTGCCAAAGGATCCGAATGTTACCAAAAGAGCCTTAGTTTAAATCCTTTCCTCTGGTCCCCTTTTGAATCGCTATGTGAAATAGGTAGGTCTGCGAAACTCAATGTGAAGAGATGTGCTTTAAAAAAAATTGCCCTCTGGAGTTGGTATTTTCTCATGCAAATAATTGACTGAAAAACTTCTTAAAATTTCTTTGATAGTGCCACAAGAGCAATCCACATCTAAATATGTTGTATTTCTGTTTAATTTTGGAGCTGCTCCTCATTTCCTGACTGTCTGGCTTTTATGACTTCTAAAAATGAGCTTTTGTGGGGAGGCGGGGGAAGGGAGGAGCGAGAGAGGACCAAATATATCTTCCCTTGAAGAGGAAAAATTGTGCTACAGTTCTACCTCTGATAGCCTCTTTTCTGTAATAAGAGCTCCACAGAACTTAAAGAAGAAACTTGCCCACATCTAAAAGCATACACTTTTTTGTAACCATTCTTTTTCATTCAGATTATTCCAAGACACATTTTTGGGTTAATTTCCAACTTTTGTTGTGGATTTCTGATCAACTCAGTCAGAATTTTATCTTCTAAGATAATTTTGTAGGGACCAGCTGGTAGATGATTCTGTCCAATTCTCTTTGAAATAAGTGAACACTGATGTGTCAATAAGCCTTCCTACATTCTTGTCTGGATTTCTAGGAACTTTGTGCCTAGGATAAGAACATAAGAGTGGCCATACTGGGTCAGACCAATGGTCAGTCTAGCCCAGTGTCCTGTCTTCTGACAGTGGCTATTGCCAGATGAGTGAGACAGATTGAACAGAACAGGGCAATTATCAAGTGATCCATCCCCTGTCATCCAGTCCTGGCTTTTGGCAGTCAGAGACTTAGGGACGCCCAGAGCATTTGGTTGCATCCCTGACCGTCTTGGCCAATAGCCATTGATGGTCCTATCCTCCATTAATTTATCTAATTCTCCAGGGGATTAAATGAAATGGATAGAGGTGGTAGAGTTATATCTGAAATCCAAAATAACTTAAAGTCCCTAGTGTAGTGCTTTTAAAAACAAACACACAAAAACTTGCTCACTTTTCTTAAGATACCTAGTGTCCCTTCTATTTTTGCTTTTACCCAAGCACCAAATATATTTGGTCATGGATAACAGTGGTTAAATCTTTCTTCACTCTTACAGGTGAGAAGCCAGACCCTGACCAAACATTTAAATTAACGTCTTTGCAGAACTTCAGCAGTTGCCTGCCCAACACTTGCACAACATTGGTGTCTAATCACAACATATCCCACAGACAGCCTGAGACTGTCCTTATGGAAACTCCACAAGACACAATTGTAAGTTTCATCCAACCCTCTGATCTTTGAAGCAGTTGTCCCAGTTTGAATGAACGACTTAAGAAATACTTGCAAGTGAATGTTATAAAAGATGTCTTCCATTTCAGGAATTGAACAGACTCAACCTGGAATCCTCCAATTCAAAATATTCCTCCTTGAACACAGATTCCTCTATGTCTTACATTGACTCGGCTGTAATTTCACCAGATGCTATCCCTCTTGGATCAGGAACTGCCATATTATCTAAACAGGCTCAAAATAAACCAAAAACTGGTCGGAGTTTACTGGGAGGACCAGCTGCTCTGAGCCCATTGACACCAAGGTAAGACTAAGACTGGGAATTTAAAACCCTGCTTTGTGACCATTTGCATTGCCACTGTTCCTTGTGTCTTTGGGCAAGAATCATGTCTTTCTCTATATATTGTATGGCACCAAGCATATTGACAGTACTTGGTAAATAATGCTGCTGAGACAAAAGCCAAATCACTTAAAAAAAAGTAGCCATTCATGTTTTAGTAGTGGTAGTTTTTCATCCAAAAAAATCAGACTTTTAGAACAAACTTCAGTAACTAATTAAATAAGCCACCAGCAGTTTGTGACTTTAGAAGAGTGGCATTTTGATTCTGTGTGTTGCTCGGTACAACTTCTGCGATAGAAAAGTCACTAATAAAAGGATTGTGAATTTCTTTTTCAACTTTGAAACCAACAGTTAATAGTAAAAGCTGCATTAGGGATTTGTAATGCCTTTTGATGTGAAGGACGGTACTCCCCCCTTATAGGTTCACATGTTCTGTCTCATGATCATGACTCTGCCATTGTCTTCCTTTAAAAAAAAAATTAAAAAAAATTAATTAGTATTGCAGCAAGGTCTGTTGGCCCCCGCTGAGATTGGAACCCTCTTGTGCTAGCTACTGTAAATGCGTAAGAGAACTTCCTTGTCCCCAAAAACTTGCAATTTAAATAGACAAGACAGAGAAAGAGTAGTAAAAAAGAAATAATCTTATCCCTAATTTATAGATGGTTATGGAGGCATAGAGAGCCTTGCATAAGGGCTTACATAGGAAGTCAGAGGCACAGCTGGAAATGGAACAACAAGATCAAGCTTCCTCTGAAATGTTTTTAATATAATACTGCTTTTCAAGGATGTCCTGGTTCTGACATCTCCATTTCATTCTTTCCTCAGTTTTGGAATTTTGCCACTAGAAACCCCTAGCCCTGGAGATGGATCATATTTACAAAACTACACTAATTCATCTTCTGTAATTGATGTGCCATCTACAGGAGCGCCTTCAAAGAAGGTATCTTGCATTCAAGAATGTGTTTGCCATTCTGTCTGAGCTTAAATACAAGGGAATGTAAAATTAAACTCTAGTGCAAGTATATAAGCATCGCAGATTAGCTCAGTTGCTCTGATAAATTGGGTATTTTTTTTTCCCTTCCAGATTTTTTGTATTTGAAATTACACTTTCTCCCTCAGCCAGCCAATTATAACGTCCTTCTAAGTCATGGAAATGTTTTCAGTGACTTTATTGAGAATGAAAAATGTCTATATAAAAATGGGTATATTAAATAAAAAATTTGCTTTTACTAAATTCACTTAAATTGTCAGTATTTCAGTTTGGTGAGTTACCAAATACCCTTATCAAGTTCTGAACTTTTTCTTTTTCTCACTTACCAATTTGTTTCTTTCAATTGATAACTAGAGCTGATCAGGAATTTTCCAACAAAACGTTTTTGTCAGAAAATGCCAATTTATCTAAATCAAAACTCTTCACAGAAAAGGGTTGGTTCTGATTAACTTTTTCAGCTAACATAAAAATGGCCATACTGGGTCAGACTAATGTCCGTCTAGCCCAGTATCCTGCCTCTGACAGTGGCCAGTGCCAGATGCTTCAGAGGGAATGAACAGGACATTTGAGTGGTCTACTCTCTGTTATCCTGTCCCAGCTTCTGGCAATTGGAGATTTAGGGACATCCAGAGCATGGGATTGCGTCCCTGACCATCTTGGCTAAAAGCCATTGATGGCCCTGCCCTCCATGAGCTTATCTAATTCTTTTTTTGACCCAGTTATAGTTTTGGCCTTCAACATCCCATGACAATGAGTTCCACAGGTTGACTTGCATTGTTTGAAATACTTCCTTATGTTTGTTTTTAATCCTGCTGCCTATTAATTTCATCAGGTGACCCTCTGATTCTTGTGTTATGTGAAGGGGTAAATAACATTTCCCTATTCACTTTCTCCACACTTTATAGACCTCTGTTATATTCCCCCTTAGTTCTCTCTTTTTCTAGGATGAATATTCCCAGTTTTTTTCATCTCTCCTCGTATGGAAGCTGTTCCATACCCCTAATAATTTTTGTTGCCCGCCTCTGTACCTTTTCTAATTCTAATCTAGCTTTTTTTTTTTAGATTGGGCAAGCAGAATTTTGTGCTGTATTCAAGCTGCGGGCGTACTGTGGGTTTATATAGAAAAGGTTTCAAAACAAATTCCAGTCTTCCAGTTCAAAATGACTCCCCGCCCCTCCCCCCCAAAAAATTTTAAGCTAATTATAATACCAAATAAATTATGATAAACATCAACATGAAACACTTTGACCCTAACTAATTTTTTTTTCAGATTTTTGGCTCATGAAAATTTTTAAGATTTTGACTTTCCCATCCTAAATCAGGATGCAAATTTTTTGATCTCATGAAAATTTTTGCAGAATCAGAAAACCATTTCCTGCCCAGATCTATTGATAATCCTTTTGTTCGGGGTTCCTGCCTTTCTAATGGAGGTGAACCGTCATTAGAACACTCTACAATGGGTTTGGATGAATTACTGATGAATGTTGAGACCTTTTTTGTAATAATACAAAAATATTGTTAATGCCACAAAAAAGAATTTTACTAAATAAGATACAGTTGTGATTGTTAATTAAACAAAACAGGAACACCACTATATATTTTTTAAAGCGAATTAAACATGGCCTTATATATTAACCAAATTGTAAAACATCAGCACGTTGCAGAGGGCAGTTTGTGTTAACTATAGCTTGAGTGGCTATTTCATATCAAGGTTAAGGCTATTATTTATTGGTGCAAATGAGGGCTGAGATCCTAAAAGCTTGTCCCACCTGGGTGAAACAGATCTTAAATTTTTTACTTTGAGCCTTTAAAAAAATGTCCGTGTTCCTTGTACCACGGTGCTGTGTGGTAAGGACAAGCATTTTGCTTTAGCTTTACACAGCCACACAGCTTGGGTGTAGGGTACCTCATTCTACCTAGCCATTCCCATCCCTTTTGAGAACCAGAGCCTGCAAACGGGACAGAACTATAGTTCTGCTCTCTCACTTGTGCTGTCCAGCAGAGCAGTAATACGTGCTGTAAAGTGAACCTTGCAATCACCTACAGCAAGAGAGGAGCATGGGAACAATTCTGACTCTGAGGTGATTGTAGCTTTGCATTGTCTTATGTGCAGGGCTGAGCCTAAAGGCTCAATCAAGTCCGCCAAATGTTCACTTGTATATCGTCTTTTATTCTATTACTTTTTAGGGTTGTTTTCGGAAGTATGTGAATTGAAATTACCACACATAAGGAAGCATGAGAGCGGCAGTTCTCAGCTTGGTTCATGAATCAGCCCAGCCCAGAATACTTGGTGATGGTCCACAGAGAGCTGGCTGATAGCATGATGCTAACTATTGTTTCTATTTTAAACATTTTCCATGTAAGCATTTGCTTTAGTTGCCATAGAGATGTTATAGGTATCGTGAATGGGAGGCAAGGTGTCCGAAATGATTCTCTAAGATATGGTCTACGATGTAGAAAGTTTAAGAACCCTTGTGTTAGAGAAAATCTAATGACTTAACCCACTTGCTACGGGCACCTTTTCTTTCTTGAGAATATAGAATTTGTATCTGCTTCCGATCCGCAAATATGTTCTGCGGATGTAAAGCGGATATCTGCAGATTTGCAGGGCTCTATCCATATATTTTTAGTAAATTATATGTATTTTATGGCATTCTTGGTGCAACTGTTAATAGCTGCCCTTTTCAAAGACATTTATAAAGGAATGTATTTTTAAGGTGCTGAAAGGTCGTCTCAAATAAGGTATCAAATTCCTCCAAGTAGAACTTGCTTTATCAGTCAATGGTCTGGGCAAATTCAGTGTTGGTGCTTAGCTTGCTGTGTTTTATTTCCATTAGTCAGTCAAAATTTGAGAGCCCTTGACCTGGAAACTTGACCTACAAGTCCATCTACCAGCTAGATCATCTCCCACTAACTCAGCACTCACTCTGCTGAATCACTTATTTATGGATTTGTCACTTTTGAATGGTGTAGCTACCAAGTCTTCCTCTGTGGCCTCCTGATGTCTCTCCACTTTGTTCAGAACTCTGGAGTCACACTTTCACCAATATATACAAGCACGGCTGCATTACCTTTTACCTGAAAAACCTCCACTGGCATTTCATCGCTGCTAAATCACATTCTTCCTCAGTATCCTCCATCGGTTATGCTCTGTTTTGCATTATGCTCTTCCCTCAATTAACTCACTTGCTCGTTCTGCCCTTAGTTTTACATTCCCATCTCTGCTCTGTTGGAGCAGGACCTTCTGCTGTGTGCTACTGCAATTCTCCGGAAACCTGCTTGCCTCACTGATTCCCATCCTTGTGTATCTTAAAACCAATTTCTAGGCTTCTAACCAGTTTTCCACAACAGAATTGAAAGGCAACCATCCTTGTATTTGGGCATGTCTGTGTATGTGTATTCTCCCAAATGCCTTTTTCTGTTTTGTTGTTGTTGCTGTATTTAGAGGTCTATGAATGTAACATCTCTTTAAATGCTTTTTTCAATGCTTATTGGCTCTTAGGGTGGGGTTTTAAGTAAAGGTGTTAGTGCTGTAATTTTTAAATACAGGAGTTAAGATTTTTTTCTCTTTGTAGTAAATGATCTGGGTTCACTATATCTTTCTAGTGAAACAACTTTTATACATCTCGAGCCACGTGGTAGGTTAAAATATTAAGGAGATAAAGCCCTATTTGTTGACTAGTTTCCCCTCGCTTTTGCTATGTAATATTTCATCAGTCCGTTGGTGTACTTCATTAATGCATGTGGACACACTGCTTTTGAGTTACATTTAATGTTACTGTCTAAACAAACATTGAAAAGCATAGTTCTAACAAATGGCTTAGCATTCTGGTGCATGTTCTATAACATCTAAATAATTGCTTACTGGTTTCACTTCTGCTCCTCAAATTACCTGTAACTATTTGTGAACTCAGTAGCTGTGACGGTGCATGCCTTGTAGTAGGAGTTTCCTAAGGAACATGTAAATAAAGAAACGAAACATTAGGATGGATCCAAGTACATCCTGCCTGAAGGGACAAGCAGTCTTGGTGGGTGCGCAGTGTGTCGTCCAGGATTGAACTAGTTAAAGGGGAAGGGCAGGACAGATGCTTTTGTTAATAAAATCATCCGAAACTAATGTAGCCAATGCTGTCTCATCCCAGTTTTAGGCAGCAAGCAACTTGGAAATGTGTGATATTGGGGGAATTTTTTTTTCTGTTTATAATGACTTCAGTGGATCTGAAAGGCTTATTTTGGGTAGCGTTAGTGAGGGAGGGATAGCTCAGTGGTTTGAGCATTGGCCTGCTAAACCCAGGGTTGTGAGTTCAATCCTTGAGGGGGCCACTTAGGGATCTGGGGCAAAATCAGTACTTGGTCCTGCTAGTGAAGGTAGTGGGCTGGACTCGATGACCTTTTGGGGTCCCTTCCGGTTCTATGAGATAGGTATATCTCCATATATTATTATAAATATGCCTTTGTTTCCCATTGTAACTTAGAGTAAATGGTCAGTCCGTTGGATCTAGAAAAAGTATGAACAAAGGCCACTCTGAATCCACAGTTATGCTAAGTTAATGAGACAAGTTTGTCATATTGCAGGTACCAATTTCTGGTAACCGAGGTGAACATCATAGCTGCCTCAAATGCATATGCAGTAAATGTGCAGAATCTTATTGGCAAAGGGTATGCTATGTGAATTGAAATACTAATTCTGTACTAAACATAGTGATAAACAAGTACTTAAGGTTATTGGAAGCTGTGTGTGCAGTGCCTAACACCAATGAGGTTCCAATGCTGATTGGGGCCTTTGAGTGCTACTAATATAATGTAATTACTGAAAAATGAAATTTCTCTTTCCCAGTTTGGTTACTTTGTGCGTTTGACAGCACTTCACGTAGTCCGTCTTAATCCAGTGGGGGAGACTTTATAAAGAAATAAAATACATATTTTCACTTTGCATGTCCTGGCCTGATTCCTGGGGCTTCTTCCTGCCAGCGGATGGAGACTGCACATCTTTTTGGTGATATCACCCCTGTATATAAGGGGCTTTCTGCCTTAGAATCATAGAATATCAAGGTTGGAAGGGACCTCAGGAGGTCATCTAGTCCAACCCCCTGCTCAAAGCAGGACCAATCCCCAGACAGATTTTTACTCCAGATCCCTAAATGGCCCCCTCAAGGATTGAACTCACAACCCTGGGTTTAGCAGACCAATGCGCAAACCACTGAGCCTTGCTGAGCGCAGTTGTCCTCTCTCCACCTGCTGGAGAGAGAAGTTTCTTTGCTGGCTGATTCTCTAATCTAGAATATTCACTCTTGTTTAATAAAAGAATTCTGCTGGTCTTTCCCCTCGACTCACTGTAAATATTAAATAGGTATAAATTAGTTATTTTCTGACATGATGTAGTCAGTGCGTTTAGTGACATAATAACAAACCTGTAGAAATTTTGTGTTATGCAGTCTGTCACCAGGATAAGCCAAGCGGGAACAAAGTCTGTCTTCTCACAGAGTGGAAATAGCCGGGAAGTCACTCCAGTCCTTGTTGCACAAACACAGAGTTCTGGCCCACAGACAAGGTATTAAAAAATTACATACCTCAGTAGCATCTTTTACACCTGGTTTTGCTTCTTGTGTCCTTATCAAATAAGCACAAAGTGAATCTGACCTATGGTATGAAGTGTCATTCCTGATTGGATGAAGAAAGAGATAATGTGAAGTGGGTCTTATTTAAACAAAATCTTACAATAGTAACCAGTATTTTTGCTAAACTAGTAGATTTCTGCAATCCGTTCAACTAGTTCTTGGTGGAATGGCCTAATTGCAATTCGGTATGAAGATCCTGACTTGGCAATTCTCTCTACAAGGGGGATTTTTAATTGCATTTTGCACTGTACCTCAGAGTTCTCATGGCAAGAGTACCTCACTTACACAGAGGCCAAACTATGCCTTACGACATTTGAGAGAATGATTTCAACTTTCTAACTTAGTTGTAGATTTCTCAATATTTATTTTAGTAATAAACGTTGATAAACAACTTGTTTAAAATGCATCACTTTAACAGTTCAGAAAACTGCCAAATGTGTTGTGTATTCTCTTCCTTGTGTGCACATGCTTAACTTGCATTTGCATTAATCAGAATGTGCCTCAAATGGCTATTCAGTCTTGACTCACATGAGCATGAAGTTAATTTTGGTATGAAGGCCTTGTTTTCTTATGTGGCAGAAGGGTCCCCAGACTGACGTATGGTAAGAGACAGCCAGCCTAATGACAGGCAAGACTTTTATCCACTTGGTTATTCTTGGCTGCCAGTTTGGGTTTCCCCTTAGAGCCAAAACTTACAGCTCTCGTTGCACCAGTAGGACTTACTTGCTATATGTAGGAGAGGATAGCTTGATTTTACTTAGCATAGAAACTTACTGGTTAAGCAAATACCACATAAACGGCTGCAGTGATCACAAACGTGGGGGAGGGAGTGGTTAAAATCAAAATTTGGGTTATATAGCAGCACGTAAATCTGCCCCAGGGAGATGGCGGCACCTTCACACCAGTGTACAAGACATCTGCTAATTTAATACAAATTAGTAAAAAAAAATAAAAAAAAAATAACTTTTTTTTTAAAGAATTTTACTTCTAATAAGCTGTTTATTTGTAGTACAACCCCTCAGGTATTGAGCCCAACCATTGCTGCTCCACCTAATGCACTGCCTCGAAGAAGTTCTCGCCTATTTACTAGTGATAGCTCTACAACAAAGGTAACATAGGATGTATACCCTAAATAATGTATCCATTTTCTTCTCTTTCTACTTATGCTAACTAATAACCTGATTATTCAGCCACTCAGTACAAAGCTCCCATTGAGTAATGTGTGGAGCAGCTGAAGAATTGGCCTTCTAATGTGCAGAAGTTGTGAAATACATTTGGCTGCACAACATGAACTTTATAGTACATGACTTGATTTGAATTTTTCAGTTAGCATGCGTGTCTGTGTGATGTTTTCAAAAGTCTTAACACCTAAGTGTTTGTATCAAGTGAACACTCATCCTGATGTGTTGCTGGGCTCAAATTAGTGACTGACAAACTTTATAAGTCATTTACAGAACATATTTCAGTCGGGTTAAATTTCAGTCTGGAATTGCAAAAATTCAGTTATGATGCTGTGTATTCCTCCTCAAAGTGAGAGAATCCACCAAAGTAATTATGCAACTCAGCAGCAAGAAACTAACCAGAAACAAGTGTTCCTAGCTGGTTTCACACTGCTCCCAGCACCTTTGGAAAAAGTGCTTTTGTGTGAGAACAATCTGGTAGCTGCTCATCTGCAGAGAAAGAGGTAGAGGTTTAGGTAGATGTCCTACTAGTAGTTGATCTTCTAAAATCACTGTAATATTCAATGATGCTGAGAGCTTTAGTTAGGAATTGAAATATATTGGAAAAGTGAAGTACCAAAACGTTAAGTGAATCAAAGGAAGTATCAAAAATTTGTCTTGTGACCTGTCAGTAGTATATACTTGGGGATTACCTTTCCCTCTTCAGATAATCTCTGAGGCAATAAACTGGGAAGACGAAGCAGGGTGAGGGGACCTTGCAGTGAAACCCAGAAGAAAATAAAGCTAATATTTACTTTTTTTTTTTTCTTTGTATTTCTTGCATCCTTATTTTTGCTGAACCTTTGCTTTCAATAGTAAGTTCCAGAATGAGAGAGAATACTTGAATATCCCTTCTTCCCTTCCCCTGGCCTTCCACCCACAGCCTTTGAAAAAATAGGGATGGCCTACTTTCCTGATTGATGAAAATGAAATTAGATCTCTGGATGAGAGGTGCAGTATCCTCAATACACTTGGTAAAGAGACTCTGTATAGTCCAGATACATATATTTGATAAATGACTTGGGTTGGAAGTCTTTTTGTCAAAGTCAGTTTACTGCTTTCATTCAAGCTACTTTATAAAGATGCAGTGTAAAACCAAACCAATAACCTTAGTGCAACATTATGGCTGAAGTTAATGTATACATTTCATGACTACGTTTAAGACTTTGTATCACTGTTAACTTGGTTATTTTGTGTGTGCGTACATCTGTTAGTCACAATTATTTTAGTAAAACAGGAAACAAGCATGTCTCTATTCTTTGATTTGCACTCCATTTGCCTGTATATAAACCCTGGTTTGAGACTTTTTTTTCCTTATAGGAGAACAGTAAAAAGTTGAAAATGAAGTTCCCACCTAAAATTCCAAACAGAAAGACAAAAAGTAAAACAAATAAGGGAGGAATAACTCAGACAAACATAAATGATAGTTTGGAAATCACCAAACTGGACTCGTCCATCATTTCAGAAGGGAAAATCTCCACTGTTGCACCACAGATCCAGGCTTTCACACTACAGAAAGCAGCAGCAGGTTTGTCTGAAAGCTCTCAGAATGTAATAGAGCCAAATGTTTTCCAGTTGTATTTTAAGGTTTGATGGAAACTACTGGTCACCGTAAAGTGTGTTCATTCTCTTCCATGCAGTGCCTTTTAGCCTCTGAGTAACTAAAACTGCCATTTCATAAATATGTAACCATCAAATTTCATTTAAATTAAAAGTATTAAATTGTACTATCGATAACAAGTGGATACGCTTAATTGCAAGCAATGTTCCAGAGAAATACAAAGTTACTGTAGTATCTACCTTTTACATCCTTTTTTTTTTTTTTTTTTTTTTTCTTCTTTTCCTTCTCTTTAATTTTAACTATTATGAGGCAGATCTACAAGTACATTGTGGCTACTTTATGCCATTCAGAACCAACACAAAGCAGCCAAGGTGTTTTGGCTAGTTTCCATCAGTTTCTCACCTCTACCTTCCCCTGCCCACCCAGTTAAATAGATCTGGTGCAACAAGTGACTTTTAAAAAACAAACAATTTAAATGGTCACTTTTGCTGTTCTTGTTTGACTTCTGGAAGAGGGTGGGCCCAGCAGCCTGGCTTCACAGAGGGTCACTGGCTTTCCTAAAGGGAGCTCTGCTTCAGTCGCATTGAGACCCGGAGGTGGCAGCCATTTTGAAAAAAAGCAGTTTTTCATGGAATTCTCTGTAACAAAACTTTAAATTTCTCCTTTTTCAACGGCATCTGGACAACAGTTACGAAAAAAATGGCAAAATATGGCTATTAATCACTTGAAAAATATTCTTCAAAATGTATTCAATGCATGAGACTCAATGAGCTTTAACGATGTGGGAGACGTAGACACTCAAGTCCATGTTCTAAAAATCATTTAGTACAAAAAAATTATCAGATATAGGATCCCAAATTTCTTAAAGGACCCATTTTTAATTCTTAACTTAAAACTAGTTAACTGATTTCCTTGTATATTCTCAGAAAATTCATTTTGTGCTCAGAGTAAGTGCTGTAATTTTAGGGAGGATATGCCGTATTCTTCATACATAAAGCACAGGTTCAACCACTTTAAGTGTAAAACTCAGCTCACCCTTAACTATGTAACCAATTTGTAGATAGGTTTATTCTACCTTTTGGCTTGAAAGGAGGTGGCAGATGTGTTACCTAGTTTTCACTGCAGGAGTTGGTGCGCAAAACCAGCAGGAGTATATAATTCTGTGCTTGGAGTCCCTGCATGGTTCTCATAAGAACAGGGACCTCAGAAGGGTGTCTGCCATAATGTATAGTTTCAGAGAACAGCAGCTCCAGGCAATTAATTCTTTAGCTCTTGTCTCTCTCTTTTATTTATTGTATTTTTCTCCTAGAAGGATTGATGAGCCTTCTTCGTGACATGGGGAAAGGTTATTTAGCCTTGTGTTCATACAACTGTAAAGAAGCGATAAACATATTAAGCCATTTACCTTCTCACCACTACAACACTGGCTGGGTGCTGTGCCAAATTGGGAGAGCTTACTTTGAGCTTGCAGAATATATGCAGGTAGGCATAGAGCAGATGCATGCTTTTATTTTAAATTTTTGTTTTGCATAGCTTTGCACAGAATTTGCTGGCTTCCTGTGAAACCTGAGGAGAGTCTACAGTTAGGATGGGATAGCATAGCTGTGTAAGCATCAGGTTTGAAATACCTATCCTACCTCGAGCAGTTTCAGTTTCATCTGGATCACTGCAGCCCTTCCACTTTCTGAGGTGGCAAAATTGAGTTCTATGCTTTTTATTGTGTTGTGGGTCTTTCTTATGAGATATTAAAAACCAGCATTCTTTCTAGTCAGCAAAGACATTAAAGACCGATTCCTATGACACTTTTAGTCAGAGCAGGGGTTTGCTCCAGTGTCTTTTGGCCAAAATCTCCCCTCCACACCACAGTTATGTCCCTGGCACTGGTTGACTGTTGCCGTCCATCCTGGAGGTAACAGTATTCAGCTGTGCTGCATCTATAGTTTGTGAAGCCCAAAGGAGTCCTTCACAAGGAAAGGTGCACATATTACCATAAGATTCTTTAAGTTATGATGGTAACTGACCTCTTGAAAGTTTGTTTTTCCAAGTGGTGGAAACGGCAAACCTGTTAGAATTCTGTTGTGGATGGTCTCCAATCTCTGAAATTACAGTTGTAATTTTTTAACAGTTAAAATAAATCCTGTTGATTTCCTCATGTGATAGACATTTACATGTAATAGGCATGTAACTTAGCACTTCAGTTCAGAGTTCCTTTTTCAAAAGCCCAATATCCCTTTTCATTTCCAATTTCCTAATCCTTACCTGTTAATGGATTTATAAGAGGTGAACGTAGTAGATTTCTGAGGTTAAGTTTTTGTTTTATAAACTATGCACTATGTATTATGTCGTTTTAAAGAAAAACAGTTGCTCCTGGACCTTGTTTGCATCCTGATCATGTCCACCCACTTGGAATGTACAGACACTGTTAATATTTCATGAAAGACCATGCTATGGACCCCAGCAGTTTCTTAAAGCTTTTTCTTACCTATCTTTTAACGTTGTTACTGATTTGAGTACTATTATCTGGAATCTGTGAAAGGAACTTGAGTTGGCATAGTAACATAAAATCAAGAATGAATTTTTGAGTAGACAAAGGCTGTATTTCCTTTGAACACTTTATAGAAAAAAGTAGCCCCATATGGTACTTTACTTCCTAGTGAACCAACCTCACTACTTCTGGCACAGACACACCCTTATGCATTGTAGGGAATCTTTCTCAGGCTGTGCTCTTTCATTTACTTAGTAAACAAACACCTGCAACAGCAAGGTGGGTTAAGGCTGGAAAGGCCTTCAGCCATTAAGATGCTCCAGTATCTAGTATAAATGCAGTCCTTGAAGTGTACTGTATTTGGATGGCTAGGTAATGTGGTTAAGACCATCCACCTATGCAATATAAATCTTCGATAATAGAAATTCATAATGTCTTGATCTCATAAGAACGGCCATACTGGATCAGACCAAAGGTCCATCAAGCCCAGTATCCTGTCCTCTGACAGTGGCCAATGGCAGGTGCCCCAAAGGGAATGAACAGACAGGATATCATCAAGTGATCTATCCCCTTTCACCCATTCCCAGCTTCTGGCAAACAGAGGCTAGGGACACCATTCCTTCCCATCCTGGCTAATAGCCATTGATGGACCTATCCTCCATGAATCTATCTAGCTCCCTTTTGAGCCCCGTTATAGTATTGGCCTTCACAACATCCTCTGGCAAGGAGTTCCAGAGGTTGACAGTGTGTTGCATGAAAAAATACGTTCTTGTGTTTGTTTTAAACGTGTTACCTATTAATTTCATTTGGTGGCCCCTTTGTTCTTGTATTATGAGAAGGAGTAAATAACACTTCCTTATTTACTTTCTCTATACCACTCATGATTTTATAGACCTCTATCATATGGCCCCTTAGTCACCTCTTTTCCAAGCTGAAAAGTCCCAGTCTTATTAATCTCTCCTCATACAGAAGCCGTTCTATACCCCCAGTCATTTTTGTTGCCCTTTTCTGAACCTTTTCTAATTCCAATACATCTTTTTTTAGATGGGGCGACCACATCAGCACATAGTATTCAAGGTGTGGGCGTACCATGGATTTATATATATCATTTTACCAATGTTACTCCTTTATCTTACTCTTTCCATCCTAGTGCATGAAGATATCGTAATCTGAGTCAGACTGTTAGGGGGGGCTATTACAGATATCTGCTTGTCTCAAGTAAACATACTATGTTTCTCCTTTCATTTGGCTAAGAAGCTAGAAATGCCACAAGATTTGAAGCTCTCCATGTTGGTTTTTGTGTTTTATAGGTGGTGATAGACTAAGCATCCCCACTGCTTTATATATCTCTGAAACTTCCTCATGTTGTCCTTAGTGCTCTTCTTGAGGATTTCATTCAAATTCTTTTGTTTTTAGGCAGAGAGGATATTCTCTGAAGTAAGAAGGATTGAAAACTACAGAGTTGAAGGCATGGAGATTTACTCTACAACGCTATGGCATCTTCAGAAGGATGTTGCACTTTCAGTCCTATCAAAAGATTTAACAGACATGGATAAAAATTCACCAGAGGTATACTGTAATATATTGTGGTGGTGTATGTTGCTGCGTACAGTTATTTCCTTATCAAGGTTAAAGATGATTAATGAGTCGGAACAAACTCAGTAGACTAGTCTAATTCGGGTATATTTGTGTAACAGAACTGTCTCGTATAAAGGCTACTGGATTACCTGGTGGATCGAGGATGATGCCTGTAACCATTATAAAAAAGGCATGTCAGCCTGCATGGAACAGGCTGAAATCCATTAACCCATCAGTTACGACTTTCATTTGCATAGCCCCTTTCATCCGGAAAGATTTCCCCGTCATTTATTCACCCCGACGCATGGGAGGGAGTGCTCTCTATTAGGTAGAAAAGAGGTATCCAGGATTGCAGGGGTTTTGTTGCCTGCTCTGCTACTATTTTAATGTCTTTCTGTAACACCCTTTTCCCTGTAGTAATATTTAATTAACTGACCACCTAAAATTTGCTAGATATCATCTAAACATGTAACGCATTACAGTCTTAAATTTGTCGATGAATCAAACAATAGGCTGTCAATAGAGGGGGCAGTTGTGACTGTATGGACACATGGTAGTGTAAGGCTGTTATGTGCAAAATGTCCTGTCCATTTTAATGAGAACTGTAACCTATAAACATGCACACTTTATGTATTATTAATGTTCTTTTATTTGAATGTATAATTTTTTGTTCTTTACATTTATTAGAGTTCAGAAAAGGTAAGAACCTTTTAGCGTGTGCTTTTAGTGTGTTAGAAGACTGGGGAGAAAGGTGGAAGGTTATGGAGGATAGCAGGACAGGAGAGGTGCATATAGGCCTGGGGAGAAGAAAGGAGGAAAACAAGAACAGAAAACCTGTTCGTTGCCAGCAAGCAATTCTTCATGTGGAGAATAGTAAATGTCAAGTAAAATGTCCATTAACTACAGCTAGAGGAGTCTGGAGATCAAAGAGAGAAATACAGCCTCCAATAATACGAGGTGGTGATGTTGCTACTGGGGACTCTTAAGCTCTGATCCCTCAAGTCGTGATGCAGGCTGCTGTATGAGATGGGGAGTGGGGGTTTCTACTGGAATTTGCTGTCCCTGGGTGGGTTCCCCATTACTCTGCTGGAGAGAGTGAAGGGGGGATGAAACTTGACTGTAGCTGCCTCCAGCCCGCTGTTCTTGCTAGTGCTAGAGCTGAATAGCTGACTGCTTATAAGCTCCATATTGTGTAATCCCTGTAGTATTTAACTGCTGCTGACTTGCTGTGTCTCCTTGGGCTCTTGACCTCTGTATCCCAGTTTTCACTATGTATAAAATGCATCCAATCCTCTCTTCCTCCAAGGAATGAGACTTTAAGAATATTAGTTAAATGCTTTGAAATCCATGGATGAAAGCTGTTCTATACATGTATGCATAACGCTCTAGGTAAACCATTATGTGTTTCATCCTAGCAGTGGCTGACATGTCTCGCTGCTGGGATGAGGCATGCCAATACTCTAAAAACACAGCTCAATAGAAGAATACCAGTTTAAATCAATTATTTATCACCCTCATGTTGTAAAAAGGGGATTTGATAGTGACTTTGCAATGTTGCTGTTTACTAGGCGTGGTGTGCCGCAGGAAACTGTTTCAGCTTGCAACGGGAGCATGACATTGCAATCAAGTTCTTCCAGAGAGCCATTCAAGTTGATCCAAACTATGCGTATGCCTACACTCTCCTGGGGCATGAATTTGTGTTAACAGAAGAACTAGACAAAGCATTAGCCTGTTTTAGAAATGCAATCCGAGTCAACCCTAGACATTATAATGCATGGTAAGTTTTCAGTATTTTTTGTTAATGAAAGCACCAAGGGAAGAAGTGTATTTTATTGTTGACTGCCTTTACATGCTGCAAGTGTAGGCACTCGGTTATAACAACTCGGATAATTTTTTATTTCTGCCACTTAATCACATGAAAGAGTGACTCGATCTGTTACAAGGAGAGATCTGACAACCGATATCACCATCATTGTTGCTGGATAGTAATTAGTCTTTTTTGTTTAAAAAAAAATGCATGTACTGCATTGCCTTACGTTCTCATGGCATCACATACGATGCATTGTCCCACTTCCATTTGGTTAAACATTTTTGTTCACTGGCACTGCTCCATTTCTTCAGTGCTGCTCTATGCCAGCCAAGGCGGTGAATATAAATCCTCTTAGTAGCAGATGGGGGACAGGAAAAAACAAAGTTTTTGGTGAGACTACCCTTACAGAAGGAGGTCGCCCGATCTGCTTACTCTATTCCCTTTGATTTCTTGTTCCATGGAAGGAGAAGCAACTTTACTGTTTTGGTTGGTTGGTTGTTTTTTGTTTTGGTTGTTTTATCTCCTTCCCCTAATTCTTGCCTTTGTCAGGATTATCTGATTTTAAAGCAGAATACATTCTTAGGCTTGGTCTACACTTACCCCCCAATTCGAACTAAGGTACGCAACTTCAGCTACGTGAATAACGTAGCTGAAGTTCGAAGTACCTTAGTTCGAACTTACCTCGGTCCACACGCGGCAGGCAGGCTCCCCCGTCGACGCCGCGGTTCCCCCGTCGACGCCGCGGTACTCCTCTCGTCTAGCTGGAGTACCGCAGTCGACGGCGATCACTTCCTGGTTCGACTTATCACGTCCAGACAAGACGCGATAAGTCGAACCCAGAACTTTGATTCCCAGCCGCTGAACTAGCGGCTGGGTGTAGACATACCCTTAGTGAAGAGCTTTTTTTTTTTTTTTTTTTTTAATCATTTTCCTTCTCTCTCTCTCTCTCTCTCTCTCTCTCCTCCTCTCCAGCTGCCTTGTATCCTGCATCATCCAGTTGTCAGTGTTGTTTTCAATCACTGGAAGTCTGAACATAGCAGCCCCCAATGTAGGCAGAATTTTGTCACAAAAGTTTCATGTGATTCCCGTCTGCAACTTTTTGTAGGAAAAGCATACTATCTGGGCTAGCATAGAGGATCTTGGGGAAGCCAAATTAACAGTCAAAGAATTAGCAATTCTTTGATTGCTTATTTATATGTATTCCACTCCCAATGTACATGAACCAGAGATCGGAATCTTTTGACTAGAAGTGTCCTTTGGCCCATGCCTGAATCTGTCCCCTAAATGCCCTGGCACCTCTCCTTCCCGAAGACATAAAAGGGTGAAGGGGAGGCCCAACCCTCCTCAATTCCTTCGGACTTCCCATGGCTCAGAGACAGAACTGCAAGCAATATCCTTTGTTCTTGTACACTTGCATAGTTAACTTTTAGAATAGTTCTAGTATAGTTTTGATAGTGCAGTGTATGTTAAGTTTCTTTATAGGTAATGCTTTTTAGCTTTTTTCCCCCCCCCCCTTCCCTATTGTCCAGTACTCAGTTTTCATGTTAGAACAGAAATCCCCAATTTTTAAGCCTTGCACTTTGTGAGATGGCTATCCCCTTTAAGGATGGCCACTCAAAATGTTCATTTTGCTTAAGTGAGTGGCACATCATGAGTAAATATTCGATTTGTTCATTTTCAAAATGAATGAAAGCTAAAGAAGCTTGTGTGGTAAACAAGATCTGTTTGAATCTGAGCAGTCTTCCAAAAGTGCCCCAGTGACCACTGGCTCTACCACCAGTTCATGGGCTCCTACTGCTTTGATATATGCTGCAGCAGTTCTTGCTCTCAGGTCTTCATCAGAGAGGGGTAGGGCTCATCACCAGTCTTTGAAAAAGCATTAGAATAGGTCACCATCCAAGGGATCTCCTAAGAAAAAGGCATAGACATTCAGTGCTGAATGAGGTTAAGGGGTAACACAAGCCCTGTGTTTGTCCCTCTGGCACCCCAAAAGACTCCAGTGTGCATGTTGGTACCCGCTACTAAACAGCCCCTCGCAGTTGCCCACACTGTTGCCATGGTACCACCTTCAGGTCTCCTGGCACCAACAGTGGTATTGCTATTGGCTTTATCAGTACCAGTCTCATAGGCACAGTCCTGGCACTGAGGGTATCTAATTTAATGTCAGAGGTACCAACTCACTCTGCACTGAGCTTCATAGTACCAAGGGATTTGGCAGTGTCCAAATGTCCTGAGTCTCTTCTGTTTTCCTTAGCCATTAGAATTCTTACATTGGTATTGAGCTCTACTAAACTCTCAGCACCGAGTGTGTATATATGGCACTGGCAAGAGATGTCCCTAAAGAAATTACAAGGGCTCCTGTTTGGTCTACTCCATCTCTAGAGAACAAGTATTTCTTCTCCCCATCAGCCTCAGACCAGAATAGGGAGGATTCTCCTAATTACTCTCCAGTCTACCATACCTCTGACAAGGCATCTAGGGCACATGGACGTTAATGTAGGCACAGGGATAATAGGGAGGGACATTCTTCTTGGGGACTCCCCAGGCTACTTGCACAGTTTTGCCCAGGGTCCTCACTCCTAGCCTTACTGGGCTCTTTGAAGTTCTCAACACATTAGAAAGCCCACCTCCTCTACCCGCTCCAGGGTCAGATCCCATTCCCCTGTAGCATCTACAAGAGTTCAACCCTGTCAGCGTCCTCCGGTCCCTCCTGCTCCCGCACTGCAACTGCAGGCCTTTGAGGAGCAACATTGCTCTGCCAACCTAACTCCAGCTGCCATTTCTTCACTGTCACCTGATACAGCTATAGTTCTAGCTGTGCCATCACAGCTATATGATAAGACCTTTCAGGATCTCCTTAGAAGAACAGCTAGCTGAGATTATGATCGGGATCATACACAAAAAAATCTCACAAATTATTAGACTTCTTATGTACTTTGTTACAGGAGAGATTAACATAACCAGTTAATGAAGAGCTCTTTGTCACCTTAGCTGTGCCAGTTCTGACCGCATACCTCCAACACCATAGAAAGTAGATAGGTACCAAGTTCTCTTGTCAGGGTTCAAATATTTTTATAGTTGCCCTACTCCTGAGTCACTTGTTACCCCCACCCAGGAACATATAATACAACAATCAGATGTGTTCCTTATTCCATGGTCTGTTGGACTGATGTATGCTTGCTCACCAATCCCTCTGAATTTGAGGGTGTTGAGAGAGTTCAGACAAGAAGCTGAATCTATGATACTAATGGCATCCGCTTGGCCCAGGCAGTTTCAGTACCAAGATGTGATGAAGCTCTCTCTGTATAGCCTCCATTAACATTGTCTCCAAGACCAGCTTCACTGTACCTCACATCCTGGAGGATGGCTAGTTAACCAACATGGAGTAATCTTGTTCTAAAGATGTCCAGAACATTTTGATTCACAGTAGAAGGGACTCCACAGGACTCACAAGGCCAAGTGGAAAAGATTCATTATTTGGGTGGAGTATCATTTCCCTTTAGAGTCTGATGTTACCAGGATTAATGATCTCCTCTCGTTAAAGAGATCAGGATTCTCTTAGCTTTAAGAGCACACCTAGCGGCCATATCTGCTCACCCACTCACTGTATTCTCACATGCTGTGGAAAAGAGCCTCCTTAGTGGCAGTTGCTTCTGCTTGCCAGGTAAGTGAATTACAGGCTCTCATGGCAGACCCACCATGGTCCCACTTAGGCCTCCTAGCATCAGGTTCCTCCTTGAGTCACCAAGAGTGGAATTCATGTAGGTAAGCACTCAAAGGGGGTGGGTGGGAGGCTATTTACCTTAAAGTAACTGTGGTTGTGGTCTACATGTGTTCCAGGACCCACCTTCCTTGCCTTCTGCTACAAAGTCTTATTACCTGAATTCTATATTGATGAAGGAACAGAGAGCTGATTGGCCCAGTCCCACCCTCTGAAGCCCTTGGGTGTAAGGGCGTAAGGGCACTTCATGTGCAAGCCAGTGGATACTGCTGGCCAAAAGATTCCACTTTCCAGTGCATAGTTATTGCTTCTCTCTTTGCAGCTCTGTATACACTTTAACTTCAGATCAGATTTCCTTGTCTAAAAGTGCTTCAGCTACAGTTATTCATCTTCCAGCTGGTCAGGGTGAACTGGTGCCAAAACCCAATTGTGAATTAGTAGATGCTATAGCTAGTTTGTGAATGACGGGGTTACTCTCTGAGCTAACGTAGTCACTAGTGCCTGGGACATTAAAGGTATGGCTGGCATAAACTGTCTCTTGATGTCCATGGAGTTGCTCCCGCTTACACAAACAGTGAATTTGGCCTATTCTATTTAGCAGAAGATAGTCTTAATTCTGCACTAGATTTACATGACTCGGATGCCAAAATTTGAAACAATATGTTGGGTGCTGCTATGGTTACAACGTAAGTTTACCCAAACTGTTTTAGTGGAAAGGTTTATGGCTATATCTGAATCACAAGAACTTCATTGTTTGTTTCCATTGATCTAATCTGTCAAATTAATGTGCCAAAGATCATTTTCTTCTGCCAGTACACACTTAATAATAAAGGTTGGTTTGTGATAAATCAAACTTTATCTGACAAACTTGTTTTATCCTTGCAGGTATGGGTTGGGAATGATTTATTACAAACAGGAGAAATTCAGCCTAGCAGAAATGCATTTCCAGAAAGCACTCGATATCAATCCTCAGAGCTCAGTCTTACTCTGTCACATCGGAGTAGTAAGTAGATTGCGCTTACCGGTAATTCTATCCTTGTTCTGTTTTAATCTGCTTTTTATTGTGTGTGCTCACAATAGAAAAAGCATATTATGGACCAAACTTTAAGCAAAGGCCCTGCCCTTCTTCCACTTGTGTGCAAAATTGCATTCACACACACATTTCTGGTTTTTGCAGCTACAAACACCTGTATTTGTCCTGGAACAATGCTATCATCTGTGCCTCCATAAGTGTTTTAAAATTTACACCCTCAAAACTGGACAGTTGTGCTCATGTAGATGATAGCATTTGTGTTCACACTTGAGCAATTTTTGCTCTTTCACATTGTGGGCACATGCACAAGTAGAGTAGGGATCTGAAAATCAGTCCTCATATGCAGAGCCGGCTCCAGGGTTTTTGCCGCCCCAAGTGGCAGAAGAAGAAAAAAAAAAGCCGCGATCGGCGGCAGCTCCACCACGCCGCTTTCTTCTTCGGCGGCAATTCGGTGGCAGGTCCTTCCCTCCGAGAGGGACCGAGGGACCTGCCGCCGAAGAGCCCGACCTGCCACCCCTTCCCCTTGGCCGCCCCAAGCACCTGCTTGCTGAGCTGGTGCCTGGAGCCGGCCCTGCTCATATGAGAAAGTTTTAAGGAATTGAGTATTCACAGAGAAAAAACGTAACTGGTAACTAGCGCATTGGTCCTCAACTGCTAGTACAAACCCTGGAACTGGCACTTGGGGCTCCCCCACTCTACCTTTTTAATTAAGTTCTGTTTGGGGCCTCGGGGCCTCCTTGCTCCTCCCCATCTCCTAATCATCTATATATGTGATGACCCTTAATTCTAAGAGTAGGGATTTCTAAGCAACTTGTGTCAATTACTAGCACAGTTAAATAGGAAGCAGTCGGCACAGCTGATATGGCCAAGATCTTACTGTGATTAAACTGGCATAGATGCCTGAAAAGACTGAGCCATTGTTTTAGGTCTGTCCCTCTGCCTGTGAAGGATTCATACAACTAGAGCAAATGCTCTGTTCTAATCTAGAAAGCTGTTTTTTATACGTTAATGATTGTTTGAGTGATGTGGGGCAGACCAGTATCATGGCGGTTGGTTATGTGGTCATCTGCTGACACTTTTCTCACTTGCAGTATGGTAACAAAGTATATAAAAGCCCTTGGTTAAGCTTTTCCTGCCCCTGATTCTGCTATGTTATGGGTTTTCATTGCCTTTATGTTCTAGGGCCGGGGTATTGAACTAGTTCGGTGGTAAGGGCCAAATTACCATTCTGCTAGAGTCTGGGCTGGGAGTAAAAAGCTTACTAGCGAGAGGTAAATTGTGCAGTCTTATCTGACTCCAGAATGAGTCTCTGTATTTGAATATTGCATTTTAAAGGCACTGGATTTTGTCAAATGTATTTTTTTTAGTAGTCTGGTCGGATCCTGCCTTCCCCTCGTTTCTTTGAAAAAGGAAGTCTATTAACATCATCTCTGTTCTGTTGTAGGTCCAGCATGCATTGAAAAAATCTGAAAAGGCTTTGGATACTCTAAACAAAGCCATTAACATTGATCCGAAGAACCCACTATGCAAATTCCATAGAGCCTCTGTATTATTTGCAAATGAAAAATATAAGGTAAGACATGGATGCTAGAAACTGAAGTCTCTCTAAATTCCTTAGGGTCTGCAGCTGTCTGAATGATGATGAATTCAAAGTTAATCAAATCTTGATTCTTATTACTTCATAATGGAAGCTATGCTTGGCTCCAAGGATATATCTCACTCTGATCACACTGGCTATGACTGTTTGAAAGACCTGCCTCTTTTCCCAGTGTAATATACTGCAGCAGTTGTAGTCATCCTGGCATTAATGCGAATAGCTCCTTTATTTGAAAGGAAGCCTTCTGGTATCAGGAGGGCTACTTGACTCCAGTTAACCAAGTCCATATTTGGTAACCAGTTCAGCACCATATTAGGAGGTCTGTCCTTTATAACAGGTGTTTCTTGAGGGACAATCTTTGTGGGGTGTGTTAAAATCCTGCTGCTTTCAATTTAGGGGTGGAGGTTGGTTTTTTTTTTTTTTTTTTTGAAGGTGATCTCTGACTAATTTAAAAAAACAGGAGTACTTGTGGCACCTTAGAGACTAACAAATTTATTTGAGCATAAGCTTTCGTGGGCTACAGCCCACTTCAGCGGATGCATAGAATGGAACATATAGTGAGGAGATATATATACATACAGAGAACATGAAAAGGTGGGAGTTGCCCTACCCCACTCTAAGAGGCTAATTAATTAAGATGAGCTATTATCACCCCACCTTTTCATGTTCTCTGTATGTGTATATATAGCTCCTCAATATATGTTCCATTCTATGCATCCAATGAAGTGAGCTGTAGCCCACAAAAGCTTATGCTCAAATAAATTTGTTAGTCTCTAAGGTGCCACAAGTACTCCTCGTTCTTTTTGCGGATACAGATTAACACGGCTGCTACTCTGAAATCTGACTAATTTAGTTTTCCACACATGGTCTTAAAACACCTATAGACTGATAGGCACAATAACTCTAAATGCGAAATTACAGTTGAATGCCCTCACAAGATCAAACTCTAGAACTGCTTGCATAGTTCTTCTGGAGAATATTTCCTCTCCTCTCTGCCCCGAGCATGAGTCCAAGCATCCAGACACTAATGTTCCCCAAGCTCTTAACCAACAGTGAAGAGGATTACTACCAGAGTACCTGCTTATTTATCTTCTTGACTTGAACTGGAGAGATGGTGTTAAATATCTTTGTTCCAGGGACCTAGCCAGAAGCACTCGTAGCAGTAGACTAGGCAGTACAAAAATAAAAATAATTCACCATGTAACTCATGCTCATGTAAAGAACTGTTGGAGGATCAAAAAGTAGCATTGGTAGCATCAGGCCTGGTGATGTGAGCAGAGAATCTGGGACATCCTTTTATCTGGCAAAGGGATTAAGGTTGAGCCAGTGCCATCTCTACTGGGGGGAGCCAGCAGTGCAGTAGATATTTTTGTAATGGTTGGCTTAAAAATTGTCTGCCTCTTGAGGCCCGAGATGTGTAAAATCTGTTGATGATTTGAACTTGCAAATGATATGGAGAGAACCTTATTTACAATCTTTTCTGAAATGTTGTGGTATTGATGAGTTTAGACAAAGGGAGTTGCTCAGAAAAAGTGCAATAAAATTGTCCCACAAGCAACCAAAGTAGTAGGCAAACTTATATTTCAAAGGTCTTATTATCCAGCTAATGAGAGCAAGCTGGACAGTCTGGGCCTGGTTTTCTACTGTCTTGCACTGTTATATAGGTACTTACTATACTTGTGAGAATGAGTGTGGTGCTCTTCTTCCCATGCCGCTACTTAGGCCATGTCTACACTAGTGAGCTCACAGCTGTACCGATGCAGCTGTGTCGCTGTAAGATCGTTCATGTCGTCACTCTGTGCCGACAGGAGAGAGCTCTCCCATCGACATAATAAAACCACCTCCGTGAGTGGCCATAGCTATGTCGTCAGGAGAAGCTCTCCCTCTCACATAGAGCTGTCCACACCAGCGCTTCTGTCTGTGTAGCTTAGGTTGCTCACGGGGTGTGTGTGTGTGTGGGGGTGTTTCACATCCCTGGGTGACATAATTATACCGACAAAAGTGGTAGTGTAGACATGGCCTAAGTCTAGCTGGTGGGTCCTTGTGTCCCCTTCCTGTCTTGCTTAGCTGAGGAAACAGGACCACAATCTGGCTCATGATGAGACCTTATTGTAATATACACAAGAAGAAATTACACTGATAGTGAGAACCTCCATTTTGAAGTTCCTAAATGTAGGACAATTTAAAACACTTTAAAGTTAAGGATTTTAACACAAAGTCCTGGTGTAAATTCTTAAAAATAAGATGAAGGGGAGAAATGCAACCAAAATTGGAGGAAGATGTCCAATGGGAATAAAATAGCAAATGTAGTCTGATGCAGAAAAGATACAGAAGGTATTCCAAAAACACTTCTTTCCTAAGGAAGTACATATACAATTGCTGACAGTGCCCAGCCTTCTTCAGCCTTAGATTTTACAAGAAGGAAATTTAGCTGCACAAGCAGCAATGTGCATTTAAATAATCTCTGGATTTAAAAAGATCAGACCCTTAACTTTTTTTAATGTAACCAAAATGCCATGAAATTTAGCACATTGCACTGTCTGAGCTCACCAACTGCACTCTCGTGCGGTAGCAGTCTGACAGTAGCGTCTGTTATCCCATATTCTTCAATAGAACAGAGACTCTCCGCACTCATCCCAGCAGAGACCATATCAGTGATCTGCTGTTCAGGTGTCAGAGACTTTGCTCTTCTTTGAATTGCCTGATTTTTATTTATGTACTATCTTTTATCCTTGCTGTCACTTTACCATTATAAGTTATTTGCCCGTTGTACAGCAGTTTTTAAAAGATTATGATATAAATTCCTTGATTTAAAAAAAAAAAAAAAATCATTGATTTAAATCAGACTGAGTGTAAAAGTTAGTTATGCCTTGCACCGTTAAAATGTATAAGGAACTAAATTATAAATTCTACTTGATTTTAAATTCTACTGGTAGGGTGTCTTCTCAGTTTTTTTGCTTACATTTGAATTTTAATAAACAAAGTATTGAGGGTTAAGGCATAATCCTGCAAACACTTAACTCGATACATAACTGTAAGCACATGAGTAGTCCCTTTGAAGTTAATAGAGTATTCATCTGAGTAAAGTTAAACATGTGCATAAGTGTTTGCAGGATCAGAAGCTAAAACTGTATCTTTATTTAAGCTTTTTTCTTGGTAACATGAAATCTTTGTCACTTCAAAACAAAGCTGCTTCAGTGTTAACAGTGAAAAGTTATTTAACTTTGAATATATTAACATTATTGTGAACTCTCTTATATAAGTAGGTCATAATTTTAAAAACAAGAGCCTAAAAGCCAATAGTTAGGGTGCTTTTGGAAATTCCCCCCTTAGATGTCTAAGTGGTTAGGAGCACAAGTCTCATTGACTTCAAACTGTAAAACTTAATGGCAGAGTGTAGCCTAGTGAAAGCATTTATCTTTCTTGATTTGTGGAAGCTCAGTATATTGGAGGGGGAGTTGGTTGCAAATATAATCTGGGCTATTTGCCTATTAATTTGGTGTTTGCATTTGTGTTCTCATGGTAAGGATGTCAATGAAGCCCCGGAGTTATTTTTTTCAGCACAGATGAACATTTTAAGTGTGAAACTTCTTAGTTTAAAAATGGAAAATCTGAAATTCTTCTACCAAGTAGGAAACTAACTAAAGATACCCAAAACAATCACTCCAGTGATTTAAAACCATATCAAATTGGAAGAAAAAAATCATTATTTACATTTTAAAACATTACTCTTATTCAGCCTGCATTTGCTAGAATATTACATTTTACATTTGATTGTGCAATGGTTGTTCAGAGGAAAGTAGCAATCTGAGGTTTCTATATGGTTAACCAGATGGATTCCAAAAAAACCCATGAATTAACTGTTTGTTTTTTAATTAACCAGTTTATTATGATGTAATAAAAGTGGAGTGATGCAGATACTGGCTCAAACTTACTGGGAAAACCATTTAACTTTTTTTCCCCCCTCTTTTAGTCTGCTTTACAAGAACTTGAAGAACTGAAACAGATTGTTCCCAAAGAGTCTCTTGTTTACTTCTTAATAGGAAAGGTAAAAACTGAACCTAGTTCTATGCAATATAGCTGTGATCATAAGTACCTGTGATTTCCTTTGTTGCTGAGATACAAGCCTAGGTGCTAGTTTTCTCACTATCATGAAGCTGCTTCCTTTTTGGACAGGGTTCTGAAAATTCCCACAGTGCCATGTATGCCTCCCCACATATCAACTGGCAACTGCATTTGAGATTTGTTCTTGATCAAAATGGGTTGTTTGAGCTTGTCCTAGTAGAGCTCTATTTCTGAAAGAATTACTTCGGTTGTTGGAGCCTGAAGCCTGATTTCACCATGCCACCAGCATCCTTTATCCCCACCATAACTGCACCACTGTCGTTTAACCTTGAAGGACAGTGTATTCTAAGGACTATGGAACAGATTCATACAAAAATGCCTGTATGAAAACAGGTGCATGATTTTCTGTGCATACCTGCTGCACCTTCCCTTGAAAATGTGACTCTAAAAGTACAGAGACTTTGGTCAATACAATAATGGTGCAGAAATAGGTAGGATTCTATCCAGCACACTCATCTGGGGATAGAGCCTTATCTCAACTCATGTCGTGATCTTAGACATGCATTTATAGAAACCTATTGTAATCACATTCTAGTCTGTTCTATCAGAAATGCTGAACAAGGAACGCCTGCAAAATAGTATAGGGTGTAAAACACCTACACAGGGCAGGCAGGACTTCTGTTTCATCTAAAGATCCCTACACAACAACTACATGGAACCAGGTTATTTTGGAAGAATGAAGAGTTGAATCCGCCTTATTGAGATTTGAACCTCTGGATATTGGGAGTCTAGGGGTTTTCAAATCTAATGCTTAACCCACTGAGCCGCACAGTAACACCACTAACAAAATCCACCTCATGCAACTTCCCACCCTATTCGTTTATGTTGCTCATTTTGGACCTGCTGTAGTGTTCCCTAATTGGGCCTTGGATGTTTGAGAGAAGTCAATTTCCATCTCCTTTTTAGTACATTTATTTCTAATTAAATGAAAACTCATGTCTTCACATTTCACAGTGTATTAATATTCAGAATGTTGAACTGAGCTAAATGGATGCAGTTTTCTTTTACATTCGCTGTTAGTTTTGTCTTGCAGAGATTTCCATTTCCTGTGGTTCAGAGCTATATCGTGCACTCTGTGCCTTATGTTCTAACTGCAGATAGACTAAAGCATAAAACCTTCCTTCTGAAAGGTTTAATGATGGCAATAGCATAAAGGGATTGCTGCCTAAAGGGCTTGGGGTGGGGGGGATTCACTTTTGTGTTCCTAGGACAAACCTATTTTAAATTAAAAGAAAGAGATGCTTGTGAAAGATGACTGGCTAATAGCTCTGGGAATAGAAGTCCTCTCTTGATGAAGAATATACAGCATGGGCAGTAGCAATGCCACCCACCAATGTGCCTCAGCCCTGTTCTGCAGAGCCTTAAGAGGATCACCTGAGACTACTTCTGGCGTGAAAACTAGGAAGTGGACTGAGACACATTCATTTCACGTAGAGCACCAAGTAGCCATTAAATGATGGTGTCTTTTGGTCATTGCCAATCTGGAATGGGTTCTATCCAGTCACCAAGAGGCGTGACAGGCTCTGTATCAGAGTTCTTTGAGACATTCAGTTCCTTCCTGGACTGCTTACAATGCATGCTAATGTCCCATTCATCCAGCAGTCTTTCGCATGACAGTAGGAATTATGAATACCACTTAAAAATAACTATTGGCTACAAGCCAGTGTTGGATAAAATGATATCAAGTAGCAACTTAATGGAAAATGTAGTGTTAATGTTTTTATTTTTAGGTTTATAAAAAATTGGGTCAAACTCATCTGGCCCTTATGAATTTCTCGTGGGCAATGGATTTAGATCCTAAAGGAGCCAACAACCAGATCAAAGAGGCCATTGATAAACGTTACCTTCCAGATGATGAGGAACCGATAACTCAAGAAGAGCAGATCAGCGAATGTTATCCATATGAGTCAGGTTTGTATTTCCAGCTCAAAATCCAAATTAACTGGTTTTCTAGTAGAAAGATTTTATGTTCCTCAGTAAAGCAGAAGCCCAGACTATAACTGCTTACCTATTTGCACAGCAAGCAGCGACTCCAACAATTCTCTTACTGCTGATCTAGCTGGGTCTACTTGTAATAAGCACTTAGTGAAAGATTGTTAGATTTCTTGAGAGATTAGGTATTTAATATTAATATAAGGACTAAACTTTGCAGAACCAGGACCTAATAAACTGTTATAACTTTTTACAAGATAATTATACACCCTGCAACCTGAACCTTCTAGTAAAGGGGCATCTAATCCTTCAGGTATCTGAAGGGTGTAACGAGCAAGGAAATAATGGAATTCTTTGTTCAAGGGCTCAGAGCAGCATAAGTGTAATGAGATAACTTAAGCAAAGGAAAACTTGGGTTCGATGTCAAGAGAAAATACCCCTAATAGTGAGATTTGTTAGACCTTGGAATTCTCTCTCGAGGAAAGTTGTAGAAGCCCTGTCGTTTGAAACTAAGCAAAATAAAGTACTAAAAAAATACACCAGAGGGAATGGCCTAAATCTTTCTCATCTAACTTTTTATCCAGAAGTATGGATGGTCATAAATATTGATGAGCTTGACATGAACTAGAAAATGGATGGATAGACTGTTGCAAAAGAACCGTTTTGTTTACTTCATTAGGCAAAAACGATACTATAGAACTTCAAATTGTTATAGTCCATTGTAAAATTGTGTTGAAAACTTTATCGGATGTATTGCTGGTGTGTATCCCATTGATTTCAGTAACACCTTCCAGTAAAACCATAGCATCTTGTTTTTTAACATGCTTTTTATTTCCTGAAATGGTAAATGTTTTTGTTCTTCTGTCTAAACTAATCTAAACGTTCTAGTATATAGTTTATCTACACCCAGCAGATGGAGACAGAGCACTTACACTTTTGAGAGGTGACTGCAGCTTCTGGAAATAAGCACCACAGAAATTTTGTACTAGGATCCTTTTTAAATTTTTGATTTTTTTTTTTTTTTTAAATAGAAGCTTGAATTCACCAGACATTACTTAAAGCCTTCCAAATGTAAACCAGTGCAATCCTCCTGACTCTGCAGACAGACTGAAAAAGATACCTCAAAGGTCTAAACTGCCAAGTGACCATTTTAGCATGTGGTGAGCCTATTGTAGAGGCAGCATAGACTTTTTAAAACATGTTGGCTAACACATTCTAACACACCTTTAAGTCCCCGTCTAGGCAAGGTTCTTAAAGTAAGCTTTCAGAAAGGGACCGTGTCTTTCTTCTGGGAAGTGCCCAGCATACTTCTGGGTATTATGAAGGACTACTATTTTCCTTGGCATCAAAACATTTGGAAATTCAAATAAATACTTTCATAGTGTAAACTGTGCTATCTAAAATGTACCTTTAAGCAATACAGGTAGGCACAATCAACCTGCTTAGAAAGTGACCATCTCCTTGAACTATTTATCTTGCTTTACTGCAAATTTTAACAAGGACAGAACTTGTTGAGAGCTGCTTCTTACCAGATGAACATTCATTTTGCTTTGCTGATCACCGTGAATATTTGGGGGCGGGGGGGAGTAGGGAGGAGGGGTTAGATGCATTTCCTAACCATGCTCTGGGCTGTGCCTGTGTACAAACTGAATGAGGGCAGAGTAGGTACAGTATCTGCAAATAAACTGATTTTACATGTTTTTAAAAAGTCTGTATAAGCTGGCATTTCTGAGTCTTTTACTAGCGTCCGTTCTTTTGCTGTAAACTTCACTCTGTCACTTGCAGCATGGGGGCTCAGAGTATGGCAGTAAAACCTGTTTCCATCCTGTTTTAATTTCACTATCTCTGAACACTTTACCTTAAACATTACAAGCTATCAATCTCTTTGGGGTAGGGCAGGTAGGTATATCAGTCTGGCCTTCCCCGTTCACTTTATAATGGGATCAGATCTTACTCAGTCTCTCTCCTAGCTCATTGACAGGAGGTGGTTAAGGAGGCTTTAAAATAACAAGGGTGCTTGTTTTTGCAAGATGCACATCATGTTGATTCCCTTCTCAGCTCTTTTATTTAGATCTCATTAGGCTGGCGTGGGTCACTGGAGGGGAGAGTGAAAAGAACTGGGTTTTGAAGAGGAGAGAGGTTGTGTGGCATACGGGATTAGAAAAGACAATCCAGGGATGGGGGGCAGTGTGGGAAAAAGTTACTGGGGAGGAGGGAGTGTGGAACCCTCTATATTTATAAGCTATGATAGAGCCTTGTTGCCACTGTTTTCTAATATGGTGGACTTGCTTAAGTAAAATGTGCATGTCTTCTACCAAAGAGCCTAATCCCTTGTTTGTGTTTTAAAGTTGGCACAGATGAATCCCAAGAGAGCAGCATGACGGATGCAGATGACACGCAACTCCATGCAGTTGAAAGTGATGAATTTTAACCTCCGAAAGCCAGTATCTGAGCTTGGATGTGTGATTGGTACTGTTGTGTTCTCCCCTTCCTTCACGTACTGGGTCTTCACATCACTGAGCCAGCATTGTCATTATTCTCCACTGACACCATGAGTGCACCACTCATCCGATTTTAAACATACACCGAATTAATGGCAGTGTGATGTTTAGCTGCTACTGAGACTGACTAGTTGGCTCTTATACCTTTATGAAATGACTCTTTGAGGAGGAAAAAAACATATTTTTTTCCAACTCTTCCTTTGTTGGAAAGCTATCATGGAAGAAAGACTTGTGGTTTGCTCTAAGTGAGCCGATAGATGTGGGAATAGAACAAGAAACTGCTTCCTTAGTACTTTCTCCAGAAACATGTCTTAGTTTGATTCTTTCTTGGTAAGCAGAGTGCTGAACTTCCATTTCCAAGTTCTTCAAAGACAGCGTTAAGTGTAGGACGGGACAGGTTAAAAACGTTTGCATATTATAGTGTAACTTAAATGCCAGGGAATGTAAATGACCTTAAAGCCACAGTGTCTCCAGTGAACAAAATACAGTGTACATGCTCGGGGTTCAGAGTGTGTGTCAAAATATATAACCTATCCGGTGTCCCTACTTAGGGTAAACTTGTTCTTAGGCAGAGGAGCACATTGCACCATAGCAACTATTACAGAACGCTTTCATATTCTAGCCAAGAGTTAATTGATTCATCTAATTTCCAAAATGTCAATTGTTGTCTACTTAGTACTTCAGCGAAACAAGTCATTCATGTGTTGCCTCTTCTTCAGGTGCCCCTTGGATTCGGTTCTGATGCTCAGAGAATAAAAAGTTTATTGTAAGAGCAAAATAAAGAGAGACATGTAGATAAAATTGTAATGTTGAAAGGATAAAAGTAATATAAGCCACAGTGACAACTTGTTTCTAAGTAGATAAAGAAGCCAGGAAGACAGTGTAAGCCTTAACACAATCAGAACCTTACAGTAAGATGTATCAAATATTTGTCTAAGACAGTATCCTTTTAAAACTTATTTTGTAAACTGTTGTCTGAGCAGGATGCAAAAATGTGCAATTATCTTTTTTTAATCCATTCTTTAAGATACTTGGAGAAAATTCTCACTCTATATCTGTAGGAATTGAGTGCCCTGGAGGCTGTTTCTGTGAGAAGAAAGCGAGGCTATATTAAAGAATCCAAAATTATCTTTCTCTGTAGCGCTCTGCAACAAAGATTGGTGCCCTTAATGCAGTGACCGTAAAGAAAGTGTATGATATCATAACAGTTTTTTAAAGAGCAAATTATGCACAATAAATTGGGAATGATTCAAATTTCACAGCAACATATTTGTTGTGATCAGTCTTAAAATTTGTTCTGTTCCTTTCCTTTTAATGAATATTGTTTTTAGAAGACCTTTAGTTACCATTAGTAGAACTTTAATTTTTTTTTTAAATATATATATATTTTTTTTTTAGTGTCCTTGTCCTAGATTAGGTACAAACATGTCCTATCACGCCTACTGTTTGGTTGTGAGAAGCATTTTTTACCGTAAGGAGAACAAAATTCAAAACACCTGCACAAAAAATCTCATTCTCCATTATTCTGAAGTGGGTAGACAAGCAGTGAAAATAGGCTGAATTCCAGTCCTAGTGAAAATCTCTAAAACATGGGAGGTGATATTGGATGAAGCTTTGTGCTTTTGTCAATACTGTCAATCTGTTTATTGCTGAAAATGGACTAAATCATGCAAGTGTTTCAGCTGCGTAAAGAGTGCACTAGATGCAAGATTTCTTTGGTGCTAGAGAAGTATTGCAGTTAGGCTCTTGCATGATAAACCAGCCCTTAAAAGGAAAACACCAGGGTTGAAATTCCCCAGTGGAATTGTACTATAGTAAAGTCTCCTCACCTGCTGTTCACATGTAGTATTCATGAAGTTACCTATATCTGCATGGTTTTCTTTCTTTTCCCTCCCAGTCTTAAAGCAGCTGTAGCACTCCAAGATTCGCACCTCCATAATAGGGTTTCCACAAGAGTGAGTTACAAAGAAATAACACATTGTACAATCTGGAGTTAGTCTGTGTGAATATTAGCTACACAGTATAATTGGCTACCTTTTGGTAGTTGAAGTTTACATTCTCTAAACAAAATGCAGGAGTCTCTCTCTCTCTCTCTCTCCCCATGCCCCATCTACTTGAGAGCTGGAAAATTATGGTTCTTGCTGACAAGGTTTTAGGCCCCAAATTTGACTTAGTTTTATTCCTTGTCTGTTTTCAAAGCGCATGTGCTAATTTGGGGATTTTCCTGAAACAAATGCTGCTTGTTTATTTGGGGGCCAGAGATGGAAACTAGCAAATCCCCCATATGGGAAAAAATACCTTGAATTTCCTTTATAGCTGTTTAATTTTTAAAACAATTTTGTTCTTTAAAAGTTGTAAACTGTTATATTGGAATTCATTTTTAAATACCCAGCAAAGGGCTCTTATCTCAGATAAGATTTTTAAAAGGATGCAAATTCTAAACTGAACATTTGTGCTCAAAATATTAAATTGTCCCCTGCTTTAGATATACGTCATCACCTACATTTGATTTTTCTCAAGAATTGCAAGTTACGTTTAAACCATGCTGCTATTTTACCTTCTTAAAAAAAAAAAAAAAAAAAACAACCACATGAAAACCATTATTTTAATCAATCTACTTATCTGCTCTTTGAGGGGCGAGGGAGGCGAAATGTGAAGGCGCTCAGACACCCAAACTAGAGCAAATGTGTTCACTGAAGAATTAGGGGACTGTCATTTATTAATACAAAAACATGAAAAAATGCAAAGCGTGGGTGTGGTGTGTACTATTTGCATTGAAACAATGTAATTTTTGTCTTTTTTCCTTTTTTTTGCTTTTCCTGACTTTTATTTCATAAATTGTACAGTCTTAGAAAAAAGTCTTTTCTGTTAATATATTTGCAGTTCATTAAAGGATGTGGAAATCCAAATAAACTACTTTTAAAAACAGTTTTATGATCAGGTGCTTGATGTATGGATCCCCCCTCCTCCTCCTCCTCCCCTCCCCCAAGAAGTGGATGAGTTGCTCACTGAGGGCCCAGTCCTACAAGCACACTCTCCTTATTGAGTTCAGTGGGATTTCTCACATGTGAAGTGTTTTCAGGGTTGGGGCTTAACTGTGGCTGCTTTTGTGTGCTGCTGGTTGACCTACTAGGCTGGAATAACGGAAACTGAGTTGTTTTTCTTCTTGATGGATTTGGCACTCTGTGACAGCCTCTTTAGGCACAAAACCAGTACAAGCGGCATTGTGAGTTCTGCACAAATGCATATGCACGCACACTCCTCATCTCTGTCCCAGAAGGATCAACTGCGGGATGTTGATCATGTTGTCCATTTAGTCCTTGACCTGTCTGAAGAGTTAGGTGTGGGGAGGGGGGTGTTGGTTGGTTTGTTTGTTTAATGGAAACCATCTGCAAGTACTTGGCAGTGGAACTTTCATAACAATGGTGAATGTACTTGTTTACTGAGATTTAAACAACCTATACTTATCAGATCTATTGGGTAATAGACGCTACTAGGTGCCTCCATGACAGAAGACAAGATCAAGAGAGACCTTTGGCTCTTGACACACCAGCGTGTGCTGCTTACAGTGCTGGTATATTCTCTGGTGACTAAGGGTTGCAATAATGGGGTGAAATTTTGACACTGACTTCTTCTCCAGCCACAATATTAACGTAGCAATCATTTGGTGTGAGGAAAGAGGAGAAATAATATATCTATATAGGAGAAAAGGTAGCCCAGACCAAAATACCAAATAGTCCCCTAAAATCACCCATTCACTGATGCCAGGCTTTGAAACCATGTGAAAGACCCACATGGAGAAGGGGGAAGTGACTACCCTAAGAGCTGTGAAATGCACAAAGAAAATCCTGAAATATTTCTCATCTTTCCATTTTGGTAACCTGAGGTTTGTTACAACAATATGTAACACCTTCAGACAGGTCATCTTTTTTAAATTGGCTGTGTACCTTTAATTTGAGGCAACTTTAAATTGTATAGGAGGTTTTATTTTACTTCTGCTCTGATGCAAAATACAGACAAAAACGTAAAGGCTCCAAGCTTCCCTCTCCTTTGTTTTCCCACCTGATACGCTAGACCAGTCTGTGGTTGATAGGGAACAAATTCTGTACTCTGCTCCCATGGACACTATTACATATTGACTTTGGCACAAGACTATTCAAACCTGCAAAAGTATTGTTTAGTGTTTGCAGACAAAATATGTTTAAATACTGCATTGTAGATACCAGCCTTATAATACAAGCAAGGATTTTGTTTCCAGAGGAGTATTTGAATCTGAAGCAGACTACTTATTGGGCAGCACTGGGAAAAGTCCTAGCTGAAATTAAATTGAACTTTTGTAGCAAAAAAAGCAAGATTTTGCTTTCCATATTCACTTGTAATAACTTAAGAATTTGCATACTGGATCTAACCACTATCCCTACACCAAAAGTGGCCAGTAACAAATGCTTCAAAGGAAGGTGCAAATATATACCATAATGGACAATTATGTTCCTATCCGAGATACCTTGACTGTTGGCTCCATTTTCTGCTCTGTTAACGTCTGAACTAAAATAGATCTTAAAATTAGACAAAAGTCAGCTGTAAAACAAAACTAACACTTTCCTTGTGACACGGTGGGTAAGGTAATATCTTTTATTGGATCAACTTCTGTTGGTCTGAGAGAAGCTTTTGAGTGGCACAGAGCTCTTGACTATCCTGGGACCAACATGGCTGCACTCTACTGCATACAACTTTTCCTTGTATACAACTTACCCAAGCAAAGTTTCCAGCTGATACTATTGACCACAGCCAGGCTATATTCACTATTCCACTTACTAGGTTCTTGCCACAAAGTCACTTCTGACTTTCAGTAGCTGCATCCAACTACTTCACAGAGACCTTGCATTTCTCTGCCTACTCTGCCAAACCATGCCTACTGAGGCTTTAAAAGAAAGAGCCAATGAGCATTTTGGGACAGGGACTATCTCTTTGTTCTGTGTATGTACAGCACGCAGCACAATAGGATCCTGCTCCATGAGTGGGGCTCTTAGGTACTACCCTACACCAATAACAATAGTTGCTATAGTTTACAGTCAGAGGTAAAGATACCCACTACAGGTATGTAATGTAAATCATGGGATTCGCTTCAAGACACAGCCATGCAATGAAAAGGATTAGAAAATAAAAACAGAAGGGGCTTTTCTTTAGTGTTTGTATTGGTCTACATTTCGAAGCCATGATCCTGCACCATTATCTACAATGAAAGTAGAATTGGACCTTAAGAATTATAACTGCACTCACTTGTCCTCCCCCCCTTCCCGCAGAATAAATAAATACCCTCCTTTCATTTGTTTCTGTTGTCTCTAATCTCTCTATTTCTTTCCTAACATATACTTGAACCTCCAGGCTCATGCATGTGAATGCCTTCCAGCTTCCACCATCTCAATTTATCATTCCTGTATAAGGAGCTGTGCTATAGTAGAAACAAGAAGTGTGTGGGGAGCTGTTCATTCTAGCCCAGGGTCACTTGCTGGGTCCTTGGGCAAGTCACAATTTGTGTGCCTTAGTTTCCTCAACTCTAACACTGGGGATGACAGCTATTTGCATATTCCCTAGGGCTGATTATCAAGTTTTTATTGATTGCGTGTAAAGTGCTTTAAGAGTTTCCACTGGAAACTCATGAAGAAAGCAAACTATTCATAAAATTGGATTATTAAAATGGAATAATTAACGTTCTAACTCTTAGACCAATCACAGAAATATTGTGCAATTTGGGATTTTGGTGTATGCATTGTTTGATATCAATGAGATTACAAATATCATCAGATGACCAGTAATCTGTACAGCCTTTACAAAGAGATTGTACCTGGTTCTACCTCTTGATTTATTGCTCCTCCTGAGAATAATTTCTGATACTGCATTGTCTTCTCACCTGCTGTAATTTTGCTGAAGTGAAACCACTCCAAGTGAGAGATACTTTAAGGGATAATGTTACACAGGATGTCAGAGTCATGCCTCTGTGCTGTTCAAACTATATTTTTGTATTATGGTAGCACCTAGAAGTTCTAAATTAGATTGAGACCCCTTTGTGATCAGTACTGTGCAAACCCCTAGTGAGAGACCATCTCTGCCCTGAAGAGCTTACAGACAAAGAGGGGGAGAGAGAACAGGCACGAGAGAGGTGAAGTGACTCGGCTGTGGTCATCCAGCAGGTCAGTGGCAGAGCTGTGAATAGACCAACCATGTTGCCTCACCAAAGCACTAGACAGGGGATGGGATGGGAAGTTGGAACTAGAATGTCTTGTGCCAGTTGAGATCAGATGATTCTGGAATGTCCCATGGCAGTTAGCCTGGGTGGTGGGAGAGGGACTGAGGCTTGTGCAGCCGTACATAAGGAGGAGAGATGGAAGGCTAATGGGGAGTGACATGAAATGTGTCAGAAGAACTCCAGTTAAGGATGGGAGTATGAGATGAAGGCAGGGAGCAAAAGAGGAACCAAAGGAGACAACAAACAAATTAAGACAGAAGAATTCACCCAGAAAGTTGCAAGCTCTGGGGAACTCTCTTACCTGCCCATCTCCATCATTTATTTGTATTACTCTAGTGCCTAGGAGCCTTACTCATGGATCAGGACCCCATTGTGCTAGGCGCTGTACAAACACAACAAAAAGGCAGTCCCTGTCCCAAAGAGTTTACAATGTAAGTATTTTCTAAATACATCGTTCTTGTATATTTTCCTCCCCATTGAGTTAATTCTTGTCTGAGACAGTGCTGTTGAGAGGTACAGTACATGGCGTCTGCCAGGTTTGGCCTTGTGGGGGGTGATCAGGGTGGCCGCCCTGGCAGCCAGCTTTTGGGGGAGTGGTGTGGGTGTGGGTGTCACATTGCTTTGCCACCCTGAGTGGGAAAACACCTAGGAGGCCCGGGCTTCAGAGGGTGACAGTCATAGCGCTTGCGATATCTATGTACCAGGGGCTGGTGAGTCAGTTTGTTGGCTATGAATATCCAAATAGGTTATCTCAAGTCTCCTGTCATGTAGCTGGCAGGAACAGGTCACTGTAGACACGTGGTGGATAATGAACAATGCACCCAATGACAGGCGGCAGGTGCCTATATTGGGGCCTGGGTAGTGCTGTGCTTTCTAACATGGGCAGGCAGCTGAGAGTATCTTCCTTGTGAGTATGCTGCAGTTCCTATACTTCAGGAACTCCGCGTGAGACCAGGGATATTAAGTTAAAACCACACCATTAGGTACAATGACAAGAAGGCTCCTAGAGACTCTGAGCATGCAGACCCCATGTGTGTCTGCTGCACCAGCAGCCTCTTACACTGGGAGGCCTTCTTGTGATTACACATGACTAATCTTAAAGAGACTACACAATATTACTACATGCATCGCCTTCATTCTATTCCCATTGAGAATTGGCATCACTTTGACAGCAAAAATGAATGTCACTGGATTACAAAAATCATAATATACAGTAAACTCAGTGTTGGAGACAATCCAAGTGGCGATAACACTTGGTAAACTGCAGCAATTCTGGAGAATAATCTTCCTGACATCTGAGGCTACGGCTACACTGTCATGGATGCCCAAAACTTGTATGGGGCTTCTCCAGCCTGCAGGGCTGGCTTCTACACTTGAGCATGCGTGTGTGTATCAAATAATGCAGAAAGGAAAGCAATACAAATATAATATCGGGATGGCAAAGTTTAGATGCTAGCTATGAGAGTCCACAGTTATGTTCAATGAGGGAGAACAGGATGAGTTACAGAGGGACCGAGAACCTGTTCCTTTCTCTGGCTCTTCAAGCAGCCAGGAGGTGTTGGAAGGGATGGAATGTTAGGATCAGAAAGTTCTGTGGCAGTTGGGACCAGCAGGTTCCGTGGCCGTTGGGAACAGAAGGGCGGTGAAGGTTCCATGGCAGTTGGGACCAGCAGGTTCCGTGGCCGTTGGGAACAGACGGGCGGCGAAGGTTCCGTGGCAGTTGGGAGCAGAAGGTTCCGTGGCCATTGGGAGCAGACAGGTGGCGAACGTTCCGTGGCAGTTGGGACCAGCAGGTTCCATGGCCGTTGGGAGCAGAAGGACTGAGATGGCTCCGGCCCATGTTGGCCAGGAACAGAAGGGCCAAGATGGTTCCGTGGCAGCTGGGAACACATGCTTTCAGAATGTCCCAGAGCTGTTGGTAAGCGGATGGGGACAGTGACAGCAGGACACTCTCCTGCCCTTGCAAAGGAGGAGATAGAAGGTGAGCAGCCAGGGAGGCTAATGGGCCACTGGGTAAAGTTGGTGAGAAGAGCCCTGTGGCAGACAAGAGCATGAGGCGAAGAGAGGGAAAGGGAGGGAGCAAGGAGAAAGACGGAGAAATGGACTGAGGAATGCCACCCCCCTGAAAGATAAGGGGGCTCTGAGTTATCTCATTGCCCTGGTTGGGGAAGGGCTGAAGTGCTGCCTCAGCTTTCTTTTTTTACATATAAAAATAACTCCATTTCCTCCCCACCCCCCATAAATTCTGTTATTTCTAGCTGCTGTGAACAGAAGTTGCACTCGCAGGGCCCAGATCCTGGCTGCTGCTGCTTTGCAAAGTTGGCAGAGCTGGGTGGCTGAGGATTCCCCTAGCATGGGGCAATGCCTGTGTAGCACAGAGCCTGTGTTAAAGAAAATGCCCATTAAACTGAGGTGTGCATATTCAAAACAATGGGTCTGAAGATGAAACCTGCGAGTCACTGGTCCAGGCTGGGCTCTGCAGACTGCCTGCCTGTTTTGTTCTGCCTCCACAGCTGCCTTGTGATCCTTCCTCTAAAGACACTTTACCTCCGAAATGTGCTTTTAAAGGCTGTTTGAGGTTTTGCAGCCTTGCTGATATTTTGAAGCCCAGTCTCCCCATCCAAAAGGTCATTCTTAAGGGGGCCTCCTAGGAGTGTGCCTTTTCATCTTTTTCTTTTCTTTTTTTTAATTACCTCAGGAAATCCCTTTTAAGGGCTATTGGAGGCACCAAATTGAATTTGATACCAAAAAGTTCTTGGGTTTAGTTGGGCTCACAGAGGAGTTGGTGCTTTTTAATCCTTAATCTGCAAAAATGCACCTCGGAAAATTCTTGTCAAAGCCTGACTTTTATTTATTTATTTATTTATTTATGGTGGGTAGGGGGAGCCCTCCAAAACCCATCAGGCATTGAAAAGAATTTTGAGGTAATTTTTTTTCAGAAAAGGGATTTAAAAGCATCAAGTCCCCAATATAAAATGAATAATTTTTAGGTCCCAAATTCAATCCATACATTTGTTGAGGCATTTTTAAACCAATAAGGATGGAAAGGCCCCCAAATCATTCAGTATCCAATTAATTTTTTTTATTTTGGAGTCCATCACCCCCCAAAAAATTAACTGGGGATTTTAATTTTTTTAATCCCTTTTCTGAAAAAAATTACTTCTGAACATTCTTCTAAATCCTCTTTGAAGCTTCTTATTCAATTTGGCATCAAATATGCTTGGGCCCAAGCGCCTGTTGTTACAGCCTAGTACACAGGGCCATAAAGGCAGGGCATCCAGAGTAGAGGGAGTCCCTGGGTGGTATAATGGTACCTCTGGGCTTCGCCACTCGATTTGCACTAAGGAAAAGGAACTAGGAAATCAACAGCACCCAGTAAAAAGTCACTGCCAATGCCACCAAGCCTCTTCCTGGAGCCTAGAAATCTGTGCCCAAGCCAGTCCTACGGGTCATTTTAGTCATTAACTGTGGTCACCTCAGACATTATCAACAATCTTAAAGGTTTAGAGAACCTGACTAGGAGGAATGGGCATGCTTAGTCCTGAGAAAAGAAGACTGAGGGGCACCGGATAACAGTTTGCAAATATGTTATGGGATGTTATAAAGAGGACAGTGATAAATTGTTCTCCATGTTCACTGAAAATAGGTTGAAAATAAATGGGTTTAATCTGCAGCCAGGGAGATCTAGGTTAAATATTAGGAAGAGCTTTCTAACGGTAAGGGTAGTTAAGCTCTGGAATAGGAAACTATCCCAGGGAGGTTGTAGAGTCCCCATCATTGGAGGTTTTTAAGAACAGGTTGGACAAACACCTGCCAGAGATGGTCTAGATCTACTTGGTCCTACCTCAGCACAGGGGGCTGGACTTTATTACTTTTCAAGGTCCCTTCCAGCCCTTCATTCCTATTATTCTATACTGCCACTAACTGCAACCAAGCTACTTCCTAAGCCTGCCTCAGCTTCCACTGCCGCTGAATGCACACCGGGCCCTGTCCTCTTCCTGCTCCTCAGTGGGAGCAGAGAAGACTCCCACAACCAGCCCTGGCCTGACCCAATTCAGTGCTTCCTCCAGCCTCCCCAAGAAAACACCAGGAGTTGAGTACCTCAGCACTACCAGCTGCAGGCCACTTCAGCCAGACACTCCCTCACTCTCTGCTAGAAATGGGATTGGAGACTTTCAGAGTAGCCCTGATACACACAGCAAGTGTAATGTCACTCTTGCTCCAGCCTCTATGACTGCTTTCAATCAGCCAAACATTTTGGGTGATGGTTCCCATTCTGTTTAGTTTCCTAATCCATCAATCAGGCAATAGGGTTTTCAGGATCCCTTAGGATGGATATTATTTTGTTTGGGAGAAAAGAACTTCCACTATAGTGCTGCCTAGGCTGTCTCATTTCCCAGCTGCCTTCTCTTTTGATGTTACAGACTGTTCTCATTTGGGGGCTTGCTTTCATGGCCCAGACATCTTCACCCATGTTCACTAGCTCTTTAGGAGGTTCAAAATCACCCTCCTCATACTTCTAATATCACAAAAGAGGGGAAGCCACAGAAATGTAACACCAGGACAAAGGAAAAAGAAATCTAAAGCTAGGTCAATTTTCCTTCAAAATATACAGACAGGTGCCATATGTAATGAGGAGTCCCACATTTCCCTTTCAGATTAAAATATTTCCTCTGATTAAAATTCCTCACGTTTTAAGACCCTGGTAGTCAAGAACAAAACTAGGAGAAAATGTAGAAACTCTTTATTGCATTTAGAGGAAGAAAGTAATAATAAAAAAATAAACAAAAGGGCAGGCTTAATTAATTAATCATCCTGCTTCTCCTGCCATACCTTTTTCCTCTCAGAACAGGGTCAGGAGGGTCATTGTATGAATTCTAGCCTTTAGTCTGTTTCTCTATGGGGCCTGCCTAGGTGGATGAGATTCCGATCTCCTACATTAAGGGCCTCAAGGATTTTGCTAAATCCATGCTAGCATGGATGGACACCTTGTCATACGTCCTTTCCTACAGTATTAAAAATCAACACACTTGGAGCAGTTCTTAAAAAAAGTTGTTTCTTAACAGACATCTTCTTTTAGGCTGCTTTCATAGATGTAATCTGCTTCTTTGCTAGAGCTATAGTGTGCAATGTGATGTTCTGAAGATATGTGGCTCTCACCCTGGAAGGCTGATGACCAGAAAAAATAGCAATCACAGAGTTCGATGGGTGAACTCCATAAGTTGGGGGTGTCCACTCTATGGGTGAAATCCTGACCCCACTGAAGTCAGTGGAAGTTTTGCCATTGATTTAAGTGGGTCCAGGATTTCACTATACCTCAAATGATCCAGGGATTTTGATCTCCTCAGAGAGGCAGAACAGCACCAAACTAATAGAATTCAGAGCAGTCTGCAAAGCCCTGGTTCTGTGGATTAAAATCAGCACATCCATATTATGATACACAATAGAACAGTCCTGGCCTACCTCAACAAGCTGGGGGGCATCCGATCCTCATGTCTCCACAAGAAAACAACTTTTATTCACCGTGGCAAAGAATAATCTCTACTCAATGAAGAAGGTTTTTGCACAGGATCTAATTCTGCATACAAATCCATACAGGCTAAAGTCAGTCACGCTTTTTAAAGACAATATCTAGAAGGTAAAAGCTGCTTTGTTACATGATTGCTACACTTCTATAACGATCCATTAAGAAGTTTAATAACACAGCTTCTTTGACTAAACAGATTAAACAAACCCACTGTTCTTAAAACATATAAAAACTCCTCGGATCTGGTACCATTCTAGCATCATTCTATCCTAGAATTCCTCCAGAATGGTTTATGGAGAGGACGGAACATTAATTCTCTATAGTCTAGGTGTCTGCTTTACCAAGTAACCTACAAAATTAAAGACATATTTAAAAAAATTAGGCTCCAAATCTAAGTAAGAACAGAAAGGGAATTCCACATAGTGATGTTTGATGCACGAGTATCCTTTCTCTACTTTCCCTCTTAAGTTTAGGAATATCATCCTGTACAATATGATTGTCATCTTGGACTTTATACAAAAGAAAAATCTCAGCCTTTTTGCACATCAATTGCATTTTGGTATGTTCAGATAGTCACATTTCAAAGCCTCTGGCTATATTAGACTCTGTCAGACTCAGCTGGTGGGTGGCACTATCTTGATTTTTTGAGTTCCATCATTGCAAGGGGATCAATGGATGCCCAAACCTTCTGTGTTGCTGTCCCAAGGAATTGGAACTTGTTTCCTGTGGGGCTTATGGCACAGCTCACCTTTCCTTAATTTTAAAGGTTAAAAACATTACTCTTTTAGATGTGATCGAGTGGCTAGAGAATGGGGCTAGAAACCAGGACCTGAGCTCTAATACCGGCTCTAGCATTGACTGACCTTGGATAAGTCACTTATCCTCTCTTTGCTTCAGTTTCCCCAAATGGGGATATTTATACCTATCTCATAGCAGGGTTGGGAGGCTTAACTACCTAATAGTTGAACAGTGCCTTAAAAATTGTAGAGTACCAAGTAATATATTTAATCACTCTCAGGCCCTGGGTAGGATTCTCCCTATTGCAATACATGTTATAATAATTTGGCCATTTATGTGCAAAGAATATTAAACATAAACAGAACACAAGATTGCACTGTGAAGTGACTAAAATAAATCAGATTACTTAACAATTTAGTATTTTTAGTCATACACTTCAGAAAGGGTCTCATACTTAAAAATGGTTGGCCTTCTTTGTCTTCTGATCCCGAGAGGTGGGACTGGGGACAACTGGAGATGTAAAGACCTCTTGAAAGCTGTAAGTTTATCAGCTGTATGTTACTTATGCCCCAGCTGAAAAATCTCTGGATAGAAAATGTGAGAGACTCACTTTACATGCACTAAAAAAACAGCTTTTCCTATCCTGGGTCTCCTGGACATGGATTCTTACCCTTTATCTGAAATGTTATTATTGAATAAACTGCTACAGCAGCAGAAATCACACCTACTCCATTGAAAATGAAGAAATTTACAGTATAACAGGAAAAAACAACATAAAGGGCTTGCCGTTGCTAGGAAAGAATGTGTGTGTTCTGATATGTGTTAGCATCCTAGTGTTGATAAGGTAACTTGTAGTTTTAACATGTTAGCAGATCAAGGTAATACCTAGGGAAGAGCCTATCAGGCTAATGAGTTAAAAATGCAATTTGCCTTGTCTGCACTAGGATTTTAACATGTTAAAAACCAGGGGCAGATGGCACCTCCCAATTAAATGGGTGCACTTTGCTAAACTGCTGAGGAGGGACTGACCACCTGCAGCTACACTTTGTGCCCTGGCACTGCAACCCTAATCCTGGCTGTTTGAGGAAGGGAGGTCCCGGTGGTGGTGGCTGGGGGAGGGAGTTCCTGGAAAGCAAGCAAGCCCACTCCATACCCACCCTACAGCAGCGGCTCTTCTCTGGGCATTGCAACCTGGTGCATGGTGTCGCATCACCGCTCAGGTTTCGCTTACTCTTGGTTTATGTGGATGTGGATGATCATTGGAAAGTATTGTGTCAGGGCCTCCAATGTGTGACAGATATGGTAGTGGACAATCCTTGTGGGGCTTTTGCACTTAGCCTAATAACAAGCGCCCTGGCTCAGCTAGTAGTTTCTTCAGGGGGACAGTCTTTGGGGGAATTGCTAACAGGTTATGTGCCAACAACAGGAAAAAACGCTTTTGATTTTCTTGTAAAACCAACAGGGACAGATGCTGAAAAATATTCAGGGACACATGGTCACCCTAACTGCAGGAATCCTCCTGCTTTTCCATCTCCCTCTTCTCTGTGTTCCCCAGCTCAGAGCTGTGTGCTGTAACATTACAGGCACTCCCCAGATTTTCCTTCCCCCTTTGGGCCCTGAAGTGGTGTGATGGCATATACTGGTGTTTATCAAACCCAATCTCAGCTCCAAAAATATCAGAGACATTTTGTCTTCAGAGGTCTCTGACTCTGAGGCAAATGTGGTTCAGAAGCTGACAATGCTGAGAGCAACAGGATCCCCCCTTTCTTGCCATCCTTCTGCATGACAGGGGCATTTACTCCCCCCTCCCCATTTCACACAGTATCTGCATTCACAGCACTGTGGGGCGAGGGTCAGCGGTGTAGTTTGCCCCTTATCTAATTCAAGCATGAGGGTGAGTGAGTTGGAGGGGGGGGGGCTGATCCAGGTGATGGGCCCTGCCTGGCTGCCCCATGCAGCCCTCCCCCTCCTTCCAACATCTCCGGGAAACACAAGCAGAGGCAGGGACAAGCCGAGACACCAGCATCAATCACCCCTCCCGCCCCACCCCCTGCTTCTGACTGACACCCCCTCGTCCAACCACACCGGCACATGCCCTCCCCACGGCCAATGGGAAGGGAGGAGGGCGGAAGATCCCCACTTCAAGGCTGGTTGAGCTGTGCAGGTAGGTGCTGGGATGTGGGAGCAGAAGCTGGAGCGGGTGCAATCGGGGAAGGGGGCTGTGAAGCGACGGGCCGGGGATCACTGGGCAGGGCAGGCAGAGGGGTTGCGGTGCAAGGCAGTGGGGGGTCTGTGGCTTTGCAAGTGCATGTTGCCGGGAGAGAGGGAGCGTGTGGCTGGCAGAGGGACCGATCACCCCCTATGGTGCTGCCCTAGACAACAGGCCAAGTAGTGCTAGGAGCCCCAGTCCTGCAACTTTGTATGAGGAGTCAGGGGGGCTGGGGGTGGGGGGAGGGCCAGAACTTTGTCTGATCGCCTCTGATTCCTGCTGCTCTGCCCTGAGCCGAGCGGCGGTGCCTGTTCCAGGCAGGCAGAGAGGAGCGAGTGCTGAGAGCTAATTCACCAGGCCAAGGCGGGGGGAGGGGGGAGAAGGAGGAATGATTATTGCACAGCCAGAAAGTGAGTTTGGGGGGGGGGGGGGGAGAACCCAGACATTGCACGCACATCCCAAGGGAGAGATCTGCAGCTGCTCGGTTACACGCAAAACGAAGAGATATTTTGTTGCATTTGCAACAATGGTGATGGCTAAACGAGCAGGCCAAATGCTGGGAGCTGCTGGAGCAGGGCTGGGGTATCGGGCAGGGGGCATCCGCAGGGTGGGCCGGGAATGAGATCGAACCTGGGCCAGCCGCCGGCTGAGATCCCGGATCGCCTCCGTGCAGGTCGGAGACACAGGAGGGGGCTGGGGGGTTTAGACAGGCTCTGGGTTAGCGTCGTATTTGAAGAGGGGTTCAAGTGCCTGGCGCAAGGACAGTTTATAACTCCCGAGCTGAACCGTGCATTTGAGTTTTCAGGCTATTCATCCGTTGTGGCTTCTCGTCGGGCGTTTAGGTTTTGTTTGTTTACTTGTGTTAAGGAAACAAAATGACCACAGACGTGCAAAATCCCAACGATCCCCAAGGAATTTACAGGAGCAAAAGAAGGCGAGAAGGAGGCTCTGGCACTAACATGGCAAAGCGCCACAGAAGCAAACCTGGCATAGAGTCTGTAAAGACTTCAGATACTAAATTGTAGGAAATGAGGTAGAAAATAGTTGTAGATTTCACCCCCCCCCCATTTTTACAGTCCTCCATTTTATCCAAACATTTTTAAAAATGGCAAATTCCAGACTCTCAAGGTGGGTTTCTAGAACGATTTCAAACAAACAAAACCACATCAGAAATAACCATATGACTTTGTTGTTGTTGTTGTAAACTATTGCCCTCCCCCACCCGCGAAGTCCTTATCCTGAAAAATAAATGTATTTCAGTGGGTGGCAGGCATTCGTAAATGTGATATGAAATTAAGTGATTAAGGTGTAATTTAACATGGAGGGAATTTCCTAAAATGGGATTTTCATAAGAGCCTAAGGGAGTTAGGTGCTTAAATACCATAAATTTTTACATTACTTTGATCTCTTTACCTGAATCATTAATCTATATGGTGTGCAGATTTTTGTCTGTATTTTCCAACTGTTTTGTCCTCCGGAAGTTTACAGAGTTGTGTCTAGTTTTCCAAGTATAATTCTTTACACAGTTTGCTTTGTGTGTTTGCTCTATAGTCTTCCTTTCTGGGGTAAGGTGGTGATGATAAATCTATTTCTTCCTAAATCCTGATTATTCTCTCCGCCCCCAAGGCAAGTTGTTCGTGAGCTATATTTCTTTCACCTAATTAATTTGTTTTTGTTACAGATACCAGATTCCCACTTCTTCAAATAAGAAAGATTTGCAGAACTACTAGAACGTGGTTGGATCTGGAAAGATTAAGAGTCCCTTCTGAACTGCTCCAGACACTATGGATTCTATCAAGATGTCCTGCAAGGTAGGTCCTGCCATCTCTTCATTTTTATAATGGTACATTTTTTTCAGAGTTGTACTCAATACAGAAATGCCTGAATTGTGAAAAGCACCATGGTATCTGAAGTCTTTGTTTAGAATTCTGATGGCGCTGTTTATTCTCAGGAAAGGTTTAAAAAACAGGACCCCTCTGTCACTTCCATGAGAAATATTTAGCCAGAAAATGGAGATCCAGGAATATAGCTCAAACAAAAGTTAACTTTCCATATCTAGATTTGATCTCTTTTTGAGGAAGAAAATCATTTGTCTAAAATTGGAAAAATGCAATAACTTCTGGTGTTTTATTTTATTTTAGCTGTGTGTGTGTGTGTGTGTATTTTTTAAGTGTGAATGTAATATTTTAAAAAACTATTAATAACTATAATTTTAGTTAAGTATTTCAGGATCACTCAGCATGGTACCAGAAATGCTATATCAACTGTTGACACTATGAACTAAGCATAGCGTATTTGGATGGTCACTGTATGTTGTAAAGTAGTAGTTAGGTAGTCCCGGCTGAAAATGTGGGACCCAAATATCCTTGCAATCACTTCCTTAATATTTTTAATAATTTTACAGAATTAGTAGAAATTATTTTCCAGAGTGTAAATCAACTCAGTCTGAAAAACCAGATTTTCTGTCCTGCTTATCAATCTGGAGATGGCCAAATGCATTAAAATTGACACAGTGTTTCCATATTGCCAACGCCACTCCCACTGTATGAAGTTATAACCTGCTACTACCAAGTCTTTTGATTTTCTTTGTCTTTTGTAAACACTTGATAGGGCTTGATGAGGTGAACACTTTATACATAGGCAGAATATTGCTGGGACATTTGAAACATTTTAGAAATAATAAAGACTGCAGGGGAATGGAGCACATCTACTGAGTCCCATCTTGTTTATTCTAATACAGCCCCCATCACTCCACTTAGTGCAGGATTGATCCTTAAGATATTCTGTCTAATGCTTTGTTCATCCTAGTTTTAATTGACTTATTAAATGGAGCTTCCACTGCTTCAGTCTGACTGATTTCACTGTTAGGAAATGTTTCCTGATATTCAACCTTTTTTTTTTTTTGCCTCTTTAGATTTATCCCACTGGTCCTAGGTTCCTACTTGATTCTCCCCAAAATAATATATCTTTCCTTGTTGTGTACGCCCCTCAAATGCTTGTATATGGCTGTCATATTCTCTTTGCTCTGCTGACACGGATCCTGGTATTGTTACACGTGCTTGTAATTCCCACAGAGTTTTGCATATGCCTGTCAGCATGATCTAATGTACTCAGCATTGGTCCAGGAAATCTAAAATTCTAATCCTTAGTCTTCTGCTGAGTCACTGTTTGGGATGGGTAAGTCACTTCACCTCTCTGTGCCTTGTTTTCTCCATCTGTAAAATGAGGATAATACTGATGTGCCTGAAAAAGGGGTTGTGAGAATTAGTTGATATTTGTACACCGCTTTGAAAAAGTAAAGCATTATATTAGTAGTTTTGATTATTATAATGTAAGGATTACAATGTGTTTGGCCAAGTTGTATGCATTTAATAAAAATCAAAAAGGGCAACAGTCATAAAAGGAGAAAGGGTCCCAATCCTTCCCCATACTAAGCATTTTTCTTAGTTGTCATGAAAGCCAACAAATGAATGACCCTGCCTTCAGTGGAATTGCATAGGGTGGAATTTATAACAAGTTCTGTTACAGTAAAATAGTTAGTTTATCCATTCATATGGCTATTTAGACAAGTCTACACTAGTGATTGATCACCAGCTGGTCAGCATAACAGTATAGACTCCTATGCTGTTGTTGATGTTGTAAATATATACACAACATAAAACCCTAATACTATTTACACCTCTACCCCGATATAACATGACCCGATATAACACAAATTTGGATATAACGCGGTAAAGCAGCGCTCCGGGGGGGCGGGGCTGCACGCTCCGGCGGATCAAAGCAAGTTCGATACAACGTGGTTTCACCTATAACGCGGTAAGATTTTTTTGGCTCCCGAGGACAGCGTTATATTGGGGTAGAGGTGTATTTTAGTTCTCTCAAGTTTTTGGAGGTTGCCGCTACATTTTAGCAGTGTGATTTCCCTCCCTCCTCCACCCCCACTCCCAAGGTGCTGTGCTCCTGTAACTTCTGTTGATGGGAGCTATAGGTGACCAGCACCTATGAAAAGCAGGCCTAGATGTGTCTGAAAAATATATTGAAAACTAGGTAAGAGTTTGCCATAGGTATTTAATGCACTGTGATGCCTATATACAGATATCCTGGAACACCTTATAAAATTAAATGTAGTCAGCCTTATGTCTTGAGTGTGATGTAATATGAGAAGATTCTGGTCAGTTTAATTGCTGATATTCAGGGCCCAGTAGGCCTCAGTGAAATGGACAAACCATGTCAGCTTCATGCTGCAGCTTGGAAAAGTTATTAAATAGCACCAGAGTTAAGTAACCTGAGCTGTTCTTGGTGGCAGAGAGAGAACCAAAAAATGGAGGCTATGGAAAGGATAGAGTAATGAAGGCAACCTCCCTTCGCTAGAATCATGAGGCTCTGGGGTAGGTGTAAGAAGGAGAGAATTAATTTCTTCTGCCTTCCAGTAGTCAGAAAGGTCTGGGTGAGAGGATGTGTTTGAAGCAAGTGGTTCACATCCTAGAATCATAGAATATCAGGGTTGGAAGGGACCTCAGGAGGTCATCTAGTCCAACCCCCTGCTCAAAGCAGGACCAATCCCCAACTAAATCATCCCAGCCAGGGCTTTGTCAAGCCTGACCTTAAAAACCTCTAAGGAAGGAGATTCTACCACCTCCCTAGGTAACCCATTCCAGTGCTTCACCACCCTCCTAGTGAAAAAGTTTTTCCTAATATCCAACCTAAACCTCCCCCACTGCAACTTGAGACCATTGCTCCTTGTTCTGTCATCTGGTACCACTGAGAACAGTCTAGATTCATCCTCTTTGGAGCCCCCTTTCAGGTACACCTCTACCCAGATACAACGCTGTCCTCGGGAGCCAAAAAAAAGAAAAAAATCTGACCACGTTATCTCGAACTTGCTTTGATCCGCCGGAGCGCGCAGCCCCGCTCCACCGCGTTATATCCAAATTCATGTTATAATCGGGTCGCGTCATATGGGGTAGAGGTATAGTTGAAAGCAGCTATCAAATCCCCCTTCATTCTTCTCTTCTGCAGACTAAACAATCCCAGTTCCCTCAGCCTCTCCTCATAAGTCATGTGCTCCAGCCCCCTAATCATTTTTGTTGCCCTCCGTTGTATACTTTCCAATTTTTCCACATCCTTCTTGTAGTGTGGGGCCCAAAACATGCCCAAAATTTTGCATGCATCCACACTAGACCAAGACTCTGGCTAGTAAGCATTTGATAATGATAAAAATATAGCTCTTCAAGAAGGATACAGGCACAGCATCTTGTTAGGACTTTCAGCACATTCCCAGCATTTTTGGAACAGGGCTCGGCTTCACCAAGGGGATATCCTTGCACTTTACTGGGGGGAAGCGGTGTCCCTGCACCCACTCATCTTTTGTGTTGCCGCTGGCTAATAGTTCTAGTTCTCAGCTAGTTGGTGTCTGATAAAGCTTTCGTGTCTTGTCATTATTGCTTTATTCCCTCAATAAATGATAGGTTTCCCTAAACTTGTATTGAGATATCACAGATTAATGCGAAATCATTGCATATAATGCAAATGTGAGTGCAGAAGATGAGGTCATCCTTAAGCACAGCGTCAAGTCTAGTGTAGCTCCTTATGTGAGATTTCTTATAGTTCATACACACACATGACCTCAGGAGGGAGATTTAGTCACACAGAACTTGAGTGTCTTGTCCCTGACTCCCAAGAGCAGCAGCAGAAAGAACAAATTGTGGGTGCGGGTGGGAGAGAGATGCAGGTTAATAGGGCAGAAGACTAGGAAGTGGAAACTGATGGAAAAACAGTGAAATTGGCCAGTTTAGTTTTATTGTTTAATCAGCGTGACCTGCAAAAAGTAAACCAACAGCATCAATTGTGAAAAGTAACAGACTTTTACAACTATTGTTGTTAATCTAAGGGGTTGCTAGTAAAACAGGGAAGACTTTTAACATATGAATCTTTATTAACCACTGAAGGCTGTCACTGTCTTGAAATTCCCAGATTTTCTGTTGCCTCAGAAGATGAGAAAAAGCAAAAGACAGTATTTGTAGAAAGTCAAATCAGTAAAAAAAAACAAATGTTGCTATGAGCCTGAGACAGGGGCTGTGGTCTCCTTTTGGTAAGGATAAAGAAGTATCGGAAGACTTTCAGCTACTCTTTTTCCTTTTGGGCTGGCTACTCCAGGCACTTTCTTTTAACAGATGAAATATACTCCATTCCTGTTAACAACTAGCTAATGCTTCTAAACCTTTTATATGTTTTCTAGCACATGTGCAACTCCACTGTTGCGACCAGAAGTGGAAGCACTTGTGTAGAATGGATGCAGATACGTTTACCACTGTATCATTTTACTCTACAGAACAGGATTAGGCAACATCGTGGTTAAAATGCCTGCCTGATGTCTACGCTAATACTTCCACCATTGTCAACATCAGTGGAGCTGCACTGGTGCTAAAGAAAGAATACAAAAGTTCCTAGTGTAGATCCACCCTTAAAAACTGAAAGCATCATTCCCATAACACAGCTAGCCTTCACCTTTCTGGTGTCCCAGATGGCAATGGCTTTACATTTGGTGCAGGATTACATTTCCCTCTTCATGTGTTTTCCTCTTCTTCAGACAAAAGTGAAATAACTCCTCATAATTAGCAATTAAAGCAATAAAGTTACAGCTTGAGCTATGCCAGTTTTGCTAAGATGATACATGTTAGTTTTATTTATAAATTTTATTTTATTCCTTTAAGACTTGCATCAATCTCGGGGATCATGAACAGCCCTCAATATAAAATCAACATGTTGACCAGCATCAATTTAAGCTTCTTAAGAAACATTCCCATAACTCATTCCATCATCATGCTTCTTAGGCAAAAGCCTGAGTAAATTGATGGGGTCTGAGTCTATGCCAGTGGTTTTCAAACTTTTTTTCTGGCGATCCAGTTGAAGAAAATTGTTGATGCCTGTGATCCAACGGAGCTGGGGCAGTGGTGCAGCGGGGGTGCTAAGGCAGGCTTCCTGCCTGTCCTGGGACTGCGCTGTGCTCTGAAAGTGGCCAGCAGCATGTCTGGCTCCTAGGTGGAGGCGTGCAAGCGGCTGGCACTGTCATCCCCCCCCCAGCTCCCATTGGCTGGCCCATTGGCAGGGAGCCAATGGGAATGTGGAGCTGGTGCTCGGGGCAGGGGCAGCACGCGGAGCCCCGTGGCCCCCCCCCGCCTAGGAGCCGAACCTGCTGCTGGCCGCTTCCGGGGCGCAGCACAGTGTCAGAACAGGTAGGAACTAGCCTGCCTTATCCGGGCAGCACTGCCGACAGGACTTTTAACAGCCCGGTCGGCGGTGCTGACTAGAGCTGCTGCAACCCAATGCCTTGCGTTCCGCGACCCAGTACTGGGTCACAACCCGCAGTTTGATAACCACTGGTCTGTGCTGTCCTCCACCTTGTGTGCAGTCACATCTGTGCAAAACTAATGTAAAATACTACTGTTTTGATTTGATAGCATTGTATAACCATTTAGCATCAGTGTATATTATGATACAAGGTGCAAGGCCAAGACCGAGGTGAACTGTGTCCATTAGCCTTAAACTGTGCCGTAAAAGTCAACACTGTGTGTTCCAGTTGGTCTGATAATTTCAGGATCGTCAGTAGTTTGTGGACTATGAGTAGATACTACTTCCTGTATCTACCTGTACCATCCCCTGTAGGAAGATGTACTTATCCATATTCCACAAATGGGTGCAATAGTGGGAAGGGGCTTATGCCTTCCAGGGACAGAAGTTAAAATCATTCCCCTCATGTTTTGACAATTTTAACTTTTTTTTTTATTTACTTAAATTCCCAAATAGTTTTTTAAATTGTAGACCTTCCTTGAATATAGGAACAAGCAGTGGATTTTTTTTAATTGTAAACTTCAGCATCAAATTAACCAACTTAGTCACTAAAAGTGTTTGCTTTTTTTAACGAAAAGTATTACTTTTCAGTTGGACTATGTAGCTTTTTGCATGAGGAATTTACTCTTCCTTCTTGACTCTGTTAAGCAACTCAAAACTTATCCAATGATCTGAGAGGCCCAAGGAGAGCCTGTTGTAATGTTTTAGAAAAATATTTGAAATCAATGATCTTGCCACTGTGTGATGGATCTGTTTTAGCTGCAGTTTGTCTATATTTATAGTTGTGGAACCAGACAAAGGTCTCACAGTTCTGTGTTTAGGATAGTGTGCCCTTTTACTCTTGAACATGCCTTTTTTTCTGTTGTTGGAATATCTAATAAACCTGGAAGCCAGTATGCAGAAATTAAAGTTGGATTAGAAAGTGGAGTGTTTCCAGGGAGTTCTGTAATTCAGTTTTCTTCTGTAACCCCTGTTCTTATTAACTTCTGCTTGTTTCTCAACCTTACAGTTTTCTTTGCAAGGTTAGGAGTCTCTCCATATACCTGAGTTTCCTATATAAGCATAACTTGTATTGCAATAGCACTTAGAATTGGGGACTCTATTACTTTATGCACTGTACATGCATATAACAAGACTATCTTTGTCCCAAAGAACTTACAATCTAAGTACAATGAGAATAGGTGAAGGCAACAATCTGATGTGGGGAACACAAGGTAATTATAATGAGTGTAATAAGCAGCAGTCAGCATACTAGTTGCCTAACCATTTTTGAGTGTTTGGTAAGCATCACAACAGGGGAGGGTTTTAAGAAATTCAAAGGAGGCTAATGTAGTGGCTCTGCAGATTTTTACAGGGAGCTCTTCCTGTGCTTAAGGGAAGGCATCGGAGAAAACATGAAGATGTTTGAGGAAAAACTGGATTCATGAGCTATATAGGCTGGTATTGGTTGAATGAGGGCAGGGGTCAACTGTCCAACAGAATATATGAGCTGATAGGGAAGGTGAGGGTAAGCTGTGAAGTGCTTTAAAAGAAAAGACAAGTAGCTTGTGTTGAATGTTGTGGTGGAGGGTGCAAAGGGAGTCGAGGTCTGAATTCAAATGGTTTTTGCAGCAGCATTTTAAATGGATATAATGGAGAGGTGATGGTGTGGTAAAATATTTGTCAAGGCCAAAGTTACAGTACTTAATATGGGAGATGAAGGCCTGAGCCAGTGTTTTAGCTGTGTGGACAGAGGAAAGATGGTGAGATGTGCAGCAAGAAGGGGCAAGATTTAGACATGGGCTATCTGGAGGCATGGAACTAGAAATCTTGATTATCAGTTAGGTCTTTCAGTTTAGTAAAAAACTCTTCCAAGGCAGAATGTAGAGAAGATTGGAAACCTTCATCCTTTTTCTCCTCATTGCTATGAGAAATATTCCCTGTTTCTTCAATGATTCTGTCTGTCAAGATGTCCTTCTGTTTCCATGGTGCTTATGTCTGAACACATACTGCTACTGGAACCATTATCATTGGTAGGAGACTTCTGCCTCTTCTGCTTTTGTGCTGATCTAAAGCCCAGATTGTGTGTGTGGTGTTTTTTATGTGGCCAAGGATGCTTCTGCCATTGTAAAATCCTATCTTGGTTCAGTACCCTGCTATTCTAAAGGGCAGGTTTTTTTGGACCAAAGGGAAATAGATCCAGTGTGAACACTGCTGCTATCATCTGACCTTATCTCACCAACAATTTTTTTTCATATTACCCGTAGGAAGCCAGTATAGCTCTTGCATAGTCCAGGTATGTACCTGATCCAACACTGTTGAGGACACATCACCCTGATATGCTGTTCTTCGTACTGGCTTCCCATTGTTTAAATACAGAGTACAGTTCAAGGACACTGGACTGATTTTCACGGTCATGGATGTGGTCCTAGCTACTTTAGAGGCTGTCTCTTCCTCCATGACCTCTAATGACAGATATGTTCCACTGGAACAATGAAACTGTCAAACAAAATGGGGGACTTATGACCACAAGAGACCGTACCTTCACAGGAGCAGGACCAAGACTATGGAGCTCCCAGCCAGATAAGTTAAGAAAGATCACTGACTTTCCCACTTTGCTGGCTCAGGGCCTTATCTTGGCCACTAAAAGAAGCAGTGGATCTTCAGTCCCTGCATTAGGGCTGGCAATTGGATCATGTAGCAAAATGTCCTGAAAAAATTAGGAAGATGCATAATCTATGACTTCCATAACTAACAGCATTGATGGGCAGACCCAAGGTAGGACTCATTAAAAAAAGAAAATCACCAGTGTCTTGCCCTTGCTACCTGGAAGCAGTACATTCAGGCCTTGTTAAAACATTAAAGTTGTACTGCTTTACCTCAACCAGTGTGTTAGTAGTAGTATTAGTACTGCAATGTGGTTAAAGTGGTACAATCCCTTCGTGTGGGTGCAGTTAACCAGTATAAAAAGTGCTTATATTGGTATAATTAATTCCTGTACAGCAGGGGTGGGGAATCTCCGGCCCACGGGCTGGATCCGGCCCGCTGCTTCTTTTCATCCGGCCTGCGGCAAGTCTCTGCGCCGAGGGCTGGATGCCCCGAGCCTCGGCATCCACCCCCGCGGGGCTAGGGCTGGAGCTGTGAGCGCCGGTTCGCCACCATGTGCCTGCGGCCCCTAAGCGGAGGGGTGATCAGGGAAGCTCTGCGTGCTACCCCCAGCGCTGGCTCCGCAGCTCCCATTAGCCGGGAACCGTGGCCAATGGGAGCTGCAGGGGCGGCGCCAGCACGCACCACGCAGAGCCGCCTGGTCCCTCTGCCTAGGGGCTGGACATGCCAGCCACCTCAGGAAGCAGAGCAGCACAGAGCCAGGGCAGGCAGGGAGCCTGCCTTAGCCCTACTGTGCTGCCAACCGGGAGCCGCCTGAGGTAAGCGCTTCCTGGCCGGAGCCTGCACCCCCACACCGTCTCCTGCACCCTAACCCCCTATCTCAGCCAGGAGCCCCGTCCTGCACCCAAGCTCCCACCCAGAGCTTGCACCCAGACCTCCTCCTGCACCCCAACTCCCTGTTCCATCACTGGCCCCACCCCAGAGCCCATACCCCCAGTTGGAGCTGCACCCCAATCCCCGGCCCCAGCCCTGAGCCTGCTCATGCACCCCAAACCCCTTGTCCCCAACCCAGAGCCCCCTCCCACACCCTGAACTCATTTCTGCCTCCCCACCCCCCCCGCCCACCAGAACCTAGGGAAGTCCCAAGCCTCTGTGCCCCCCTGCAGGGCTGGAGCCGTGAGCACTGGCTCACTCCTCTGCGGGGGGGGGGGAGCCCCAAGCCTCCGCGCCCCCACTCCTCGTGGGGCTGTGTGTGGCCCCCGACTGATTTGTGATATGCGTCAATGGCCCCTGCTAGAAAAAAGGTTCCTCACCCCTACTGTACAGGAATAGGAATAAGCTATATGTTATAAGGCACCTTTTATGCTGGTTATAAAATCACATAAATGTAGGGCTGGAAGGGACCTTGAGAAGTAATCAAGTCCAGCACCCTGCACTGTGTAAGGTCAGGTAAACCTAGACCAACCTATTACAGATGTTTGTCCTAGTCATTTTTTAAAACCTCCAGTGATGGGGATTCCACAACCTCCCTTGGAAACCTATTCCAAGCTTAACTACCCTTATAGTTAAGTTTGCCCTAATATCTAAACTAAATCTCTGTTGCTGGAGATTAAGTCTGTTACTTCTGTATCTACCTTCACTGGACCTGGAGAACAATTGATCCACTTTCCTTTAACAGCCCTTAACATATTTGCAGACTGTTACCAGGTCCCATTTTAGTCTTCTTTTCTCAAGACTAAAAATTCCCCTTCTCCAGTATTCTGGGACTTCACCTGTCCTCCAGGAGTTGTCAAAGATCGTTTTTGCTGGTTCGTTAAGTTCTGTAGGGTGAATTTCAGAAGGCCCTGCCGACTTGAATACATCTAACGTATCTAAATATTATTTAACCTGTTCTTTCCCTATTTTGGTTTGCATTCCTTCCCCCTTGTTAGTATTAATTTTGTCAAGCATCTGGTCACCTCTACTCCTTTGAGTGAAGACTGAAACAAAATAGACATGAAACACCTCAGCTTTATGGATATCACCAGTTATTAGCTCTTCTTCCCAGTTAAGTTGAGGACTTATACTTTCCTTTGTCTTTGTCTTGCTCCTAATGTATTTGAAGAACCTCTTCTTATTGCCTTTTGTGTCCCTTGCTAGGTATAACTCATGTTGTGCCATAGCTTTTCTGATTTTGTCCCTGAATGTTTGTGCTATTTTTTTGTATCCCTCCTTAACAATATGTTCATGTTTCCACTTTTGGTACGATTCACTTTAGATTTTCAAGTCCTAAAGAGCCCTGATGGAGTCATATTGGCTTCTTACTATTATTCTTTCTATCTTTCCTTTGCATTGGGGTAGTTTGCAGTTGTGCCTTTAATATTATCTCCTTCCAACTCTCCTGAACTCCTTAGATTTTCTTCCCATGGGACCTTACCTACCTGCTCCCTGATTGTATTAAAGTCTGCTTTTTTTAAAGTCCATTATCCTTATTCTGTTATTCTCACTCCTTCCTTTCCTTAGAATTAAGATTTTCATGATCACTTTCATCCAAATTGCCTTCCGTCTTCAGATTTTCTAGCAATTCCTCCCCACTGGTCAGATTCAAGTCTAAAATGGCTGTCCCCCTGGTTCCTTTCTCCACTTCCTGGAATAAAAAGCTGTCCCCAGTACATTCCAAGAACTTGCTGGAAAATTTGTGTTTTGACATATTACTTTTCCAACAGATGTTTGGGTAATTAAAGTCCTTCTCTTCCCTCCCCCCCCCCCCCCATTACTACCAGGTTGTGTGTTTTGGATATTTCTGTAGTTTGTTCTAGAAATGCCTCATCCACCTCCTCTTCCTGATTTGGTGGCCTTTAGTAGTCCCCTACCATGACACCACCCCTATTTTTTACTCCATTTCTCTTTACTCAGATTTTCAATTGGTCTGCCGCCACCTTCTTTTGGACCTCAGAACAAGTATATATATTCTTGATGTATAATGCATACCTCCTCCCTTTTACCCTGCCTTTCCTTCCTGAAGAAGCTGTATACCTCTATACCGGTATTCCAGTCATGAGACTTATCTCACCAAGCCTCTGTGATGCCAGTTAAGTCATAATTTATCATATGTACTAATACTTCCAGGTCTTCCTTGCATTTGTGTATAGACAGCTACAGTGTTGAGTAGATTCTCCCACTGATTTCCCTCTTGTAATTTTTTGTGTCCTCAACAACTAATCCCCTGTTAAGGTTACTTTTTTTTTTTATACTGCATCTATGGTAGGGGTCACACTGGTATAACTATGTGGTGGTAAAAAAATCACACCCCTAACTGAAATAGTTTTACCAGTACAAAATCTGTGTGTAGACCAGGCCTCAGAAAAAGGGTTCTTCTGATTGCTCACTAATGACCCATCTGCTCATTTAAGAAGCATCATTGATAATTAGCACTTGTACAGTGCTTTGAACATGTCAAGCACTGTATAGTCATTCGCTCCCAACTGTCCTGTGAGGTAGCTAAGTATAATCAACTTGCAGATGGGGAAACTGAGATGCAGAGAGGTAAAGTAGGATAGGGTAGTGAATCAGTGGTGGAGTCCAGAGTATAACTTAAGAGTGTGATTATTGGTCCCAAGCTAATTTCTGTATAACCCGCTGTCTCTTGATGGGTTCTGGAGTTCCATCTGCTCCACAGCTAGTGGTATCGTAATTACGATACAGGGTTCACTGCAAATGAAAATATGCACTAGGATCCGGATCCTGTGATTTCTTAATGTTGAAAGTTAAGCATGTGAGAAGCCCCATTGAAGGCCACATTAAAGTTAAGCATGTATATAAATGTTTTCAGTATCAGGGTTTAGTTGCATACTAGCAGGGTACCTTATTTGTGCAGTGCAGGGGGCTGTTGTAGTGGCCCATATGGTAGTGGATTTTGCAGTGTAGTTATACAACACACACGACCTGATTCTCATTTTGCATTAAGGCCCCTCTACACTGCTCTAGCAGTGGGTATTTCATTTGCAACAGGAGCAGAAGAGGGTTTCCCCACATAAGGCCAAATAATCTAGCAGTGTAATTGAGAATCAGACCTGTAAAATATGTTTCTAAGAGTCTGGTCCTTCTAGCATTAACTCATTATAAAAGTGTGAAAGATGTAAATGCAGGAATTGGCCCTTAGAATCCTCAGCTGAAACAGATTCATTCTGAAAGTTCGAAGCGGAGTTAAATTTAGCCCCTGACTCGCCTCCCTTCCATGTCTCTTACGTGACCCCTAGTCCCACTTTTTAGATACTAAAAGAAGTACTCCGCAAAGGGTAGATACCTGCTTCTCACTTAACTCTGCTGACAGCCTTCTCTCCAAAGGTTGCTCCCACCCCTCGCTTCAGATGCTGATGTATTCCACTTCCTGGCCTGAAGCACAATATGGGAGCCAGCAAAGAATAGTGACAGGATGCTTCAGGCATGGATGGAATGGGGGCTCCAGAGACAGCAGAGATGGGTTAAAATTGGCTCATTCCAAGAGTCATGGTCCTGTTTCCTAGCACCCTGAAGCTTTTTACACAGCCAACCCCTTCCCCTCCCCGGCAGTTCATCTGAAACGCAGGAAACTACATTTTTTAAGTTACCTATTCTCCCCCATTCCTGCCCCCCCCAAGAGATTATTGTATTCTTTTATGTTTTTATTATTGTAGTGTTTAAGAAATTAATAGAACACCAGATAGTGATTTCAGGAATATCAAGTCTTTGTTTTTCCTGTTTCTGCTGGACATCTCTTGGAAATTCAAAGACCTGAGGAGCTTTTTCTTTCCTTAATTGAAAGGTCGGGTACTGAATCTTTAAAAGAACTTAATTCCAACTGTTTGGCAGGCATTTGAACTAAATAAGTGGTATCAAAACTAAACAAGCTCAGCTCCTCCCCCAAGTTTTAAACAGTGACTAAAAATAATTTCCTCTGTCACTCAGCTTTCACTTCCTTAATAATTGTGATAGTACAACTAGTTTATCAGTTGTCTGCCTATTTTTTTTCCTGGAAGACACTATAGGGACAAGACCTGAATATCATGTAAAAACCAGCAGGGATTTAAAAATAAAATAAGGCTTTCCTTGGACATAACATGTAAAAGGATGGGGATGGGAGGGAAAATCCATTTTTTCCCCTTTTTGGGTCACATTTAAGGAGTTAAACACAAAGGTCTCATTCCTTCAATCAGAGCCACATGGGCAGGCCCTTGCACCTATGTGGAGCCTCACTGAAGTCATTGGGACTTCATGCGGGCGGAAGAGTGTACCTGTGTGGATATGATTAAAGTAATAAGGCCCAAAGGATTAGCCAGTTTCTAAACCTAACGTTTTATTAAAATATCAGACATGTGGTAGATGCTGTACAAAAATATAGGAAGTAAGAGTCTCTGCCCTGAAGTGTATAGACTTTTTATAAAGACAGCAGACAAAAAGGGGGGGGGGGGGTGAGACACATGAAGGAAACAATGCATAAAGAAAATAGTCTGGGTGATAAATATGGCATTTAAGAGACCTGTCATTTAAACTATATAACACTCTCCCCAGCTGCCCCTCTACTGAGGTTGTTTGTTTTTAAAATAAACCTCTTTACTAATTTTAGCTTTTGTTCCCTTTTCTATTTTTTAACCATGCCTTTTGAAAATGTTGTTTTCCTATTTTTAACTATTGCCTTTCTTCTAAGTTTAATATTGTGCCCTTTTCTGTTTTTTAAATGTATTATTCTCACTCCCACTAATACACACACACACACACACACACTCACTCTCTCTCTCTCTCTCTCTCTGACGTGACAAAGTGACACTGTCCAAATTCTGTTCTAGAGAAATCTCCCTCCCTTCCCTTAAATAGGAAACTGTTTAAATAAGCTTTGAATAAGTTCTCACCAAAAAAAAAAAAAAAAATCTCTAATATGCCTTTCAGGACTGCTGCACTTACTTTTGCAGAACTAAGTAAGAAGGGTTTTGTTGCAGTAGTTCATTTTTGCCTGCTGTGCAATTTTTAAGGTAGTTGTATAGTGTTGTTTCCTATAGTACATGTTTACTTTCAATCAAGATAAAAACGTATCACGTAGTAGATATATTTTGATGTGATTAAGGTTCAGCTGATGTGTATTTGAATCAGCATCTGTGCAGCACACCAGTCTTTGCTTGAAATTGCTTAGCTCACTCGAGGAACACCTCTCTCTTTTATACCAACAGAAAACACAGTATTGAACTAAGACTGAACCTCAGCAACATTTATAAGCTGCACTATTTTGAGCTTCTGTATTACTATAGGAAACAATTGTTACACACTGCAGGTCTTCTGTGATGGCTTTTTTTTAACGACTCTCTGTTCTACAGTGCTTAATGGTTTAGTCACAGGGCACATGTTGCCATGTCCTAATATTTTGATAAGGTTATGTCATTACATGCTGATGCACCAGCATTGCAGCATGATGTTGTGGTGCCTGGAATTCATCCCTGCAGAGGCAGGTGGTCACATTAGTAGATTTGTTTAGGGCAAGGATCGGCAACCTTTGGCACGCGGCTTGCCAGGGTAAGCACTCTGGGGGGCCGGGCCAGTTTGTTTACCTGTTGCATCGGCAGGTTTGGCCGATCGCGGCTCCCACTGGCCGCAGTTCGCCGCTCCAGGCCAATGGGGGCGGCGGTAAGCGGTGCAGGCTGAGGGATGTGCTGGCCGCTGCTTCCCACCGCCCCCATTGGCCTGGAGCGGCAAACTGCGGCCAGTGGGAGCCGCGTTCGGCCGAACCTGCGGACGCAGCAGGTAAACAAACAGGCCAAAGGTTGCCAATCCCTGGTTTAGGGTGTTTTAAAACATTAAGGCTGCTAAGAGGTTCATGTGACTCTGAATTTTGCTGAAAACTGCAAGTTCAATTTCTTGTTCCAAGCAGTGTCTCAACACTATGTATTTATAGAAGTACCATATTGGCCTTGCTACAGTCCTCCTTTGGAGGAAGAATTTCTTTTGGGATGGATTAAGAGTCTTTAAAAATCTCAGAGCGGTAGCCGTGTTAGTCTGGATCTGTAAAAGCAGCAAAGAGTCCTGTGGCACCTTATAGACTAACAGACGTATTGGAGCATGAGCTTTAGTGGGTGAATACATGCATCTGATGAAGTGGGTATTCACCCACGAAAGCTCATGCTCCAATACGTCTGCTAGTCTATAAGGTGCCCCAGGACTCTTTGCTGCTTTTAAAAACATCGCTCTTGTTGGTGCATAATTTTGGTGAATGCTTGACGGAGTCGTTATCGAGTCCCTGGTGCCAACAGTGCATGCGGTGTGTCCCTGGGACTGTGTGTATAAGCTACAGGCTGGGCTACCCAGGGACTGTTCTAACTGAGCTTGCAAAGACCTGATGCCTTAAGAGAGAATGGGGTTATGAGAGGACTACACTTCCCAGCACGCTCTGCGTCACCTGCAGACCCGTCCCTGCTCAGGGCTGCTGTTCTGAACAGGGCGGGCATGCGGCGCATGCGGAGTAAAAAAACCACACTCTGTTGGAGGCCCGCCCTCTGGCGGCCAGCGGGTGCTCTACCCGGGGCGCAGCCGCTTGCGCGGCAGCGTAAGTGGCGCCTGACTGCACCAGCAGGACAATAGGCCCTGGGCTCGGCGGGCCCGGGGCCAGGCTAGGCCGTACAGTGATCCGCAAACACTCCCCGGGGTCGTTCCTGGGTGCACGGGCCGGGGAGGGGCCCAGGGCCGGGGAGCCAGGCAGCCGCTTCGGCCCCGCCAGTACCGCCCCACGGGCCCGAGCGGCTGATGCATGGCCCGGCGCCGCAGTGCCGCGCGCGGCGGCTGCCGGCTCGGGAGCGCGCTGCCCGCGCACTCCGCCTGGCGGCTCTGCGGGGCCCCCTGGCTGCGGGCAGGCGGCGCGGGCGCAGTGCGCTCGGCGGCCGGCGGGGGCGCTGCGCCTCCCCTCCCTTCCCTTCCCCCCGCCCGGTGCATTCTCCGATTAAAGGGAGGGGGAGGGCAGAGAAGGAGCCTGGCCGCCATTTTCCGAGCAGCGCCGCCGCCGCTCTCACCCGGAGCGGGGGGGAAGCACCGCCGCGCTCGCTCCGCCGCCGCACCGCGGGCGGAGAGCGACACAGAGCGCCCGCCGGTCCGACCCAGCGCCCGCGGACAGGCGAGGACCCGCAGCCGGCGGCTCCAGGGCGCTCCCCGAGCCGGGGGTGGGGGGGCAGCTTCTCCCCCCGCCCCAGCCCGGGCTGCAGCCGCCACCGCCGCTCTGCACCCGGGGAGGGAGAAAGAGAAGAGCCCCGTCCCCCGCCGCCGGGGAAGACCGAGCGGGCCCGAGCGGGGGGGGAGCCGGGGCTGCAGCCGGGGCTGGCGGTGCTTGTGCCGGCTGCGGCTCCGCTTCTCCCCTCGGTCGGCGCTTGTTTGCAAACTGCGCCCATTTTGTGCGGGGCTGAATCCGCCCGGACTGTGCTCTCGGCTCCATCACGTGGTAGGTGCCGCTGCCGCCCCGCTCCCTCTCCCCTCCGCCCGCTGCCCTTTCTCCTTCCTTCCCTCCCTCCCGCTGCCCCTTTGTTACTGCAACTACCGCCGGCCCCGCGGAGCCAGGCAACTTTAAATGGCTCCTTCTCCCTCTGCGCTGCTCCCGCCGCGTGCATGGGAGGGGAAGAAAGGGGGGCTCGCTTCCACCTTCACCATCTGCGACCGCGGCTGCCTCGGTGCCCGGCGCCGCCGCCTCTGAACGTGTCTGATGTGGGTTTCTTCCAGTCCCGGCCTCAGCCCGAACTTCTCTGCCCGGCTGCTGGCTCCCGCCCCGCACCGCTCCCCGTGCCAGGCACGGCCGGGCTCGGGGCTCTTGGGAGTGTGTGTCGGGTAAAGTACTCGGGGTCACTAGCGGATCTCTCAGCCAGGCTCCTCCGGGGGAGGGGAGCATGTCTGGGAGGCAGGGTGGGGGAGAGCAGGGGCCTGACTTTGTTTTCGCTGCCGTGCTTGGTGCCTTCCTGGTGGAAGTGGCTGTATTTTGGTCTGCTCTGGCTGAGCCCTGCATGTTAAATCTCCCTCTGTAGGGATCTCTCCTTGTGCTAATGTCTCTGTGTATTTCGACTCCCTGCCCTAGTGCGTGTGGCTAGCAAAGTACTGCGGATCCATTGCGTGGAGGTGGTGGCGGCGGTGGGGAGGAGGTTGGTTTGATGGCGCCACTTTAAATTGAAATCTTGCACAAGGGCTGGAGCCTTTTGTGGCTTGTTTATAAACTTGAACGACCGCGTATGGAACGTTTCTAGCCCGGTGATTCGAATGCGGCGGACCCCAAAGTTCCAAAATCGAGTCCTGCATTGCCGCCCCCAGTTCCATTCACACTCCCCGCCCGTGTGTGTTGCCATCTCTGTCACGTGGCTGGCAGTCATTGTGGTGTGGTGTTGCTGCTTTGGTGTGTAACATTATATACTGGCTTTAATCTGAAGCCTGTCCTCTCAAGGAAGCCAACCCAAAGCTATCCCTTTGGAAGAGACCAAAGGTGATAGGGGTGTTTAAGATAAAAAGGGGGAAAAAAATAAAACAAAAAACGGAGTTTTCAAGTAAACAGAAGAAAGTTGCATAATCTCCACCTTGCATAATTTTGCATGAGGAGCTTGTCCCTTCACAATAACATTAGGGCCAAATGCACAATTAAGTATGAAAAGTAGTAGTGGGGTATGTGTGTAAACGTCTGTCACCGTCTCATGGTTTTAAATGCAGTAATTGGTTTATTTATAAGAGCTTTGTGTACAGGCCTTCCCTTTTACCCATTTAGACCATACAGTGGTCTATTCTCTGACATGGATTTGATCAACTAAACTACAATAGTTGAAAGTTTGGGTTGTGTGTGTGGTTATTTTTAATTTTGGATTGGTGAAAATTTTTTTTCATTCTTCTCTAAACAGTAGCATATAAGTAAGTGTATTCACATTTTTTAAAGACTATTCTGTTCTTGACTGTCTGTTTATGATAAGAGGTTTAGAGCATTTGTGGTGCTCGATTACAAAGAGTTTGCCTAGCATTAGATTTGGTCTGGATCTTTTTAAAGGAACTTCTTTGTATCTTCTGTAACAAATTTGCCCATTCATGTTTCTACAAAAAATTAGGAAATAAAATAAATAAGTATATCTCCATATATTTTATTTATCTCATAGAACTGGAAGGGACCCCCGTAAGGTCATCAAAATACTTTTTTTTTTTTTTTTTTTTTTTTTTTAAATTGGAGCATAGTCTCCCCTGCTAATAAAATCTAAATACATTTAAAATTTGGCCAGTTCATTTATATAGGAGCTTATATACACCACCAGTCTGAATGGCAAACAGAATTGTAACTTTCCATAAAACTGGCCATGGTACGTGAGGAATTGCTGTGTGTGTGTGTGTTTGGATTTTTTGTCTGACCACTACATTTTGAACAGTTTGGGCCATTTTCTTGCTAGCAGTTACATCACATCATGTGATGTGTGCTATGATGTGTATTTCTAAAAATAAGACTAGGTAAAAAGCCCATCCTCAGGGAAGTTAAAATGTGTTGTGAAATTGGGAAAGTACTTTAGTCATAACACTCTTTGACTAGTAGTAAGCTAATTTTTCTTTCTGGACAATCCAGTTGATATACTAGTATAATTTAAGCATACCCACTTCCCCTTCATAATCTGAATTTTTAGAAATTACAGGGTATCTGATTTTCTCCCCCCCCTCTGCATATCATTACTTCTTTAAAGATTAAAAAAACAACCACCCACCATTGTTTTCAGAGGGGAATGTATAATGCCAGTTACCCATTGTGTATATTCTCCCCTTAAGCCCTCCCGTACAACATGGGAAAGGTATTATGGGTAGTGACGATGCCTTGTAGACTCTTAACCACAAATTTATTAACTTAAATATAAAATGATGTTGACCTCTTGACCTTTTAATTTTTTTTATTTTTAAGATGAGAATAGTTGCCTGACTTGATAGTGGGACCTCTTAAGGTAAACTACAAGCAAAGCCTAATTTGGGAGAAGGGGCTGGGGGAATTTTTTTCCTTAACTGTACCATCTCAGTGGGATCACTAAATCCATATTAGGCCCTGTCTACGCTGCAAACTAAGTCCCTATTACGGACTTAATTACAACGCAGTTAAAGGTGACCTGGAAAAGGGGGAAGGATGGAAGTCTTATGTTCTCTCATGCCTTTTTTATTATGTATAAAGAATGCCAAAAAGGGGTGAGAGAACTGTTTTTTGTTGTTGTGGTTTCTGTAACATTTTTTCAATACTAAATGCAAGCGAAGTCCACCCTGGAAGATTATGGTGACCGGAGAATATCACAAAAGTTGAGTGAAAGCCGAACAATTTTTGTAAAGGAGAAGTGACTTTAATCACAGTTTTAAAACTGGTTTGTTAACACACACAATTCCAACACCCAATGAACACTTTGGACAAAGCATGTCTCTGGAGTTTCAACACCTGATCCTTTCATTTAAGAGAACTGACAATACATATTCTTTGTGTTCCCCCAAGTAGTTCGCCAGGGAGGATCAGGCTTGATGGACTAATAAGGTAAATAAGAAATAAAAATATATTCAGGCATTCTTCATGCTTGCATCCTAAAGGCAGGTGGATAATGGAAGCCACATCAATTTTGCAGGGATTATGCCTTATACTTTTTTTATATATATATTAGAAAGTTCTAAATCTCTTCTGAAAACTAACTTTTTTAAAAAAAATTTTTTTTTTTTGAAGGTGTGCAAATTTAGTGTTTTGCTTATGTACTTCAGTGCTGTCTTACCTCCCACACACTTTTTTTTAAATCAAACCCTGTATGGCTATGTGATTGGGACAAGCTGTTACATCAGCTGGGCCTTAGATGACAAACTATCATTAAATTAACTTTTTTCTGGATATTAGGTAATGTGCTGGCTCAACCAAATAATACATAGAGTTTCTGTGTATGGTTCTTTATGTTCAGAGTTTTTGTAGTCTCATTAAAAAGTCTCTCAACACTTGGATGATCAGAATGGCAGGTGATCTGTGAAGTACAGTTTCCTTTGTTGTATTTTATAAATAACATTTCCTCAGTCATAAAGTCTTAAAATACACTCTGTGTATCTGGAATGCATGTCCAAAAACTTTTATTAGAATTCTTCTCCTCCCCAAAAAGAAAATCCTCTCCAGACTCCTGTACTATTGTTCGGCTGTATGGTTAAGGATGTAATTTTGAACTGCTTTGTTATACAGTTAGAAAAAAGGCTTCCTGTCTCTTCTCAGTTGGACAAAGAGTTGCCACACATCAGGGTCCTGGTGATGCAGTTGCTTAGTGTATTATGCCATGAGTATATTATCTTCAAGGTTCATTCAAACTGAGATGTTAGGGTGGGGGACAATGCAAATAGCTTACTGCAAAACTGTTCAGACTCCAAGAAGAGATGGAAAACATAAACTTCTCGTAACTTGTTCCTCGGCAAACTATAATTTAAGTTTAAGAATAAAAGCAGAAAATGAAATAGAAGTTCTGATGGTTAAGGAGATCTAATACTAAAGAGTGGAGCTTGGGCACTGCTCTATGTGAATCCAAGATGAAAACATTGTACTTTTTTACACGATCAAGAACAAACACAGAGATTGGAAAAAGAATAGCTGAAACAAATCTAAAGAGAGGAAAGGGTACTTATTACAGGTCTGTTCAGACCTGTTTGACCATATCTTTGTCAGCTCCTCAGTTTAGACTTGTTGCTGCAGAATTACTTTTTCTCTCTCCACCAGCTCTGCGAAGTGTTGAGTGGTGAAAAGTGTTTTGTTTAAAATAGCTTTATTGAAATCTGTTTCTTTACTGAAAGCTGATCCAGACTTTAGTCAAGCTAGTAGCATGAAGTCTGTTATGAACTCTGTACTAAGTTATACCAAACTTCATTGAGTCCCCTTCATGATTTTTATACCCTCTTATTGAGGCCTGCAGTGACATAGCGAAGCAGTGAATATGAGTGGAAAAGTTCTGTTCAACTTTCTTTATTTCTCTGCCTTAGAAATGAAAAGTGACAAACCAGTTACCACGTGGTAACTGTGGCTTGTCATTCACACACTGTAGGTTCCTTTTTTAGAAGAGAGCCTAGCCTTGGACTTTACTTTCTGTTGTTGTTGGTTGCTGTGATGGTGATCCCCCTGAATTGCTCTCTTCAGTGTGAGATTCTGAGCAGTTATTAAAGCTGAGACCTATTGGCTGTCTGGCAGCAGTTTGCTAAATTAAAGCTTTTGGATCATGGTCAGGATAATGGGTGTACTGGATTATTGATTCATTATAGAATAAGGCCAGGTCTACACTACCGCGGTAGATCGACAGCTGGCAATCGAACTTCCGGGTTCGATTTATCGCGTCTGGTCTGGACGCGATAAATCGATCCCGGAAGCGCTCGCCGTCGACTGCGGTACTCCAGCTCGGCGAGAGGAGTACCGCGGAGTCGACGGGGAGCCTGCCTGCCGCGTGTGGACCGCGTCTGAACCGCGGTAAGTTCGAACTAAGGTATGCGTACCTTAGTTCGAATTTGGGGGTTAGTGTAGACCAGGCCTAAGACACTTAAATGCCCAAAGAGAGGTTGTATAGTTTAGTGGATTGAGCGTGGGGCTAGGAGCTTGTGTGTTCTAGTCTCTCTGCCACTAATTTTCAATGTGACATAGGGTAAGTGACTTAAACTGTTTCCTCACTGGTAAAATGATGAAAATATGGAACTCCCTCCCAGGGGTGTTAAGGTTTAGTTAGTTAATGTTTGTACAGTGCTTTGAAATGTAAAGTGTTCTATGACAGACACACATGTTTGGCAAAATATTGAAAGTTAATGTTAATATTTTGACCCTGGCACTTTCTCAAAAGAGCATGAGTTAAAGGTGGTGGTACTTTAACTGCAGCTATAGAATGTGTACAACAAATCTGAATATGTTTAAAAAAAAATTAAGACTTTTTGTTCCTACTTACCTTATCTAAGTCCTGAGTTCAAGACTCTTTCCTTGGCAAGTTGCCCAGAATATACCTAAAAGTACAGGAAAGCTCTGTGCATTGTGGGTTTGTGGTGGAGTTTTCTGTGGTAGGGGGAATGCCAATCTTTCCAGTTGTTTTGTAAATACAAGAAGAGCTGAGTTTTCAGATACTTTGTTTATACTTAAAGTATTTTTAAAGAACATTCTGTTGCTTACATTTCGCTTTTCCGTTTGACTCTTGAATGCAGCTTTGCTCTGAAGAGTGATTCCCTCATCCCTTTTTGAAAAAAGGATAATGTTGGGGATTCCATATCAAAGACATCATATCAAACTAGGTCACTTTGCAAGTAAAAGTTAATTCTTGTACATAACTGCCAGACTGCAAACTTCCTCTGGGAAGTGATAGTCAAGCTTGCTTTTTCCTTTTTGTACGTCTTTTTGTCTGTAATTAACTTTGTGTAGACCAAATTATGCCATCAGTGACTCCTGTGCAAGCCCTGTTGAGTACAGAGGGGGTTAGACAGGTATAACAGATGCCATTTGAAGACTGGAGTTGCATAGGTGCCATTAAGAACATAATCTGTTTTTTAGGATCACTATTACTAGTGATGCTTGAGTAGGAAAGAGGCTAGGTTGACTTTCAGACTCAAGAGTTCATTTGCAGGCTTGACTACTTTTATGTGTAAACTGAGTACGCACAGTCTCAAATCATTGAGGCCCCACAATCCAATTATTAGTCAGTTCAGAGCAGAACCACTCTTTAATATGAGTGTTTTATAACCTTCCATGAAAGACTTAAATCTCAACACTCATTAGAAGACACTGGTCCTTTAAATGTACATAAGGGCTGTTGTATGCATATTATAAGTGTTTTGGTTCATGCATAGATACCTATTTTTAATATCTTAACTGTCAAAAATCTTTGGGAGATCTGAGATTTTTAAAACGATAGGCAAATTTTACAGCATGGCAAGCAATCATATGTGATGGTACAACTAGTCCATCCTATGTGTTGTCCCATTGTTTTCTTAATTAAAGCTTTTTGAGAGTTATACTTGTAGGAAAGATGCTTCTAAATTGGTAATCATTTTCTTTCCCAATTACAGAATGTTGAAAGATAACAAGATATTCTTTCCTCCTTGTTTTCTAAAAAGGAGGAGTCTTAGCATACAAGATATTCTTTCCTCCTTTTTAGAAAACAAGGAAAGAAGTCTTAGCATACAAGCTTTAAAGGCCTACTTCTAGGCCTTCGAGTTTGAGGCTTAGGTTGTATTCTTTCACTCACTGGTTCGAATAGCTCTTCTATTCACACATTTGTAAAAATATTACAAAATATTGTCTTTAATCATGTACCCAGTGCAATCAACCTTATGTGTACCTATAATCTAACCTACCTTTTTTTTTTTTCTGGATAAATTTGATATCACTTCTCACAATGGGTTTTTTCCCCTCTCAGAATTAATCTCTTCAGTATTAATATTTAAACATTGCCATAAGTATGGACTGCTGTAGACAAGTAAGACTGGTTCCTGCTCTGAGAAGCCTACAGTTAGTTTGGGCATAACATGGGCCCCTAAGAAGTTGAGAGGTAGAGGGGAAGCAAGAGAGGTTTATGTAGCACATGAATGTGAGGTTATTTGATTTTAATGTATGTTGCGCTCCTGTGCATGTAAACTTCTTAGTCTACAGATATTGCTAGGTTTAGGCTTTTGTTTGTGCATAGTGGAAATCTTGGCTTTCCAACACTGACTCCCATTCCCACGTAAAGTAAGTGGATTTTGAAGAGTAAAGGAAGATTTCCTGGTGAAGAAGTTAGGGAGTAATATGGGGAAAGATGGCGGCACCTTGTGGAAGGAGGCCTCAGGCTGAGCATGAAGGCTAGTGGAGTTTGCATGTGGTTGGACAGAAGATGAGGCAAGGCAGGAAGAGGTGAACTTTTGCAAGTGAAGACCACGAGTTTAAAATTTTGATACAGGAGCTGCCAATCCATCTGAGGGCTTCTAGCATGATGATGGATGATATGGCAGGGAAGGAAGATGACTTTGGCAGCAGAGTGTTGGATACGTGGGAGAGGGATTGTAAGTCAAGAGTCAAGTAAGGCAAGTAGGAAGAGGTCGCAGTAGTCTGGATAGCAGGTTACCAAGATGTGGATCAGGGTCTTGATGAATTGGAAGGGGCAGATTTTGGAAATGTATAGAGGAAGGACTTAAGGCATGTCTACACTTAAAACACACTTTAGTGAAGACACTACCTATGCGAATGGGAGGGGTTCTGTTGGTATAGATCAGTGGTTCTCAAATGTCAGTATTGGTGATCGCTTTCACAAAGCAAGTCTCTGAGTGCAACCCCCCCACCCCAATAAATTAAAAACCCTTTTTAAAAAAAATGTATTTAACACTATTCTAAATGCTGGAGGCGAAGCATGGTTTGGGAGTGGAGGCTGACAGCTTGCCCTGAGGGGTCATGAACCCCTGGCATAGATACTCCTCCACCTCTTCCATCATCCTAGCACTGTCTACACTGGGGATTAGGTCAGTTTAACTGTGTCACTTGGGGTGTGGATTTGTCACACCCCTAAGTAATGTTGTTATACCAACCTAATGTCCTAGTGTACACCAGGCCTTAGTGGGATCCTGGATATATCAGAGGGGGGAGGGTAAAGGGAGGAGTTAAGGAGAGGAAGGAGTCAAAGACTTTACCAAGGTTATGAGTCTTGGTAGAAAATACCACTCTCGTCTCCATGATGAAGGGTGGGGAGAGGTGAATTTATTTCAGCTGTGTAGGATTTGAGGTTGGGGTAGATCATCTAGGAAGAGTTGTTTGTAAGATAGTTGCAGGCTTGGAGAGAGTGGTGATTCAAGTCATTAGAGCAGATCAATAACCAAAAAACCCCAACTTCATTAACAGAGTTAAGGTTGCCCAGTGGTATCTTATGCCCTTCTAGAACATTGAGCTCAGCTGAACACAAACCTCTGAAAACCAGGGAACAAAGGACATAATTTGAAGGGGGAACAAAAATGGTGGGGGGTATGGAAGTTTGGGGGAGCAGAGCTTGAAGCCCTGTATATTCCCCACTGCACAGCTATGACTCCCTCCTTTCCTCCTCCACTGCTCTAACCCCTTTTCCCCCCAGTTCTGCTGCTTTGAGAGAAAGGGTGAGGCTGGAGACCCTTCGCCACTGCTGGTAGCAGCATGGGGGAGTTCTGGGTTCCTTTCCCTTGTTTGGGGAGCAGTGGAGACATGGGGCAAAACTTCTGAAAAGAGCCTCTGCAGAATGCAGGCAGAGAGCAAGGAACATACTATCTGTCTGAAAATTGCCAAAGGTAAGGCTCAAATTCACAGAGCTTGAGTGCAACTCAGGTTCAATGACCACAGCATGTTGCTTTGAGCCTCCCAATTTTTAAGACAAGAGATACCCACTTGGGCCTCAACAGTAGTCTTGCTGCATGTGCACGTACTGCTCTTTTAGTCCAAGTTGTGCCAACTTGGAGTTACAAACTTTACCCTTAACTCTTTCAATATTGCTTCCCCAAAAGGTCAATGGCTGCAGTGCAATAACTTAAAAAAAAAAAAAAAAAAAAAAAAAGTGTCAAGGGGGATAGCAGTTTGGGGACAACTAGAGCCATACATTGGAGCCCAGGTGTGCGCAAAACCTCCCCTAATGAACAGCTGACTTTTTAGGGGGACTCAGGAACTCCTGCTCAAACTTGGACCACTAACTTATGCCATACCGCCATGAGTCACAGCAAACTTCAAGATATTGAGTCACCATGTGAATTTTAGAGCACTTAGTATAGAATCATAGGACTGGAAGGGACCGTGAAAGGGCATCTAGTCCAGTCCCCTGCACTCATGGCAGCAACTAGACCATTCCTGACAGGTGTTTGTCTAACCTGCTCTTAAAACATCTCTAATGATGGAGATTCTGTGACCTCCCTAGGGAATTTATTCCAGTGCTTAACCACCCTGACAGGAAGTTTTTCCTAACATCCAACCTAAACCTCCCTTGCTGCAATTTAAGCCCATTGCTTCTTGTCCTATCCTCAGAGGTTAAGGAGAACAATTTTTCTCCCTCCTCCTTGTAACAATGTTTTACGTACTTGAAAACTGTTATGTCCCCCCTCAGTCTTCTCTTCTCCAGACTAAAGATAGAAAAAAATGGGTTTGTTCCCTCACAGGTCATGTTTTCTAGACCTTTAATCATTTTTGTTGCTCTTCTTAAGACTCTCTCCAGTTTGTTCACATTTGTTCCTGAAATGTGGCACACAGAACTGGACACAATACTCCAGTTGAGGCCTAATCATCGCAGAGTAGAGCGGAAGAATTACTTCCCGTGTCTTGCTTACAACACTCCTGCTAATATATAATAGTCAACTTTTAAACTGAAACTAAACCCTCAACCTTAACTATAGCAGAGCTGCTGCTATAATGTTGTTCATGGAGATGGTGTGGAGGAAATACTTGAGAGCTCTGAGATAATGCGTATTGCTCTGTGTTGGGAGAAGTAGTTCACTAACTCTCTGTTGCTGTATCTTAACAATTACTGCTTTGATATACTGCAAAAGCTAAGCAGTATCTTCTGCTGACAACACAAGGGCCATAAACAAAGTGGATGAAGATTGTTTTTAAAAATGAATGTTACTTAAAGGTTCTTTCAGTTGTCTATATAATACTAGTAATGTGACTCAGTGGCAGAGAAACCATGATATCTGCAACCTGGACTACTAAGAATTTTAAATGTGCCATCTATAGGCCAAAAAATTGGTCTTCTGAAGGAGAAAAGATAATCACAATGTATAGAGGTCTTGGCTTTTTTTTTTTTTTTTTTTTAATTTTTTTAAATAGGCTAATTTGGGTCTTATCTAGTCTTTCCTGGAGGACTTGAACTGTTAGGATTATGAATGGCAAATACGGCAAGAGTATAACTTAAACATTTTGAGGAGAGGGACTTCTAGTCACTGTTTTACTATTTATTTATTTTATTTATTGCAGAGGAGGCAGGAGTGTGAACATCTGAGAAAGTTAGGGGAAAAGATCCTTTGTATGTAAGTGCTTTCACCCCTTCAGTTGAGGACTGAGAGCACCTACCTCTGTTTCTCATCAGGCAGCAAGAACAAGGAAGAAGAGGTTTGATATTCCAAAAGTCAAAGAAGCAGGAGCTTCGCCCCTCTCTTAAGGCAAAACCACCCGTTTTTTTCCCTTGAAGGTCATCTTTAAGGAGGGAAATGTTGTCTGAAATTTTTGTTTCAGATCTATCACGAATAACTCCTATTAGCTATTGCCTTTGCTCATTGGAAATTTTGCAAAAGAATAATTGGATTAAAATAAAACTTTTGCAGATTACCTTTAAAAGAAATTGGAGGCCTCTTAAATTGGAACGAAGAATGGAAAGTGTATTTATTGAACAAGGAGAATTTGGAAACATTTTGTAAATCTTAAAGTTCCATCCCTCTTCTTTCCATTCCTCCTGTAAAGCTGGGGGTAAACCTAGGGCATGTCTAAACAGATATGCGTTGGTTTAATTTGTGATTTTTTTTTTTTCCAACTAGATTTAGTTAGAAATATGAGTGTTCACAGATTTATGTTAACTAGGTTTATTTTGGTTTTGATTTAAGTTGATTAGGAACAGGTTTAAAATGCACGAAATCACTTTGTATTAAGAGAATTTAAGTGTCCATGCAGGTATTTACCCTTATTGAACTTAAACTGGTGCAAGTTTGTGTGTAGACAGAGCCTTGAATTTCCATGGTTATGCCCCAGTTGTCGTCATCTCTTACTTTTCTATTTTATTTTAAATTATCTCTGAAAGATGTTAAGTATGTATGTAGGTTGATACCAAGATCAGGCTTTCAGATGCTGTAGTAATGGACCCAATTAGATTCGTGTACCTACTTTTTAGGGAAACTGAAAAGCAGAAGTGTGAGTGAATTTATTTGACAGCAGTGCTTATGAATAAACAGCTGATCTAAATATTCAAGTCTCATCAGTAAAGGCCTTGGTAGGGAATTTAATAGAAGCCTTCTGTAGTGAAGCTGCTTTTTCTATCCACAGCCCATCTTCACTACAAGTGGAGTGTTTGCTACAACTAGAATTGTAATCTCCACATTGAGTGCATTGAAAGCATTTGGCCCTGTATGTAGGGAGTGAAATTATGTTTATTGAAATCTGTTGTTTAGTATGGGTTTAAGAACACAGCTGGGCATTGCCCACACATAATGGATTGCACATTTATATAAAAAAAAAAAAAAAAAAAAGTAAAATAGGCCCTGTTCATTCTAGGTAAGCAAACTACACAAGAAACAAAATACTTAGCCCTGTATGCACAAACCATCAAGGACTTTTTTATTCTAGGTGGATAGAGCAGTGGACTGGAACTCGGGAGGCCTGGGTTCTGGTCCCAGCTCTGCCACTGGTCTGTTGGGTGACCTTGGGCAAGTTGCTTTCCTCAGTGCCTCTGTGAAATGGTGATATTGACCTCCTGTGTAAAGTGCTGTGAGATGTATTGATGGAAAGCACTGTATAAGAGCTAGGCATTCAATACAAATGGAGTTTAAAATCTGTTTAGTTTAGGCTCTAGAGTTGGGCTCATCTTAAAGGAGAACCCCCTTCCTCCATCAATAGAAATGTTTCTGATTTTTGTTTTCAATATTATTTGTAGCCATGTTGGTCCCAAGAGATTAGACGCACCCTGTGGGTGAGGTAATATCTTTTAGCTCAAAAGCTAGTCTCTTCCACTAATAGAAGTTGGTCCAATGAAAAATATTACCTCTCACACCTTGTCTTTCTCTGGTTTTTCTCAGTTTACATGGAAAGGTTATTTTTAAGTGAATAAAACTTCCCAGCAGTTCGTATAATGTAAACACTGCAGCATACTTCTACTATATAGCAGAACTAGAAAGCAAATCAGAAACAGGCTATTAACAAAACTAATTTTAGCTCTAGATGAGTAAATCTAAAAAAGCATAAATGAGGGCAGAGGGAAAGCAAACTCCTAAAAAAAGTAATCTTTAATCTAAAATGAAATCAGTAACAGGTACAGACATCTGGGGTTTTTAAAATACTTTTAACATCATTATTCCTTGTCCATTAAGGGTGGCTTCCATTGTGATTATAACGTTAATTATTAATGTAAACTGATGTACAATTGAGGGATTGGTTTATCAGAGATAAATATTTTGATTTAGGATTGCTCTGAACTTTTCACTTTTGCTCTTAATGTTAAGTATTGAAATACAATACAAAAGCAGTGACGTGTTTATCTGCAGCATAACAAATAGAAGACAAAGCAAAAGCTATAAAAGATCAACTAAATTGTTATAATAGTCCTGCACTTTCAAAAATGTGTAATAGTGCTGACAAATCTTAATGATTAAGTAAATGGCTAGTTGATCAGAAACTTCTGTCAGTCTTAGGAAAAACTGCAAGATCATTAAGTAAAATGTCATCAGTCACTCTTTTGTTAACTCATATTTTCTCTTGTGAGTTGAATGTTGTTACACTGTTAGTGATTTTATTACTAAGTGGGGAAGTACTCTATTAAGGTGGGTAGAGATGAAACTGTCATACGGCAAGAACTTAGGAAAGGGAGAGGCCAAGTAAACAGCTGGTTTCAGTGTGCATCTTGTAGTGGGGGGGGGGGGGGGGGGGGACTTCAGACAGCCTAAACTACTGTTAGTATTTTTGTTTAAATTTTGAATTTGGAAAACCGCTAGTTCCCAAATGGATGAAACCTGAAAGGGTCTAACTTTACAAGGTTTCCAAGAAAGCCACTGGGGTTGTTTTGCTAGATAGGAATGTATTTTTCTACCCACTGGGAGTCAGTGTGGGTGGAGACTTATTCCACCTAAAGCCATGTCCACCTATGCTAGCAAATTTAAGCAGTAATTTACCACTGATGCAGCCTCATCAGTGGAAGTCATGATGGAAGCTATAGTGTAGACGTAGCACAAACAATCTGTATGTATGGTGGGAGGAGTATATAAGGCAGTTAACTTGTTTGGGGTGAGAGGAGGATGTTTCCATACTCTACATGGAGAAAATCCCACCCACAGAGCTCTGAGGAATTTAAAAGTAGTATGGTCTTGTGGTTAAGGCACTGGACTGGGACTTGGGAGATGTGGATTCAATTCTCAACTTTGCCACAGACTTCCTGTGTGATCTTGGGGGCAAGTTACTTAACCTTTGTCCCTTAATTAAAGTGTAAATTGAGATAATACTTGTCTGTTTACACTGTAAACTCTTTGGGCCAGCATGCTCTCTTACTGTGTGTATATAATGCCTAGCATTGTGGGGAATCTCTAGGTGCTAGGATAATGATTTGGAATTTCTGAAGTATACTGAACACTAATAGAATATTTTTAAAAAGTGCTCAATGTAGGCCTAACTTTGCTCTCACTGAAATCAATAGTTTTATTATTGATTTGAATAGCAACAAAGTTAGGCAAACATGGAGAGCTACAGAATGCTCAACGGGGGAGAGATGAAAGTTCTAGAAAACAAAAGCTTGGCCTTGTAACTTCTCCTGAAGTCTGGTATTGTCTCAGTTTTGCAGATGTGGAAACTGAGGCACTGAACGAAAGTGACTTGCCAGAAAGTTCTCATTGCAAATTAGTGTTTCAGAACCAGCACTGGGACGTCCGTTTTTCTGATGGCTAGTTTTGCCTTCAGTCCACTAGACCATCTTGCTTCTGTTATATTGCAATGTTGCAGACCATGGGCCCAGGTCTGTCTCTCAGATGGCTCATCAGCATTTTGTTTACTATTTATCTGATTCAGTGACTTTGCTTTCTTTTTTTAGGCTGTCCTCAGGCGAGGCAGTAAGAGGCAGTGGAGCTGGCCTCGGCACTGGGAGAGGCTGGAATTCCTGTCTCTCTGTGCTGAATGGCTGCGATGGCGCCCGCTCTCACTGACGCAGCAGCTGAAGCTCACCACATCCGGTTCAAACTGGCTCCCCCGTCCTCCACCTTGTCACCTGGCAGTGCCGAGAACAACGGCAACGCCAACAACATCCTTCTCACTGCCAACGGCACCAAAAGGAAAGCCATTGCTGCAGAGGATCCCAGTGTAGATTTCCGTAATAACCCTACCAAGGAGGAGCTGGGCAAGCTGCAGCCACTGGTGGCCTCTTATCTCTGCTCGGATGTAACATCTGTTCCTTCAAAAGACCCTTTGAAGCTACAAGGAGTCTTCAACAAGCAGACAGTTCTTAAACCTCACCCTCTCTTATCTCAGTCCTTCTTGAAAACAAGCGATCTGTTGGGGAGACAGCCAGTGTTGGAGTTTTCTTTGGAAAATCTAAAAAACATGAATACTAGTGGTCAGCCACCTCTTCCACAAGCACCTGTGAATGGCTTGGCCAAGAAATTGGCTAAAAGTACCAATTCAGACCATGAAAACTCCAGTTCACTTAATGGCGGGAAGCGTGCTCCCCTCTCAGCCACCCTCCAGGGTGTTGACTCTAACACTGCAGGGGGTTCTGAATCAGGGGACTTGAAGACGGGTTTGACCAATTGCACTCTTCCACACAGAAGCCTTGATGCTGAGCGCACATCTCCATTTAGCAATAATAGCACTGCAAACAATTTGTCGCTTAATTCTGCAGCGCAGCAGCGGGTGATTGAAGGAAGCAGTGGAGAGAATAGATTATCTGGTGTAGATGCACATTCTGATTTTGGGAGCGGCAAGACAGAGGAGCAGAAGTCTCCTCTGTCGGCTAGTCTCTTCAGTGCCATGGACTCTGATTTGAGGACAAGGGCAGTGCTACGGCGGCAGGCAGACATTGAGAACCGTGCTCGCAGGCTGCAGAAACGCCTGCAGGTGGTGCAGGCCAAGCAGGTAGAGAGACACATCCAGCAACAGCTGGGTGGCTTCTTGGAGGAGACTCTGAGCAAACTGCCAAACTTGGACTCTCTAAGGCATCGGAGCCAGCTGATGCTCACCCGCAAGGCAGAAGCAGCCTTGAGGAAAGCTGCAAGTGAAACAAGTACGTCGGAAGGACTAAGCAGCTTCTTGAAGAGCGACTCTATTTCAGAGGAACTGGAGAGGTTTACAGCCAGTGGGATGGCCAATTTGAGATCCAGTGAGCAAGCATTTGATTCGGATGTCACTGAGAGCAGCTCAGGAGGGGAATCTGACATTGAGGAGGAGGAACTGACCAAAGCAGAACCAGAACAGCATCATGTACCACTGTGAGTAATGCTGAAACTTTGCCTAATTCTGTTGGGGTGGGGTAAGGCGAGAAGGGATAAAAAGGTGCACCATCTGTATTTTGAAGGATCATCTTTGATTTAAGACCATTTCATAGACGGAAGAGGCAGTATTAGTGTGCGTGAAGTTTGGCTTGCTTGAACTGCATAATCCTGTCTTAATTATTGCAGGGATTGTAGTTTATAATATATTTCTATAATGTGCAACTGTATGTACAGTATTATGACATATGACAGTGGTTCTCAACCAGGGGCACATGTACCACTGGAGGTATGCAGAGATCTTGCAGGGGGTACATCAGCTCATCTAGATATTAGCCTAATTTTACAAAAGGCTACATGAAAAGCACTAACAAAGCTAGTATTAACTAAAAACTTCATACAGACAATGACTTATTTATATTGTTCTATATACTGTGTCAGTGTTTCTCAACCTGGGGGCTATGATTTATTTTACAAGTATATGGTAAAAATGAGAAAGTAAGCAATTTTTCAGTAGTAGTGTGCTGTGACACTTTTTGTGTGTGTGTGTTTTTTTTGTTATTTTTATGTCTGATTTTGTAAGCAAGTTTTTAAGTGAGGTGAAACTTGCGGTATGCAAGACAAATCGGCATCCTGAAAGGGGTACAGTAGTCTGGGAAGGTTGAGAACTACTGACATTTGGGATCTAATTGAAGGCCTCTTCATGAAGTTAGGGAACTAGGACTAGTTAGGGCATCTAGAGTATCTATACTTCAAATCCAGTACTGTGTAATTTTTTTGTCTAAAATTGCTCTTGGGTTGGATCTGCCCCTTCAAACTGAATTGTTCTACTGTGGCAATGGAGATCTCGCTCTTCACATTCTTAGCCAGTAGTGTGTGTAAAAGATGGCCAGGATGATGTATTTATGTATCTGACATAGCATATTCAGGTTCTGCAGAATCTGTGTGTGTGCGTGTGTGTGTTTTAAAGGAAAGCATTTAGCCCTGAAAATATAATGTGAAAAGTATAAATGGCATTGTTGTAGACAGCCTGAAACAATAGCTCTGAGAGCTCTGAACTCCACCTGTTCCGTGTTAATCTCATTGGCTGTCAACATGTTGTAAGGCTGTATAGTTAATGTGGACATTAACTGTAGTCATTGTTGGCAATTTAAGCAGATGGGAGGGATTGGGAACTGATGAAGAAAAAATGGGGAGGGACAGGAGAGGAGTACAGAAGGAGGAGACAGTAGGGGCAAAGTAGTGCTTTTTCCTAAAGGTTAACATTTTCCCACTCAAGTGATTGCTGAATGTAACAATAAGGTACTAACCAGGTAACGAAGGCTATATTGTAATCTGGTCTCTGTGCATACTTTCTACTGACATCAATAAAAACAGCCATACTGGGTCAGACCAAAGGTCCATCTAGCCCAGTATCCTGTCTTCCGACAGTGACCAATGCCACGTGCCCCAGAGGGAATGAACAGAACAGGGAATCAAGAATTGATCCATCCCCAGTCGCCCATTCCCAACTTCTGGCAAACAGAGGCTAGGGACACCATCCCTGCCCATCATGGCTAATAGCCATTGATGGACCTGCCCTCCATGAATTTATATACTTCTTTTTTGAACCCTGTTAGTCTTGGCCTTCACAACATCTTTTGGCAAAGAGTTCCACAGGTTGACTGTGCGAAGAAATTCGTCCTTTTGTTTGTTTTTTAAACCTGCTGCCTATTATTTTCATTTGGTGACCCCTGGTTCTTGTGTTATGAGAAGGAGTAAATAACACTTCCTTATTTACTTTCTCCACACCCGTCATGATTTTATAGACCTCTATAATATCCCCCTTTAGTCATCTCTTTGCCAAGCTGAAAAGTCCCAGTCTTATTAATCTCTCCTCACACGGAAGCCATTCCATACCACTAATAATTTTTGTTGCCCTTTTCTGTACCTTTTCCAAGTCCAATATATCTTTTTTTGAGATGGGGTTACCACATCTGTATGGAGTTTTCAAGATGTGGGCGTACCAGGGATTTATATGAGGCAATATATTTTCTGTCTTATTATCTAACCCTTTCTTAAAGATTCCCAACATTCTGTTTGGTTTTTTGACTGCCGCTGCACGTTGAGTGGATGTTTTCAGAGAACTATCCACAATGACGCCAAGATCTTTCTTGAGTGGTAACAGCTAATTTAGACCCCATCATTTTATATGTATAGGTGGGATTGTTTCCAGTATGCATTACTTTGCATTTATCAACATTGAATTTCATCTGCCATTTTGTTGCCCAGTCACCCAGTTTTGAGAGATCCTTTTGTAGCACTTCGCTGTCTGCTTGGGACTTAAATATCTTGAGTAGTTTTGTATCATCTGCAAATTTTGCCACCTCATTGTTTACCCCCTTTTCAAGATCTTTTATGAATATGTTGAATAGGACTAGTCCCAGTACAGACCCCTGGGGGACACCACCATTTACCTCTCTCCATTCTGAAAACTGACCATTTATTCTTACCCTTTGTTTCCTATCTTTTAACCAGTTGCCAATCCATGAGAGGCCCTTCCTTCTTCTCCCATGACTGCTTACTTTGCTTAACCTTTGGTGAGGGACCTTGTCAAAGGCTTTCTGCAAACTTAGGTACGCTATATCGACTGGATTCCCCCTTGTCCACATGCTTGTTGACCCCCCTCAAAGAATTCTAGTAGATTGGTGAGGCATGATTTCCTTTTACAAAAACCATGTTGACTCTTCCCCAACAAATTATGTTCATCTATGTGTCTGACAGATTTGTTCTTTACTATAGTTTCAACCAGTTTGCCCGATACTGAAGTCCGACTTAATGGCCTATAATTGCCAGGATCACCTCTGGAGCCCTTTCTAAAAATTAGCATCACAAGTAAGGGAAAGTGTGGGCCCCTTACTCAATAGGGGAGGCAACCTAGTGACAGAGGATGTGGAAAAAGCTAATGTACTCAATGCTTTTTTTGCCTTTGTCTTCATGAACAAGGTCAGTTCCCAGACTACTGCACTGGGCAGCACAGTATGGGGAGGAGGTGACTAGCCCTCTGTGGAGAAGGAAGTGGTTCAGGACTATTTAGAAAAGCTGGACGAGCACAAGTCCATGGGGCTGGATGCACTGCATCCGAGGGTGCTAAAGGAGTTGGCGGATATGATTGCAGAGTCATTGGCCATTATCTTTTAAAAACTCTCGGCGATCGGGGGAGGTCCCAGATGACTGGGAAAAGGCTAATGTAGTGCCCATCTTTGAAAAAGGGAAGGAGGAGGATCTGGGGTACTACAGGCCAGTCAGCCTCACCTCAGTCCCTGGAAAAATCATGGAGCAGGTCCTCAAGGAATCAATTTTGAACCTCTTTGAGGAGAGAAGAGTGATCAGGAACAGTCAGCATGGATTCACCAAGGGCAAGTCATGCCTGACTAACCTAATTGCCTTCTATGATGAAATAACTCCCTCTGTGGATGAGGGGAAGGCAGTGGATGTGTTCTTCCTTGACTTTAGCAAAGCTTTTGATACGGTCTCCCACCGTATTCTTGCCAGCAAGTTGAAGTATAGGCTGGATGAATGGACTATAAGGTGGATAGAAAGCTGGCTAGATCATCAGGCTCAACGGGTAGTGATCAATGCCTCCATGTCTAGTTGGAAGCCAGTAGTAAGCGGAGTGCCCCAAGGTTCAGTCCTGGGGCCGGTTTTGTTCAATATCTTCATTAATGATCTGGAGGATGGCGTGAATTGCACCATCAGCAAGTTTGCAGATGACCCTAAACTGGGAGGAGTGGTAGATAGGGTAGAGAGGGACCTAGACATATTAGAGGGTTGGGCCAAAAGAAATTTGAGGTTCAACAAGAACAAGTGCAGAGTCCTGCACTTAGGACGGAAGAATCCCATGCACTGCTACAGACTAGGGACCGAGTGGCTAGGCAGAAAAGGACCTAGGGGTTACAGTGGACGAGAAGCTGGATGAGAGTCAACAGTGTGCCTTTGTTGCCAAGAAGGCTATCTGCATTTTGGGCTGTATAAGTAGGAGCATTGCCAGCAGATCGAGGGATGTGATCATTCCCCTCTATTCAGCATTGGTGAGGCCTCATCTGGAGTACAGTGTCCAGTTTTGGGCCCCACACTACAAGAAGGATGTGGAAAAATTGGAAAGAGTCCAGCGGAGGGCAACAAAAATGATTAGGGGGCTGGAGCATATGATTTATGAAGAGAGGCTGAGGGAACTGGGATTATTTAGTCTGTAGAAGAGAAGAATGAGGGGGGATTTGATAGCTGCTTTCAACTCCTGAAAGGGGGTTCCAAAGAGGATGGATCTAGATTGTTCTCAGTGGTAGCAGATGACAGAACAAGGAGTAAGGGTCTCAAATTGCAGTGAGGGAGGTTTAGGTTGGATATTAGGAAAAACTTTTTCACTAGGAGGGTGGTGAAGCACTGGAATGGGTTACCTAGGGAGGTGGTGGAATCGCCTTCCTTAGAGGTTTTTGAGGCCCAGCTTGACAAAGCCCTGGCTGGGATGATTTAGTTGGGGATTGGTCCTGCTTTGAGTAGGGGGTTGGACTAGATGACCTCCTGAGGTCCCTTCCAACCTTGATATTCTATGATTAGCTGTCCTCCAGTCATTTGGTACACAAGATAGTTAGTTCTGCAATTTCACATTTGAGTTCCTTCAGAACTCCTGGGTGAATATCATCTGGTCCTGATGTCTTATTACTGTTTAGTTTATCAGTTTGTTCCGAAACCTCCTCTAATGACACCTCAGTCTGCCACTGTTCTCAGATTTGTTACGTAAAAAGAATGGTTCAGGTTTGGGAATTTCCCTCACATCCTCAGCTGTGCAATGCAAAGAATTCATTTAGTTTCTCTGCATTGGCCTTATTGTCCTTTGAGTGCTCCTTTAGCATCTCAATTGTTCAGTGGCCCCACTGGTTGTTTAGCAGACTTCCTGTTTCTAATGTACTTAAAAAACAACGAATTTTTTGTTTTGAGTCTTTGGCTAGCTGTTCTTCAGATTCTTTTTTGGCCTTCCTAATTCTATTTTTACACTTCATCCGTCAGAGTTTATGCTCCTTTCTGTTTTCCTCACTAGGATTTAACTTCCATTTTTTAAAGGATGCCTTTTTGCTTCTCACTGCTTCTTTTACTTTGTTTAGCCACGATGGCACTTTTTTGCTTCTTTTACTATATTTTTTTAATTTGGGGTATACATTTAAGTTGAGCCTCTATTATGGTGTCTTTAAAAAATTTCCATGCAGCTTGCAGAGATTTCACTTTTGGTACCTTTTAATTTCTGTTTAACTAACTTCCTCATTTTTGTGTAGTCCCCCTTTCTGAAATTAAATGCTACAGTATTGGACAGGGGTGTTTAAATTTAATTATATTATGGTCATTGTTACCAAGCAGTCTAGCTATATTCACCTTTTGGACTACATCCTATGCTGCATTTAGGACTAAATCAAGAATTGCCTCTCTTGTGGGTTCCAGGACTAGCAGCTCCAAGAAGCAGTCATTTAAGGTGTCAAGAAACTTTCTCTGCATCCCATCCTGGCATCCCGTCCTGAGGTGACATGTACCCAGTCAATATGGGGATAGTTGGAAACCCCTCATTATTATTGAGGTTTTTTATTTTTATAGCCTCTCTAATATCCCTGAGCATTTCACAGTCCCTGTCACCCTCCTGGTCAGGTGGTCAGTAATCTATCCCCTACTGCTATATTCTTATTATTCGATCATGGAATTACTGTCCATTGAGATTTTATGGTACATTTTGGTTCACTTAAGATTTTTGGTTCACTTGATTCTACGCTTTCTTTCACATATAGTGCCACTCCCCCATCAGCATGACCTGTTCTGTCCCTCCGATATATTTTGTACCCTGGTACTACTGTGGCCCATTGATTATCTTCATTCCACCAAGTTTCTGTGATGCCTATTATATCAATATCCTCATTTAATACGAGGCACTCTTGTTCACCCATCTTAGTATTTAGACTTCTAGCATTGGTATATAAGCACTTTAAAAACTTGACACTTTTTTTAGCTGTCTGCCATTACATGATGTAATTGGATGAGACTCTTTTTTTCATTTGACTGTTTCTCATCAGATCTTACCATTATTTTATCATTTTCCATCCTCTTCTCTTTACTAGGACATAGGGGAGGATCTATGAATGGAGATTCTCTAAGAGATGCCTCTGTCCGAACCACATGCTCCTCCACACCTGTCGGCTTTCCCTAGCCCTTAGTTTGAAAACTGCTGTGTGACCTTTGTAATGTTAAGGGCCAGCAATCTGATTCCATTTTGGTTTAGGTGGAGCCCATCCTTCCTGTACAGGCTTCCCTTTTCCCCAAAGTTTCCCTGGTTCCTAATAAATCTAAACCACTCCTCCCTACACCATCGTCTCATCCACGCATTGAGACCCTGCAGTTCTGCCTGTCTAACTGGCCCTGCATGTGGAACTGGAAGCATTTCAGAGAATGCTACCATGGAGATCCTGGACTTCAGTCTCTTACCTAGCAGCCTAAATTTGGCCTCCAGGACCTCTCTCCTATCTTTCCGTATGTCATTGGTACCTACATGTACCATGACCACCGGCTCATCCCTAGCACTACACATAAGTCTATCTAGATGTCTCAAGGGATCCGCAGCCTTCGTACCAGGCAGGCAAGTCACCATGCGGTTCTCCCAGTCATCGCAAACCCAGCTATCTATGTTTCTAATGATCGAATCCCCTATAATGATTACCTGTCTCTTCCTAATAACTGGAGTTTCCTCCCCGAGAGAGGTATCCTCCGTGCAAGAGGATACCACGACATCATCTGGAAGGAGGGTCCCAACTATGGGATCGTTTCCTTCTGCTCCAGTTGGATGTTCTCCTTCCCTGAGACTTTCATCCTCCTCAACAGCACAAAGGCTGTCAGACGGGGGTTGGGGGAGGAGATGGGACAGTTCTACTGTGTCGGGGAAAGCCTCATCTATGTACCTTTCTCTCTCCTTTAGCTCCTCCAATTCAGCCACTCTGGTCTTCAAAGCCCATACACAGTCTCTGAGGGGCAGGAGCGCCTTGCACCGAATGCACACGTATGATTACCTGCTCATAGGGGAGGTAATCATCCATGCTGCATTTGGGCGCAATAAACGCGATAGCCCCCAGTCTGTTGCTGGACTTCTGCCTGCATTCCTTTTTACTCCTGTAGCTCATTCCTTTGTAGATGTTTTGTTTTTATCGGGGGTGTTTAAGTTTAAAGAATGTTAAGTGTATCTAGCTCCCCCCTCTAAACTCCCTCACAAAGCTCCCCTGTTAGCCGCTCCTGTTTACTAGCTCCTTTGGTTGCTTAGGAGTGGGCTTTTTAAAGCCCTGGTCTTCCTCAGTAGCCCTGCGCCCTGGTTAAGAAGTTACTTTTGGATTGAAGGACCTATAAAGTCCTAATTTATACCCCCAGTCCATGGATCATAATTAAAAATGGAGATTGGTCTCCACAGAATGATTTTGACACTCAGGAATCGAGCAGCCATTTGACTGGAAAACACCAGTACTTTAAAGGTTAAAATATATTCTTGGTACATCTTGATTGCCCTAATGTGTGGGAGTGTTAATTGCACCAGTTCCACAGTGGACTCCTCTGAAACTTCTGAGCATGGTGTAAATACAGCTCCCTCAATTACTCTGTCCATGGTAAAGATCAGTGACTGGTAAAATATTATGTTCAAAAGTACCACCAAATTCTTGGTGAATTTGGTTGGTTTTTTTTTTTTTTTGCACATCTCTTTTGAACTGGTGAGTGTTTTTTCTTTGTCCTATAACAGACCAGTGCTGGGACTGGATGACAGGATGGATCACTCAATGTTTATCCTGTTCTGTTAATTCCTTCTGAAGCATCTGGCATTGGCCACTGTTGGAAGACCAGATACTTAGCTAGATGGACCATTGGTCTGACCCAGTATGGCTATTCTTATGTTCAGTACTGAAGTCTCAAATACAAGAGTAAACTTTTAAATGTGAATTGTTACCTTCAAAAAGAAGCCGCATGATTTAAAACCTTTTTCAATAGTGAGGTTTAAATATAAATGGCACAATTCAATGCTGATATAAAGATATGAACATTCTGTTCAGGAAGTAAATGGAGATTAGATATAAAATTGGTGCTATAGATTGGAGAGGAGCGCCTCATAGTCTTACACACTTTTTAATGCCTACAAATAAGATGTGTGTTAGTATTGCTGATGAAGATTAAAAATAGTGCAGTCATTGTGGGTAGAAAGTCTGATTCCATAGGCTTATCAAATTGTGACTTCCCAAAGTATCACTAAACCCTCTATGTCTGTGACTTCATAGTTTATATAATTTATTTCTAGCACAATGAAACCTCTTTCAACTTTTTGGGGGGATTGGGATGTGTGAAGGAAGAGGATAGTGTGTGTAAGGTTCTTGTTCTGTGTTGTACCTCAAGTGTGAGCTGCATGGTTAAACTCCCCATCCTTGTGAGTCCCCATCCCCCTGGAACCTGAAAGGTTTTAGAGCTCATAAAAGGGACTCCTCCCCATACTTTTCACAGGTACAGTAGTTGGTGTATACAGGTCCTTGTGTCTGGGCCGGGTCCACTAGAGCTGTCTAAGTGTTTGTGCCTATGAGTGTTCAGGAATTAAACCTTCAGACACTTGAAGAGTCGGTGTTGTCTATGCTGGTGATCTCTGAGTGTCTTTGGGGCAAAGTGCCTCTAGCACTTGATGAGGTTTGGCTAAGTGTTGGAGCCAGAATTCTATAATGCATCCTTGGGAATTATTACACTGTCAGCTGAATGCATATCTAAATCCCATTATGCTTGTGTTCATTTGGACCTGATACCTCTTAGCATTATTAGGACCAGCTGCCTCCTAGAATATCATTGGCACGGTCCCATTCTTTCCTCGGTAACGTGGAGCTCCCTCCAGGATACAGGGCTGAATCTCCACCAATCATCTGCCTTGGGATAAGCCACTGGAAAACTTTTTTTGTTTGTTTTTGTTTTTTGTTTAAATGAGCACCCAAAAGTAAAGGGTTTTGAAAGTTCTCTGCGTATAGCCAGTTTTTGTAGCCTTCTGAATTTTTCTGTTGGAGGCAGGCTGGGGACGGCTTTTACCCCAGGTGTTCTCCAGTAAATTGAGTTGTGGGACTTGAGCATTGTTCAGTGGGCCTACAATGTCACTTAAATCTCAAAACACTAATTTCCACCACCCACACTGCCATCCACTGAGAATGGACGTGGGGACCTTATCGGGAAGAGATGTAGCAGGAAATCCAGCCCTTCCTGGTGAAGACTGCTATGGAACTTGTCCCATCAGACAACACAGGAAAGGCGTTTCTAGGTACTTCCTGATAATTTGGCCCATCTGCGACCTCTCAGATCTTAATTGGTATCTCTAGAGGAACACCCCTGCCTGTGCTCTCTGGATCTTGCTGATGCTTACAAACACCAGAAATATCTTGGCCTAGAGGGGAAACAATAATGCTAACTTCCTGCTCTGTCATCAGCTTGATATATTTTCATGAAATGCTTGTCTGTAGTCATGGCCTACCTGTATGTCTTGAGTGTGTGTGGTGTTTCCATGTCTGGCTGGTCAAGAACATCACTCTGGAGGGTGCCAGAAGATCATTTCATGTCACTACCAGTGTGTTGCAGTCACTAGGGTTCTTGATAACTATGCCAAGTGTACTCATTTGTTCCTCGTTAGCAACTGGCGTACATAGGAGAGCTGCTAGATGTAGCTTAATACAATGCCTTCCTGCCTCAGGAAACATTCCAGTACTTCACTTATCTGGAAGAAAGGATATGTAAGAGCCAGCAGATGATTGCTGGAACTATGCTACAAATGTTGTATCTTACAACTGCCACTGTAGTCATAATGCCCATGACATGGAACCATGTCAGATTCAGATGGAAGCAAAAGTATCACACAGGGGCTCCTTGCATCGCATCTAGCTGATGGTTGACTTCTGGGCCTTTCTGGCCTGGTGGCATTCCAGAAACCATGTCCAATTAGGAACGGACTTTCAAGCACTGCCCTTTCAAATTAGTGCACTGCACAAAAGGACTCCAGGCTCAGAGAATTGGCTCTCTCTAGGAGTAACAAATCCACAGTAGTATTGTGGAGAATGATAGTCCTGCATCACTGAAGGACCTTTAGGAACCTGGTAACCTAGCAAGTGGCTCTGTTTCAAATGGACAGCCAGGCCATCATGTACTTCATAAACAAGCAGGGAGACACTGGATCACACCTACTGTATCGGGAAGCCCTGCAAGTATAGGCTTGGTTTCACAAGATGTTGCTAATTTCTGTGGATCTGCCAGGGAAGGAGACCATAGGCAGGCAGGCTGAGTTGATCTGAGAGAGCTCCTAGGAGGTGGCCTCTGAACTGAAAAACACCAGATCGAGTTTTCTTTGCACGAAGACCATGCTATCCATTCACCAAGAAGAGGCCTCTTGTATGCTTCTTCAACAGTATTTCTGACAGCAAAGGTCGGGAGACACACAAGCTTGGTGATCCAAATATCTACCTGTCTTTTTCAGTAAGTTCTCTACACTGTTAACAGTGGCCAGGAGACTGTGACAAACCAATTGTGGATGATCACTTGGAATGAGGGCACCTGGCTCCATTTCCAACCTAGAAAGCCTGCTATCTAGCATCTTGGTTTCTGACATAGTGGAGATGTGTAGACATGTCTTTCGAGTATTTGGCCCAAGTCATCCTGGTATCTCGAGCTGCTACTACTAGAAGGACTTCTAAGCAGGAGAAGTTTTGCTGTGATGCATAGAGTTTCATGTGGCTGCTTTACTTGCCTTGCACAAAAACTGATTACTTTCTTCACTTGTCTTACTTCAAGGTTCATTTAGCAGTTTTTTGACCTTTCATGAGCTGGTCAAACATAGACAATGCCTCTGTAGTCCTTTGGATACATGTGGGACTTCACTGGAAGGCCCTCTAACTTAATCCCTTTTTTTGAGAGATACTAGTGTGATCCTGACTAAGTCAATGAAGGCTCTTTTTAAGCCCAACTTCCTTGCTTGGAAAGTACTTCCAGCCTTTAGAAAATGATCTTTGGTTTCTAGTGACTAATTAATCTCATACCAAATCTTACAAGGATCAGGCAATACTCTCTCTCTAGTCATATCCCTTACAAACTGACACACAGATGTCCATCAATAATAATTGAAATTCACAGATAAGCAAAGTAAAGAGAAATGCTTGTTGAGAATTTGAGTTTGATTTAAGGATATTTACTTCGTATATTTTGACATGTGATGTCAATTTGTGTTTGGGGTTTTTTTTTTTTATGGTTAGAAAGCTCTAACTCTTCTTGAATCTGTGTCTACTGATCCCAAATTATTTAACGCCTATAATTTCCCACAAATGAAAATTTTAAATTGATAAAAACTAAAGCTTAAAAATAAACATCAATATTCATCAATTATTTAAAAAAAATCAAATTCTGTTTCTAATTGAGGAAATTGAGGCATGAAATGGTAAAATTCTCATGGTGACCAATTCACTAGTAGAGCCAGGAACTGAACCCCAGATCTTAACTCCTTGCCCAGTGTCCTCTCCACTGGAACATGCTGCCTGTGCTTTGAGTTACTGGAGTCTCTCTTTAAGTGGTGGTGAATTTCTTCTTTCATTGAGTGTTTTCCTACCAGCGAGAGATTCTCAAACCCAAATGCCCTTTTGAAGATGGAATTTTTCTACATACCTGATGTTAAAGATCTTTGGGGGAAGGTATGAGTCTGCTTGAAGCAACTAAGAAATTCCACTTAGCTCTTCTTCCTCTGGATCAAATTTTCTGAGTAATGGTGTTGCCCAGAAGGCCATATCCAAAGGGCTGCCTAATAGGATTTCTCATGGCTATGACATTGTGGTGTACAATTAAAAGCTATCAAATCCCATGTTGTCTGCAGCTTAGCGGCTTCCACTGCCAGCCAGAGGCAGGATTGAAAATCATTGTTTTGTGCAAAGCAGCCACATCTTTTCATTCTGTTTTGCAAAGTTTTTAGTTTCTTCCTGCCTATTCTGTTTTGGTTTTGGCCTCATATGTCATCACTGTGTGGAAGTGTTTGCAATTACTTTACTAGGAACTTCCCTAAAGCTTATCTATCCCATTTCTATAGTGAGGGGAGGGGGGGAATCCTGCACAGATGGTGGTTTGCTGGAGAATTGCTGACCTTATAATACTGCTTCTGACAATATTCTCAAATAGGATTCTCACTTGCCTATTCTCTACCTTTCAGAGTTTGAGGGGGTTTGTTCTGGGTTTGCTTTCAGGTGCTTGCATAGCCATTCCTGGTCTGGAATCATGGATTCCTCTATATCTTTTTTTTTTTTTTTTTTTTTTTTTTTTTTTTGAAAGTCGTGTAAATGTAGTGAAATGTTTAGCAAAACTCTTGCTTCCTTCTCTTGAAAGGAACTGGTGGAATGTTTGGGCTCATTGAGGTACTAGTGACTGACTGCATATCAGTAGGGCACAGCTCTTGAGCCTTGTTTGTGTTGGAGACACAAGTCCTAGATGTGAGAATCCTGCAGGAAGGTAAGTGATTTATTTATTTATTTATTTATTTCAGTCTCTGCAGAAACAGGGATGTCTAAAAGAACTCTTAAAACATTCTTCAAAACAAGCTTGTTATAATTATACAAGCAGGCAGAGGTTTGCACGGATCTTGAATAAAGATTTTTTGGTGCAAACATACTGAAATGTCCCCTTTTTGTCTTGTACAAATTACCGGTGTGTAATTACTGTTTAATTTTTCCTAAACGTTCTAGTTTTCAAGGTGAGAATTGGCTTCTAGATGATAGCAACATATTTATGAAAAGGGCATTCTGGAGGAAATTATGGCTCATCTCCTATGTATATCTGGATTTTCTTTAAGCTATGCAAGTCTTCATTTGTACTGTCAAAATCTGTAAGTATGGAATGGGAGACCCAGTGCTGAGTTGCTTTTAATTTAAACTCTGAAGTTGTGCTGCTTTTCTGTCCTGCTGAAGCCCACCTGTCTGAATGAGTGGGCTGCAATTTCTCTTGCTTCCAGAGTTCAAAATAAAATTAGTAATTCAGAGCTTTTTGGGAGTCACTGTCCAGTCTGTGCTGCTTTTAAAAGAGGATCTCTACCAAGGCTATGCATGGCCCGGAATCCCCTGCTCTGGTACCATGTTCAATTGCTGTGAGGCTCTCTTAAGCCATGTCTACACTACAAACTCTGATTCACGTTATGTTGACATATAGCTGCTGAAGTTTATGCATTGCTCAGTCACGTGCATTCTTGGCTGTTTGCATTGGTGCTGCATGTACTTACCCGCAGTGCTTGTTGATGCAAAGTACAGTGTACTGAAGGTAGGTATCCCAGTGTGCCACCTGCTGCTGTCCAGCACAGTGTCTTTTGGGAAACTTTCGTGATGTGTTGTGGGATAGAAATTAGTGCCCAGGAATTGCTGGGAGTTACGGAGTCCGGTTCCCAGCATGCAACGTTCTCCATTCCATACAGCCATCCATTTTCCATAATTTGTGCACCCTTCTTTAGGAATTCCCACAAACATGCGCAGCACTTTTCAGTGTCTGCCATCTCTGATGGAAGCATGGAGTCTGCAGAGCTCTCTGCTGTTCTCATGAGCGTTGCAAATACAGGATGCGATATTCTCCTTGTGCATTCGCAGGAAGTCCTGCAACAATGGGGGAACATGATTTCTTCAAGGACAGTTTGAAGGACACAGTGAAGAAGATTTCAAGGTTGGTGGTGGTCACTGAGCAGCTGCAGACCCTGCAGCACCACTTCTGGACCTGAGAAATGAGCACTGACTATAATGCAGGTTTGGGGCAGTGAGTAGTGGCTGCAGAACTTTGGATCCTGGATATGTGTGCTGAGCTTGCTCCAGTCCTTCAGTGAAGGGACACCAGAATGAGAGCTGCATTGACTGTGATCACCACTCACTTCTTTGCTATCTGGAAGCTTGCAGTGCTGGATTGTTATCTGTCATTAGGAAATCATTTTGGAGGTGGAAAATCCACAGTGGGGGGGTGTTGTCATGCAAGCGTGTAGGGTCATTAATAGAATCATAGAAGATTAGAGTTGGAACAGACCTCAGGAGGTCATCTAGTCCAATCCGCTGCTCAAAGCAGGACCAACACCAACTAAATCATCCCAGCCCGTGCTTTGTCAAGCCGGGCCTTAAAAACCTCTAAGGATGGAGATTCCACCACCTCCCTAGTAACCCCTTCCGGTGCTTCACCACCCTCCTAGTGAAATAATGTTTCCTAATATCCAACCTAGACCTCCCCCACTGCAACTTGAGACCATTGCTTCTTCTGTCATCTGCCACCACTGAGAACAGCCTAGCTCCATCCTCTTTGGAACCCCCCCCTTCAGGTAGTTGAGGACTGCTATGAAATCCCCCCCGCCCCCTCACTGTTCTCTTCCGCAGACTGACTGACCCCAGTTCCCTCAGCCTCTTCTCGTAAGTCATGTGCCCCAGCCCTCTAATCATTTTGTTGCCCTCCACTGGATTCTCTCCAATTTGTCCACATCCCTTCTGTAGTGGGAGCACCAAAACAGGACACAGTACTCCAGGTGTGGCCTCACCAGTGCCAAATAGAGGGGAATAATCACTTCCCTTGATCTGCTAGCAATGTTCCTACTAATACAGCCCAATATGCCATTGGCCTTCTTGGCAACGAGGGCACACTACTGACTCATATCCAGCTTCTCGTCCACAGTAATCCCCAGGTCCTTTTCTGCAGAACTGCCGCTTAGCCAATTGGTCCCCAGCCTGTAGCGGTGCATGGAATTCTTCCTTCCTAAGTGCAGGACTCTGCACTTGTCCTTGTTGAACCTCATCAGATTTCTTTTGGCCCAATCCTCCAATTTGTCTAGGTCACTCTGGACTCTATCCCTACCCTCCATCGTATCTACCTCTTCTCCCCCCCCAGCTTAATGTCATCCGCGAACTTGCTGAGGGTGCAAGTAATCCCATCATCCAGATCACTGATAAAGATGTTGAACAAAACCGACCCCTGGGGCACTCCGCTTGATACCGGTTGCCAACTAGACATGGAGCCATTGATCACTACCCGTTGAGCCTGATGATCTCGCCAGCTTTCTATCCACCTTCTAGTCCATTCATCCAATCCATACTTTTTTAACTTGCTGGCAAGAATACTGTGGGAGACCATATCAAAAGCTTTGGTAAAGTCCAAGATATATCACATCCACCGCTTTCCCCATATCCACTGAGCCAGTTATCTCCTCATAGAAGGCAGTCAGGTGGTCAGGCATGACTTGCCCTTTGTGAATCCATGTTGACTGTTCCTGATCACCTTCCTCTCCTTCAAGTGCTTCAAAATGGATTTATTGAGGACCTGCTCCATGATTTTGCCGGGGACTGAAGTGAGGCTGACCGGTCTGTAGTTCCCCAGGTTCTCTTTCTTCCCTTTTTAAAATATGGGCACTGTATTTGCCTTTTTCCAATTGTTTGGGACCTCCCGCGATCGCCATGAATTTTCAAAGATAAAGGTTCTGCAATCACATCAGCCAACTCCCTCAGAACGATTGGATGCATTAGATCTGGACGCATGGACTTGTGCACCTCCAGCTTTTTCTAAATAGTCCTTAACCTGTTCTTTCACCACTGAGGGCTGCTCGCCTCCTCCCCATACTGTGTTGCCCAGTGCAGCAGGCTGGGAGCTGCCCTGGTCTGTGAAGACCAAGGCAAAAAAAGCATTGAGTACTTCACTTTTTCCACATCCTCTGTCACTATGTTGCCTCCCCCATTCAGTAAGGGTCCCACACTTTCCCTGACCACCACCTTGTTGCTAATGTACCTGTAGAAACCCTTCTTGTTACCCTTCACATCCCTTGCTAGCTGCAACTCCAATTGTGCTTGGCCTTCCTGATTACACCCCCTGCATGCACTAGCAATATTTTTATACTCCTCCCTAGTCATCTGTCCAAATTTCCACTTCTTGTAAGCTTCCTTTTTGAGTTTAAGCTCTCCAAAGATTTCACTGTTAAGCCAAGCTGGTCGCCTGCCATATTTGCTATTCTTTCTGCACTTTGGGATGGCTTGTTCATGCTCCCTCAATAAGGCTTCTTTAAAATACAGCCAGCTCTCCTGGACTCCTTACCCCCTCATATTAGCTTCCCAGGGGATCCTGCCCATCAGCTCCCTAAGGGAGTCTGCTTTTCTGAAGTCCAGGGTCAGTGTTTTGCTACACTCCTTTCTTCCTTTTGTGAGGATCCTGAACTCAACCATCTCATGGTCACTGCTGCCTAGGTTGCCACCCACTTCTACTTCCCCTACCACTTCTTCCCTGTTTGTAAGCAGCAAGTCAAGAGGAGCATGGCCCCTAGTCAGTTGCTCCAGCACTTGTACCAGGAAGTTGTCCCCAACACACTCCAAAAACTTCCTGGATTGTCTGTGCATTGCTGTATTGCTCTCCCGGCAGATGTCAATCCTTCTGTCTCTCAAGGCTTGTTTACAGCAGTGTAGCAGCATAGCTGCAGCGCTTAGTGAAGACACAGCCAATACCAACACGAGAGCTTCTCCTGTCGCCATAGGTACTCCACCTCCCTGACAGGCAGTAGCTATGTTGATAGCGTTGACCTAGCGCTGTCTGCACTGGGGGTTAGGTCGGTATAACGACATCACCTAGAGGTGTAGATTTCCCACACCCCTGAGTGAGTTTTACTCACATAAGTTTGTAATGTAGACTAAGGCCAAGTCCAATATTCATGGCTCAAAAACTGAGGTAGTGTAGGAAATTGAAAATGACTATTCTGCCTTCATTGCTCAGGCTGACAGAGAGGTGCATAAGCAGTGAAAAGTACATGTATTTGGCTCGTATTTGGATATTTTTATAGTGCAAAAACTAGTTAATTTACAGAGACAAGTGACCATATCTAATTGTAAAATATCCAATAAACAAAAGAACTGTCACTTCCAGCTTTAATAATCTAAGAGTGTTTGCAGCCTAAAAAGGCCTAAAACAAAAACTTTACTCGTGGCATTCATTGTATGTGGAGATTTACCCAGATGACACTAGAGCCTGTTTTCCTTCTCTTGTGTTGAAGTGGTCAGTTTACAATGGTGAGTGATGGTTTGAGAGTAATTTCCATCATCCTCTTGTGGCTGATGTACCTAATGCACAGTTTGTTCTATATATATTTTAAAAAAAAAAGTCCTTGTGGCACCTTAGAGACTAACAAATTTAACAAGGACTCCTTGTTTGTTTTTTGTTTTTGTTTTTTGCTGATACAGACTAACACGGCTACCACTGAAATCTGGCTAATGCACAGTATGCCATTTGGAATCTTTTATCCCAGGGCGTCTTGCCCCATGTCCTCTGATTTGATGGCTGCTTTAGTCTTTCTGGCTCGCCACTATGGGCACTAATTTGGTATTCATGGTAAAAAAGATTGCTATTCTTAGCCCAGTCTTGGGAGCTGTCTTCATGTGAAGAAGAAATGGTGGTCCATCTTGCAGAGGGCTAGGTGAAAATTCCTAAGTGGTTCTTGGGGATATATTAGGCGTCCTGTGGTTTTGCTACTTGCTTGTCTATGCCTCTTTAAATGATGGAGGTCCTGGTATTATTCTGTCAGATCAGTAATTTTAGTGTTTCGTGGCTTTTCCTTTTTGCCTGTCTAGGGCCTGGTCCACACTAGCCCCCCACTTTGAACTAAGGTACGCAAACTAAGGTACGTTGTTAACGTAGCTGAATTCGAAGTACCTTAGTTCGAACTTACCGCGGGTCCAGACACTGCAGGCAGGCTCCCCCGTCGATGCCGCGTACTCCTCTCGCTGAGCTGGAGTACCGGCGTCGACGGCAAGCACTTCCAGGATCGATCCGGGATCGACTTATCGCGTCTAGACAAGACGCGATAAATCGATCCCAGAAGATCAATCGCTTACATCCGGACCAGGAAGTAAGTATAGACATACCCTAGGAGATTACAAAAACAAGGAAACCCCAGTCAGTTGACACAAGTGAGACTTGACAGTGATCTAAATATAGATTTTAATATAGAGGCGCTCCTACTTTAAAAGTGGGTATCTGACTCCCATAACATGGCAGTTTTTGCCTCTGCAGCACTTGTTCCCTCGGGTAGTGCTCTTGTGTTTTTACCTCTCTTGCTCTGTCATCCTCCTTTTGTTTTTCAGTTCTGTACATGACCTAGACAACCTTAATTCTGCAGCCCGTGGCCTTCATAAGGGAATGGCGTGATATGGTATAAAGGAGGTGGTATTTGTGTGAAAGATCAAGTGGTGGTGGTGGTGGGTGGGGGGTGGGGGGGGGAAGGTGAAAAGCTGCAAGGGCAGAACTTCAAAGGGGCTTGACAGAAAAGGAAACCAGACGGGATGCTGATGACCTGTAAAAGTCAGAGATGGTGGGATTACTGGTACTGGTGAATGGAATGGAAAAATAGATCAAAGAGGGGGAAGGAAAGTAAAACTATTAAAAGGGGAGAACAGAAAGCAGCTGGGAAAAGAAAGAGAAGCCACAATCTTTGAACCTTTGGTTTGGTTAGTGCTATTTGTGATGTTAGCACCTGAGCTAAAGTGTCAAAACATCTGTGATGGCGGCTAGATCCAGCTTGCTTATTGTATTTTTGGAGAACTGGAAGGTCCTTCAAGCTGCATAATCACTAAATTGTATTTAAAAAAAAATAAAAAAAAAAATTTGTAGACTGCATGGTTGCAAAGATAGCTTTTGACCTAGTTGTAATTGATTCAGTGGCATCTGCAGCATCTTGTAGAGAGCATGAAACCACTCCTGTGATCTGTCGTGTCCCGTCACCCGCGCGCCCCCCCCCCCCTTTCATCAGTGGAATGTTTAAAGCCTAATGACACAACTATTTCATTCCTGGTCACTTTAACAAATAAGGTTGGGAAGAGGGTGGGAGTGAATGGGATTTGAGTTGCTGCAGGAGTGTGATGGGACAGATTCAAGATAGATAAAAGAAACAAAGAACAATTGCTATATCTGCCCTTCGTTTCTCTTCTTTCTGAAGCAGCCTCATTACATTGTGACCCCCTTCTGACAACAGAAATTACTACACGACCCCAGGAGGGGGGACCGAAGACTGAGCCTGCCTGAGCCTCACTGCCTCGGGTGGGGTGCGTGTGCGTGTGTGGCAAAGCTGAAACCCAAGGGCTTCTATTCTGGGCTGGGGGGCATGTAACCTTAGCCCTGGGTGGTGGGGCTTGGGCTTCAGACTTGCTGGGGCCCAGGGCACGAGAAGTCATTCTTCCGCTCTACTCTGTTCTCGTTAGGCCTCAGCTGGAGTATTGTGTCCAGTTCTGGGCACCGCATTTCAAGAAAGATGTGGAGAAATTGGAAAGGGTCCAGAGAAGAGCAACAAGAATGATTAAAGGTCTTGAGAACATGACCTATGAAGGAAGGCTGAAAGAATTGGATTTGTTTAGTTTGGAAAAGAGAAGACTGAGAGGGGACATGATAGCAGTTTTCAGGTATCTAAAAGGGTGTCATAAGGAGGAGGGAGAAAACTTGTTCACCTTAGCCTCTAAGGATAGAACAAGAAGCAATGGGCTTAAACTGCAGCAAGGGAGGTCTAGGTTGGACATTAACCACCCTGACAGTTAGGAACTTTTTCCTAAACACTGGAATAAATTGCCTAGGGAGGTTGAGGAATCTCCATCTCTGGAGATATTTACGAGTAGGTTAGATAAATGTCTATCAGGGATGGTCTAGACAGTATTTGGTCCTGCCATGCGGGCAGGGGACTGGACTCGATGACCTCTCAAGGTCCCTTCCAGTCCTAGAATCTATGAATATATAACATTAGTAGGCGTGCAGGTGAATGAGCCCTTGATGGTGTGGCTGATGTGGTTGGGTCCTCTGATGGTGTCGCCAGAGTAGATATGGGGACAGAGTAGACAACGAGGTTTGCTACAGGGATTGGTTCCTGGGTTAGTGTTTCTGTGGTGTGCTGTGTAGTTGCTGGTGAATATTTGCTTCAGGTTCAGGGGTTGTCTGTAAGCGAGGACTGGCCTCTCTCCCAAGGTCTGTGAGAATGAGGGATCGTTTTTCAGGATAGGTTGTAGATTGTTGATAATGCGCTAGAGAGGTTTTAGCTGGGGCTGTACGTGATGGCCAATGGTGTTCTGTTGTTTTCCTTGTTGGGCCTGTCCTGTAGTAGATGATTTCTGGGTACTCTATCGCTCTGTCAAGCTGTTTCCTCACTTCCCCAGGGTGGGTATTGTAGTTTTAAGAATGCTTGATAAAGACCTTGTAGGTGTTTGTCTCTGTCTGAGGGGTTGGAGCAAATTCAGTTGTATCTTAGGGCTTGGCTGTAGACAGTGGATCTTATGATGTGTCCTGGATGGAAGCTGGAGGCATGTAGGTAAGTATAGCGGTCAGTAGGTTTCCGGCATAGGGTGGTGGTTATGTGACCATCACTTATTTACACTGTAGTGTCCAGGAAGTGGATCTCTTGTGTGGACTGGTCCAGGCTGAGGTTGATGGTGGGGTGGAAATTGTTGAAATCCAGGTGGAATTCTTCAAGGGCCTCCTTTCCGTGGGTCCATATGATAAAGATGTCATCAATGTAGCGCAAGTAGAGGAGGGGTACTAGGGAACGAGAGCTGAGGAAGCGCTGTTCTAAGTTGGCCATAAAAATGTTGGCATACTGTGGGGCCGTGCGGGTACCCATAGCAGTGACAATGACTTGCAGGTATAAGTTGTCCCCGAATTCTATCCTTGTTCGGTATACAAACCTCACTGTAATATCAGTGTGTGTGTGTGTGTGTGTGGTCATGACTATATACCCTAACACAGATTCTAATTAAGTATAATGTTGGCTCCCTCAATAAAGTGAGTTTGACACATGAGTTCAATTGCATTTCTCTGGGAGCCACGTGCAGCTTTGTTTTGGGTGTGGGGGTAGCTTGCAAGAAGGTGAGCACTGGAGTGGTAATGTTGGGTAACACTGCTTATTGCTGGGCATGGAACTAGGTTAGTGGAGCAGGTAGCTGTAAAAATGCCACAATGGTAGGTCGCCCACCTCTGGTGAGAGGAGAGGTTAATGGTAGAATCAGGACTCTTTTATTGCAGGGAAACACTTTCTTTCTTCTCCTGCTAAAAACCTTTTCCTGCTAGTACTGTTGGCAGGAGGTGAAAACTGGCTGTTTGTGCTTAATATTAAAATGTATAGCTTGTATTTGCTGTTTCTCTAAAAAATGCAAAGTATATTCTAGAGAGTCCATTTCCTTACTAAAATACTTTGGCTTTTGCCACACTCTAATATTTGCCTCTTTCCTTTGTTCTCCCTTTTTCCAGCAGATGTTTTGGTTGTACTAGCTCAGCTGCAATACTGCACTCAACTTCCAGCTGGGGGAAAATGTTTTTCTTGCTAACCTGGCTCTCCCCCAGCAGATTTTTCCACAAAGTATGTTTTGGGCCCACTCTGAGTCTGGTGAGTCTGATTTCAAAAGCTTGGCAGGCAGTACAGCTTTGCTGTGCCATCTATGGCAAAAATGCGATAGCAATGCAGAATGGGACTTCTTAAAGAAACCTGTTACTTGGGTCTTCTCACTTGCTACATCTTAGAATGAAATGGAGACTTTTTTTGGGGGGGGGGGTGCAAGTGAAAGCGTGTACATTCAAATCAGCATTTTGGCTGGGATGTAGAAGCAGAACTGGCACTGTATTTGAGTTTATACGGAAGTTGATTTAAGTGTATTCAGCATTACATTGACATCACTCCTGATAATGGTAAATTTGAGAAGAAATGGATGGACTTTTTTTTTTTTCTTTCCTTTTTCTTTTCCAGCTGTGTGTAAACTGGAAAGGCCAGCTACTTCTGCTAGACTGGTCATTCTTTAATGAGATTCTGCAAAAACAGTAGACTGTTTTTCCTCTAACCTTACTCATCATAGAGAATATTAGATTTGGAATGTTGTCTCAAGTTTTTACTTTAATAACTGGTAAATAGCTTGTGCCGTGGTCACCCTGGGGGGGGGGGGGGGTGGTTGCTGTACAAAAGCCTACTGTAGATAAATGTCTTTTTGTTGAAATTAGCCGATACCCAGGGCAGAACATCTAAGAACTGAGCATAATGGAATCCCAGCCTCTGTTATGGGACTAGTGATATGGGTGGGGACAGCAGTGTACGGTGGTATATTAATGGGGTGGAGTAAGAATGCTGTCGGTTTTGAATAGGAGGAAAGGAGAAGGACAGATGCCCCAACTCTATTTCCTATGTTACCAAGGTAGTTTTGTCACCAACGTTCTGTCACAAGTAGACCATGTAAAAGTTGAAATTGGGCATCTGAGGCTTTTTCCAGGTGATAGCTCTGAAAGTAGGTTAGTGGAATTACTGTGGCAGTATGTAGTCTGTTTTTGCAATTAGCTACTTCTGATTAAGAATGGGGAGAGAATCATGATAGTGGTTTCTCTTGACTCTTCTGCTGGTCACAGGGCAACATTTTGTGGCTGAGGCATTTGGTCAGATGGCTCTTCAATCTGTGGTGCTCAAATATAACACAGATAACTCAGTATTAGTATGACACTTGTTGTGAGAAATCCTAGTAATGGAGCAGTTCACGGGGAGGTCCTTACTATCTGATTCCTTCTCTTCTGCTTAAGCAGATGAATTTACGCTGCTTCACCTTGTGAATATATCTGATGGGAATGACATGGGAACAAAATTCCCACTCTGAACCATTTAATTTCCCATCACTAAACTTCAGAACGTTCATATATGTAGCTGGAACTCTTTAGAGACATGCCACTTGGTGCTATTGCAAAACTGTCCTTTCTCACACAGTTTGGGTCATTCAGTTTATGCAGTAGTTGGAGAATTTGATCTAGGTAACTGTTGGAGTTGTGGGTCTCAAATGCAGTGGATTATTCTGTGCTGGATTCAGTGTATGGATGGAAACTATCTATCTAGTTGACATCGAGTTAGTTGGCACTTATATTTATACAGAACATATTTTTAAATTACCAGTTAACGATCTACATATATCTCTTGTTATGCCTATGGGAGGAATTTTTCAGTCAGATGGAGTGAAACTTGTCTTTCACATGTACTTAGGATGTCAATTCAACTTCTTCAAATGTCTCTGATGTGTTCAAATGGTCAGAAGTACAGCACTTGAATTTTGAGGCTAGCCTGGATATGACGTAAAAACTGGTACTTAAAAAAAAAAAAAGTGTCCCAAAGCTGGACGGAGACTCGGCACAAATGGGATATAGAAACTTGGAAAGAAATCTGACTTGTATTTGTTTCTTCAAACACTTCCTCATGGGTGTAATATGCTCATTTTGACATAATACACTCAAATACAGTGGTGAATTTTTAAAAAATATTCTTAAGATAACTAACCACCAAATTCTTGGGTCTTTCTGCTCTTGATATTTTTCTTACTCTTTCTCTTTGTAGCAGAGGTGCAGTCTTGCACTTGTGACATTTCAGTAGTTTCCATAGTAACAGATAAGGATGTAAGTAACAAGTTACGATTTAAATATTTCATTTGTAGGAAGGAGAACTTTTTCACAAATATTAATGGAAGGAAATGTGAATTGGAGGTATGTATGAAAATTAAGAAACTAGATGGATGAAAATGGCAAGCTTTTTAGTGCTGTAGATTCGTCTCTTCAATTTGCATTTCGTTCCCTCCAAATGTTTAATTTCAGTGCCTAAGGGAGCCTGATAGCAAAGTTTTATAGTGGATCCATATCTGTATATTTTTAATCTTCTTCTGCCATTGGTTTCACAGGTTGGTTTTTGTACTGTGGACCTTTGCTGCTTCTTGCATTCTCTCTCCAGTATTGGGTGAAAACCATTAAAATCTTACCAATGTGACCAAGGTGCACTTTTCAATGTAGCCTATTCACACTTAGGGTGCACTAACCAGTTAAATTATTTCTGACCAAACCCCATAACAGATGCATAGCCTGTACAGTTTTTGTAATCGTGTCTAACCAAGAATCCTGTTTGGGTTTAAAAATGGACACTTCTATTCTAAACCACTGTATATAAATTAAATTTTTGCCCCAGATCCCTAAGTGGCCCCCTCAAGGATTGAACTCAGAACCCTGGGTTTAGCAGGCCAATGCTCAAACCACTGAGCTATCCCTATATACTCGTTCATAAGCCGAATTTTTTTAGTAAAAAAGGGAAGCACCAGAGAAGGGGGTCGGCTTATGAACGGGTATAGAGAGGGAGAGGTGGGACGCAGGGCCCCCCCCCCCCCCAACAGAGGGAGCAAGGAGAGGCAGCACAGCCAGCGGTGCCAGAAGGGAAGAGGCGGGGCTAGAGTCTCTCCGCATCTGGCCACGCTGCTCTCCCCCCAGCCTCCGAAGCAGCTGCAGCTCCGGGGCTGGCAGGCTGCAGGTGTGCCACTTGGCTCTGCCCCCCAGAGCAGGCTGCGGCCGTGCTGCCTGGCCCGGCCCCCCGGAGCAGCTCCGGCCAGGCCAGAGACATCCTCCCCAGATAAGGTGGGAAGGGATGGGATGGGGAGACGGTGGGGGTCCTGGGCTAAGGGTAGGGTCATGTGGGGGGTGGTCACAGGGGTTACTCCCCTGACCCCCAGCTTCTCTTCCCCCCTCGCCCCCCCCCAAAAAAAAATTCCCCACCAGTTGCTGTCCCAGCCCATCAGGGTAAGCAGCTGGCACGCCGGAATACTTTGTTTACTTAGGTTTACCTCCATGCCTGCGGACGCTCGAGGTAAACAAACTATCTCGGCCTGCCAGCGGCTTATCCCGATGGCCTGGGAGCCAAAGTTTGCTGACCCCTGAATTATAGGGTCGGCTTATGAATGGGTCATAACAATTTTCCATATTTACTTATCCATCTTGTGGGGGTTGGCTTATAAACAAACCGGCTTATGATAGAGTATATACGGTACTTGTAATGGAACAGCAGCCCATACAGCATTCAAAGCCATCTAAGTTTAGTGAGCTCTCTGGTGGTTGTAACTTAATGACAGATATTGAGCTTTTGCTGCTTTAGTGCTGGCAATACTACACTGCATTATCAAATCAAATCCTGATCTGGGTAAGAGAGCCCAGATTTTTGTGTAGAAGCTTTTTGTCCTATAAATGTCACAGATAGCTTCCTACAGAAATGGGAATTAGAGAGCAGTATGTGCATGTACCTAATTGCAAAATAGCTTTACTAACAGCAGCAGTTTGGCGGACTATCTTTTGAGCCGTGGGATTGAGATTGGAGTTGTTGTGCAAAACCAGTGGCCCATTTGGTCCAGTATCCTGGCTGACAGTAGTGACTACCCAAATAATTTGGGGGAGGGGAGGTGGGAGTACAAGAAACCCTATACTAGACAACTTTGGAATTAATGGCCCATAGAAGTTTCTTCCCAACCTCCTCCTTTAGAGTTTGGCTTAGGCTGTGAAGCATGAGTGTTTGAATCCTAACACAAGTGTGGCTTGTTTGACTATCTATTTAAACATTTAATTCCCTGAACTCTGGTGAGCTCTTGGCCTCACTGGTAACTTGTGACAAAAATGTCACTACAAGTGAATTCCCTAGGTTAATTATGCTTTGGGACCCAGTTCTCCACTTGGATGTGGTGGCCACAAAGAGCTGGTTACGGCTTCTTGATCTCTAGTTGCCTGGCCCTGCTAAAGCGCATTGGGGGTCTACTGTAGCTTAATTGTGGAGGGGATGAAGTGTAATGATGCTCTTCTCCACTGTGTCCCCTCCTCATGCTTATGCTTCTGCAGCATAGGAGGTGACTGTGCCGCCTTTGCCAGTTTTACTTCGGTGGCAGTTCCTTCTGCACAGGGAGAATCTCTCTGCCTGGTTTAAATTCATTTTACATTTCTGTGGCACAAGGAGAGTTAACACCCAGTGGTCTAAATTTGGTGGCATTCAATTTCATTGAATGTCCTCTTGGCTCCTCTGTTATGAATGAGAGTAAAAAGGAGCACCCAGTTATTCTATCTTCTCTCCTTTTATGTATCCCCTCTGCATTCAGTCTGTTCTTTCACATGTGTGTGGGTTTTTAAAATTATTTCTACACTACATGATACTGGCTGTGGCGGCTACTTTGGAGAAGGAGCACTGAGGAGACAGTGGGCTTTCTGTAGGTTTCATAATCCTATACGTGAAGCAAGAGCTGTGACATAACACAGCATTTTGTGATATTGGCTCTTTTTCACATCACCGATGAATGACAGAAAATAGTTCACATGCTATTGGGATTAGAATTGACACAATAGAAAATAACTTAAACTACAATGAAATTAGATGCACTAGTCATCTTTCCCATTTCAAGACCGATTAAATTGTTGGGTATTTGAATATAATCTGTATCAGTATTAAATATTAAAAACAAGTGAAGACCTGATGGTCCTAGACGACTCTCTATTTGCACTTCACTTATGACTTCTCAGAAGTTTATTGTTCCTGTACTGGTCAAAGCCCTTAGCATTCTAAATACAGCAACTCAACTGGGTTGAGTTCTGTCCAGCCACTTAAAGAAAATGCTACAGCATGACAACTCATTGTGCCTAAAGAAGGTTTTCCATAGCCAGCCCTTTGGTTCTTTGGAACTGGAAATAGGCAGTGACCCCAAAACTAGTTAGATTATTTATTTAAACTATATTTAATGATATTTTACCTGTGCTTTGAGATCCGGAGCAACACTCTCTTATGTTGTCTTTATACTTCTGGTGTATTAGGATTTAAAAATTGTCGTCTTAATTGGCTTATTCATTTTATATGGTAACCATTTTAAAAACACTTTTACTGGATGCAGTTTGAATCCCCTTCCCTCAGTGGCCTGTTCCATTATTGGCTGTCTGAATTTTTAACAACCTGAAATAGCATCTATCTCTAGCTGTGGTTATGTATTTGTGCACTCTTTTTCTCTCCTCCCTGCCCCCCTTTCTCTTTTTTTGTTTGGGCAGTTGGTTTGTCAAACACACTTAGTGTCTCTCATAAATCTGTGTGTTGGCTGGCTTGCTGTGTTCATGTCTGGGGCTCTGTGGTATAAGGTGTCATAGTTATTCCTAGAATTTCTTTTTTCTGGGTACATGTGCATGTGGGTAATCAGTCATTTTCACAATGGTATCCTTAGTAAATAAGGCGTTTTCATAACCTGGCCTAGTTGTCATGATACAATCTTACTGTTTCTCTGGTATAACCAAAACATGCATGTTACCAAACACAAAACAAACTTGTGAAACCAAATGGGTTTTTGGTCTGTTTTTGGGGTAACTTGCAGTGTGGCTAGCTTCTGTTTCAGAAGTATTTTGTGGTTTTTGGATTCAAATATTTTGGTCCATATTTGAATTTGCCTGTAGTTAGTTTCCATTGTGCCTGTCAGCCCTGCTTGGTTTGTCTGTTTTGCCAAATAGAAGGATTGACTCTTTATGCCTGAGTAAGTGAATCCTAAGTAATCTATGGTAAATAAAAATCAGATTTGCTTTTGCCTTTTATGATGTTTGCTTTGAGGTTTAGTGGAAAAACTGCCCTTTCAGCTAAATGGAGATCTGCTCTGTCTGTCCATGCATGATTTTTAATGGATTCAAAAACTAATCACATTTTGCCACATACTGTTTGCCTTCTCCTTACTCCCCACCCCACTTCTCATTTCCTCCCCTTTCTGTTTCTGGAGGAGGCGGAGGTCATGTTTTAATAAACTTAGTAACTATTCCTTTCCCTTTTCCTCCCACAGAAAGACCCAACGGCTTAGGCCAATATAAGTCCATCTTTAAAACAGCATATCATAAGATATTTCATACTGTTCTAACACAGCACTCGCCTCCTGCTCTTTCCCTAATTTAGATTGCCTAGGTCTGTGAATACTTCCTGCCTCTCAGTGATTTAGGTATCACGGAAAGGGATGGGGAATGTCGTAACACAGAATAAAATAAAAATCTGGAGCTGATGGCTTTGGCTAAATGGTGTTTGGTGTCTCTTAATTCTCAAGTTTCTTTTAACCCAGACTGTCTTTAGTGGTCAACCAAACAGCAATGGACATATAGAAGACTGCAATATTTTAGTTAATTTCTGTATTCGCTGACTTTACAGTGAAAGGCCTCTCTGTAGGTTCCTGTAGAACCAATAATAAAAGATTGGGGTGGCCCTGTAATTATTGAACAAACAGCAAGACCAGTGCCTTCTCAACAAATGTTACACCTTGCTTGGCAGTGGGTCTGCCTGCTCAATTGTCTGTTTTATTCTGATATCTCAAAAGCTTCCAATACCACTTTCCATGTAATCACTTATCTGCTCAGTAACAAGCCATCTTTATCAAAATCACTTAAATGTTTTCAATATTAATGCCTTCCACCACTGGAACATAGGTTAGTAGTGCAGGGTCTATCAAAAATCAAAACCTACCGGAAAAGGGATAAGAAGTAGTTTCAGCACCCTTAACATCGCCCTACCATCTCCTAAATGAGGGTGCTCTCAGCTTTATCGCTGATCTGTTGGTTGTCAAAACTCGTAGACAAGATTTGGGAATTTCAAAAATAAATTAATATTGGCCCACATGGAACTGGAAGACTAAGCGAAATAAAGCTGTAGGTTCAACATTTTTGTTTTTCATATTGTTGATATTCCTGAAGGTATGGGAAAGTATACTAGATGTGGCTTGCTTCTGCCAGAGCTTCACAATCGTTGCCTCCCAAATAAACCTCATTCTGGACATGTAACCCTGTGTCCATAATACAAAGGAAACTTCCACATAGTGAGAGTGTACTACTTGCTTCCAGTACATGTTCTGATCTTGGAGTCTGGAGAGCACAGGGAGTCAACTACATGGGGCTGAAAAGTGCAGGTTTCCCTCCTTGTTCCCTCTGGAAGCTCAGCTGGGCATTCTAAAAGATTCTGCCGTGCTCTTCTGGTGCACCTGCCTTAAAATTCTGTGATCTACAGGTACATAAACCCACACAGCAAATCTGAGCCAGCTTCTTCCCACTCCTGGTAAGGGCTGAGCGTTAACTTCACTGTTTCTGTCTTCCTTCTCCAAATCACACCAGAGATCCATCTACCCACGAAGTCCCTCAGCAGCAGTGGATTTCATGGTCTGTGCAGGAGGGCAGAAAACGGGTTTATCTTGCACCTTCTGGTTGGTTATGGGGTAAAGTGGACGACCGAAGTAAGATGCTCTGTGAAGAAGAGGATGTGCAAGTGAATTCTGCCTTTTATTCTTCTATAAGACTAGTACCAAGAGTTGGTCATAAGCAATGTGTCTAAACCCACTGCAATCCTGTAGTAATATAAAGGTTATTTTAGACTAGGTGTAATTAGCAAAATGTTGCTTTTTAGGACTATTCCCATCATTACTGTATTTCTCAGAGACTTGGGGCTTTAGCAGGGTCATTATTAACACTTCAGACTTTTTTTCCAAGCTGTCTGACCACCAGTTAGATCCTAGCACACTCAAGCTATGCTGTCTTGCACTCAATCTTGGGTGCCACTTGGTGTAAGATTCATGTTCCTAATTTTTGTGGTGCTTAGTTGTACTCCTTTTTCCAGATTCTCCAGTTTTCTTACTGTAAAGGAGAGTGGCTTTTAAAGATATTTTCTTCTTTCTTTTTAGACTACCTTGAGCATTCATCCTCTGTATGGCTTTCATATAATTTTGCCACACTTTTTCCCTCTTAGGCCTGGTCTGTACTTAAAAGTTGGGTCAGCATAGCTATGGCATTCAGAAATTGAAATTCGCAAACTTGAGTACTGTAACTATGCAAACCTAACCCCTGGTGTAGATGCAGCTAGGTTGTTGGAAGACTGCTTCCATTGAGCTAGCTATCATCACTTGGGAAAGTATCAGAGGGTAGCCGTGTTAGTCTTTAAGGTGCCACCGGACTCCTTTTTTTGTGTATACAGTCGAACAGATTTATTTGGGCATAAGCTTCCGTGGGTTAAAAAAACCTCACTTCTGAAGAAGTGAGGTTTTTTTACCCACGAAAGCTTATGCCCAAATAAATCTGTTCGACTTGGGAAAGTGGAGTTCTTACAGTGCTGTGGAAAAATCCTTTGTCAGTATAAGAAGTCTACATTATGGTGCTACCATGGCATAGCTACAGCGCCACAGCTGTGCTGCTGAAGCACCTATAAGGTACATGTCACCTAAATCTATGAGGGAGGGGTGGGGGGGAAGGTGGTGACTATATCTCAGCTGCTGTTTCATTTTTAGTCCTATCTAGAAGGCTTCTATCCGTTCCTGTGACCACCTTAACAAAACCAACCTTGCAGTTCATAAAAGTGGCTTCACCAATGTGAGTAGAAGCTCAGACTAAATGTATACCTCAAAACAAACAAAGAGAAGGTGACTGAGGTAATATCTTTTATTGGGCCAACTTCTGTTGGTGAAAGACAAGATTTTGAGTCACGCAGAGCTCTTCTTCATGCCCGGGAAAGGTACTCCCAGCGTCATAGCCCCCAGACAGAAGTTGGTCCAATAAAAGATATTACCTCACCCACCTTGTCTCTCTAATATCCTGGGACCAACATGGCTACAATTACACTGTAGCCAAAACAAAAAAGATAGGCGGAGGACCAAAAAGAGTGTTGATTTAGCCATGGTGGCAGAGTAATGGAGGCTGTTAAAGGCAAAAAGGCATTATTTAAAATTTGGAAGTCTAATCCTAATGAGGAAAATGAGGAGCATGTACTTGGCCTGCTGTCTCATACTTTTACTCTTTACTTTCCACAGTTTATCAGTAAGTACATCAGAAGCAGGAAGCTGCCAAATCAGCATGTGGCCATTAGATGACAAAGGTGTTAAAGGAACACTCAAGGAAGGACAAGGCCATTGCAGAGAAGCAAAGGATTTATTTAGCATCAGGCCTTGGCTACACTGGCAATTCACAGCGCTGCACTTGCTGCGCTCAGGGGTGTGAAAAAACACCCCCCCTGAGCTCAGTGAGTGCAGCGCTGTAAAGCGCCAGTGTAATCAGCTCCTGCAGCGCTGCAAGCTATTCCCCTCGGAGAGGTGGAGTACTTGCAGCGCTGCGAGAGAGCTCCCGCAGCGCTGGCGGCGCGACTACACTCGCGCTTCACAAGTGTAGCCAAGGCCTCAGTCTCCTGTGCAGAGGATGTGGGGGAGGGAGCCACATCAAAGCTGCTATTTTTGGGTGACAAACCTGAAGTATTGTCCCAAATTGCTTCAATAGAAGAGGTTTTAGAACAAACTGATAAACTAAACAGTAACAAGTCAGTAGGACTAAATGGTCTTCAGGCAAGAGTTGTGAAGGAACTCGTATATGAAATAGGTTACATACTTCAATTAGTACTTCTGCTCTCACTGAAATCCTCTGTACCAGATGACTTGAAGATAGCTAATGTAATGCTAATTTTTAAAAAGGGATCCAGAGGAGATTCCAGCCTGTAATTTCCAGTAAGCTTAATATACTGGGCAAATTGGTAGAAAACTATGGTAAAGAGCAGAATTAGCAGACACATAAACAGGATGTTTGGGGAAAGAGCCAACTCTGCTTTTTGTAAACGGAATTCTGCCTCACTAATGTACAAGAATTCTTTGAGGTACTCAAGCATGTGGTGTGGGTAAGAGTGTTCCAGCTAATATACTATACTTGGGTTTTCAGAGAGCCTTTGTCAAGGTACCTCACCAAAGGTTCTTAAGGAAACTAAGTAGTCCTGGGATTAGAGGGAAGGTCCTCTCATGTATCAGTAATTTTGGTTGAAAGATGGGAAACAAAGGGTAGGAATAAATGGCCAGTTTTCACAATGGAGAGAGGTGAATAGTTGGGGTCTCTCATGGATCTGTACTGGGACTAGAGCTGTTCAACAGTTTCATTAATGATCTGGAAAAGGGGGTGAACAATGAAGTGGCAAAGTCTACAGCCAATACAAAACTAAGTAAGTCCAAAGTGGACTGTGAGGAGTTAGTGGGATCTCACAAAACTAGGAGACTGGGCAACAAAATGGTAGATGAAATTCAGTATTGATAAGTGCAAAGTAATGCATGTTGAAAATAATAATCCCAGCTATACATACAATGACGGGTTCTAAGATAGCTGTTATCACCCAGTTATCAAGAGATCTTTGAGTCGCTGTGAAAAGTTCTCAAATGTCTGCTCAATGCGCAGCAAGAGTCAAAAAGGCTAACAGTATGTTAGGAATTATTAGGAAAGAGAAAATATAATGCTACTATATAAATCCATGGTGAGCCCAAAGCTGGAGTACTGTGTCCACTTCTGGTTGCCCCACCTCACAAAGGATATGGAAAAGGTTCAGAGAAGGGCAACAGAGATGATCAAAGGTATGGAATGACTTCCATATGAGGAGAGATTAAAAGATTAGGGCTGCTCATCTTAGAGACAACTAAAGAGGGGTATGATGGAGACGTATAAAATCATGAGTGGTGTGGAAAAAGTGACTAGAGAAGTATTATTTATTCTTTCACAGATTGAAATTAACAGGCAGCAGGTTTAGTACAAACAAGAGGAAATACTTTTTCATGCAACTTACAACTAACCTGTGGAACTCATTGCCTTAGCATGTTGTGATATCAAAGAGTATAACTGGGTTAAAAAACCCAACCTGGATAAGTTCATAGATCCATCAATGGCTACTAACCAAGATGGTCAGGGGGACAGCCCCATTCTTGGGGCGACCCTAAACCTCTGATTACTAGAAACTGGGAGTAGAAGATGGTGTGGCTCACTCTAGAATTGCCCTGTTCTGTATACTCCTCCTGAAGCTCTGGTATGGACTGCTGTTGGAGACAAGATACCAGGCAAGATGGACCCTGGTCTGACCAACATGTCAGTTAAGTTCTTTTGAAGGGTCAGACTTCCCTGTTTTGGGTCTTGAAATCACTTTCCACTAGGGTTTCAGCTTCTTTGGCTGAAACTAGGCAGGACTGAATGCAAGAACTACTCTGTACAGTCTGTTCTTACAGGTTGAGAGAAGGGGGGCAAAATGTATAGGGATGTATACTGGGCTCTTTGAAGCTGCTTCTCTGACTGTATTGCTTATGTGATGTGTTCAAATCAGCTTACCAAAAGAACAGAAATAGGAATTCTTATCTGTTCACAGGACTTCTGGATCTCAATATGTCTTTGAGCATCTCATTCATTTCCACAAATATATTTCACCAGTTTTAATCATGCTTTAAATCAGCAATCAGGAAACCTAGGTTTAAATAACTCATCTTAATCTCATTTTGCATTTGTACTGGTTAGTTCTTTCCTAAAGAAAGGTTGGTTATCATTTGTTGACAACCATTAAAACATGGATTGGCAACTATATATAGCCTTTACACTAAATTTGGTGCTGTATTTGCTAACCAGCAGGATACAATTATAGCTTAACTCACTCATTCTTAATTTTTATATTTTTGTTAGAAAATCGTGAATGCTTCATTTCTTTACTAGATTAACTATTTTTACTTGTGATTTGTCAAGCTCTATTTAGATAGTAATTCAGATTCAATTAAAATGCACAAAAACAGCATTTTACATTTTAAAATTAAATAAAACTACCTTATGTGCTGCTACACATTTTTTTTCCTTACCATAATATTTGCATTTAAAACTAACTGAACTATTAAACAAGGGAAGCATTATCTGTAGTTAGAGAATTGAACTGATTGTTTCTTGTCACCATTCCCGTCAAGATTTTAGAAGTAGTAGATCTCATCCTATCACGCCTGTTTTATTCTGCGATTGGAAAAGGGAAAATAAGCTTTCCTGCTCTTTCAATTCCCATTGATTTCTTAACTTTGAATAAACTATTCAACTAATTCAGTCCAGTGACTAAACTGAAATGGAGAAAATATTCTCTATCTGCAGAAGAGGCTATTGATATCAAGAGCTGGTTTAGCACTTCAAAAAATCTTGGTTCGTCTGCTTAGGGTGACTTCCACTAATTAAGTAATTTGACTTTCTTTAAAGCTCTGCAGCAAACATGCATGGCTTAATATTATTTTTAAATAATTTTAATAGATGATAGTAAGTTTAGGCTGTAACATAGATTGTCATTCAAATTTATTTATGAATAGGTTTGTTTTTTAAAAAAATCCAATTTAAATAAACAGCATTTAAAAAAAATCTGTTTTCGTGTTGGCTACATTAGGTTAGATACATTCTAGAAAACCAAAGCGGGAGTTGGAGTTATAGTTCATTGTTTGTTTGTTTTTTTGCAAGTATAGCTTATAGTTCATTACCTATAGACATATTGAGTGGAGAAGAGAGCATTTGACAGTTGGGTCTAATGCTGGATGGTAGTGAGAGGAACTACAACCTCTCCACAATGAAGCAATGCATTGAGACGTGCAGCAGTGCAATAAGTAGGTAAGGATCTTTTCCTCTTCTGCTTTTGGTGCATTGAGCTTGGGCCGATCATAAGAACAGGAAAGAACATTAGATGCCTGTCGTCCTCAGTGATATCCTCATCCGTGATTAGTGCTGACAAGTGAAGAGTGGAGCTTGTTCTACCCTTGTTTTCCTTTACAGTATGCTTAGAGCTATAAAATGTAAGAATACATATAGCAGCTTCACTTAGACGTATATTTTTCTCTTGTAGTTTGTGGTTTTTGTTTGTTTGTTTTTGGATGTCTGCTTAACACTGACCAGCTGATGTGTGACTTCAGTTACTTTTGTATCATTTGCATCAGATTTTAAGTTGAGAAGGAAAATTCTGCACCCTGCCCAGCTTCTCATTATAATCCAGGTTTTGAATGTGTCACTTCCTCTATTTCAATTAGTTGTTGGAGAGATTTTTAACCCTTCCAGTGGAAAAATAGCAGCCTTGGGAGGCAATACTCGGGGGAGGCTGCATCTTGGTCGTAGTTGTTACCCACTGTGCCAAGATGCACTGTGCGAAAAAAATTATGGAATTTAGAAAAGCCTGAGAATCCTACAGCTTTATGGAATTGGAAATGGATGAATATCTTTGATAGCTCTGTAGTTAATTGTTACAAATTGATCTTGGAAGACATGGATCCTACGTGCTAATATTTTTTTTTTTTTTTAATTTTTGACCTCTGGATGCTGCTTGAGCACACCTACTTAGAAGAAACTGTGTTTTAAATAAAGAAATCTGTTTCAATCTGTCTGTGCATCAGTGATGCTATAATAGATTTAGGGCCCTACCAAATTCATGGTCCATTTTGGTCAATTTCACAGTCATAGGATTTTAAAAACCTTAAATTTTATGATTTCAGCTATTTAAATCTGAAATGTCAAGGTGTTGTAATTGTAGGGGTCCTGACCCAAAAAGGAGTTGGGTGGAGGGGGTGTTGCGGTACTGTACCCTTACTTCTGCGCTGCTGGTGATGGGCAGCTGAAGAGCAGTGGCTACTGGCCAGGAGCCCAGCTCTGGAGGCAGAGCTCCTGCCAGCAGCAGCGCAGAAGTAAGGATGGCCTGGTATGGCATTGCCACCCTTACTTCTGCGCTGCTGCTGGTGAGGTACGACCTTCAGAACTGGGCACCCAGCCAACAGCTGCTGCTCTCCAGTCACTCACGTCTGAAAGCAGTGCAGAAGTGTAAAGGTGGCAGTACCCCCTAAAATAACCTTGCGACCCCCTGCAATTCCCTTTTGGGTCAGGACCCCCAATTTGAGAAATGGTGGTCTCCCCCATGAAATCCCTATAGTAAACACACAAAAGACCAGATTTGGGGGGGAAGGGGAGGGAGGGGAGGTCAGATGTCATGGTCTGCGTCATGTTTTTCATGGCCATGAATTTGGTAGGGCCCAAAGTATATGGAATTTATTCAAGAATTGATTTTCATATTTTCTGACAAATGAAGCAAGTTTTTTCAGATGTCTTAAAGATTTAACTTTGAAAATAAATAACTATTTTCCTTTACATGCATCTGTGATTTGGACAACCCAGATGCATTTATCTGGTTAATAATATGCTGGAATGGGTAGTGTATATATAAATGCATGTTAAGAATGTTAATATTGAATGCAAGTGTACAATGAATAATGCCTGGATTTCCTGACATGCAGAAATATTCTAGAGCAATCTGATCATCCTATACCAAGATGTCAAGGATTCTTAATTAAAATAGCTAATGCGTGAACATGTTTAGAAATAGAAATTCAGCGACACTAAGGGTATGTCTACACCCAGCTGCTAGTTCGGCGGCTGGCAATCGAAGTTCTGGGTTCGACTTATCGCGTCTTGTCTGGACGCGATAAGTCGAACCAGGAAGTGCTCGCCGTCGACTGCGGTACTCCAGCTAGACGAGAGGAGTACCGCGGAGTCGACGGGGGAGCCTGCCTGCCGCGTGTGGACCGAGGTAAGTTCGAACTAAGGTACTTCGAACTTCAGCTACGTTATTCACGTAGCTGAAGTTGCGTACCTTAATTCGATTTGGGGGTTTAGTGTAGACCAAGCCTAATACTTAAAACTTTGAGTTGTGGTATTAATGATAGGAGCTGGAATGACCGTTCTGGCAATTGATAACTTCCCTTTATCCCAAAGGCAATGCTGCTGTTCCCAGGCTGTGTCTTCTCCTTCAACTCGGAGCTGTTCTGACTGCTCTGTCCTCGGTCTCTTTAAAGATACCAATAGGGAACTAGTTACAGCTAGTTGATTTTTTTTTTTCCTGAGGTGGACATCTGTCTGCTGGGAACTGAACTGAGATTAATTTCATTTAGGCAATCAAACCGCATTCTAGGCACAACCTTTTCATTCATACCTCTTTTGAGCTTTTTTTTCTCTTTATTTTTTTCAGTCTGAATTCTTCTCTTTGGTCTGTTCTTCTGTCCTAATGATATTGATATCAGAACTCCAACTTTATAGTCTGTTAAAATTGGCTACTGAACTGAAGGGTACTTGGTGTTGTCTTTAGCCTTTTTTAAAAGGGCACTGTGGTGATTGAAGGCATTAGATCAGTGAACATTACTTCAGTAGCAGGTGAATTACTTTAACCAACAATTAGTTTCATAAAACCTAGATGAACATGGTGTGATGGGAACAAGTCAGCAGAGTTCTTGTAAAGGAAAGTAGATTGGAAACAAGGTTAGACTTCTTGGAGGAGGGAGTCAAAGTTAAGCTAAAGGAGAACTGGCTCATTATAAATCAAAGGCTTTTTGAACATTCAAATGAAGTCCCTCACAGGAGGCTCTTAAGGAAAGGATATAGTCCATAAGATGAGACAAAATGAAAGTGTAAGTGATTGATAGGAGGCTAATAAATCAAAGGATATTTAGTATGATCAGTGTTATTTAAAGGGGCACTTTAGAATCACACCTGTTTGAATTTTTACCTACTCTTATCACAAGTAACAATATAACTGAAAGATAATGTAACTTTTCCCCTCTTTCTGTTCCCCTGTTGCCTCTTGATAGTATTTCCTGTTTGTTGGCCCTTTTTACTAGGGTGACCAGACGTCCCAATATTTCGGTGTCTGTCCCCTCTTTGGTCGGGACGGATTTCGTCCCGATATCTGCCGGCAGCACTGTGGTTTGAATTGATATGCAAACTAGATACAATCAACTTAGGCTTAAATAGAGATTGGGAATGGCTGAGCCATTACACACATTGAATCTATTTGCCCATGTTAAGTATCCTCACAGCTTCTTGTCAAACTGTCTTAAATGGGCTATCTTGATTATCACTACACAAGTTTTTTTTCTTTTCTCCTGCTGACAACAATTCATCTTAATTAATTAGCCTCTTAGAGTTGGTTGGGCAACTCCCACCTTTTCATGTTCTCTGTATGTATATATATCTCCTCATCGGATGCATAGAATGGAACATATAGTGAAGTGGGCTGTAGCCCACGAAAGCTTATGCTGAAATAAATTTGTTAGTTTCTAAGCTACCACAAGTTCTTCTGTTCTTTTCACTCAGGAAGAAGCAATCAATTGCACACATACAAAATGAGAAATGACTACCTAGGAAGGAGTACTGTGGAAAGGGATCTAGGGGTTATACTGGGATCATGAGTAAATATGAGCCAACAGTGTAAAACAGTTGCTCCCTCCGCCCCACTCCCTCAAAGCGCAAACATTCTGGGGTGTATTAAGAGGAGTGTTGTAAGCAAGACACAAGAAGGAAAGAGAAGACTTTGGGGGGGACGGGGACCTAACTGTTTTAAAGTACTGTACATAAAAGGTTGTTACAAGGAGGAGGGAGAAGAATTGTTCTCCTTAACCTCCGAGGATAGCACAAGAAGCAATGGGCTTAAATTGCAGCAGGGGAGGTTTAGGTTGAACATTAAGGAAAAACTTTCTGTCAGGGTAGTTAAGCACTCTAATTGCCTAGGGAGGTTGTGGAATCTCCATCATTGGAGATTTAAGAGTAGGTTAGACAAAGATCTATCAGGGATGGTCCTCTAGATAATACTTTAATTTTGCCTTGAGTGCAAGCAACTGGACTAGATGACTTCTCGAGGTCCTTTCTAGTCCTACACTTCTATGATTAACCAGATATAATGGTTAATGGCAACAGAATGGACACTTCAGTGCCAGGGCTTTGGAGTGGAGCCCGGAGCTGGAGTGCGGAGCAGCTCCGGAGCAGTGGAGCTGCAGGTTTTTGCCTGGAGCTGGAGCGGAGCCGGAGCACAGCTCCAAAGCCCTCACTGTAAACATCTGCATGGTGCGCAGCTGTTGTTAAAAAAAGCAAGCTATCTTACACTGCTTTTTCTGCAAGGCTGTCAATGGAGGATGTTTGGTGTCAACATCCCCCTATCGGCAGGTTATTCCATAGGGTTTCTTGCACCTCCATTTGAATCTGGTATTGGACTTTCATCTCAATCTTGAAGGTCTACTGGTCTGATCAGTTACAGCTCATTTTGTGTTAGCTCATGTTGTAGTTCTGGGCCTGTATGCTTTAGTCATCCTTAATGTGTAGGCCTGTACTGTTTCAGTGACTGCCTATTGTCCTGTGCTCATGCCCACCATTTGTAAATGAGTGGGCTGGGATCGGGGTGCTACCCTGTCCCAAGATTCACCTAAGAGCAGGCAAGATTTAGGGAAAGAACTTCCTCAGTCCAGGGCCCTCAGCTTTTCCTGGAGGAGCCCCAGAAGAGACTTTCGCTGTTTGTCTTTTATATCATTCTGTAAATCTAGCTTTATTTCAGTAGCTTTTTATTTTTTATTTTTTGGGGGTAAGGTTGGGAAGCCTTGTTCTTTCCTATTTTTATGTCTGCAGGAGATTGCCGACAGCGAACAGTGGTTTGCCTGAATTCGTACATTAGAACCAAAGGATCTGAAGGGCCATGCGGCTGTCTATTTGGACTGGTTGATCTTTGTATCCATTTCATTGTGCAATGCTTAGATATCTTTCAACCTTTATAAATGTATTTTTAAATATTCCATGCTCTTGATATCTCTGTATGTTGCAGGTAACACTTTGACAGTATCAGCGTCAGTCTGAACCAGTTATTTGGGTGTCTGTCACAATGCCTTTTAGGCCCAAGCTCAGTAATGTGTATGGCAATCAATCACCTTATTCCTTGCATAACAAGGCTATCAGACCTTGGATTGCAGCTGCCTTGAGTCTCACATTCTTCGCATTTTCAGCAGTCCTTGGAAGTATGGATACAGAATATTTTTGGATTTTGTTTTTTTCTTTCATGACCTAAAACAAAGCCTGATGTATAAAGTCAGCATTGTAGAATTTACTTTCCATCCATCTCCTGTGTTCATTAAGTCTTGCAAATAAATCGTTGACAACTGTCAGGATTTTATTGTGAATCTTGTGGTGATAGAGCTTTAAGGAAAATACCAAGCTTCTGCAGTCATGTGAATGTGAGAATCTCAACTTTCATTTAAATAAAAGTATATTTCTAGCTCTCATTTTTGCAGAGGAGCATAAAAATGTGACCCTACTGTACCCTCAAAGCTCAGAAACCAGAAGGCAAATGAACACAAAATGTAGTATTTTTGAAAATCTTTTTTTCTTTTTAAGCCAATGTCATGACTTTTTTTTGGGGGGGGGGGGGACTCTGACTTATGATTTATGAATATATAGGGTAGGCAGTGTCCTAAATATCTCCAAAACACATTTTCGGAAAAGTGTCTTCCCTCATCCTCCCAATCCTGACACTTTAAAATAAAATGGGATCCCCGTTTGCCAACAGTGCATGTTGTGCTTATCTTGCTCATCATTTTGTACTGTCTGGTAGCCACCAGGTCATTTTCATCCTCTTGGACTTCCCTCCAGTTTGTTTCCTGCCTCCATGAGGGCCTGTTAAATGGTGAATAGCAGCAGAGGCAAAGCGATCTCCATTCATCTTAACATTTTCCCTGTTACTAGCTCTCCCCTCTTTCTCCCTCCCGTCACTGTTGGAGGAATCTTTTAGAATTCTAACCCCTTCACTAAACAGCAATCTGTTAGATGCAAAGGATCCATGTTAAAGAAATAGCTTTAGTCTTTTAAAGACTAATCTATGCAAAATGACACATCACTTTAATAAAAAACCGCTTGTGATACAAAACATAACGGACTGATAAGGTTGCATTCTTTTGGGAGACTCATGTCTTCACGGTCTAGTACTGAGAATAGAAGGTGTGTTTTTTTTGGTTTTTTTGTTTTTTTTGAAATGGCATGAAAACTAGTTCCATTTTGTTACCAGAAGTTTCTTCTTGTGATGTGCTCTTTATAAAACTAGAGAATTACTTGACTGAATAAAGTTCGAGGTCCAAAAGCTTAGTCTAAAGTTCCCTAAATGAAGCTGAGAGATTTATCAAAGATGAATCCAAGCAGTAACACATACAGTAGGATACTACCCTGTTGGAAGGGCTAGCAGGTAAACAGAATATTTTGATTGGTAGCACAAAAAATACAAGGGGGAAATTTTATTTGAGTTTATTTTGACCGCTAAAAATAGAAATATAACTTATTCTCTTAAAAAAAAAAAAATCAGCTGTTTAAATTTTTCATTTCCTCTGGGGTCTCTGTTTCCACCGTTCACGCCTCAAGGTTGTTCAGCTCTTTTTTTTCCCCTAAATTTCCTTATAATAGGTCTGATCTGTCTTTTCTCTGATCAGAGTGTAGGAGGACTGTTTAGTCTGTGCTATATTTGCTGAGACTGTTTGTTTGCAAGGATAACAATTGTTGAGGCACTTTGTGATGTTGATACCTGTCCACTAGGAACTGACCTGAGATAATCGATTACTTTCAGAGGTTACTTGCATAGCCGGCCTTTGGTCTCTCTGACCTGCAAAACAGTGATTGCTATGGTAGTAAGAGACAAGCTTCTGTTTTTCATTTCTATAGTCAGGGTGGATTGAGGAAATGAAATTAAACGTTACCCCACCATCATGCGCACACTGTAGATCAAATGAGTTTGTCTGGGGTGCATTCCAAACAGTCATCTCGCTGATCGGAACTGTTTATGCTTTGTAGGGAGAGCAAAGACAAAACTCTTGCAGGCCTGCCCAGAAAGCCTGAAGTCAGTTGTGGCCATGAAGCAGCCGCGTCTGGCCAGGTCATTTGATTGCCATTCTGGACTGGATTTGAACTATTATTCTAGAGTGAAAAAAGCTTTGTAGTCTATTTAACAATCCTCTAAACCATCTATCTAGTCTTTTTCTCTTCCCCTCACGCTTTTCTCCGCCTCAAACCCCCATGTTTTATCATTTAGGGAATCCTCATTAGTAAAAGCAGAAGGGAGAGGAGTTGCTCAACAATGTCAAACCTGCCAGCTCAGCCATATCTGCTGGACACAACTCTGCATTGTCCTTGACAAGGAAAGATTCTTGCTGTAATTCACCTTGCCAGCTGGAAAGAGGAATTTTTAAAAGTGAGTTATTTTTAAGAGTGCTTGGGTTATTTGAAACCTCTGAAACAGTTCAATGGTCTCAGAGGAGATGCTGCTTCTGTTTAAGGGGCAGGGAACACTGGTTCTTGAATTGCTACAGCATCTTACTTTTCCATTTTGTGGAATTTCATTCCATGTGAAACCCAGAAATGTGGTTCAAATACCCATTATTTTGTTCTGATTTCAGTCTGGCTCCTCAGATGCGGAATTTGTCTTGCTGTTGAATCTGTAAGCAATTATACAAGACTAATATAAATGCAGAATATTCTTTATTTCTCCTTTCATTCAAGTTTTGAAAGCACTATTCAAACAATGAACACAACCTCCCAACAGGTTACTCTGCAAGGTAGATAAGTATTTATTAAACAGATATATGTAAACAGAGCTATAGAGAGATGGTGAGACTTCCTGAACATTAGTACAGCATTACACTAATAGTCAGTGTTAGGGCCAGAAATAGAACCCAACCTAGGAGTCCTGAGTCCCAAAGCTGCCCACTGTTCTAGCTAATGGAGGACTTTGTCTAGAAGTGACCTAAAATGGTAGCCTCTTTTCTGATAGCTTTTATTTTCTCTGTTGAAAATATGTAATCCTTTGTTCTTCCAATCTTTCTGTAATCACTTGTTTATAAATAAGGGGCATTCAGAGTCCTTATAATCTTGGAAAGGTTGATAGCTAGCCTGGCATTATAGCTGGTGTATGCATGCAAGTAACTATTTAAAAAAAATAAAAATAAACAAAGCACCATACTTACTGCTCATATTACTTAGTAGTTGCTCAGCAGTATGTCTTTGCGTAGATGCTTCATCAGTCTCTCTAGGTGATAAAAATAGTTTAACTAGTTGCCAGTGAGAGAGAACTTTGAAGAATCTCTCCCAGTATGCAGTTAGAATTGTGGTTCTGAGTCCATAACATGTTGTAGTTTGTAGAAGCTTTGGAAGGCAAAGTGAGCATGTGATGTCAAAATTCTATGACCTCTTTTTGAAAGACAGGTTAGAATGCAACCCATTAGTCCTGGATTGGTGGATAAAAGCAATGATGTCCACCTTCATATATAAAAGTCACTGTATAGAATGCTCCATCTTGTTTGGAGTCGGCAACTGTTTAGAGCAAAATGGAACACTGTACACCGGTATCTGTAGTCTCTATAGCTGGGAGGAGGTTCTGCAGGGTGTTCCATACTAAAGATAAAGGTGTATGTCGACTTTCTCTTAAAACTGAGGTTCATTTGGCTCCTAAACTAACAAGTAAGCTGCCTCTTGAAGTGTATGCCAGCATCGTGTGTCTGCTGGTCAGGAACAATGCTGCTTCATTAATCTTGGCTGGTTTCCCTTCTTCCAGTACCAGAGTGTTGTATTGAGAGAGCTTAGCCTCCTCCCTCATTGGTCCAAAGCTGTGTATTTTTGAACTTGTAGCTCAACTCCGTAATTGTTGCAATGCTTCGCTTTGTTTCCAGAATATTGGTGTTCTCCAGCAAGTGAGACATCCTTGTTCTAAGCCTACTCCTATCCTTTGAGCCTCTGTTGTATTGGTAAGTGTTGTCCACCAGAAACTGACTTTTCAGAGAAACAGATCTATTGCAGAAAGATTTTAAAATAGAAATGGTTAGCCTTCATAAAACAAAACCAAAAGCTGACTACAGTCTTAGCTATTCTCAACCCTGAGTGCCTTCTTTGCCACATACCTGTTCCCTGATTTGTGTAAAGAAGTTTTAATGGTCTTCTTTATTTATATAATGGCTGGAAGGCTGAAGCTAGGATCTTTGATTTTGATAAGCAAGTCTCTGCATTAAAAAGGATTAATACCACAATTGCATAAATATTCTCTTTTGGAGAGGTAGTCAGCTGAGGCTAATGGACTTTGTTGCAGCCACAAGCCATGGCAGCAGTGGGAAGAGGAAAAACCAAAACTCCTATTTACGTTGGATATTGCTGTTGGCTCATGAGACCTCTTCAGTGTTGCTTGTCAGCCAAATGAATGAATTGGGTTGAAATTGGTAATGGAAAGCTCTCATGTAATATTTTGGCCAGGGCTTTGTGTATGGGAGATCCTGGCGGAAAGGTGTAAATAGCAGTGCAGTAGTGTCTTTCTTTGTGGGGAGACCTTCATTCAGGGGGTCTTGGAAATTAAAATCTGTGATAAAGTTGGAAGACAAAGCTTGGGTATATTGCTATCCTTCATAGTACTTGGGTATCCATTTTATAGCATGCTCTCTCTGTAATTGGGGGCTGCCAGCTCTGACTGTTTCTTGTCACCTTTCAGCAACCAGTAATTTTGCAAACGCCTCTAAAGAAGACTTGGATTGATTATATCCTTCTCCTCACCCAGCCAAGCTCTTGCTTTTCACACTTCATCCCACTTTACTTCTCCCCCTCTAAAGAAAGTGAAGCAGCTTTAGACTAAAAAATCAACTCCGATTTAGGGAGATGGTATGACCTAGTCTTTCTTTCTGGGCTCCCTTCTGCCCCAAAGTATGCAGGTCACTCATGACTCTCGTCATCTGACTACTTGTCGAGGTGCTCTGAAGCAGGATGTTTGTATGACAAGCAATGGTACACCCTGCCCTACAAGGATTTGAAGGCCCTACCTCTTTCACTGCAAACCTTCATGATTACAAAATTATCAGAAACCATAATTTTGTTGTGTTTAAAAAAAAATAAGCAAGAAAATAAAACAATACTAGCTCTTTCCTTCATCTTCACTCTGTCTAAATTCCTTATTTTGTTACGGTATAGTCACAATATTTTCGCATATTCACCCAGTGCTTGTCACTCAGTTTTTAAGCTGTTGTTTCCATGTATAGGTCCCTTCCTTTCTGACACTGATGGAGCTGCCTGTTTGCTGCAGAATAGCACACTTGAATGTGCCTACAGAGGATCTTTTGAACAGGAGGCATTTCCTTGAGAACATTTTATTTTAAATAAAATCCTTTTTTAAAAATAGTTTGTCTGATCAAGAGTTCACTTCTTTCCCTTCCTTGGGTCTTGAGGCCCTTTTGGAATCCGATTACATAAGAACAGCAAAGTCAGGTTTTTAAATAGCAGCTAGCCTGTGCCACTCCTGGTACTGTGTTCAGTACTCTGACACGGTCCTCCATCAGAGAGTGGAACTTATTAAAAGCAGACATGTCTTTCAGAATATCTGGTGTTCTGGAGAGTTTGCCTGCCACCAGTGCAGCAGTTTGTGCTGGGTCAGGACAACGTCTTTCGAAGCATTTCTTACCTATGCCCCTGACACTTACTTAAAACTCCTCTCAAGCCTCTGGACTGCTTGTTTTATTCTTTGCAGAAGAGGATGTTAATACATACAGTGCCAGACATAAAGTTGCTTGAATAGAGGAACTGATGCACATGGCTTGAACTTGTAGTTTAGGAAGCAGTGGTAGCCGTGTTATGACTCCTTTTTTTTTTAGTTTAGGAAGAGACTCTTGTGAATTAGGAAGTACTTGTGACTAGTCTTGAGGTTGTATCCACTTCCTGTTTGTTCTCTTTTTCCCCCTGCCCCCCCCACTCTCATTGAGCCACACATCACAATGCATAAAGCTTTCAAGCTTTGTCACCCCCCCCAGTAAGGACTCCTCTTCCCCCCCCCCCAGTGAAGTTGGTGTTAATAGTAACAGTATCTCAGCAACTTCTGCTTCTATGGTTTATGCTCTGTGTGGTGGGCCCATACAACTTATTGCTTATTTTTGTCATAGGAGTAAAACGCTTTAAATATACTGCTTTTCTCATTAAGTTGAAGGATCAGTTTATCTGTCTATTTTTGTCAGTAGGACAGATGCTGCACTATTAACATGAATCTCTCTCCTCCTGGGCCAAATGTGAGCCTGGGGTTTGTGGGTGTTAGAATTTGAGATTGGAAATTGCCATAAGGACATGCACATATCGCCGTTTTCCAGTGCTAAATCTAACCCTGCTGAAAGGCTTAAATAAATAAAACCATTGGGCATTACACACAAGCCGTTTCTTGTCTTTTTGACTGACAGAGGTCTAATGTAATTCTCTGCCCCTTCTTGAGATAAGAGGGTGTGGTCTTTTAAATGCATGTGCTTCACCCTTAGTTCACATGGCTTTCCAGCAGGGGTGAACTAATTCAGAAGAACTTCTTCAGATGCTATTTGGAGGCAGATACTCATTCTTAAAGAATCTGTGATCCATTGATGAGTGAAACGCTTGTCACCTGAAGAGTTATTTAAAAACAAACAAACCATCATTATGCAGTGTTTGTGACTGTCTTAGTTATTAGGCCTAACCTAAGTGTAAGAAGGAAAACCTGTCTCTAGTGTTTCTACAGAGACTCTTTTTAAATACTTTCAAGTACTGTGGGATATAGGGTTTTCACTTCTTTCACTCTTTCCCAGGCCCTAATTTCTCCTATCCTTGTGCTTCCTGGAAATTTTATTTAAAATCAGAACTTGCCTATCTCTGACCCTTGTAACGTCCTTTGAAATAATTATTGCTCGCTTACATTTCATACCGTGGTCCAGCAGTTAGTCCATGAAATGAGCCAGGAGAAGGAATAGGTAGCTGAGAACAGACCTATGAAAAGACATTTTAAGACAGTGGAACAATAGGCTGGTCACATGACAAAAAATGGAAAATGGATTTCATGCACATTGGAATGGAGACCACTGGATGGTGAAGATATTGACTAACCATTCACATCCCTCTCTGTAAGAAAAGTTAAATTGTTACCATGACCATGGAAAGGAGGATCTGAGGCCTCTGATTAAAGGGGTTGGAAGAGATACTTCATACTCCACTTCACTTACCAGCAGCATTGGGACTATGCACCATTTCATTTAAACTTTTTTCCCAAGTCACATGAAGGCTCCCATTAAATCTGGACAGAGGAGTGGTTAAGAAGGATGATGAATTTTCAGAGGCAGAAGCCAAGGAATTGCTGTCTATCAAGGACCTTATGCATTTGTAAATTTGTCACCTTCTGTGATGTGGAACACTTACCCTCTGTTTAAAGAAATTTATCTTTCTTGAAGGGATAACTGACTTTCAGAGGAAGAACAAATTCATTTAAATTTAGTCAATGGAATTGTCACATTGGAAGTAAAGCCTGAATGTTGCAAGAGTATGGTGAAAGCAATGCTGGGTTGATCCTTGTTGAGGAAATGTCTGTGTGCTTTTTACTCAGTCTCCGAGAACATAGAATTGTTAAATGTCTATCTGGTTTTGGGTGGTGAACTATTGTTAGTATAACTTCAGCACGCCAGATAATATTAGCTAAGCTTGGGCCTGTTTGTGTTCAGCATCCACTCAAATTCCAGTCCCATGCCTACCAGTAATACTAAACAGTGCCATGGCTATATGGAGCAGATATCCGTTATAGGTGCAGAACCACCAAATACATGTCATTTGCTCTGGGAGTGGAGAGAAACTTTGGAGAGAGAACTTGCAGATAGGGAATTAAAGGTGAAAAGTTAGTGTAGTCACCTACTGTGATTTAACTTTTGGTTGGTTGCTTTTCTTAAAACCTAAAGAGGGTAGGGGGGAGTAGCAGGAAGTAATTTTGATTAAAAATATTTGCCCATTTAAAAAACAAACCCACCAGGCTACTTAATCAGGCTTCTGTCTTTCAAATTTTTGTTACGCTTGAGTCTGCTTCCAGCAGAAGATACTGATCTGTTTTGATTGGTTTGTTTAGAAACTTCAGAAGCAAGGGGATGTATTTAATGGTGAATGGAAAATTACCCCATGTAAAGTTTCTGGCCTTCCTACATGTTATCTTGTGGGTTGATTTGACAGATCTTGCTGTATCCAAATGTTTCTACTCATTCATCTTGAATTGTTTATAAAAATAGGGAGTAGTTTTTATAGTTGAAAATATTCCCACAAACAGCTCTTCAAAACAGTGAAGACTTGCAGTTAAATGATTCTGAAGTCACATAAACCAGAAAATTTAGAGAAGTGTTCCTGCCCATTGTGTAGTAATGGTCAAGAAAAAGGTGGTGGTAATAAGAACATGCTTAGGGAGACTAAGGAATGAAATGATTGAAAAGACAATCAGTGGTGTGGTGTGTTCAGTTCTGGTCCCCCATCTCAAATAAGATATAGGAGGAATAAATGGGGCCCATCTTGGATATTATCCATATAAGTGGGTAATCCTTTTTTTTTTAATCCTACTAAATTCTTAGCCTCAACATTCTTGTGGCAGAGAGTTCCAAAAACTAATGGGAATTGTGTGAAAAAGTATTTGCTTTTATCAATTTGAAATGGCTGCATTTAAATTTCATTGGCTGGCCCCTTGCTCTTGTATTATGAGAGAGGCTGAACAAGATATCTGTCTTCCTTTTCTTTGCTATCTGTTGTTTTGCATGCCTTTTATCACACCCCCTTCTTTGTCTCTGAAGCTGAAAAGTGCCAATCTTTTCACTCCTTGTGTAAAAAATGTTCAGTGCTTCTAATTTTGGAAAAGAGAACCCCTTCGTTTTTGTGGCATAAACCAGCCTCTAACTAGTGGGGGCTGGGGAAATTGGGAAAAGGTTTTTGCCTTGCGGGGCTAGCTCTCGTAATTGTCTGCAGAATTACTTCTGGCTTCTCTTTTGAGATGGGATACTGGGCTACTTGAATACGTGGTCCGATGCAGTATGATGCTTCCTGGGTTCTTACTTTGTCCATCCAACCCTGTTGTGTCTGGGTACTGCAGGACAAAGTGCATTTGATCATCTCATTATTTGTAGACCTCTGCAGTTCTAGTCATGTTGAGGGTGTGTGCTTAGTTTTATTCTCTACTCTCCAGACCATCAATCTTTAGCCTTGCTGCCAGTACTCCATAATATATGCTCACGTATAGGCTTTAATAGAAGCTGGAGAGCCCCCAGCAATTGAGCTTTGGAGCTCCTGTCCTCCAGGAACTCTAGTTTTTCCTACTAGATACGGTCTTCCTCCAAAGACTTCTTTAGTAGTGGAATGTAATCTGTGATTGTAGTGCACAGAAAAACGAAGCAAACTGTTCCATAGAATTTAGAGTCAGACAATATGTCCATTCTGTTGTATAGACAATTGTTTCTAGGACTGGATTTGTTCTGGATTAACAAATTCTGCAAATCTGAAGACATGTTTTGATTTCGTGAAAGTGTTCAAAATTTGGTTATCCATCAGTCAAGAACAATTTGGCCAGTTCTTCAGAATTTATTAATATATTTTAAGAGAATAACTGCATTTTCTCAGTCGTGCTCTAGAAGCCTTTTGCGCTGAAAAAGCCATACTGCAGCTGATTTTGTTTTCCATGCTTTTTTCAAAAGTTTTAAGTATCCACTTCCCCCAGAAGGTTCAGTTTTTGGTCTCCAGTATCCTGCCATTTAGCACTTTTTCCATTTTAGTCATTTTGGTTTTGGGATTGCTTTTCAGATTCCATCTATCTGAACTTGTATGTTGAGTGTGCACAAACATTGTACTTAGCCAAGTGATGACTGTCTTCATGTCAGTACACAGATTCAGAATGACCTGCATTGGAAAGAATCCAGTCATTTTTAATTTGTGCCACAGTGTGTAATTTTAATGCATTAACACAAGAGCTAAGCTTAGTCTCCTTAGACCTGATGATGATGCTTAGCACATGTAGAGCTTTCATCTTGAAACAATTCTGCAAACATTAACTAACTTAGTAGTGTTAAGCTTTAAACTTTAATTTGATTAAAGTTTACTTAAGTTTGGAAGCAAGCTACTAACTGTACATACGAGCATAGACTCTAGATGCATCTTTGGATGTATTGGCTAGCAACAGCATGTCTCAGAAGGAGGGACCAGTAGAAGGCACTAAAAAATTATCTAGTGGTGTTTTTGTTTTTTTGTAGTTGCTGTAGGCAGTGTGGGAAACTTCAGTCTCTCAATCTTGAATTTATGTACTAATTTTAGGAAAAACAGTAGCCAGGTAAAATTTCTGTATCCTTCACCTCAAGCTTCAACTGAGTCAACAATATGGAAATGTAAAAGATTCTTACCAGTTAGAAGTTAACATGCTAACCAATGTGGTCTTTCTAGTAAAGTAGATGGGAGAGCTATGGGATTTCTTTCCTTTGTCTCCAAGTATCATGATGGTTATTTTTTCTGGCATATTTGTCTTCTAATCTTTGAGTGTATTTTGGGGATGATGTGGGAGAGGGCTGAGACTTTTTGGTGGTGATGGTTGTCCTATTTTGTGCTGGATTATTTTTTTACTAGACCTTAATCTGGGATTTTGGGGATTGAAACAGTGAAAAAACTAGAAGTACATATCCATTTGTTTTTCAGCTTTTCTGCCTCCTCTGTCAGGATCTGCCTCCTATATGGCAGTATGTGAACAAATGGATAGTATTGGGGGTATCTGGAGTGGCTGATATCTCTGTGGAAGGGATGGTGATTTGTCCTTGAGTATTAAGTATTGGAGAAGTGAATGTATGTAACTCAGTTATGTGCTTTTTCAGTCTTCTCCTGTTCTCTTCCTTTTTCCTTCCTTCCTTTCCTTCTTCCTTCTTTTAGTGGGCTGTTGAGGAATCCCTTATTCCTCCACTGAGCAGGACAGGCAATCCTGGTTGGTTGTTTTTTTTTTTGGTCAATTTCAGGTGGCTACCTCTGTATAAACCTTCTTTGTATGGAATCGAAATAGGAGTGCTGCAGGCTTGAACCACAGGGCTGTTTTAATTGTGGTGTAGATGTTCAGGCTCAGGCTAGAGCACGAGTTTGGGACCCTGCAAGTTGGGGAGGGTCCCAGTGCCTGGGCTCCAGCCTGAAGGTCTACATTGCAATTAAACAGCCTTATAGCCTGGGCCAGCTGACACAGCCAGCTGCAGATGTTAACAAAAGTGAGAGAGTTTCCCTAGCATCAACACAATTTCACCTTTACTCTATCTCTGGGGAAGAAGTGTGATCTACTTACTGTGAGGATGAAAATCTGCATTCCTAATATTTGTTGAGCGCTGAGCCACTGTGACTGTGTGCAGGTCATTTAACCTCTCTGGGCCTACATTTAGCCATTTGGAAAAGGAGTACAGTATCTTCTTCATATAGGGATTGGGGTTTGTTTTTTACATCCTTTTTCTTAGATGATCTTCTGTTACATCTTTCAACAGGCTTAATTTCTGAAATACAAAGCACTGACTCATTCCATCACCCCTCGTTGGGGGAAACCCTGTCTGAACCTAACTGGGAAACTTGTACTAACCAAGCTACTTTACTTGATTCTGTATTCACCCTACTGCCAGCCATCTCCTGTTGAATTTTCTTAATAGGTGTACAGGGGACATAGAAGTTCTTTTTGTGGGGTCTCCACACTGGGACAAAAGACCCACAAGATGTGAAAGTGAATGTTTCACTTGGGGAAGAGGTTCCTCTCCTACTCATACTCTTGAGGAAAAAAATTGAGCATATCCGTAGCTGTATGAGAGTGAACATTGCTGCCTTCCTGCTATATCACCTCTCCATTCTTGCATTTGCACTTCCAATATCTATAAGATATTTGAGTTAATGGGTTTCACCCATGGATTGGGAGCTTTTTACTGCTGTATTGGTGTGGATCATCTGGTTTGCAGTGAGACTTTTAAAAAAGACTTGGTGCTGATGAAGTGTTGGCTTGAGTGCTCTGAAGATATTTTTTCTTTATCAGCCAAAGAGATTCAGCACTGGTAGCAACTCTTGCTGCAAGTTTCCCCACTCTGCCATCTTGCCTGACAATTTCTGTGAAACCCTTACTGGCAAAGACCACTTCTAGAGGGGTGAAAGGCATTCATTCTTTGGTTCTTCTGTGGAGACTGCCAAGCAGTCTCATGAGTGCTATTTTCATTGTTCTCTTTTTGTGCTGTGTGCTTGTCCTCTAGCAAAGTAAGACCGCAGATATGCTCAAGTCTGACCTTATCTTGACTAAAATCTAACTCTGCCAGTACACATTGACTGGCAAGGTTAGGGATATCCGTGTTCTAGCATGGGGGGGGGGGGGGCTGTAATGTGGACAAGACAATATATCCAAGAAGCTCAGGTATGTTTAAAGATGCTCTGAGACCATGCTCGTCAGCATGCTACAAATATCCAGACCAGCGGCTACTAAACTTTACTGGTTGGTGTACCACCACCTTTATTTAAAAAAAAAAAAAAAAATTGTTATGAAGTACCCAATTTGGGAACTTCTTATCTAGGCAGATAGTTGGAACACACACCTCCCGAGCTGTGCAAGACAATCATGCACTGGTACTGTTAGACTTTGTAATACCATCTCCAATTGAGAACAAATTTGTTTCAAACTGTGTGCCAAACAGGTGTCAAGTGACAACTCTGGTTGCTACTGATCTGGACTGGATTCTGTCAGAAACTTGGAGATGAAAAATCTTGTTTCATTGTCAGACAGAGCCATCCACCTTCCCCCCCCCCCCCCTTTTTTTTTTTTTTTAATAAAAGGTCAACTTTTTTTTTCTTTTTCTTAAGCTACCGTCTAGCTAGGTACTTAAGACCAGATCTAGAGCAGGGTAGTCAATTATTTTGTCAAAATTTCTTGGTCAAGTTATAGTTAAGGTCCAGACTCCAGAGAAGAAGAAAATAAAAAGATAAGTAAACAAAAAGATTTCTGGGTCTGTTCAAATGCATCTGGCGATTTGGCCTGCAGTCTGCCTGTTGACTATCCCTGATCTAGAGAATAGAGCTTAACAAATGCACTTACTGGGGCAAGTAGGAAACTCTTAGTAATGGAGTACCCCTATTACCATACCCCTATTACCAGTCTAGTTCTGCAGAGTTTAAGTTTTCTTAAAACAAAACAAACTTCTAACATTTGAGATGACCTCCATCTGACTTGACTTTAGAACTGCCTTCTTGGGTTAGCAGCCAGCCTGAAAGAGGAGTTTGAATCACTTCCACTTGTCTTAATATTTTTAGCCTGTGTTTATCTTTTAATTCTGAAAATTATTATAGCTTTGGGAAGTCCCAGCAAATTTTGATCTTCCCTCCCACAACCCCAATTGTCCCTTAGACTCTGCTCACTGAAAGTAGAGGTAGTGAGGAGGATACATCTTGTGGCTAATATCGATTGGATTTGTTGTGAGTTGATACCATAGCTGCTTGATAGGGAGAATTTTAGGGATGCAAAATGTAACTCCCTAGATAAGAATTTGGCCAGGACACCTAGTCTTGCACCCCTTAATAAAAGCTAGGCCATTATTTTGCAGGGGATCTTAGAGCACAAGTTCTCAATCTTTCTCCATTTGTGACCTTCAAACCGGAAGGTTGGGAGGAATAGAGGACAGGGGAGAAAGGGTGCCTGCAGGGAGCCAACTTTCTGTTTTGAGTAGAGCACACATTGTGTGTGTATGTATGGAGTTCAGAGACAGAGATGCATATGTGGTTGGTTGGTTTGCTTTCTGGACTGGAAAGTGCTAAAATGTAAATCCACCCTGTACTTAAAAAAATTGATATGGGAATAGAAATGGCGGGGGGCAGGTAGAGAAAGGAATAGTGGTTAGGAGAGCTCTGGAAAGGGGGACAGGAGTTTGGGGACTCTAAAGTATGAGTTGGAAAAGTAATTAAAGGGCATATAGAGAAAGGTGGGAGAGGAAAATACAGGTACTAGGAGCAAAAGGAAATAAGGGGGAACCTCATGGGAACATGGATAGAGAGGCCCTACTAAAGAATGCAGTGGAAATAAAAAAAGAAGGGGGGGGAAATATGAGAACAGGAGAAAATTGGTACAGACAGAGCAGGGTGCACTACAAAGTAAAGAAAATAGAGCACAAGGGCAACATGGAGAGACACCATCACGTGGAGAGAACTGGCAATAAGACAGGAATAAGAAATTGTTGGACAGAAGAGACAACTGTAGGGCTGACAAACTTTATTTATTCTGGGTTTTAGATTAATAGATTATAAAGCTAGAAGGGACCAGTGTGATGATCTGGTCAGACCTCCTGCATAAAGCAGGCCATAGAACTTTCCCAAATGAATTCCTGTTTGAACTAGTGTGTGTGTCTTGTAGAAAAAATATACAGTTTTTGATTTAAAAAACTGCCAGTGATGGAGGAATACACTACAATCTCCTGGGTTCCAATGGTTTTAAAAAAAAAAAAAATTAAACAGTGAAGGTGAGCACCTTATTTCTATTCTGAATTTGTCTAGTTTTCAGCTTCCAGGCATTGGATCTTGTTTGTCCCTCTACCAAATTTCTGTTCCCAATGTAGGTACTTAGTGACTTATCAAGTCACCCCTTAACCTTCTCTTTGATCAGTTCAATATTTGGTCTTGTGAGAACCTCATATACGCCATGTTTTCAAATTCTTTATTTATTCTTGTGCCTCTTCTCTGAACCCTCCCCAGCTTTTCAACCTCCTTTTTGAATTGTGAACACCGTAACTGGACACCGTATTCCAGCAGTGCCAAATACAGAGGTAACATAACCTCTCTACTCCTACTCGAGATTGCTGTTTATGTATCCACTGATTGCATTAGTCTTTTTGGTCACCATTCCACAGTGGGAGCTCATGTGGAACTGATTATCCACCATGACCCCCGAGTCATTCTCTTCAGAGTCACTGTTTCCCGAGGTAGTGTCTCCCCCCACATCCTATAAATATGGCATATGTTCTTTGTTCCTAGATGACTGGCTTCACATTTGGCTATATTAAAGTGTATATTGTTTGCATTCATCCAGTTTGCCGAACAACCCAGATTGTTCTGTCACTGACAAAGACGCTTCACTATCGAACACTTCCCTGATCTTTGTGTTATCAGTAATTATTTTGTTTTCTTCCAGGTGACTGATTAAAAATGTTAAATAGCATGGGGCATAGAGCCGATCCCTGTGGGACCCCATTAGAAACAAATCTACTCAGTGTTTTCCCATGTACAGTTACTTTGAGACCAATCAGTTGGTAATTTTAAAATCTATTTAATGTATGCTATGTTGAGTTTGTATTGTCCTAGTTTGAGTCAAAATGTTGTTGTGTAGTACCAAGTCAAATGCCTTATAGAAGTCCTGTGTATATTACAGCAATGCTATTTCCTTTATCAGCTAAGTGATCATGCCTTAAATTAGGCATATGATAATTCCCGAGCTATTATGTTATCTTGAACTAAAGTAAAGAATTGTGAAATCAAGTAAGAGCAGGGGAGAGTGGCTTTTGGTGGAAATGCTAGCAGGAAAATAAGTAAATTTGAAGGAGAGGAGTGGAAGTTGGATGGCATAATGATGGGGAGGCTCTTCCAGACATAAGGAGCATTATGGAAGAGTGCAGAGACTAAAGTAGGGCCGTCGGGCCCCCTGACCTATTTGATCTGTTCACGTGGCCTGGATGTTCTATTCAGATTCTTCAGAACCTATTTTCACTTTATTAAAAACAAAAAGCCAGTTCTTATCGTGACAAAAAGAATCACCTCAATATGAGTACGTCTAAATTGATGTACTGTTGCCTTCTTCAGGCTGCATGCAGGCAGTGTGAAACAATGACCAGAGAGGTCTGAACTCCGCAGCCCCTACTGGAAATGTTTGGTGCTAAAGCCTAATGATGATACTACGGTCAATGTAACTATTTTGTGGTGGTTGATTACTTTAGAGGATGCAATAGGAAAAGGGGTGGGAGCAAAGCAAACAGTGGTGGGGGATGGGAATTAGCCATTTCTACAAAGAAGGAAATGAAGGTGTTCTAAAGAAAGAATCAAAGGGCAGAAATAAGTGATCCAAAAGGTGGCTGTACTTTTACATCTGAGTGCCAGCTATATGGGCCAATATGGTACAGGGGGGAAAAACAGTTTGCTTAGTACATACAGTCCATCTCCTACTCTTGATCTTTGTGCAAACTTCCCATAGTCATCAGTGGGAGTTCCACCTTGGGTTGAGGGTAGTATGTCCTAAATTTATATCCGGCAGACTGTAATTAAATGTGCAGTTTCTCCCTCTCCATAGAGTTTTTAACACTTCTGAACTGAAGATTCTTCGAAGTGCTGAGCTGTGGGCATATTTTAATTCAAAATAAATTGTCACATGAGGATAGGAAGGGAAGGTGAAGATCCATTTGATCAGAGCATGGGAGTCTTCCTAATGATGATAAAGCTGAGTGAGGGATTCCACTTCAGAATTCTTTGGACATTTCTTCCTTGTCTTCCTAGACAGTGTTGTCCTTTCCCTCTCGCCTCTCCTTTTTTAATGCCATCTGTTTTTCATTTGCTTGCACATTTCACTGACCTATTTATTAAATCAGTTTGCACAACCCCTTTTTATATAATCATTGCAGAAAAGTGTCTGAACTCTGAACAGACTCACTTCCTCTTTTCCTTTCATTCTGCTTCAGAGCCATCAGCTGCAGAGCCAGAATCATTTGGGGGCTTTCATGCTCTCTCTGACATTGTAAATTCAAAGAGTGTCAGTTTAAACCTTGGGCTTTGCCCTGCATATGAGTCAGCATTTTCTAGGAGGGGGTGGAGAAGGGGATGTGATGGCAGTCTGTCTGGAGGTTGGGCTTTGTATGTTCCTGTTTTGGGGGGAGGGATTATTTGTAGTAGCAGTGCTTGTGGGCCTTTGCTTTCACAGAGAGGCATTTTCTTTTTGAAGCTTTGGACAGTGATTTCATTGTCCCAGAAATGTGTGGTGTGAGGGGGAGTTCAGGTTCAGAGTCCACACCTGTTAGCCAGGCAGAGGAAGCCAATCACCTCAGTCTTTCATCAGGTCAGCTGGCTCTGTCTTTTCACATTTGGATTCAGAATTTTAGCCAGCTGCAGCAGCTCTCTAAAGTGAGTTTAGGAGAAAGGCAGTAAAATATGGGAGTTGTAGGTTCCCTCTCTTGTGCCACAGTGGCGGAGTCTTGTCTTATACTGCACTTCTTCCCCCATTCTCTGCTGCTTTCATATGTTTCTTGTTCTTGTCTCCAATACACATCCCTGAAAAGTGGTTAGCTTCCAACACTAGTCGTAGAAAGTTTCTTCCAAGGTACTGTACTAAAGCATGGACTTAGATATGAAATCTGGTGTATGTTGGGAAGATTTATGCTGGGTCCTTACCTTCAGTATGATCTATGTTGTTCTCCTTTATGATCAGTTGTAAAATTTATCAGAGTGGAGTGGGGTAGTTTGCAAACCGTAGTAAGGTTTCACTAGGTCTCCGAATTGAAACTTCATTTAAGAAACGCTGATTTTACTACTTAACGCGTGGTTCCTAAGCTCTTCAGGTGAGCCGCAATAAGCATTTCTGCAATTTTTCATCAGTGGCTCCTTCCTGCCCCAGCTCCCACAACAGGAGGGGTTAGGGAGGAAGGTTTTCAAAATCCTTTGGATCTGTATCAGAATTGTCTAGGCTAGCACAAACAAAGAGATCTGCATCATATTGGCCCATACAGCTGGCACTCAGAAGTAGAAGTATAGTCACCTTTTTTGGACCACTTATTTCTGCCCTTTGATTAATTCTTCATCTTCCTTAAAACCACCTTCTCTTCTTTCTGCATTTCCTTCTTTGTAGAAATGCCTAATCCCCATCCCCCGCCTTTGCTTCGCCTTGCCCTATTGCATCCTCTAAAGTGATCAACAACAACAAAGTCCTTAACCACTGGATCAGTTTTCCCCTTTTCTGATCCGCTTCCTGGGGGTGCATGCTGCTAAAGCAATTTCTTCCCCATCAAAGATCCCTAGTCAAACACTGATGGTCCTGCTAACACTCATTCTCTTTCTTCCTCTGTGTGTGGGTGGGGGAGGGTGGCGGGGACGGCAAAGCAGTGGTCCCTCCCTGAGGGCCACTAGCAGGGGTTGGACCCTGCCCCCATTTGGAGAAACAAATGCTGGAGGAGGAGGCAGCTAGTGAGTTCCCCACCTTCCTGGGGATGTGGGGTTGAGCTCCAGCCCTGGAGTGGTGGGCAGCGGGCTCTGGCCACGGGGCTCCAACCCCCAGCTGCGGGGCTTACCCCCCCCATTGCCCCTGGCCCCCGCTGCCTCTGCTGGCCTGTCATGCATTGTTAATTTTTTCAGTTCTGCTTAGTCACTTTTTCTTTCTCACCCCTTTCTACCTGCTTCACCACTATTACACCGTGCTTACATTGTGTTAAGAATAGGTGAGAATTCAGTCCTGTTTCAACCTTCTGACCTTACAGTGGGGAACAGGGCTTTTTAGTTCACGTTGGATTTGAGTTTTGGGCCGTGTGTGTGTGTGTGTGTGTGTGTGTGTGATATCCTGTCAAACTGGATATTTAATACAGCTTCCCATAATTAACGTGTTGTTTCAACGCAGCTGGTTCTGAAAGGGTTGCAGGCTTTAGGAAGCTTATCTGAGTTCCTGTACCTGGGCTGTCTCCATAAGGAGATCTAGGGAATTTTGTAGTTTCCTTTTTATGACTGCTGGTTGTCCAGTGTTTGAAGCACAAGCAGGCAAGGTTGCTGTCTGAAATTAGAGATGTTGTTTGTGTTTGGAAGGAGGGAGGGTTTGTGGGGGTTTTTGGGGGGAGGGGGAGTGGGAAGGGGAGATTAAATTGTTGGGTCCAGGCCATTGTAGCTCAGGTCATAAATTTTCTGTCGCAGATCAGACATGCTGACAGATATATATGCAAGCTTACTAAGGGGGAGGGCTAACTATAGATTTTTTTCTTCTGACATGGAAGGAAGAAAAGGATCACAAGGGGACAATGAAGAGCACTGAACAAAGTGTCCTCCCCCTCGTTTTGCAGAATAGCTAAGGCTGGAGTGTCTCTGGAAGAACCTGGGGGGAGAGATTATAAAGCAACTGGGACCATATAGCCAATCACAATGCAAGAATGCCTGAACATTCCTAACCCTTGAAATTGTGAAGAGAGGACTCCTCTTGTTGCTGAGCTAATAAAAGCTCAAAGAATAGCTTTTGCCTACCAGTTACTACTAGCTGTGGACTGTCACTTTGCTAGATGAGAAAAGAGTGGTGGGGAGTAACCAGATTAAATCAGATTCATTTTCTCGACCTTATTTCAGCTTATTTATGCTTCATAAGAAGTGTCGTTACCTGCAAGCTTTGACCTTTGTAGTTTGAGAGTGCAGCTTATGAGCAGTTCTGACATGATGTGAAACCCCCACTCTGCTGTGTGTTTTCAGTCCTATAGCCTGACATCAGCTCTAGTTGTGAGGATGCGCTCAACTCAGAGGGAGACTTTCAGGCATGTACAATACTTAGATTAATAGTAATGATGGAAATACTTTGTGGATCTAAATTCATTAACGTTTAAGCAACCCTTTGAGTGCTAGATGAAAGATAGTAGAGAACAGCTACCCCTGCAAAAAGAACAGGAGTACTTGTGGCACCTTAGAGACTAACAAATTTATTAGAGCATAAGTTTTCGTGGGCTACAGCCCACTTCTTCGGATGCATATAGAATGGAACATATATTGAGGAGAGAGAGAGAGAGAGAGAGAGATATACACACAAATACAGAGAGCATGAACAGGTGGGAGTTGTCTTACCAACTCTGAGAGGCCACTGATGGGGAAACTATGATTCAGAGATGAAGTGACATGTTCAGGATCATGCAGTGAGCAGTGGCAGAGCAGAGAATTAGAATGCTCTTCTCATCTTGTGCCTTCTTAACTGCAGAGCTATCCTGGAATTGGTTTGAATTCCTTTTCTTAATCCTTCAAAGGACTGTAGAATTGTAGCTGTTTATGAAGCTTTTGGGATGTCCATCTTTAATGCCAAACTCATTAATTGGAGCTTTGCCCTTTTGAAATAGCAAAAGTGAAAGATTGCACTTAAAAAAAAAAAAAAAAAGGTAAACAGTGTAGTAAGTCTCTGGAGTATATGAGGATCCCCCACCAAAGAGGAGGAGATGATGATATATACCAGTGCTGTATAGCACCTAGTCTCCTTGATGTTTTTATGTCACATGTTCATCCCTGTAGCCTTAAACTGCATCGTTTCCTGTGTCAGCCAGGCTGCCAAAGGGGGGGGGGGGGGGGAGAAGAGCATTCTGAGTTACTACAGAGAATTGAGGGGTTGCTAAGACAGTCCTTCAGTTTATGGCAAGTTCTAAGTGCAGAAACACCCAGCTGGATGTGGGATTTGGATACAGATGCCTTGTTTTATGCTGCCTTCACTTAGTGTTCTTATACCTTAAATTTAATATTTTCCTGTTTAATTTTTAGATCCTATGTAGAGAGGGATTAATAGGTCTCTAGTGTTAGTCTCTCCTACCCAAAAGTAGGCCTAAGACTTTGTGCTACAGACTGGGTGAGGCAGACACCATATAGAGAATCTGCTTTGGACAACGAGCTGTGGAGAGGCTCTAGCATCAAATGTCTTGAAATGTGTGATGGGATACAGAAGAGGCTGGTGCTCGATCAATGGAGAAATAAAGATTGAAAACTAAACTGTAGACAGTCCATTGAGGAGTGTGTGTTGGAGGTGGTGTTTTGTGTGTGTGTGTATGTGTGTGTGTATTTATTTATTTTTAAACTGGTTCCTGAAGTGGACAAAGCCACAAGTGATGATTCTGGTGTGGGTATGTATGCTCCAGGTTCACAGTAAATTGAATTTCTTTGTTTAGTTTAAGTACTTTTTTGGAGGGTGCTACACATGCTTTGTTCCCAACATCTCTTGAAATAGCCCCACTTTTGCTCGGTTGCCGTCAGGCCTGTTTACTTTCAAGCCAATTACAGTGATTCAAAGAATGATGACTGTTAATGAATTTCAACCAGATTGGGGGAGATGTAATCATTGTCTTGTACGTCCGTATAGAATTTGGTGCAGAGGTGGCCCTGATTCGCAATTGATATATGGGCAAATTACCCATACCTTATTGTGATTGCTAATTGAACTCCATGTTGCTGCATTTTGAGATTTTTGTTGTGTTTGTAATCTACAGACTGGATCTGAATTAATTTTTTGCTAATTGTGGTTTTAGACTTACTTCTAGGCCAGCACTCGGGCTACATTTTACACTGTAAAACAGGACTAAATGGAACCTGACCCTTAAACTCAAACCAGTGTCTTGAAATTCTCATAGAAGGTGCGGAAAATTAGAGGGGAAAGAGGTCGCTTCTGTGGGTCAGTGGAATAATGCAAAAATTGTTGATGCTGCAAATCTGGTATCAAAGGCTGCAAGTGAAATTAGTTTGGTCTGATTAATTCTCCTGTGGACCATTTTGTTCCCTTTCTGAAAAAGTCTACCCAATCTAACATCATAGGGGGCCTCTGCGGGAGTGGACCTTGTGGGTGGGTGGGGTGTCTTGGTAAGAATTGAGGCGCATTAGCAGAGCTGAGTGAAAGATTAACTATCTAACTTAGTGTGCAATCTAGCCAAGTGTGAAGTGTCCCCTAAGATTTTGGGGGCAGCCTATCCAGTAGTATAGTTTTAAAATAAATTAATTAAACAAAATTGCATTTCTTACTACATTATAAGAACCTGTTCTAAGCTGAAACTAAGTGTGAAAGAGACTTGTAAGAGCAGACTATTCAAAAGAGCTGGTTGAAATGTTTTTTGGAAATTTGAAAATTCCAAATTATTTAGACATTAAGCAGAGCTGGTTTAAAAAAAAAAAAAAAAAAAAAACCTGCTAAAATGTTCAGAGTATCGAAGATGTAAAGTACTATAAATACTAATTGTTCAAAGTATCGCTGTTCAGAACTGTGTTTCCAAGAATTCAAGTTTTAACCTTCGCAATATCTATTGTGAGGTTGAGGCTTCCTATGCATTTTGCTGTTGAAATCTAAATCTTTATTTAAAGTTTCTGATTTTTCTTTATGGCTGTAGCTTTGGCTGAAGAAACCTTTCTGTCCTGAATCTTCAGCCAAACTGAAATGGAAACCTCAGATGTGTCAGCTACCCACTCTCATGTGTTTCTTGATGGGTGTTATCTTTGAAGCCTACTTTACAGCCATCTAAATGCCAACATGGTTACCCACATCACTTCAGGACTGCCCTACCACATACATCTGAATGGCACAGTGTGGCTGCATGTATTTGGCATGCCCTGACTCTTCCATTTATTGGTATGGATGCTGCGTCTGAAATTGTTGCCAGAACATATGCAGCAGCATAGGCAGTTAGCCAACAAACTGCCACTGCTGGGACATATGACTTTGAGGACACTGTATGGGTGGGGACATAGGATAGGTGACATGTTCCCAATATTTAGGCTCTGATGGTAGTTTACAAAGCATTGCCCCACTCAGCAGATAGCAGCAGTTTGCAACGTAGGCACTTTGCATTTAGCTAGTGTTATATCACAGTGGAATAGCTTTTAGCCCTGAAAATGCGAGGGAGCTCTGAAGATTTCTTCAAACTGCACTATCCCCCTCTTCCAAGGCATGGACATTGTCTGTGGGTTTGAATTACCTACCCCATACTCTAAACTTAAAGATACTCTCTTCAGCCAAGTAAGTAAATATTAAAGCCTCTGTCAGCTCACAGTGAATAGCTATGGTCTCCTTTGAACCAGAATACTTGGGGGTTCCTTCTTTCTTATTTTACAGTGGATTTTGTGCTATTGAAAGATGTCCGCTTGACAGCCGTGGAGACTGAAATTCTCTGTCCAAAGGGTAGATATAGTACAGGCAATAGCAGTGCAAGATTTCTCTTCTCAGCCATGCCCAGACACACACTCTCCTCTCACTACCAGTGTGTCTTGTTCTTGTACCAAAGTGCAACTTTGCTTGTGGTGGTGTGGGAAACAATTCAGTCTGATGATTCAGTTATTGACCTCTGCTGAGCCTTACCTTCAAGAAGGCTGGTTTGTAATGATGACTTCTGTTCCACTTTTTTATTACCATTAATGTTCACCCTGGCAGACACCCCATACCTCGTTTCTCACCTGAAATGTTTGCCTTCTCTTCTAGGGTATGTGTACACTGCAGCGGTGAGTTTGCCTCCCAGCCCAGGTAGAAAAGTAGCAGTGTGGACACTGGCTCAGGCTAGCCACTCAGGCTTAGACCCAGGGGGTCAGGTGGGCTTGTTGACTAGCCCATGCAGCAGTGTCCACACTTCCATTCTTATTTAGCAGGCCAACACAAGCTCAACCAGCAAGTTTGTCTACCTTGCACTGACTGGGAAGCAAGGTCCCAGCTGCAGTGTAGACGTACGGTGAGCACGTACTCGAATGAGCAGTCCCATTAAGGAAAGCACTCAGGTTCAAACTGCACCCCTTGCTCCAACTAACATTCCAGTCTAGTTACTGTGAGGGGCACTTCTCATAGATTCATACATTCTAGGGCCAGAAGGATCTTTGTGATCATCTTGTCTGACTTCCTGTATAACATAGGCTATAGAACTTCCCTAAAGTAATTCCTAAAGCGTATCTTTTAGAACAACATCCAGTTTTGATTTAAAAATAGTGACAGAGACTCCACCATGACCCTTGGTAAATTGTTACAGTAGTTAATTACCTCCGCTGTTAAAAATTTACACCTTATTTCTCGTCTGTATTTGTCGAGCTTCAACTTCCAGTCATTGGAGCATGTTATACATTTCTCTGCTAGATTAAAGAACCCATTATTAAATATTTGTTCCCCATGTAGATATACTTACAGGTTGTAGTCAAGTCACTCCATAACCTTCTTTTTAAAAAGCTTACATAGATTGAGCTCTTTGATTAGAAAACATGCCTTATAGTGGTGAACTACTTTACTCCGTCTCATGGAGCTTCTATGAACCCTCTTCAGTGTATCAACATCCTTCTTGAATTGTGGGCACCAGAGCTAGACATAGTATTTCAGCAGCAGCAGCCGCTGCATCAATACCAAATATACAGGTTAAAATAGCCTCTCTACTTCTACTTGAGATTCCACTGTTTATGCATCCCAGGATCGCATTAGCCCTCTAGGCCACAGCGTCACCCTGTGGGCTCGTGGAACTGATTATCCATGAGCTTTCACATAGGGTTCCCCATCATGTAAGTATGGCCTACGTTCTTTGTTCTTAGATGTATACATTTACATTTAGCCATATTAAAAAGCATATTGTTTACTTGCACCCACCAGGATGGCTGAGCAAGAGCACCTTGTACAGCTTTTAATCTAGGGCAAGAACTTTCAAAAGTGAGTACCTAAAGTTAGATGCCCTAAATTTAATATACAAGCATCTAAAGAAGTGGCTTGGTTTTAAGAAACTTTGAGGACCCAGAAGCTCCCATTGACTTCAATGACCTTTCTTAATCATAGAAATTTAGAAATGGGAAAAGACCTGTTAGGACCTAGTGTTCATTCTCCCCATCCTACTCTTTGATAAAATGCATTATAGGGAGTCAGTGGAGATGAGGTCAGTATACACAGATAAATAATATACAGGGTTGGCAAATAGATAGCTCAGTGGTTCAGTCATTGGCCTGCTAAACCCAGGGTTGTGGGTTCAATCCTTGAGGGGGCCAGTTAGGGATCTGGGGCAAAAATCAGTATTTGGTCCTGCTAGTGAAGGCAGGGGGCTGGACTCAATGACCTTTCAAGGTCCCTTCCAGTTCTAGGAGATAGGATATCTCTATTATAAAAATAAAATAGACACACTTCAATCTGCCCCATGTTTCCCAAATCAAAGGGGAGATGCATATGAAAAATAAGGTTCAGTATTTAAAAATAGACACACATCATTGGTAGCTATGGTGGTTTTTTCTGAAGATTCTTCAACCTGGTCGTGGGGGTTACTCCTTTCTTGGACAGTGGTGGTATCACAGTGTCTGTCTTTCGATCTTGTATGTTTGAGTCCCACATTCTAACTAACAGTCTTGCACTTCAGAAGTTGTGCCTCTATTTGTTGGAAAACTTTCTACTAGGTTTACTGCTCTTAGCTCTCCCCTACCCTCCTTTCCACTGACACATTCATGTCTATAGATTTTTGGTCCTCTGCTCCTCCTATACTGGGCGTTTCCATAGAGTTTGTATATTATGCCAGTCCATCGTGCCTGTTCCAGGACAGAAAACTCGGACCAAAATTCATCTGTGCTTTTGTCACCCAGGTTACTAGCCCAGCAAATATTCCAGTTACCCTAATGTAGCTTCTCTGATCCACTTCTCCTAATTGATCTAGTGCCAGGAAGCCTTTCTGCTTCCCTCACTATGGAGTGTAATTGCTAATTTCTTAATTTATGTCTTCTGGTCTTCTGTTTTTAACATTATTTGTCCCCAATTAGGTGACAAAAACAGGCCCCCATCACCATCACCTCCTAAATGTTCTGTTTCTTTCTGCCATGTGGTGTGTGTTCTCCCCCCCCCCCCCCCTCCAGCCTCTGGCAAAACTGAATACAGCACTATTCACACAGAAGCTTCTCTTTTTTCCATGTAATCCCATTCCCATCTCCTCCCTCCTCCCCCTGCCCTTACCACCATTCTCTCTGTACTTCTTTACACTGCTGCCTTGACTAGCAGGTTTAGTAAGAATGCTGGTACACCTTTCTGTCATGACTCTTACACCCCATTTTCTGGAGAGTCAGAAGCATTTACTATATTTGCAATATGTTAGCTTTAACAATGGTTTGGGCTGGGAAATGAAAGCTTCCTTGGAACACTGCCAGAAAAGCATGCCTACCCCTTTCCCTAGACTAAATGACCTTCACTGTTATCATGGTGTATTTTATCCTTTGTCTAGGACTTTTTAGAGTAAGGAGGTGATCAGAGGCTGCTGGGTGACTTACAGTGGTGGAGTGGGATTTCTTTTGTGTGTGTGTACAGTATCTTAAACTCTCGTTCTTCCGATAGTTCTGGGTACAAAGGTGGGTGGAGTGAAAAGGACCCTCATGGGACTGAGATGCATGTCAAAAGTTAAACAATTATATAATGCACAGGTTAAGAAAAGAATCTGTACATCTGGGTATAGTGCTTAGGAAAGCCCTTCTTTATCCTAAAGAATCTGGTGCTCCCATTGCTTTGAACAAAGTTTGGGGGTGCAGGGAGAAGGAATATAATCTTAAAGCTAGACTCTGACACCAAGCTGAGACTGAAAGCTCTTGCTAACTGTTAAAGGGACCCTTTGCAAAATAATAGCCTTCACTAACCCTAATCTTAAATAACATAACTAGCCCTTTCCTCCACCACCACTATCATAGCCCTTTGCGAGGCAGATTTCTTGCTGCTTCTTCTACGTTACCTTGTGGGGTAATTTTGTTTTTCTTGGGCTTTGTACTAGACAGATTAGTATTGGAATATTTCATTGAGCCTTACTGAAAATGACCTCCCTGTGCTTCAAGCTAAAACTCTGTTCTCATTTTTACTTCAGCACTGAAGCGACACAAGCAGATCGAAGGCATGGAAATCAGGGCAGTTTCATGATTGAGTGGGCATAAGATGCAGGCCCGCACATGCATGCGGCTTTCTACCTCCCTCTCCTTCTCCAGTGAAACATCCTTGAACACGTGTACTTGGTACTAAACAGTTTGAATGTTCATCTCTCCCCTCAGGAGCAGAAGGTTTGGAGGCATTGGTGCCATTATTGAAGAATTCACATCAGCAACCCTGTGTTTACAGTTAACATGTCATAAAATTGATCTATAAATCCCCCACCCCAACCATGTACTTCCATAGGGTTGCCACTTGAAGTAATTAATACTTAGTTTCTCATTCATCAGGAAATCCTTCCAGGTTTCTGCCTGCACTTTCACAGTGTTTTTCTAGTAGCTCATTTTCTCCTCCTGAGCTTCTAAATTGGAGTGGTTGAACCAGAAAGCTGCATATAGAAAGGAGCAGCAAGCCGGGATAGTGGCACCTGGTAGACTTGCTCTGTAGTTCAAAGGCTGGCCATAAATTCCTTCTGACAGAATCTAAACACATTCATGACACTGACGATTCAGAGTTGCCTTTGTGGATTTAAATTTAAATGCCATATTCCTGAATATTCAAATATTTGGTTGAAACGCCTTCTCCTTCCCTCCAAAGTCCTTAGTTAATATATTTTTGGGTGGGAGAAAGAGGCTGAGAGGGTCAGTTCAGTATTTCAGAATGAAACTTACACAGTCCTGCAGGAAACCTGCTGTAGTGCAACTATTTTATTTTAAGACCGATAATACACTGTTTGTAAATACCCGCAGAGTTCAAAATTTTTGAGCTCTGACCTCTATCTTACGTGTGCTTCATGAAAAATGAGGAAGAAACTTGGATGTTCATCCTCTTTAGCATTTGTTCCTTAAAAGGATGGTGGAGTTTTACAACTGTTTCTTTCTTTTCTTCCTACTAGTTGCCTGGTACAGTGGAGTGACTGACTGATCATATTTATCACTTAAGTAACTTGGTTACTTTAAAATATTTTTCATTTAAAAAAGAAAGACGTTCCTTCTGTTACCACCACCGTAGCATTAAGCAGTTCCCCCCACCCTCTTAAAAGGGGCCTTAATGCTGGATCAAAAACCTCTGCTTTCTGGATCCTTCCTGCTCTAGCTGTTTTGGACAGGTCAGGGGCCTGGAGCTGGAACTTGTCACAACAGAAACAATACAACAGCTGCTGCTTTTCTGGGGAAGTCTTTATTAATGATTGCAAATCCTAATGGCAGACTTGGAAGTATTTAATTCTGTCTTCCTTTCATGTGATTATCTGCACATTGGGACCTAGTACTTCCAGTGGAAAGGGGAAGGAGATGGGGAAAAATACAGTAAAAGCTTTGATATTCGACATGTTTGGGGGTATGGGGGGTGCTGGTAAGTTTAAAAAAAAAAAAATTCCGGTTAAGTAAGAGGGAGGGAGTTCGGGTGTTGGAGGGGGCTTAGGGCTGGGGCATGGGGCGCCGGCTCTGGGCAGCGCTCACCTTGGGTGGCTCTTTGTGAGCGGCGACACGTCCCTACTGCTCCTGGTTGGAGGCAGCACGCAGAGCCGCCTAGCATGCCTCCGCGTAGGAGCAGTAGGGACATGTCGCTGCTTGTGGGGAGCTGCCCGAGGTGAGTGTTGCTTGGATCCGGCATCCTGCGCCCAAGCACCCTCCCAGAGTCCTTGTCCCACACCCCCTCCCGCACGCCAAACCCCTCGTGTCTGTTCCTCCTCCTAGGTGCAGCAGGGACATGCCAATTCCGGGGAGCCAAGAGGAGCCAGGTAGGGAGCCTGCTGGCCCCGCACCAACCGGACTATAAACCAGACTTTCAATGAAGATCAGAAATGCCGGTTTATAGAGCCTTTTGGTTGGTAAAGTGCTGGATAACACAGCTTTTACTGTATAAGAAATTTTATTCTTTGAGTGGAGGGCTCCAGAGGTTGATGAGTCTTTTACTCCTGGATCACTAGTTTCAATGCAATTTGGATTGGTAGCAATCAGAAGTTACTTATTACAAACTAGCTATTCTGTGACCTATATGAAATTAGTTGGTGGTCCATCTGAAGCCCTGTTGGGCAGCTGTCCACCTGACAGTGCTCACTGAAGACTGCTTGGCCCCCTTATTGGGGAAACGGGGCAAAAAGGACAAGGATTGAAAGGGCCAGGGAAACTGAACCTCCCTTCGGGATTGAGGCACGTTAGTGATGTTTGCAAGTTTTGTAACATCAATATTCTGTAGTGTAGTCATGCCCAGGTATGAAGGTTATTGTTGAACTTGCTCAGGACAAATTAAGGGCTGCATAGGGTAAGCTGATTCTGTACCTATTATAGGGGTAGGCAGAGGGCTTCAGCATCCTGGGAGCTCAGTTTCGTCTCTTCTGCCATCTGTAAACTAACTTTTGTTTTAAAAGAGAGAGTCCAGGGAAGTACCGTTCCACAGCAGCACCACATTAATACCCCTGTGTGTTCTGAGCTGCCATCCTGGCACTGGCAATATTTAACATGGCTTCTTTATCAAGGAATATTGATTTATTGTGGAGTATTAAAATGTGCACGCCTCAGCAGAAGGGCCTTACGAATTGTTATGCTCCAGGAATGCTGCTGCTCAGGAATGTGAATAAATTCACCCCTTTAACAATAGCCATGATTTGCATATTCTCCATTCACTGTTCTCCAGGAACTGTGCCAGTGAAGTTCTACAGTATCAAAGTGAGAGGACATGCACCAAACAGTTTTGTTTGCACACATACAAAAGATGCTGCTATTGAACAAGGATAACAACTTTTCACAACTGTTTACTTTGTGCTGCAGTTGTATCTTTTCTCTGGTGTGCAGTTGTTATTGGTAATTAAAGGATTTATTTGTCTCCTTCTTGCATCTCCTCTCCCTATCCTATTTGCTGCTTCAACTGTATCACTGCAGGAAAGTCAGATTTGTAGCAATCTATATAGAGTCTCAAATTCTTTCCAGGCTGTCAAGTGTGAGGTGGCGACTTTATATTGCTGGCGCCTGGAGGAGACAGAGGCAGCTAGGGAGCTGGTTGCTGACATATATACCTCCTTGAAACTCTTGGGTTGGTTAGTCAATCAGTTCTTAGCCATGGATGTCAAAAACTACTTAATCTGTCAGTGATTAAGTGTGTCAAAGCAGCTTTTGTTTTTAGTGAGCTTCTGAGTGGGGAAACTGGTTTTGTACAAGTGTGTGTTGGAGGTTTGGCCTGTCTCCCTTGCCAAAAATCTGTGTGCATGCACATGTACAGTTGGGGTGCAGTGCCAGTTGGTAGCAACCAAGCACAGAGATGTGCATACTGTCTTGCACCTTGTAAAGCACTTTGGGGTTCTTCAGAATGAATTGCACTAGAGCCAAGACTATCATAGCTAGTGTTGCAATTGTTATGCAGGTAGTTAAGGTTGCAAAAACCATTTCCATTATAATTCCCATATTCATACACCCAAGCCCATTATTCGCTATTTTTGACAATACCAAAAAAAGAATTGGTGTGTTTCACTGTGAAGTTTGAAACTTGGACTGGGCACACGGCTACCAAGGACCACCAGCTTTGCATGAGCTAGGGCTAAAAATAAAAAAGTGTGATAGAAAAATCCCTCGAGCACAGTTTTGAGGTAAGATTTTTAGCCTTTCAGTGAAGTTCTGCTCTCTTCTACTCACTATTTTTCCTACCTGGCCTCCGCAGGGACGTAGGTTGCTGATTTGTGGCTGCTGCAAATACAGTTTGCCTGAGAGAAGTTGTAAAGCTCTCACTGAGAGAGACTACACACAATACTCCATTTAAAATTTTGCTTTAATGTCAGGACAGGGAAAAAATTAGGGACAAAAAAGTGTTCCATTGTTTTAGTCTTTGAAAAATATTTTTGAAAATGTCACACTCCGCTTTCATTATTATTTTTTTTTTTCCCATTGCAAATGTATGGGCGTAACAATGTTAATGGACATGCTGCTGCCTTGTTTAGACCAATCCTGGAGAAATCTGTCTCCAGCAAAACTAGAATAGCAACAAAGACCTGGATCTTGCGAGTTCCTGTGCACATCAGGATCCTGCTTTTCAGTGGAACACCGTTTTCAGTGGGGTTCTGCGGAGGTCTGCCCATGTGTGTTTGTAGGTTCATGGTTGAAGAGGTGAAGCCGATGACCTGTCCTTTAGTGAGATGAGAATTCCAGAGCTTAATTGAGGTGATTGAAATGTGGGCATTGAGTACAGGACACTCGAAATGTTTTAAGGTTTAGTGTTTCATGTTCATGTATTGTAAAGAACTACAATTACATTGACAAGGTCAGGAAATGCATGTCTTAAGGCTTCCACAGCAGTATTAATTTAATGGATTTCACACACACAGTGTATTCCATTTCCATTCCTGGATTTGATCTGTAGTATCATGCAGTATATTACTGTTTATCTTGTAATGTTTTGGTCAGTAAAACACACATGCTGGGAGTTTGGTGCCTGAAATCACATTGGGTACAAACCCAAACCTGAGAGAAGGTCTAAAGCTGCCAAGAGAGGGGGCGGGGGGAGAGAGAGAAGAGCAGTCAATATAAGCTCAGTATCCGTTGCCAGACACATGCTCTGGACCTGGGGGCTGTTGCATTCCTTCTGACCAACTTATTGTCAAGTGAATGTGGATGAGTCTTGACCCAACAGAAAGCAGTGAAGGAACAGTGTAGTAAGGCTATAAAGATTGTCAGATTGGAACCTGTTACAGTGTAACTGGCATGCTGCAGTACTAAGAGCTGTTACAAATCAGGCCCCGATGAAGTTTACTTCTCACCTGACCAGATGCAAGGGCAGGATTTTTACTGACAGGGGCCTCCTGAACAGCTTGCAAACGTAAATAACCCTGACAGCCAGTAACGTGGCAGTAGAGCAAAATCAGAGCTGAGTGAGGCAGGTTGTAAGCTTATGGGGTCAGGGGACTAGAGCTGTATTTGTGCGCATGTGTTCAGATATAGAGAAAAATCCAGTTGAGGCAGAATACAAATACTTACAAGCACCCAAAATAATGTGTGTAAGTGAAGGAAGAGAAAAGGTCAGTAGAAACGCAGCAAATAAGGAAGGAAGGACAAAAATAAGTCAGCAGTACAAATGACCAAAACCTCCCCAACCCATATTCACGTTGTATATTGATGTCCTGCTTAAAGGGTGGTATGTAAATGGGAAAAACTAGTTTTGTCCAGGAGCGTGGGCATATGACTGAAGTGTTGGTTCCTGTTGCTCCATATGTGTGTGGTTTCTCTCTCTCTCACCCACCATAGAATCTCCCATTAATGGAGGAAACTGAGCTGTGGCAGACACTGGAAAGGGGTATATACAGCACTTATGGGCTTATTTTACCAAAGATCTACACTGATGTATTGAATTGGTTCTGATTTGGCCCTTGTTGGGCTCTTTCTCTTTCTCTATCTGAAGAATGAGTATGCTGTCACCATGTTTTCCTCCAGACCAATTCAGATGGGACATCATGTTCTGAGAAGGGAGAGGGCAGTGTCAAACAGCTGATGGAAGAAATTGCTTTGCCATGGCATCGCCCAAACAACTGTCTGAGGGCTGTTGCTGCAGATTTGCTTCTGTGCTCTGATAGGCAGGACAGGCACGCAGCAGGAGGGGAGACAGGGCCTGCCAAATTGTCTACGCTAGAAAGTTAATTTGGATTATAGTAGGGTGTTAATTTTTAAAGCAGAATAGCCATTCCTGATGCTTCTATCCTAGAATAGGAGTGCCTTAATCCTTTTTGGAAGTGGATTAAGTTAGTTTAAAATAAGGCCGTCTGACTTCCTGTGGATGATTTTATTTTGGAATAAATTAGGAATAGTTAATCAGGAATAACTTCCAATGTAGACAAGCTTTGATCATTCCCACACTGCTCTCCCTCTGCCACCTTGTTGCTTGTATCCTGTTTTCAGACTGTGCCCTATTTGTATGTGTGAATGGGAGATGTGTGTTTGTTACAGAAGTCATTCTGTGGCTTTGCTGTAGATGGAGGAAGAAACGTATACATTCCTCATATACAAAAAGGTAGGGAGTTAGCCAGAGCCTTCCCTGTAAGACTGTGTTTGGGATCCAGAATTTGAACATTGCAGTTAGATGCAAGAGCTGAGTCATGCCCAAATAGTGTCTGCTTTCATTGGCAACAAGGAGTCTGGTGGCACCTTAAAGACTAACAGATTTATTTGGGCATAAGCTTTCGTGGGTAAAAACCTCACTTCTTCAGATGCTTTCATTGGGTAGCTTCTGGACATGCTATAATCATTTGTACATGTTCCCTCCCAGCTTTCCCTGTCTGTAGACACAGGAGTCCCTTGACAAGAGGTAAGTTACATATGAACAAGTTAAGGAACAGTGTGATGATACTACATGCAGATGCTCTGACCTTCCTTTGTAGCCACAGTGGTGTATTGAAAGGAGAGGAGGGGCTTTGTGGTAGGCCTGAGTTAGGCCTGGTCTACACTTAGTAATTAGATCGACCTAGCTATGTTGCTCATGTCTTTGAAAAATTTTGCTGTAGCTAGATCAACCTAACCCCCATGTAGACATACCTAGGTCGACAGAAGCATTCTTCCGTTGACCTAGCTACCTCCTCTTGGAGAGGTGAATTAACTGCATAGATGGAAAAACTCCTATTTTCGATGTAGGAAGTGTCTGTGCTACAGGGGCCCAGCTGCAGCACTGTAGTTGTGCTGCTGTAATGTAAACATAACCGAAGACTGTTCTTGTAAGCTCCTGTGAGCAGGGAGTGTCTTCTGTTTTGTATGATGATGAATACTGGCAATGTGCTCAATAAATAAGTATATTAATCATGGTTCTTTGCATTTTGAATACAGGCAGTTCTCCCACTTCCTAGCTTTCATGAAAGCTGATCTCTGTTAATCTACAAATGCCCTTTTCCCTCCTATGCAATCCCCACAGAAAACTGATGCAAGTAAAGACAAGCAGTAGAATGACTCAGCATCTCTCTCTCTGACACACAGGAATGAGCTGCACAGCTGCTTACCATGGAGTGGCATTTTTTGTTTTTGAATCTTGCAGTACTTAAGGTTGAAGGTTTGTTAACTTATGGAACAGGAGTTTGAAAGGTTATTAATTGCTTTAGTACAGGAGCTAATGTGCATTATGTCATAGTTTTGAAGAGAAGAGTGGCAGTTTGTGTGTTTTATTCTTGACTTTACACATTGGCTTCCTTTTATGTAGCACTTGCAGATCCTAAGCCTGTTTCAGATGGTATATGTAAGTATTGCTTGCCCACCAATTAAACATCGCCTCTAGGGTAAAGCATCACTGCTGTTTTATTGCTATACAGCATCACTGCTAGCAAAGAACAGGATGTGAAAAAAAAGTCCCATATTCAGTTGCAAGTTCAGGAAACCTGAGGGTGGGTGGTATTTCCCTGTATGTATGTGTGTATGTATTAAAACTGTGTGGAAGTCAACAACAACGTTGGCTTGTTCTGTGCCCACTTGCTGAGGATTTTAGGGTTTGTTGGAGGCTTAAAGGCAGAACCTTCTTCCTCTAACTTAGTGTATGTTTTTTAAAACTGAAAATGTTCTGGGCAGAAAAAAAACAATCTAGTGTGATTTTGTTTTGGTTCTTCTGAGGGTACCTTATCAAATGGTCTTTACAAAAGTGGTAATGTTTACCTAGATAAGCCCAGTGTCCAGATGTGTAGATGCTAGGATTGCACGCATTAAAAATTCCCATGATAAATTCAAGGTCTGAGCCGCCCTATTTCTATCCTATTGTTCCTTCCTTCCCCATGATCAAATAGAGTTCCTGGACACTAGTTTTCAGTATATTTTGGCACACAACTAATAAAATAGCCAAGAAAAAATTGTTCTGCGACCCACCAAAATCCTATGCGATTGTAATTGCAAAGGATTGTGGGATTTGCACAGGATGATGGACTTTTGAGTCACATTATCGATTGCAGATCAAAAAAGGTGTATATGGGTATGTATGTGGAGTTCAGGAGTCCTCCCTTTCCTTTGCTGCCTTTGCACTGCTATCAGTTTTGAGGATTGGGAAGAGTTGCTCCAAGGAGCTATGGAGTTCTTGAAGCCCCACTTACCCATTCTTGAAGCCCCACTCCTGTGGGAGTGAGAAGCTGCCCTAGGATTCGGTAGTAAGGCGCAGAGCAGGGGCAGGGGCATTGGCTACAGCAGCAAAAGGGTAGGGGCAGGGAGCAAGCTGTTTTAACTAGGTCTTAGAGACGGAAGGATTTTGTTGTTCTCAGCTGGGGTGGCATGACTCACCCCACAGGTGATCCGGTGTGAATTCAGCGGTATGGATTACCAAATTTATTGGCTTGCAGCAGCTTACCCCTTAGCTGAATGTATGTAGTCGTTGGTGCAAGTGCATTGTTGACTGGAGACCAGTTCCTTTCTAGTTCGTGTCTGGATTTTTGATTCTACTCTACTTTATTTGCTGCAGGCCAGGTGGATGCAACCTGCCAGAATTCCCTAACTGGGAGTTAAATGTCTCTGTGTTGGCTGATCTGGCCTAGGTCAAATCTCCTCTTTAACACGAAGGAGGATTTTAGAAGACTTCAGGTGGCCAGAGTGCAGTGGACCAATTTGATCTGAGAAGAGGCTATTCTCTTCAAGACTAATTATTGCATGGTGGAGCCAGTAGTTCCTGTTGGAGGGCTTCTCGCTATTAAAAATGAGGGCGTTTGTGAACGGCTTTATTTTAATGCCAATTACGCATGGCCTTTGGGGTCTTGGCAGGCTGCCAATGTTGCCCGCCATTGGGTAAAGTTTGGGTGCCCTTTCTTAGCAGTGCTAACCAACTGAAATGCATTAGGCTCTATGTGCATGAACTTCCTTTCAGCATTGGGCTATTCAGTAGGGAACAGTGGAAATAGCTCTTCACTTTCAGCCTGAAGACCCCTTTTGTCTTTCTGAATATTACAATGTATGAACTGAGCTTCAGGTTTGAACTAAATTTAAGTTTTCAGAAAAACACCCTTGTTGGTGCAGATCAATATTGAGCACAGACTATGAATAGAAGAGTTCTTCAGAACCTGATGTTTCCATCCAGAGGGGGTGTGGGGTGGGTGTTCAGCAGAACAAATTGTTCGTTTCTGCCTGTGAAGAAGCTGATCTCTTTAGCAAATCATAACATCTGAGTACTTGTGGGGTCTTCTCCCTAGAGTTGTCATGCCTGCTTGTTTTACAATGCTCACTCTCTCCACCCAGTTTTGAGCTGATTCTTCAAAACCCACTGAAAGAGAGGGTAAAAGACTCAATGGACTATTTATATTAGAGAGTAGGTAGAAGAGGCAGTCTTTAGGAATATGGAAGGACAGGAGCAAGCTGGAAAATATCAGTTGAGCTGGATTCAGATCCTTTTCTCTATATTATCGCATCTAAAGGTCATTAGAAGTCTTTACAGCCTCAAAGCACTGTGCAAATGTTAGTTTTTAAAGGGACATGGAGAAGTGATTATATTTCAGTCACAGGAACTTGAACAGAGCTCTTCATTGTGGTGTCTGAGAGTGAACTATAACTGGCTTTAGAAGAAGCAGCCACCCAATCCATAAATCCGTGGACCCCTCTAACAATCCAGTTAAGCTCCTTGGCGCTAAAGCCCTGAAAAAGCATAATGCATGTTTCTGTTCCCAGTAACCTGCTGTAGGTTCCTGGAAGTACTGAAGCTTTCTAAAATCTTTACCTCTGACCCAGGAAAATCTTTACCTCTGTCCCTCCTTGTCCTCTTGAATTCAGCAGCCTCGTTCTGCACTCAACAGGAGTGCTTCTTGCTATCATTTTGAAACTCCTTGATCCCCAACCCCGCTACACTTCCTCATTCCCATATGTTAGACTGGTTAAAAGTTGGTAGTTTGTGCTTGTGGTAACGGAGTTTAGTGTGAACAGCATCAGGGTTTTATCTGTCTAATATTGGCGTTCCTGAAAGTCTGCTGTCTTTTCTTTGCAAATTTGGCTAGTTGCAGATCTGTTACAGGTTTGAGCCTCTCTTGAATCTCCAGTGAGGCAATGAGATGGATTTCAGTTTTTCTAAACAGTGAGTGCATCCGCCCTACTGAATTTAGTTTTTGAGTGATCTACCCTGGAGTTACTTCCCTTGTGTGAGAGTTGCCACACTACAAAGTAATACTTGAGTGCTGTGGGCAGAGAGTGGTTAATCTAATGCCACACTGGCACTCTTCTTGCTTGTGTGGTGTCAAGACTTTTGGGGGTACAGACTACGCTTCATGGGGGCACAGTAACCACGCCACTCTATTAATGCTTTCTCAGTGTATTGTGCAAAATTTGTCTTTTCTTTCTGGAGATCCTGGGCAGAAAAGACACAAACCCAGTAACTTAATAAATAAACTAATTCCAGCGTGGCCCATTTCAGACTTCTGTCTGCTGCCTTCTTTCCAACTGATGGCAAGGCATGGATCCAGCTTGGACCAATGACTTGTATCAAATGTTGGCACTAATGCAACTCTCATTTTTGCAAGAGGAGGCAGAAACAGGACATGAGAAAGCAGTGGTGGACATGTTGGCAGTGGCTTGGTGCCATGACAAAGCAGTGGCATGCTTGCTTAGGGAGAATGTGCAAGCTTCATGTGAAGCTGGAGGAGTAGAGACAGCTGATGCAATTTTTAATGGTGGATAACTCTCCTTATGCTGACTGGTTCTGGAACAGGACCAAAAATGGAGTAGCAAGACTCTATTGTTATGCAGGCATAAGTGGGTTCAGTTTGTGTATGAGAGGTGCCACTTTCCTGAATCTGTGCGAAGAGCTTGCTCCAGCCCTTCAGTGCTAGGACATGCAAATGAGAAGGGACATACCATACCAGAAGCAGATTGCCACTGCCAAATGAAGCTGTCTGCCACAGATTTTACAGGTCTGTGCTTAACCAGTTTGGTATTGGTAAGTTAGTTGTTGGTTCTGTAGTAAAAGATGTTTGCCAGGCAATTGTTGCTTTGCTTCCTTCATGGGTGGTGAAGGAGGGCAATGTCTCTGAAATATTTGCGGGCTTTTTTTGAATGAGCTTCCTGACTTTGGTAGGGTCATCCATGGCACATGTACCAGGCGTCTGGCAGAAAAACCTCTGCCATGGAAATCTTTTAGTCGTCTGGTAGCTGAGCAGACTAATGATTTGGCAGGGACTAGTGATCTCCTGTGTGGGGGGAGTTTGCTTTGCCTGGAAACCACCTTGACTTGACTGTTTGGCATTTCTGTTGAATTAAAAATTCTTCTGCATCATTCCATGCAAGAGTGGGCCAAAATTAAACCCTGCAGAAACAGGATGCTAAGGTAGTGAGTGTTTCCATGCAGCAACATAGAATCACCATGGAGATATCTTTACAAACCCCCATCCTGCAACCAAACCCTGGAGCTTTAAAATAGACACATTTTAGTAGAGTTCTGCACTTGATACTTACGCGAATGGTCTTTTACAAATTTACCTGCCTTGATCACTCTGATGCTAGTGCCAGTGTCAGAAATGCAGATATCTATGCATGTTGCAACTGTGCTTGTGGTACCCTTAAGCATACCTTGCAACTGCAAGAATCGTCTTGTAATATTCTGCTTTTTATGCATGCAATTCTGTTTGCAGCAATAAATCACTGCAGGATTGAAGTCCTGTCTGGTTGGAATCCATCTTGAACTGCACATCGTGTGTGGGAGAAGGTGGGGGTGTGGAAGGGGTGTCAGGGAAAATGGAGAAACTTCTTTCTGCCCTCTACTGAAGCTAAAACTGCCACTACAGCAAAACCACCAGCCCCCTCAATTTCATAATATCCCTCATAACCTGTTAATGCCCAGTCTCTACCGCTGTTAACTTATGCCCCCTGTATAATGTGTAATATCCATAACAAACACATTACGATTCTCTGTGAATCTTACCAGGCTAAGGTGCTGGTTTGGGTGCTTCTGTCTCATCCATCAGAGGACAACAGGTGGAGGTCAGGCTGGCTGGGTGTAGAAGCATTGGACTCAATTCCTCTTCTTCCAGATCTGCATCTTCTGGCTCTGTGTGCTCACCACAGTCCACTTGACCCACAACCCTGCCCGGAGCCCTTGAACTGTCCAGTATGAAATCTGGGTTTGTGCTTGGAACGCTGCTGATGACTCAGTCTGTCTCTGTAGTACAGACACATGCTCAGGGAATCACCGTACTGGAAGTTATGGTCCTTGGCCTTGAGCGTCTATTTTATTTATCTTCTCCCAGCACGAAAGCCCCACTTGTTCGATTCCTTGCTTGACAGTCTTATTTTAAAGCTTGGCATTTTGGATCTTGATGATGATGATGTGGCCCCTGCAAGTTTCTAACCAGAGATCCAGCAAGATGATAGTTATAGCGTCTAGTAAGCTGGCCACACACTGAGACTATATCTTCTTGGGTGCCATTATCAAAATCCAAAATTCTGTACCTGACGTTGTATGACTGCGTTGCTGGTATTCAAGTTGCTTGCGAACGTGGGGAATGAATATCAAGCAGACCAGGCCATGTAGTGGTAGGTGACTGACTTCTGATCAGGAAACACGGAATAGTTAGATGGCAAGAAAAGACCCCTGGATGTTGGGCCTAGGAGAATGCTGGGAAAACAATGGAGGATCAGTAGTTACGTTTTGGCACGAACTTGCACCCACACTACATAGAGGTTGTGCCAGCAGCTGATGAGGTAAGCTCATTCTAGGTGTGCCCTATACCTCTGGTCATATTACTACACTCCTCCCTCTCCCCATATAAATGGATACGGGGACAGGGGCTAAGTTAAAAGGAATGCTTGAGCTATAGCTCATATTAACTTTCTAGTAAAAACAAGCGTGTTGTGGATTCTCTTTTCTTCATTACAGCATAGCATCTTCTCTTCTTGATTGGGGTGTGTGTGTGTTTGAGCGCGTACACACACAGGCTGCTTGCCATGCGTTCATATAGCTGCATGTAGCAGGCTTCTCTTTGGTGTTTGCCTTTTATTTCGCTGACGACATGCCTCCTACCCCTCTCTTTTTGAAGTGCTTGGACTGCTACCTGTAACAGCTGATGCAGAGTCTTGCTCAAGCGTGCCAGAGTCAGACACAAAGTTCAGGCTTAGGCTTCTTCTAGAGCCTAAATGTTCCTTCTCACTTACTAACATCACTGTTTTACGTGTTTCTCAGACATGGCAACTCTCCCCCAGGATGCGAATTGTAAGCCTGACTCAGAATTGTGAAACAACTTCTCTAGTTTTCAGGACAATGTTTTTAAAAAGTAACAGCTGGGAAGTCTGTCCTGTTACTTTGCAGCTGCACAGCATGTGCCTGTAGGGGGCCTAAGGGTAGGTCCTGAGACCTCCAGGTTCAGCAAAAATTTGTTCTGACAAGACTCTGATAGGGATGTTACTTCCTTAGAAGCTCATTGGCATAGGCTCGGGGGGGCCATGTGCTCCATACTCCCGCTCAATGGAAAGCCACAGGATGGCTGCTGTTTAGTGAAGCTTTGGTTTTCGACCTTGTGGATTTGCCCTGGTCTCATTGAGGGAGCAATGGTACGAGGTTGTAATTAAAAAATGGTGTTTGTCCCTGTGATCTAAGTTTACCAGCCTAGTCCAGACTCTTCACACACAAGAATGCTTATGCCTGTTCAATGTAAGCAACTGTCTGCAGTTGACAGTCTGAGAAACATGAGCCTCTGGATCCTTGGGCCACAAACTGTCTCTCCCTTATTCTCGCTATGTTGAACTTTTACATATCAAAACCCTTTGGAATATGAAGTGAGAGTTCCAAGCTCAGGATATACGAAAGAATAAAACGATGGTTCCCAAAGGACTGCCTCTGCACCAGTCAGTGGGCTGGGGAGGCTAGGGTGATTCCGTTCTTTATATGCTTAGGAAAGAAAAGATGGGAATTCTTCCCCTTCCTCTATTCTAGTCCCAGAAGAAACAAAATGGATGTATCTTTCTGAAATCTTTTTCAGAGCATATTTCTAGTCAGGCTCTCCAGTATTGTTTGGTGTAATTGTGCAGGGAGGAGGAAGCTATTCTGGTAATGGAGCTCTGGTTTCCTTCAAAGCTGCATGTATAAACTCTTAATTTTGTGGGAAGAGGAGGCGGTGAACAGTCAGAAATGGAGGGATCTCTTCCTTACTAGTACTGCATGCATCAAATTTCTTTGTCCTGTCTTGGAAATTGGAGAGCAGTTCTGTTTATCCATGAAGTCTCTTTGAAATATTTTAGGGTAAAACTGGGATTTTGACTTCATACAGCTCTGCCGTGGGTAATCTGAGCTAAGTATGTGTTAAGGCTCTGTTCTCTTGTTCCTTCTCTCAACTTGAACAAATTCTTTAGAGGACCCTGGAAGGGCTTTCAGTAGATAATTTTCTCACCAGATAAGTTTAGGGTGTACTCTGTGCACATAGCATAAATGAAGCAAGGACAAAGTATCTTGAGGGACCTGTAACACATGCTTGTATTGGGGGTGTCTTGATAGGAGACACAGTTGTGCTTTGGGTGGAGTAGGCAGTTTCAGTTGCTTGTCCAAAAGAAGGTTTTGCTCTGGGCTGGATTCTATCATTGTTACTCCAAAATATCACAGAAGTAAAAATGTTAGTGTTGAGCTGCTGTGTGAGGAACAGTTTTAATAAAGTGAAAATGCCATTGTTTCGAGAGGGAAGGAATTTGCTTTGAAGAATCTGCTTCCAGTGAGTTGTCACAGTCAGACCCAGATAATGGTTGATTTTCACATACAGAAATATGGGTAATATTTATATATATTAACTAGTCTTAAAACATCGCTTTTCTCCTCCCTCCCCAATGTTTTTTTATTATTCATGAAAGACTAACACCATTTATACAAGCTAGACATAGCACAAGTTGCTGTTATGTAATTCCCTGCTCCTCCTAGGCCAGAGGTGAGCAAACTACAGCCTGCAGGACCCTTGTGCCTGGCCCCTGAGCTCCTGGCACGGGAGGCTAGGCACCAGCCCCTTCCCTGCTTTTCCCCCTCCCCCGCAGCCTCCGCTCACTCAGCCGCTGGCGCAATGCTCTGGGCGGCGGGGCTGTGAGCTCTTGCCGGGCAGCACAACTGCAGAGCCCTGTCCTGACCCGGTGCTGTGCGGTGGCTTGGCTGGCTCCAGCCGGGTGGCTGCCTGTCCTGGTGCTCCAGGCAGTGCAGTAAGGGGGCAGGGAGCAGGGGGGTTGGATAGAGGGCAGGGGAGTTTGGGGTGGTGGTCAGGGCGCGGGGGTGTGGATAGGGGTCGGGGTGGTCAGAGGGTGGGGAATGGGGGCAGGGGTCCCATGGGGCAGTCAGGAAGATGGGGGGGGGGGTTGGATGGGGCGGCGGGGGCAGTCAGGGACAGGGGTTCCGGGGGTGGTCAGGGAGAAGGGGTGGTTGGATGGGGCAGGGGTCCCGGGGGCGGGAGGGGGGGCAGTCAGGAATCAGAGGAGGGGTTGGGATGGGGTGGGGGGTCTGGGGCAGTCAGGGGACATTGAGGGGTGGATGGGGCGGGGGGGGGGGCAGATAGGGGGCAGGGGCCGGGCCTGGCTGTTTGGGGAGGCACAGCCTCCCCTAATGGTCCCTCCATACAATTTCCGAAACCCAATGTGGCCCTCAGGCCAAAAAGTTTGCCCACCCCTGTCCTAGACTCTGAGAGTGCCCCTGAATCCTGACCAGAAACAACCTCTATGTTCCAGTCCTCATGACTGAGTGTTGCTAAGGGGCCAAAGGTGAGGAATGTAGCAAGAAAAGCATCTAGCAAAGTGTATGTTTAAAATAAGAAAACCCACCCCGCCCCAAAACTAAGTTAGCACTTTCTTCCAGCTCCTGTGTGTGTAAATTACACCATAAGAGACTCCTTTTATACTTGCATATTGGCTAGTGGCTCTTATTGGCTCTAGGGAAATCTTGCTTGCCCCATCTTGCATATCACCTCTGAGTGTGGCCCTTAACATGTAAATGGTTACTATCTGCTTCTTGCTTGGATTATAGCCTTCAGCTTCTCACCTAAGGAAAGCACCCAGGGTACAGAATAAGTTAGGTAATGTTATTGGGGGAAGGGAGGGAAGAGCCAGCTATCTGTGTTTCCTCTAATTTTTCCCACACATGTGTGGAATGAATTTTCTTATGTGCACCAATATGGAGGTGATGTGTGACACAACACCTCCATATTCATGTACATAACAAAATTAATGTGGCGAGGGTGGGGCCAAGGGCTTTGGCGTGTGGGAGGGGGGCTCAGGGTTGAGGTGCGGGGGTGTGTGTGAAGTCTCTGGTTTGGGGCCGGGGATGAAGGGTTTGGGGTACAGGCTGCCCTGGGGCTATGGCGGGGAGAGAGGACTCCCCCAGCCCTCTCTCCCTGCCGCAGCACCTGGGCTGGGGGGGCAGAGGTGCCTTTTCCTGCTGCGGCAGCTCTGGGGCTGGGGCCACAGGATAGACACTTCTCCCTGGCTGTGGCAGGTCTGGGGCTGGGCTGCGGCCGGCAGGGAGAGGCGCCTCTCCTTGCCGCAGCCTGAGTGGCGCTTAATAGGCTGCCGTGCAGGCGTAGAGGGAACATTTCTAGTCAAAGGGATAGCTGGCTCTTTGAGATCAGAACATGAGTGACTTCCAAACGTTATTTCCAGGCACTTTTCTATGCTTCCAATTCAAATGGATTTGATTGGCTATGTCATTTTTGGCTTGATGAGTTCTGAAGGGGCACCACAGCCACTGCTGCTTATAAAGATACTTCTATTGGAAGTAACAACATACCAGCAGTTATTAAAAAAGCAAAAGAAAAATGAAATGGTGAGCGTGTACAATAGGTTGAGTGGAAGCATGCCAAGATGCTGTGCTCCAGGTCTGAAGCGAAGATCACTTCACGCCCATAAAAACCTGAAGATCTTCAGCATTGCGCACACCGTTCTATGGATTGCCTGATAGGTTTATAGACTTTCTGGAGGCTGCAGCATTTACTCTGGGTGAGCTCTGCTCCTTAATTTCATAAAAGAATAGCTAAATTTTTTCTTTATCTGGTGACTTATATTTAAAGCTAATGGTATAACAACTCAGAAAATGAATATCCTCACTTTCATCCGGTTTTAAAAGCTCTGAAGAATTGGAGCTGGTTGGTGCTTGATGGCAAATCTCTGCAAAAAACAAACAAAAAAACAATATGCATGTTGTCAGTCCGTGTCTCTCTCTCGCTCTTCCCCCCCCCCCCATCCTGTTCTGAGTCCCCTCACCTCTACTGAGAGTAGAGTTTCCTTTAGTTCAACCAGTTAACCCTACAACTCTCAAATACTGAGGTTTCTGGATAATTTTCTTGTTGGAATTGATTTCTTGCAGAAAGATCTTTTTTTTTTTTTTTTTTTTCATTTGTTTATGAACTTGGGTTATTATCCTATATTTTGGTTTCCACTGTTTCCATTCTGAACTTCCTGTGTTATATGGCCCACGTCATCCTTTGCAATTTGTCCTAATTTTTGCCAGAGTGCTGTTTTGTTCTGCATTAGCTGTTTTAGCACATTTTGTAGTTTAGGAGGCATGTTCTTTCTGGTTTTACATACAAGCTTCATTATTTAGACATTTATAATGAAGACGTGACTGTGGCAAGTTGAACTTAAATCCTACAGTAGCACTGGTTGCTGCAGTGAACTGAAAGTTTGTGGGGGTGGCCTTTAACTTGAGTTCATATTTTCAAAGTTGACTTCTGTGAAATTGTGGGTGGGTGCTCAGCGCACCTGAAAACCAGGATGCTTACTCAAGTGCCAAAGTTCTCCGTATTTAGAATGGAATGGAGCAGTTTGTACATCTCTGTGCTGTTTCATGTTTTCCTGAATTTGCAGGCAACATGATTGAAATATTAGGTAAACAGATATATTTTTAAATTTAAATATATATATCTGAAATAGATGTAAAGCAAAGCAGCCTAAAATGAATTTAGTAAAATGAGTGTTAAAAATCCTATGTGGGTGCTCTTAATTTGATTTAAGCCTGTTTTGATAAGGAATCAAGATAAAGCACTAGCTTAACTGAGGCCTTGTATACATACAATTGTACCCCACTAAGTAAACCAGTACAATTTAAAGCAGTATAACACTCCTAGTGTAGATTCAGTTATACCAGTATACGTGCTTCAATCTTCAATGGATACTCTATTCATTTCACCTTCCTCCCCATCCCTCTTCAGGGACTCTTCGCATGTGAGACTATTCAGACAGGAAATAGAAGGTGACCTATGCCTGGGAGTCATAGAACCCATTCTGGTACATCTCTGAGGCAAAGGCTTTTATTCCTGGTATTTCCTGATCCCCAAGAAAAAAGCAGGTCCCATACAACACCTCAAGCACTGAACAAATACATGAAGGCACAAAATTTCAAGACCGTCACACTTTCAGTGATTATACCATCTCTAGAACAGGGAGATTGGCTCTTGGCCCTCAACCTCCAGGACACCTATTTCCACATATCAATTCAACCATCCCACAGATGACTCCTCAGATTTACCCTAGGGGTCAGGACCATTACCAATACAGAGTACTTCCTTTTGGCCTTTCATCGGCTCCCACAGTATTTTCCAAGGTCCTCTCTGTAGTAGCAGCTCATCTATACACTGTGAGGATCATGATTTACCCCTACTTAGGCTACTGGCTCGCCTGCTCCTTTGAGGATGTCCTATAGGCCACCCAGACAACTAGGGATGTATTCATGAAGCTGGGTCTACAAACCAACATCCAAATATCAACCTTAACTCCAGTACAGTGCTTGGAGTTTATAGGGATTGATCTTGACTCACTACAAGCGAGAGCACTCCTCCCACAACACAGATTTCACAGCCTGACCATTCTGTCAGTTCAGCACAGCCCACAAATGTTGACCAGACATTGCCTCCAGCTTCTTGGGCACATGGCAGCAGGCATGTTTGTAATATCTCATGCCAGACTACACATAAGATGCCTACAGGCATGGCTCAGATATGTCTACAGACCAAATAAAGACTGATTAGACAAACTTCTGTTGATGCCTCCCAGGGTCATACAATCTCTGGAGTGGTGGAAAGACCCAACAAATGTCTGTACAGAGGTCTCGTTCACTCAGCCCCACCTCCCCATCCTGCCCCCCAGTGGACATTGCTTCAAACTACAGACGCATCCCTAATAGGCTGGGGAGCACATCTGAACAACCTCAAGACTCAGGGCAAGTGATCTCTCATGGAGGCAAGTCTCCACATCAACCTCCTCAGACTCAGAGTGGTCAGAAATGCTTGTGCTCACTTTCTCCCACGGAACAGGGACATGCACCTGAAAATCGTGACAGACAACATAGCATGCATATACTACATAAACCACCAAGGGAGTGCCAGGTCCTCCTCACTGTGCACGGAAGTGCTAAAGCTATGGAATTGGTGTGTTCACCACAATGTTTTGATATCAGTGGCTTATCTACCAGGAGTACGGAATATTGTACCTGACAATATTCAGCTGCAAGTTCACACAACCACGAGAGGGAAATGAACCCAACAGTACTACACAGTGTATTCTGTCAATGGGAGACCCCAACGATAGACTGGTTCACTGCTTACCTGAATAGGAAATGCCCACTCTGTTGCTCCAGAGCCGGACTGGGAAAACACTCATTAGGTTACTCTCTCCTTCTCCCATGGGACAGGGGCCTCCTATACACCTTTCTGCCATTTCCTCTGCTGCTGAAGGTCCTGAAAAAAACTAAAAAGAGGAAAAAGTAAATTGTTATACTGATTGATCCCATCTGGCCGAGACGCATGTGGCTACTTGTACCTATCACAGCTGGCGACGTGTCCACCAATCCCTCTTCAACCCACTTCTTACCTCCTCTCACAGAATGAAGGACAAACTCTCCATCCCAACCTGTGGATCCTCCGGCTCAAGGCTTGGCCCCTTCATGGTTCCAACACAGAGAGCTGCTCCTCTGGGTAGGTGCAGGAAGTGCTACTGCACAGTAGAAAATCAACTACCTGATGCACTTACCTGCAAAAACCTGAGCCGGGTTCCAGGTTTGGTGCAATTGCAAACAAATCACCCTAGCATCTTTTGCCCTCCCCGTAGTGTTTGCACTACATACTAGTCTTAAGAGGACAGGTCTATCCCTCAGTTCATTCAGAATACACCTTGTGGCCATAACTGCTTTCCATCAACAGATAAAGGGATACTCGTTTTTTGCCCACCCAACTACAAAGAGCTTCCTCAAGGGCTAGTGAACCCCTTTTCCCAACCCTAACATGGGACCTAAAGTTTTAAAGAGTTTAACTAAACCACCCTTTGAACCTCTGGCTACTTGCTCGCTTACATACCTGTTGATGAAGACAGCATTTCTAGTGGCTATCATCTCGGTAAGGAGAATAGGGGAGATAGTGGCACCAATGGCCACCCCCCCTCCCCCACAATTCTTTAAAGACAAGGTCACTCTTAGGCCACAAAGTTCATCCCAAAGGTGGCCTTGTCTTTTCACGTAAATCCACTCGTTCACCTCCCCGCCTTTTACCCAAAGCCTCACCGTGACAGCAGGGAGGCTATACTACATACACTAGACATTAAGAGGGCCTTGGCCTTTTTATTTGGACAGGACGAAGGCCTTTAGGAAATCTCCTAAACTCTTTCTATCCATTGTGGAATGGTCTAAAGGCGCAGTGGTATTGGCCCAGAGACACTCCACATGGGTCTCGAACTGTATTAACCATTATCATGGTGCTTGCAGTATGTTACCTCCATCCAGAATCTGTACACATTCCATGAGATCGGTTTCCACTCTTATCTTGGAAATCTGCACGGCAGTGACTTGGGCATCTGCTCATATCTTCGCAGAACACCGTGCAATTACTGGAGACTCTCCTTCCAACGCTATCTTTGGCTCCACAGTGTTGTCATCCATAACACACTCAACTCTGAAGCCCCAGTTTCCCACCAGGGCTACAGCTCAGGAGTCACCTGTGGTGGAGCACTCATAGGGGCACTACTCGAAGAAGAGGAAGTTACCTTGTGCAGTAACGATTGTTCTTTGAGATGTGTCTCTATGGGTGCTCCAGTCTACCCTCTACTTTGGAGTTCTCAGTGGAGGCTTTATGGTAGAGAAGGAACTGAGGGTGGTTTGCCTGTGCAGCACGAATTGGCCTCGAGGCACAACGTGAGAGGAAGAGCCCATGTTCCGGCTGAACGGACACTGCTACCAAAGATCTCCAATCAGAAGTGCAGGGATCCAGACACACCTACAGTAGAGCACCCATAGCAGGACAAAAGGTGAGTAACTTCTTCCCAGTTCTGCCAGTGACCTGCTGTGTGACCATGGCCAAGTCACTTTCCCCTCCATTTTCTAGTCCCTAAAATAGTTAATACTGTCTTCAAAGGGATGTATTCCTAAAGCTTGCTTTGTCTGACCAGCTCACATGGGTTATAACTCTAACTTCCTTGTCTCCTCTTTGAGCTGGGGTGGACCTCCAGGCTGTTTCCTCTCCGTTTATGCTCTGCCTAAATGAAGAATCCTTTTCAGGTTGATGCAGAGCTACATCCCATAGCTTTTTGAGTAGCGGCACAGGGCTCATGTGATGCGCCCCTGCCGTGGGGTGCAGATCCCTCATGCACTCCTGTTCCTTTGTTCCCTAAAAAGTTGTTTACATATCGAGGTTTTCCCTGCCTATCTCAAACTACAGGACAGGAGGGCTCTCTGCCATGGATCACATGAGCCTGTTAGGGAGAGATGATCCTTCTACATGACCACACCCCTTCAAGGGGGGAAAAACAACCTACCTGGAAGTCATGGTGTTGAAACGTCCAGTGCTGTATTTATAACCCTGCAGGCTGAACTTGGGTCTTTCCAGTCTCCTCTTGGTTTTCCTTCCTTCTCAGCCTGGTTGTCCCCTTCCTTTTCTCTTCCCCTATTGAAAGAGAGAAAAGGGCTGGGACTTCAAAACATGTTAATTCCATTCCTCCCAGTGATGTGATGTTAGTCTGCAAGGAGACGTAAGGCTGCTAATTCTGCACATATGCACACTGTTTACAATGAGTACCATCGGCTTAAGTTTCTAGGACTGTGTCCTTGTCAGTCAAGCTGAGTGTACTGCCAGCTGTGTGCCTGCGCAGGCGCATGAGGATGCCGGTTAGCTACATTTCCTGACCCACTCCTGTCCTGCAGCAGTCTGCATTCTGGACTCTTGGTCTTGTGCAACCACACTTGCTAGTCTGGTGCTTGTTTAAAGGGAAAAGCACATCCTGGAAAGAATCTCTATCTAGATAAGTGTTGTCACTCTGCTTTTAAGGGAACAGGCCCCAAATCTGTACCTATATTTTAAAAATGTTTCAAAATTTCTTCTGCAGTCATAGAATCAAGCTTTCTTTCAAAGCTAACTCTGCAAAACAGTGAGACTCCGCTTCTGTTTTAACTAGGGTGCCTGGTTTTTTGCAGTCACATGACATCTCTTGGGTCTGCCCACTCTCTCTGGTCTAGTGAACAAGGAGGGAACTGAAGTACACAGGAATCCTCATCTCAGAGGACTTCATCAGTCTTGACAGAGTCCCATGTGTTCAAATTCCTATGCATCCTTCATAGTCTCTACCTTCTGCTCTTTTTTAATTTAAGCTTAATGGAAAGATATTGAACAGTCTTGTAAATTGACTTTCTGCTTTGATACTAAAATATGTTCCTGTAGAATGCAATTGCAATTCAATTCTGTACTTAAATGTTTGATATTACACTTGTAGAAGCAGTAGTACATGCAGTCTTGTATGTGCTTACAATTAAATGTGTCACACACACACACACACTCTCTCTCGATAATTAGCAGTTTGCTGTGGAGGAAGCTGGAACTGCCCACCACAGTGGTCCTTAATGCCTCTGCACTTGCTAGTGTGCACTGACTGGTCCACCTCGGCTTTGGTACAGTTGTTTCTGTAACACTTCAGAAAGAGATCAGGTAGCCCATCTGAAGTGACACTGATCCTGCCCAACCATCTGGCTGTCTCGTTTATTGTGGTGTTCTGCTTAATCTGAAACTGCATCAGCAGTTAAAGTAGACAGGACACTTAAAATAGTTAGGAGTATTACTTACTCCTATTTAGGAAGCGAGCGAATATGGTGTCCCTGGGTGCTGAAGATGCTGTCCAAGAATGCAGAGAGAGGGTATGACAAGGAGGTCTTTGCCCTTTGCTCAAACAAAAATACAAAAAATAACCCTATCCCACAACATGCCAAACTTCTGATGTGTAAGTATTCAGTGTACCATTTAAACCTCTGTGGGAAAGAAGTAACATACATACTTTAGGACTTTCCTTGTGGGAAATTAAAATACTCTGCAATGACCATTTGCCTTATGTATAGTTGATTGGAAAACTGGGCCAATCTTTTCTCAAGTACTTTTCAGATAGTGGACCAGATTCTCTGCCCACATTAACTTCCCCTTTGCTCCACTTCAGTAGTACAAAGGAAATTTAATGCTGCCATTAGGAGGTAGATAGGAAATCCCTTATTGTAAAGGAGTTCCCTGGTGGCTTACAGCTATATTACCCTACCAGCCTCTCTTACTGGGGCAAGATAGCGCATAACAGAGCTTGAGAGCTGAGCCAGTGCTAGTTGTGATCTTATGATGCTGGGATGGCAGAATAGTCCCTAGGGGACTGTTCCTCCTATCAGTGTAGTCAGACTAGTTCTATGGCTGCTCTGATGTATATCAGAGACTCGTTAGACCTTTGGCCAGCCTTAGCATTGGGCCACCTTTGCATCCTTCTTTGACTCCAGGGCGGTGGGGTGTGTGTGTGTGTGTGTAATTTACACAGAGTATGAGGCCAACTTTGAGCAAAACATAGCATGCATTTTAAACGATGAGGGACACCAGGGAGAATGACTAAACTTACAAAAGCAATTGAATATGGTTTCCAAGGGATGTGACAGATTACAAGCAGCTGACACTGTTAGTCTGTGGAAATCTGGCTTGATTTTCTTTAACGAAGAAGAACTGGAACGACAAAGACAAAATAAAAAAAAATAATTTGGAGAAACTATGGAGTTCATTCATTACTTACCAGCATTATTTTGTTCCAAGTCAATCGTGGGTCAAGCTCAGAACAAGAAGAGAGTAGGAGGCTGAACTGTGGCTGCTGGAAGGTTATCCTAAATTCCTCCTTCTGGTCTAGCATTTAAAATTGGAGGTCCAGGTCTCCTCACACAAACCTCTGCAGGAGGTTGTCATAGCTTGTTATATCAAAATAGTGGAAAATGTGTGGAAGTAAAATAATAGAAAACACAGGACTTTTGAATTCAGAATTTCATCAGTAAAAAGACCAGCACTGCTGCCCAACGAGTTCAACATTATTCGTGTATTTTCATGATAAATTGCATTGGTTTATTTGAAACTTGTAATAGGATTGGTGCTGAAAAGGCAAGTATGTTGATAGCTTCTTGTATTTAATGGCAGATGCAAGAAAGTTGTAGAGCTATCTAGGAACTTGGCTATTGCAGTCAATTGTGATCTCCATTCTTGACAGAATGTGCCTTTTACATTTGAATAATAACTATAAAATAAGATACATATACTATGTAAGTTTCACAATCTTTTTGGGGTTTTCACTTTTTTTTTGCAGAGGATTTTTCATGAAGTTTGGCATGGGTTGGGACAGGCAAAAATCTCATCTGTGCTACAGTTCTCCCCTCCCACCTTACCCATCAGCGTCATAGCTCAAATCTGAACAGGAGACTAGGTTATTTGTGAACATTTAGAAAATTATCTGGACGGCAGTCTTGTCTCCAACCATAGAGGGGTGGATATGAAGGGGTCTTGAATCCATAACAGGTTGTACAAGCTGCTAGCTGTCGTCCTCACCTCAGGACCAGTGAGAATTGTGTTATCAATTAAGCTGTTCTGGAGCCTGCTAGGACTGTGTGGCACACCCCTGCCATGTGCACGACTACCTTTAAAGGGGCTGAAAAGTGCTACTACGTCCCTGCCAAAGGTTCCAAATTCCTTCTCTCCCCCTCCCCCCCACTGTCCCCCAAACTCTCTAGTAGTCCAGGCTGCAACTGAACGGGCAAAGAGGGCAAGTGGCTAGAACTTTTGGGATGCAAGGTATTTCTGCATCTAGCCTGCAATTCACAATCGTGAATTATCAAGCATTACTAGCCAAAAATGACTTTCTGAATTACAATACATTTGAGGAACTTACTGATAGCCTGCCACATCTTGAATGAGCACATTTTCAGGCACTTGTTGAGAAAAGGAAGCTGGTGGCCAGAATTCCCCTCCAGTCGGCAGTAGATGCAGCAGATACCTCCTCTAGGGCCATGGCTATAGCCATAGTCATGTGTAGGGGGTCTTGGCTCCATTCTTTTGGCTTTCCTAGGGAGGTACAGAATACTATTGAAGACATCCTTTTTGACGAATCCCATCTTTTTAACTAGAAGATGGATGCATTTCTGCATACACTCAAGGATTCCTGGGACAATCTTCACTCGCTGGGCACCTACACTCCTGCCCCAAAGCAAAAATTCTATCCTCAACCACCCACTCACTCAGTGTTACAGGTCTTCTCAAGTCTATTCTGACACCTTACAAACCTCTGAGGAAACATAAAAAAACAGAGGTCTCACCTCCCAGGGCCCCCCTCGCAGGCTTTGACATTACAGCTGCAACCTCCAGCCATAAGATATTTCTGATGTGAACCTGAGAGCCACCATCCACTATGCCTACCCCTCATGATCCCCCTACTCCCTTCGGAGGTTGTTTAGCACTCTCCTCCCACGGTTGGAGTGCAATAACAACGGACAGATGGATGTTGAATGTCATCCCCATGGCTACATGATCCAGTTTATCACACTACCTCCTCCAAGACCCCTGTCCCTTTTCAGGGAGCACACTCACGACAGCATTCTCACCCAAGAGGTGAACTCCTTGTTAGAATGGGGATTGATAGAACGCATTCCCCCCAGAATATCAGGGATCAGGATTCTACTCAACTTCCTGATATCTAGGAAGAAAGGCGGGTAGAGACCAGTCCTCAATCGCCAGCACCTCAATCGCTTCATCCACAAGTTAAAGTTTCATATGGTCATGCTGGCAGCGATAATCCCATTCTTGGAGAAAGGCATGCAGTTTACCACTCTAGATATAAAGGATGTTTACTTTCACATGGATAGTCATCCAGCCCACAGACATTTCCTCAGATTCACGTTGAGCACCCACCATTTCCAGTGCAGTGTGTTCCCCTTCAGGGTAGTCACTGCTCCTATAGTCTTCACCAAAGTTATTTCCATCATAGCGGCCTGTTTCAGACTTGATAGTGTCCTTGTGTTTCTGAATCTCGACAATTGGTTCCTAGCCACGAGGGTCCAGGCAAGAAGCCCACAAGTCAACCTCCATGCTACTCAGTCGTCTTTCTTCCTTTGGAGTCAGCGTCCACGTCAAGAAATCGATCCTAGACCCCACATACTCTCTGGATTTCATAGGGGCTACCATAAGTTTGGTCATAGCACGAGTTTACTTAACCTGCGAACAGGTTCCAGGAGATTAATGACATCATAACTCGCATCATGAACAATTCATATGTACTAGCCAGGACTTGCCTGTCCCTCCTCAGCCACATTGCTTTGTGTATTTACGTGACCCCCTTCGCATGACTCCAACTTTGTTGCTTTCAGACATGGCTCCTATCTGTTTACTCACCAAACTGCCACTCCAGGGCTTCCATGCTGATGGTCTCCATCAAGCTGCTGTTATCCCTCCAGTGGTGGACAGACCCACATCGCATTTGTGTGGGGGTTCTCTTTCTTTCCTTTTTCCAGACAAGATGATTATCACTGACTCATCCCTGAGGAGCTCACCTCGATGACCATGTGGCTCGAGGAGCATGGACTCCCAGAGAATCCAGGATGCACATAAACATCCCGGAGCTGTGAGAACAGCATGCCACGCCTTCCTTCCCTTCATCGGCTCTCATCATGTCAGATACCCCCACCACTGTTTTTTATATCAACAGACAGGGAGGGACAAGATCATCCATGCTATGTGCAGAGGCAGTCAGTCTCTGGAATTGGTGCATCATCCACCAGATCCTCTTGTCCGTGGCCTATCTTCCAGGGACACAGAATGTACTCATGGACTCAGCAGACATTTTGCGATCAATCGTTGGTGGGAACTTCATGATTCGGTAGTACACAACATCTTCACTCAGTGGGGACTCTGGTCAGAGTCCTATTTGCTTCACAGGTAAACAGCAAATGCACAATGTGTACTGCTCCAGGGGAGCCCTCTGTCACCACATCCAGGGCGAAGCCCTCCTAATCCCCTGGTCGGACCAACCCAACTATGCCTTTCCTCCACTACCACGCCTACCTCAGGTAGTGCATAAGATTTGGCAGACAGGGCGATGGTAATTCTGATTGCCCCCTGCTGGCCCAGGCAATTCTGTTTCCCCAGTCTTCTCTGCATGTCATCCCACCCACCGATTCCCATCCCATCTGTCTAGATTTGCTGACCCAATGCAAAGGCGAGATCAGACTTCCTAATCCACATGCTCTACACCCCAGAGCATGGTGTTTGGATGGGCCTCTGCCTTAGGACGAATGTGCTCTTCAGTTGTACAGGACATCATTTCTAGCATCAGGAAAGACTACCAGACGTTGTTACCTAGTCAAGTGGTGGCGTTTTTCATCATTAGCTCAACAAAAAAGTGTTTTACTGGAATTTTTGGGGATCCCCTCATATTGGACTATGTTCTGTGACTAAAGTGACCAGGTTTCGCCCTCAGTTCCTTTAAAGTACACCTGGCAGCAATTAACGCATTCTAACCACCAGTGGAAGGTTTCTCTATTTTCACCCCCCACCCCCTTCCAAATGCTAGTTTCTGGAAAGGGCTCATCAGAACCTTTCCACCTATCCAACCAATAGCTCCTCAATGGGACCTGAATCTTGTTCTCTCTACTAATGAAGCCCCCGTTTAAACCTTTAGTGTTGTGTTCTGTGTCCCTCCTTTCCATGAAAGTAGTCTTCCTTGTTGCTATTTCTTCCATGCGAAGAGTTGGTAAACTTGGCGCTATGATGGCAGCCCGCCTTTTACTGTTTTCCACGGAGAGTTTCCTTGTGACTACACCCCAATTCTTACCAAAGTTTGTGTTTTCAATTTCATATCAATCAAGTCATTCACATGCATCTGCAGAGGAATGTTGACTCCATTCCCTCAACGTTTGACAAGCTCTGGCCTTCTACCTGCAGAGAACAAAACCAGTCAGGAAGTGCCCTAGTCTACTTATTTATTGCAGTAGCAGAGAGGCTCAAGGGACAGGCCATCTCCACCCGGAGAATCTCCATATGGACTTCAGGGTGTTTCAAACTCTGCTGCTACCATGTGTCAGATCTACCTCCTTCTACAAGGTACGAGCTCACTCCACGAGGGCTCAGGCTTCAACCTCAGCCTCCCTTCAGAACTTGCCACTCATTGACACGTGTAGAACAGCCACGTGGAATTCTGTACACACCTTTGCTACACATTAAGCCTTAGTGCAAGACTCAGCGGTGGATGCCTCCTTTGGCACGGCGGTCCTCTGTACTACTCACCCTCCTCCATCTTAGGTACTGCTTGTTAATCACCCTCAGTGGAATAGAATAGGGGCCATCTCTGGAAGAAGGAGGCTACTTATCTCGAAGAACCTCCTGTTACAGGTGTGTGGTCCCCATCTGATTCCACTTCCCACCTTCCCTCCCCTCTGCTACAAATCTGCCAGATTCGCAGTGGAGAAGGAACTGGAGACATGGTCAGTCTGCCCCACCCTTTATTGCCTCTGATGGAAGTATGAGGCAAGCCAGGGCGCATGTGTGGACCAATGGATACTATTTAAAAAATTCTCAGACTCCGGGCACATAGTGCGCATGCGTAGCCCCTCAGTGGACTACAGATAGGGACCACACATATCAAAGAACCTTCAGTTACAGGTAAGTAGCCTCCTCTTCTGTCTTGTATATAGTGATGACAGAGTAACCGTTTGTTTTGTGAATGAATGAATTATAAAAGACTGTGGTGGATTACACCGTCTAGTAGAGAGAAGTGCATGCCCTTGAAGTACTATATGTTGTGTTCATTGCAGGGATAGTGAAATTAGGGAAAGGGTAAACAGGTTTGGTGTGTTTTGACCCGCGTTGTCCAATTTCGCGCCTTTCAGTGACGGAGATGAGACCATGCATTTTAGCTGTTAGTAGGTTCCTAACACTTCCGTACACACCAGAACCAGTTGTCAGGCATAAAACTCAAGTTTGCTGATGCCAGCTGTCCTTGACAACGCCCCAGGAGCTGCTTCTTCCTTATTGGGAGTGTCTTGAGGACAGCAGAGGGAACAAAACTGCATGTCTTGAAGAGTGGAGCCACTCTTAAAAACAAAATAAATCTTGTGATGGTTTTTATCACAATTGCTAAGGCATTCTGAACCTTAACATTTAGTGCATACCACACAGTCGCAGCCTTGTAGGCCAGATTCCTCCTTTTTGTGACCATTTGTATAAATCACTATTTTATTACTCCTAGTGTTGGACAATAGAGATGCTTTTAAAGAGAGTAAATAAGGGGTAACTGAGTTTGCTGTGTGGCCTGGGAAATGCAGTATGGCACCTCTAAATCAGCTTGTGTTGGATGTGACCAAAAGGTGTTGCCATCTAATTGTTCAGTGGTTTAAGTGAAATACGTTTAGCTTCACTTCAGTATGTAATGGTTAGATATCCATATCATGCTTGAAGGTTTGAATGAGTGGTCTGAACAGAGAGCATCACCTCTAACACGTATGAAAAAAATGCAGATTAAAGTATGAAACTTAACAGTATAGTCTCCTTTTTTCCGTACAGGTCAGGAAGCCCTGAAGCATGAGGTTTTAGATTACATTGTTCGTGTCTGATGTTTCTATCATAGTGGGTCTCTGCAGTTCTGCAGTAGATTAACGTGTTTGAGAGGAGGGTAATCATGCCATTTTAGTATTAAGCTTTTGATGCATCTGCTCTTTGAGCCACCCAACAAAGCTTTGTCAATGTGTGTTTGGAGTTGTGTTCAAAAGTATTTGTTTCCCTATTTCAGGAGGAGACGGGCAGAATGGAGATGGGCAGCAGACCGAGCAGGTATAGTCAGTCGCTGGAACTGGCTCCAAGCTCACGTCTCAGACCTGGAATACCGAATCCGACAACAAACAGATATTTACAAGCAGATTCGCGCTAATAAGGTAAGGAATGGGGGGATTTGGGGATGCTTGTTTTTTCTCAATGGCTGTTCTCTTTCAGAGAGAGAGAGAGAGCAGGATGTGTATTACATATTGTTCTGGATGTTGAGGCTTAATACGTCTGGTGTCTGCTGCCACTAGGCATATTGCAGTGGTTAGTTCGAATATTAATTTGAACATGTGTCAGGAACAATTCTTTCATCTGGGGTGACAAAGAGCATAAAGACGGCTGCATCGCTTAAGCCAGTGATTATAACTGTTGAACAGGGCTGGTGCTGAGAGTTGTTACTGTATTTTCCACTGCATGCATCCGATGAAGTGGGTTTTAGCCCACGAAAGCTTATGCCCAAATAAATGTGTTAGTCTGTAAGGTGCCACAAGTACTCCTCGTTCTTTTTGCTGATACAGACTAACACACCTACCACTCTGAAACCCGTCACTATGCAAGGCACTGAATTTAGTCGTATGAAGTGGAAGTCCATCAACTTCATGACAAAACTCGTACAGATACAGACAGACATCATCTTCCTTTCCAAATGCAAACAGATGGACATCATACCAAAAGGAGTGAAGATAAAAAAATCCATTACAATCTACATACCACACAGACTGTGATGAGAGATTGTGCCACACACACACTCAGAGAAACTGCGGAACCACCTGATCAACATCCTATACAGCAAACAGGGAAAGATTAAGAATGAGCTCTCAAAACTGGATACTCTCATAAAAAGCCAACCTTCCACACAAACTTCCTCGTGGCTGGACTTTACAAAAACTAGACAAGCCATTTACAGCACGCACTTTGCTTCTCTACAAAGGAAAAAGTACACTAAACTATCTAAACTACTACGTGCCACAAGGGGCCACAACAGTGGTTCCCTTAAGTCACCCAACAATACTGTTAATTTATCCAGCTATACTCTTAGCCCGGCAGAAGAGTCTGTCCTATCTCGAGGCCTCTCTTTCTGCCCCTCCACCCCCACGAACATGATACAGTTCTGCAGTGACTTGGAATCCTACTTTCGACGTCTCCGACTCAAGGAATATTTCCAACACAACTCTGAACAGCACACTAATCCACAGAAATCTTCCTACCAACACTACAAAAAGGAGGATTCTGCGTGGACTCCTCCTGAAGGTCGAAACAACAGACTGGACTTCTACATAGAGTGCTTCCACGTACGTGCACGGGCTGAAATTGTGGAAAAGCAGCATCACTTGCCCCATAACCTGAGGTGTGCAGAACACAATGCCATTCACAGCCTCAGGAACAACTCTGACATCATTATCAAAAAGGCTGACAAAGGAGGTGCTGTCGTCGTCATGAATAGGTCAGAATGTGAACAAGAGGCTGCTAAGCAGCTTTCTAACACCACATTCTACAGGCCATTTCCCTCTGATCCCACTGAGGGTGACAAAAGAAACTACACCATTTGCTCAAGAAACTCCCTGAAAAAGCACAGGAACAAATCTGCACAGACACACCCCTAGAACCCTGACCAGGGGTATTCTATCTGCTATCCAAGATCCATAAACCTGGAAATCCTGGACGCCCCATCATCTCAGGCATTGGCACCCTGACAGCAGGATTGTCTGGCTATGTAGACTCTCTCCTCGGGCCCTACGCTACCGGCACTACTAGCTATCTTAGAGACACCACTGACTTCCTGAGGAAACTACAATCCATTGGTGATCTTCCACAGAGGCCAGGATGGTGGTTTCTGGATGTAGAAGCCCTCTATACCAACATTCCACACAAAGATGGAATACAAGCCGTCCGAAACAGTATCCCCAATAATGTCACGGCAAACCTGGTGGCTGAACTTTGTGACTTTGTCCTCACCCACGACTATTTCACATCTGGGGACAATGTATACCTTCAAGTCAGCAGCACTGCTGTGGGTACCCGCATGGCCCCACAGTATGCCAACATTTTTATGGCTGACTTAGAACAACGCCACCTCAGCTCTCGTCCCCTAACGCCCCTACTCTACTTGCGCTACATTGATGACAACTTCATCATCTGGACCCCTGGAAAAGAAGCCCTTGAGGAATTCCACCATGATTTCTACAATTTCCATCTCACCATCAATCTCCGTCTGGACCAGTCCACACAAGTGATCCACTTCCTGGACACTACAGTGCTAATAAGCGATGGTCACATAATCACCACCTTATACCGGAAACCACCTGACCGCTATACATACTTGCATGCCTCCAGCTTTCATCCAGACCACATCACATGATCCATTGTCTACAGTGAAGCTCTAAGATACAACCGCATTTGCTCCAATCCCTCAGACAGAGACAAACACCTACAAGATCTCTATCAAGCGTTCTTAAAACTACAGTACTCATCTGCTGAAGTGAAGAAACAGATTGACAGAGCCAGAAGTCACCTACTACAAGACCGGCCCAACAAAGAAAGTAACAGAATGCCACTAGCCGTTACCTTCAGCCCCCAACTAAGACCTCTCCAGCGCATCATCAAGGATCTACAACCTATCCTGGAGGACGATCCCTCACTCTCACAGATCTTGGGAGACAGGCCAGTCCTCACTTACAGACCGCCCCCCAACCTGAAGCAAATACTCACCAGCAACCGTACACCACACAACAAAAATACTAACCCAGGAACCTATCCTTGCAACAAAGCCCGTTGCCAACTCTGTCCACATACCTTTTCGAGGGACACCATCATAGGACCTAATCACATCAGCCACACCATCAGAGGCTTGTTCACCTGCACATCTACCAATGTGATATATGCCATCATGTGCCAGCAATGCTGCTCTGCTATGTACATTGGCCAAACCGGACAGTGTCTACGCAAAAGAATAAATGGACACAAATCAGACATCAAGAATTATAACATTCAAAAACCAGTCAGAGAACACTTCAACCTCCCTGGTTGCTCAGTTACAGAGCTAAAAGTCACAATTCTCCAACAAAAAAAACTTCAAAAACAGCCTCCAACGAGAAACTGCAGAACTGGAATTAATTTGCAAACTGGACACCATTAAATTAGGCTTGAATAAAGACTGGGAGTGGATGGGTCATTACACAAAGTAAAAACTATTTCCTCATGCTAATTTTCCCCCTACTGTTACTCACACCTTCTTGTCAACTGTTTGAAATGGGCCATCCTGATTATCACTACAAAAGTGTTTTTTTTTTTTTTCCTCCTGCTGATAATAGCCCACCTTAATTGGTCTCATTAGAGTTGGTATGGCAACACCCATTTTTTCATGTTCTCGGGGTGTGTGTGTGTGTGTGTGTGTGTGTGTGTGTGTATTTCTACTGTATTTTCCACTGCATGCATCCGATGAAGTGGGTTTTAGCCCACGAAAACTTATGCCCAAATAAATGTTAGTCTCTAAGGTGGCACAATTACTCCTTCTTTTTGCTGATACAGACTAACATGGCTTCCACTCTGAAACCTGTGTGACAGCTGTTATAGCAAGTTGTTTTTTCTTGTGGGAGTAGTTGAGGGTGAGTATAAAGACCAGCAGAGCAAGAGAATTCTGGGGCAGAAGAAACAGATCTGTACTTAATGCCCAAAAGGATGTGACTTATTAGTGTGTGTTAGACTATCAGACGGTACAAACTTTTAAAGTACCGTAGCATCAATATATGGGGCTTTGGAAATTGGGGAAGATTCCGCTGGGGGAATCCAGCATAAATATGTAGCACTTCATGGGGTGAAGGGGCAAAAAAGAGAAGAGGGCGATTCTTACATAAGTGTTGAAAGAGAAGGTAAACGGGAGGAAGAGACTGTAATAAGAAAATAGTACAATTAGGATATTTCAGGTCTAAGTGCAGCTGCTTTTATTTGGAAACAGACTGACATAAGTTTGCTTCCTGTGGGTTATAGTGTCATACTTGTCTTTATACAAAACTTCCACTGTGCTTTTCCATAAGCTTTAGTGGTCTGTGTGAAATGTAAACTTGAGAGGCAAACTAGGAGCCATGCTCATGGAAAATTTTTAAACTTGAAAGCAGGAAGTAAATGGGAGAGATGGAAGATTTGTCATCCCATTCCAGACATCCGCCCTAGAGAAGAGCAGGCTTTGTTTTTTGAGTGATCAGAGTGGAGCTAATGTTCTTTACACTGTGCAGACTAGCACAAATGTCTGTGGTGGTGCAGCTTTTCCTATTTTGCTTGAGATGGCATTTCCATAGGGCTTCCCCTTCCTCAATTTCATCTCCCCCCCTCCCCCCCCATATTTGGGAGCTAATTTTAGTACTCCTGGAAAATAAATGACTCTAGGTTCTAACTTGAAGTGCTGAGTGAATTTCCACCCCCCAGTTCTGCCCAACACCTATGCAGGTTTTTTTTGGTGGGCACTCATACCCATTCACATGCAAACCCAGGTCTCTAGAGTAGGAAACCCCAGTATGAGCATCAGTGTATTACTTGCTGCCTTGGAGCTATTCTTTCAGTTGTCATAATGTGGGACGCTGCTTGTGTGGGCATCCGTTGATACATTTGACAAACAGCAGGTTAAATGGAGGCAGCCAGTCAGGCCTGGTGGTCTGGTGATGACATGTTCTGTTCAGGCCCCAAGATTCCCTGTGCATCAAGGGCAGGGGTTACTGGAGTGGCAACACGCTTTGCCCCGGCCAAGGGAGCCACCTAATGTTGTTACTGGTTAGAGTGCCATTCAGTGGATCTGGTACAAACTACACCCATCTCTTATCTTTCTGGATGAAATCAGATGGTGGTCCAAGGACTAGCGGGTGAGGGGGACATGAAAGTTTCTTGTACATATATATATATGGGAGGTGCATTTAAACGGCTGCTATAATTGTATAGACTAGAATCAAGTGCCTTTCCTATTCAAAGTATTGCAGTGTTTAACCAAACACAAATTTTGTGCAGAGACTCTAGATGTGGTAACCATTCTGTACGAAGGGACAGCATACCCACAGCCTGGCACGTCTAGAGTGATTGAACTCAGAAGTATTTGTCACCAATTTTAATCATGATTTAGATCAACAAGCAGGAAATCTTGATTTAAATCATCAATTTTAATCATGTTATGCTAAACATAAGTACTACTTAGTTATTTTCCAAAAAGTTTGATTCTGATTGGTTGGTAACCATTCAGACAGGTTGATTTGCAGCTAAATATAGCGTTTACACTAAATTTGGTATTTCTTTTGTGCTAACCAGGATAGGGGGGAGAGAAATAGCGATAGGGGAAGGATGTGTATTTACAAATATGTATTAGCAATTATAGAACATAACTTAAAATATTTAGATTCTTAATTTTTACATTTTTTATGTTAGAATGTTGCATTTCTTATTGTATCAAACTCTATTTGGATGGATATTCAAATTCAATTAAATATGCACAAGCATATTTGCATAAAATATGCATTTTAGAATGTTTTTATTACGTAAAGCACACTCAAATGTTCAGGATACATAAGGAAAAACGTTTATCTGGAAGTTTGTCAAAAGATGTTTTGCATATAAAATTGACTTATTAAACAAAGGGCAGTATATCTGGTTAGTGAATTGAACTGGTTCTCATTTTCTCACATCTTTTATTCAGAGATTGGAAGGGGAAAATAATCTTTCCTTCCTTTACAACTTTGTGGTTTCTCAACTTTGAATAAACTAGTCATTGGACTGAACTAGTTGAATAAACTGAAATGAAGAACATGTTCTCTCTCTACCTGCAGAAGAGGCTACTGCTGTCAAAAACTGGCTTAGTACTTCAGTATGCTCTGGTTCCAGGTGCTTAGCCAGTGACTTCCACCAATCCAGTGATTTGAGTTTCTTTAAATCTTGGCAACCAAACGTACTGCATTATATTTTAAATAGATTATAGCAAATGTAGGCCTTAACATAGGTTGTCATAACTTCAAATTTAATTTTAAATAGGTTTGTGTGTTAAATTTAAACCTATATTTAATTTTAATCAAAACATTGTATTTAAAAATGGATGTATTACTTTTTAAATACATTTTTATCTATCCTTGTCGGAACTTGTCCCAACCCCATTCTCCCCCCCGCGCGCCGCCCCCCCCCCCCCCCAAAAAAAAAAAAAAAAAGAGAGAGAGAGCCTGGGAGGCTGTGAAGGGGCAGAGGAGTGGTCCTGTTCCCCAGGCAGTCAGTAGGCTCTCGGGAGAGGAAGCTTTCTGCCCTCTCCTCTCACTTGCAGGAGCGACTGGGATGGAAATTCTGATTTGTCATACAGAACTACTTGGAAGTTGATAAAGAGGAGAGATGGGAAAGAACCTTTACGCAGGGCCCAGAGACAGCTCTGTGGTAGAAATGCCAACACTTCCCCCTTCTCAATAGCTGGCACTAGCAAGGAGGCTGGTTTTTCTTGTCAGGATATTTGCTCCTGGTCTATGTCAGTATGCCCCCTCCCTGTGTCTCTTCCTTTTTTTTTTATCTGCGTCTAGGTGGTAGAGGTTTAGTTCTCTAGCATATGAATTCAGTGGCACAGAATTCCCCCAGGAGTAACCTGTTCTCTGGGTAAATGGAGGATGTGAAATGAGAAGGAAATGGGATGTGCCCATGAAGTAATTTACTGAGGATGGGATGATTTAGTTGGGAATTGGTCCTGCTTTGAGCAGGGGGTTGGACTAGATGACCTCCTGAGGTCCCTTCCAACCCTGATATTCTATGATTCTATGAGGAGCTGCTCTGTCGGCAGGTCCTCTTCTCTCTCCCCTTGTACTAAGTGCTGCAGTAATTCAGTAGGATCCCTGCTGAGCCAACACTGAGCAATTTGGCAGTTTTTGTTCTAGAGGCTACCAGTGCTTAGGACTGTCACAGAATGTGCCTGGTCACTTGTCCACAGAGAACAGGAGTTGGAGCTACTTATGCTTGTGATACAGGAAACTTTTCATTAGGAATAGCTACAGTCGCTGTATCAGATTTTTCTGGCCAGCAATGGCTAATACCCTCTTGAATTTGACCAATTTTAGTAGCTTCTCTCTGCTCTGAAGGGAAGGAAACTATAGCCCAGGCCCTGCTGAATACCATCCACCTGTTGGCATGTTAATAGTTTGTTCTGCAGAAGCTAAGTTTCACCCATGAGTCAAACTTGGCTTATTTCAGTAATGGCGATTTCTAATGTTTTTGTAACACCCCTGTTGTGTGTTCAGAATCACAATACGTATTGTACTCTAACGAGAATGATTGGTTAGAGCATGGGACTAGGACACCAGATTGAATACTCACTGTCTCATCAGTGACTTGCTTTGTGATCTTGAGCAAGTAACTTCAGCTCCAGTCTTGCCCTAGTGCAAAAGCCCCAGCCTCTGTGCTTTTTTCTGGGGAGTTACTCAGGGCTTGGAGAAGGAGTCTCTTTCCAGGATGCTCCCAGATCTCTGTAGCTATCACTCTTGTCTCTGTTGCCTCCAGCAATGTTCAGAGAGCTCCCATAGACCGACCGAACTGTGAAAAAAGCAACCCAATGAGTTTTTGGATTTTATTGGGTTTTCCTGTCCAAACCCCCCCCCCCCCCATCTCCTTAGCTGTCTGTCTTTCGGAAGTATTTACATTTTTAGAGCCTAGTGTTTCTAGTATCAACTTGAACCTGTGAATGAAAAATTTAATTCTTCTGAAAGTCAAAAAGAAACATTGATTTTTGTTCCTTTTGAGGGAATGAGTGCTTGTCTACACTAGGGTTTTTGCCCTGATGTACATCAGTAGTGCAAATCCCTAGTATAGATATGCTGTATTGGTGGAAATACTTTTAAAACACTGCTGCGGTATGTACGAGTTGGCTGTATAGCGCTATTTCCAAATTTAAAACAGCCCAAATGTTTATGGAACTGTCTAGAAATCTAGATGGATCTAGTGCAGTGGTTCTCAGCCCAGGGGCCGCTTGCAGTCCAGTCAGCACACAGCTGCGGCCCACGTGACTTCCTTAAGGCGGTACAGGCAGTGTGTATGTGATTTTATTTATATAGTGGTGGATTGCGACCCACAATGGTAAATATGTTGAGAACCGCTGATCTAGCGGATGCAGTCCTAGGTGATTAAAGTGAAGAGCATGGCTAGTGGGTGGAATCAACTATCATTGGATGTTACAGAGGGGAGTGGGTGAGTTGAACTTCCTCAAGATGGGCAGTGCATCTAACATGGTTCTATATATAAAGCTGGCTCTACTCTATAAATCCCTTCAACTTAGAGAATGTTGAGCTCTTAAGATTCTTTTCAGTGAGAAATCTTCAACTTGGACACACTATTGGGAGAAGATTCCATCTGAGAATGCAAACTATGACTAAGCCTTTTGCCATTTGTTCAGACAACAGCAAAATAACTTCTCAGGTGAAACCATCCTAAATTTAAAAAAGAACAGGAGTACTTGTGGCACCTTAGAGACTAACAAATTTATTTGAGCATAAGCTTTGTTATGTAAATTTGTTATGTATGGGTGTAAAAGGTACCAGTCAAAATAATAACACAATTCAGTCAAAAATTCTGCAACCGCCATCAGGCTCTGCATAGCTGATTGCCATGGAGGAGGAGAACATAGCAAGCATTTTACACAATGAAAGACTTCAGAAAGAGAGCCTAAGATTACAAAAGCAATTGAAGGAGATTTCAGATGGACTTGATAGATTAGAAGCAGCTGACACTACTGTCATGGTCTCTGTGGAAATCTGGCTGGATCTGGAATCACACAAGGACAAAATTGAACAATGATTCGGAGGAGCAGTAGAATCTCTGGTTACTTAGCCAACATAATTTGATTCCATATTGATCATAGGTTGAGCCTAGAACAAGAATGAGGCTTAAAGTATGGTTGCGGTAGAAAGAGTCCTGAATTCCTTTTTTTTACTCTTACATTTAAAATTGAACTTCCAGATTTCTATTCCAAATCTACATTTTTAAAGGAAACTGCAGAATATCGTTGCATCAAAATAGAGCAAAATTGTGAAGTAAATCGTGGAAGACGACAGGGTAGTTAAATTCAGAATATCAATTTTTACAAGGTCTGTAGTGCTGTCAGGCCAGCTCAGCGTCAGTCAGCTGTGTTTTCACCATATTTGGATGGTTGAATTGAAACTTTGTAGTAAGCTGTATGCTGGAAAGACCAAATATATTAAGTCTGTATGTATTTATGGGGAAGTTCAAAGGCTTGTAGGCCTAGCTAGTAGCAAACTTGAGACTTGGGGGTTTTGTAACTTTTTTTTAAAATGTACAGATAGAATTGCAATGTCTTCTGTGATGGGTTCCCCCTGGGTACCACCGAGCCCTCTGACTCCCCTCCTCTCACGCTGTGCTGCTGTGACAAACTAACCTTCTCCTGGTCCTACACTCCCACCAGCATTCACACAGGCAGGGACACACACAGCTGCAGTTACATGTAGACTCTGACCAGCCACTACATAAACCAACAATAAAGAGGTTACAGCCAAGATAACCCCCAGCCTAAGACCCCAGAGCTGTACTGTCCTGCTCTGGTCAAAGCCCCGACCAGTATTAATTTATTATTCAATTCGCTCCTCCCTCAATGTGGAGAGGAATATGCAACAAGCATGTGTTAACCAAGCTGAGATTTTCTCCAGATGCTTCACTTTAAAGGCACACTGGTTTAGATAAAGCAAAAAAGTTTATTAACTACAAAAGATAGATTTTAAGTGATTACAAATGATAGCAAACAGATCAAAACAGATTAACTAGTAAATAAACAAAACCGCAAACTAAGCCTAAAACACTAGAAAGGTTGGATATGAATTAGCAATTCCTCACCCTGGCTGCTGATACAAGCAGTCTACCAAGTTTCCATACACAGGCTAGAAATCGCTTTAGCCTGGGACCAGCACTTCCCTCAGTTCAGTCTTTGTTCCTCAGGTGTTTCCAGAAGTTCTTTGTGTGGAGAGTGAGGTCCCTTGATGATATCACACGCCACCTTATATAGCTTTACCATATGCCAGGAACCCTTTGTTCCAAAAACAGTTCCCAGCCCAGTTTGTGGAAAAATACAGGTACCCAAAATGGAGTTCAGTATCATGAAATCTGGTCACATGACTTTGCTGAGTCATAGCAGCCATCACAGGCTGGCTGAAACGTTTACAGTAAGGCTGTTGATTAATCGCAGTTAACTTGTGCGATTAACTCAATACTTAATCGCAATTAATCACACTGTTAAACAATAGAATACCAATTTAAATTTATTAAATATTTTGGATGTTTTTCTACCTTTTCAAATATATTGATTTCTATTACAACACAGAATATTAAGTGTACAGTGCTCACTATATTATTATTTTGGTTTACTAATATTTGCACTGTAAAAATGATAAAGTATTTTTCAGTTCACCTCATACAAGTACTGTAGTGCAATCTCTTTATCATAAGTGTGACTTACAAATGTAGATTTTTTTGTTTGTTACATAACTGCACTCAAAAACAAAACAATGTAAAACTTTAAAGCCTACAAGTCCACTCAGTCCTACTTCTCATTCAGCCAATCTCTAAGACAAACAAATTTGTTTACATTTACGGGAGATACTGCTGCCTGCTTCTTATTTACAATGTCACCTGAAAGTGAGAACAGGCATTCTCTTTTTGTAGCTGACGTTTCAAGGTATTTACGTGCCAGATATGCTAAACATTCGTATGCCCCTTTGTGCTTTGGCCACCATTCCAGAGGGGACACTTCCATGCTGATGATGCTCGTTTAAAAAAAGTGTTAATTAAATGTGTGACTGAACTCAGATGCAGAAACTACAGAAGAAAGAAAAACTAACCTTCTGCTGGTGGCATCTGACCCAGATGATGAAAATGAACATGCGTCGGTCTGCTCTGCTTTGGATCGTTATCGAGCAGAACCCATCATCAGCATGGACGCATGTCCTCTGGAATGGTGGTTGAAGCATGAAGGGACATATGAATTTTTAGCACATCTGACATATAAATATCTTGCAATGCTGGCTACAACAGTGCCATGCTAAAGCCTGTTCTCACTTTCAGGTGACATTATAAACAAGAAGCGGGCAGCATTATCTCCTGCAAATTGTAACCAGACTTGTTTGTTGAAGTGATTGGTTGAAGTAGGACTGAGTGGACTTGTAGCCTCTAAAGTTTTACATTTTTATTTTTTGAATGCAGCTATTTTTTGTACATAATTCTACATTTGTAAGTTCAACTTTCATGATAAAGAGATAGCACTACAGTACTTGTATTAGGTGAATTGAAAAATACTATTGTTTTTTACAGTGCAAATATTTGTAATAAAAAATAGTGAGCACTGTACACTTTGTATTATGTGTTGTAATTGAAATCAATGTCTTTTAAAATGTAGAAAATATCCAAAAATATTTAAAAATGGAATTCTATCATTGTTTAACAGTGTGATTAATTGCGCGATATATTTTTTTAATCGCTTGACAGCCCTGGTTTACAGTCGGGTTCTCAAACTTCATTGCACTGTAACCCCCTTCTAACAAAAATTACTTCACAACCCCAAGAGGGGAGACTAAAGCCAGAGCCCAAGGGCTTCAGCCTCAGGCAGTGGGCTTTTGCCTGGGCAGTGGGGCTTGGGCTTCAACTTGGCTTTGGCTTCAGCCCTGGGCACCAGAAAGTCTAAGCCAGTCTTGGCGAACCCATTAAAATGGGGTTACGACCTGTGTTCCCTGTAAGCTGTGCGCTTGGGCGGCCGCCCATGAGAGATTCAAGTGCCGTGCAGTTGATTAACAGAGCCACGCACATCCAGCCGGCAACATGTTCAGGTGCCCCTCCCCCACTGCTGCTTTGCGGTGACATTGCTCGTGCAGCTGCTCCTGGGACCCTCTTGCTGGCTGTGCAGAGGCTGGTGGTAGAAAGGAGGGTGCTAATGTCAGGGTGTCCCCCTCCCCCAGCCTCTGTACCCCATCTCCACAGAACAGGGTAGAGGAGACGGGGCTCAGGACTCGCAGCAGCTCTACGGTCTGAACAAGCCTTTGGGTGAGTGAGCGAGTGCCTTAAATAGACAGCACACGTTCTCTGAGACTTCCCCAGCAATGCGCGCGCGCACACTTTGTCTCTCCCCTGCCCATGTACCCCATCTCCACAGAGTGGGGGAGGAGGGACATGGTTCAGGAGGAGGAGAGCCTTCAATGTGTGCCTTAAAGAGACAGCGGACGGGCGTGTCTCAGGAACTTCCTCAGCAGCCAGCACACACCCAGTCTGTGTCTCACACCTCCCAACACTCTTATTGTTGTTACTACTTGGTACTTCCTGCAATGCGCACATATTCTCTGTAATTTTATTCTTTCAAAGTGTGTTGCTTTAATTTTTTGACTGGTCTGTGCATTTCATAATTTATTTCTCTTACACTTAAATTTAATTCTTTGAGTAGTAAGTTCTAAAATGCCTAATTTGTACTGGCTGGAGTAATTATCCCTATTGGTAACTTTTTAAAAATAATATATATTATATCTAGGTTTTTTGTTTCTACTGGTGACGCACAGCTGCACATTACCTTAGTGCACATAACAAAATTTATTCCGCACATGGGTGGGAAAAAATTAGAGGGAACATTGGTCGTCACTAGGGTGACCAGACAGCAAGTGTGAAAAAATCAGGATTGGGTTGGGGGGGGCTATAGGTGCCTATATAAGACACAGCCCCAAATATTGGGACTGGCCCTTTAAAATCTGGACATCTGGTCACCCTCGTCATGACCTACTTTGGGGTCCCGACCCACAGTTTGAGAACCGCTGCACAGGAAGGCTAAGCTGTTCCACAGCCCATTGTCTTTGTTGATGAGCCATTGGCAGTCTCTAGCTTTACCATTGTTGTACCTGAAAGGCTACCTCTGGGTGTTTTCCAGAGTAAGCACATTTGAAATACAGATCCGTAGTCAGTATTCATAACTTCGGATACAAAAATGATATATGCATATAAACGGATAATCATATTCAGCAAATCATAGCTTTTCCAGTGACACCTTACATGACTCATCTTATATAAATTTCATCATCATAATACAACTATGAAGGATATGGGCTGCAGTGTCGCATCTTCATATTGGACATATCGTGTCTGCTTATTATGTTTGGGGGAATAAATGTGCTTATGAAGTAAATTGCATAATATGTGTCTGTCTTCATTTCATAAAACCTTCTTGGGCATCTCTCACATTGCTAGGTTTTATTAGAGAAAATGACAACTCTACCCATGAACATAGCTGTTGGCACACAGGCAAATTCTTTTTCAAAAATTTTTTCCCCTCCTTGCAACAGTAGTATACCGGCTCCACTGTTAGCAGAGTACTCTGAGGCGGAGGGGACAGTGAATTTACACACCCACCCTCTCTCTCTCTCTCTCTCTCTCTCTCTCAAGTTTTCTTACTTGTAAGAGATCTCACATGGGAGTGGGAGTAGTAAGGCATAATTTAATTTTTTTTTATGGTCTTTGCATGAAAATATCTGCTCTTACGGGCTTGACTCAAATGTAAAGAGGTTGAGTGAAACTGCGTCTTGGAAAGCAGGTAGGGAGGGGCTGGAGTAATTTTTACCTCTGCAGTCTGTGTTCAAATTGTTTCTCAGTTCAGACACATGGGTTTATTATACTATGTCTATTCTTAGTCTAGTTCAGGCCTGCACAACATGCGGCCCGCGTGGGCTCACTGTGCGGCCCGCGGGGGGTGAGTAGGCAAGCGGCGGGTGAGGGAGGGGTCTGAGGAGGCGAGCGGGCGGGCAGTGGCAGGGGGGCAGGTGAGCCGGCGGCTGAGGTGGCGAGCAGGCGGGTAGTGGTGGGGGGGCAGGTGAGCCGGGGGCAGGGGAGGGGGGGCTGAGGAGGCAAGCGGGCAGGCAGTGGTGGGGGTGCAGGTGAGCCAGCGGCAGGGGAGGGGGGGCTGAGGAGGCGAGCGGTGAGTTGGTGGCTGACCTGGTCTACTGATCTGGTCTGGCTCCCATCCCCTCTCCAAGGGTTGCAGCCAGGGCCGGCTCCAAGGTTTTTGCCGCCCCAAGCAGCAAAAAAAAAAAAAAAGCCGTGATCACGATCTGCGGCACTTTGGCTCTACCGCCCCCGCTTCAATCTTCCGCGGCAATTTGGCGGCTGGTCCTTCGCTCCGAGAGGGAGTGAGGGATCCGCCGCCGAATTGCCGCCAAAGAGCTGGACATGTCGCCCCTCTCCGTTGGCCGCCCCAAGCACCTGCTTGCTGGGCTGGTGCCTGGAGCCAGCCCTGGTTGAAGCTGTCTGGAGGTGCCTGCCTTCCATGCCTGCCTCATTCACACCTCATTCATTCAACAGGGCAATTGATTACAATGTGGGGGGGAAGATCTTATTCTACTTCTAGCAAAAAGACATTTTTCTTTTACCTTAATTATACTACCTTAGGAGCCCGCTATAACATATTGCAAAGGTTCAATACCGCTGTTTTGGTGGGACGGCGCTGGGGAAGGAGGGTTTGTTTCCGCGGGGCAGGTGGTGCTGGGGGGAGTGTTTCGGGGGGGGCTGGGCGGCTCTGGGGGGGTGTTTAGGCGGCGCTGGGGGGTGGGGGGGGTTCAGCGGGGCCGGGGGGTTTTGGCCCTCAGCTGTTTTCTTTGGAGTAATATGGCCCTCGCCGCTTTACGAGTTGTGCAGGCCTGGTCTAGTTGCTTGGTGGTTATGGTGGTAGTGTAACATGCATACAGTTATGTGACCAATTTGGAGTTGCTAATCTGGAAGAAACCCAGGGATTTTGTTCTGAATGGTGGTTGGAAGCGGGGGGAAGAGGGGTTCTGAAACAGTTATTGGGAGGAACTTGTTGCCAGAAAAAGTGAATTGCAGCAGTTACCCCAAACACATCTCCTATTAAAGCTTGGGCTAGCTCAGTGGGTCAGATTTATACTAGGGTGTGAAGATGATGACTACAGTCTCCGTGTGAGGAGCTCAGTCGAAGGCTTGGTCTACACTAGGGTGGTGGTGGGTGGGGGGGGGGGGGGGATCGACCCAAGATGCGCAACTTCAGCTATGAGATTAGCGTAGCTGAAGTCAACATATCTTAGATCGACTTACCTCCCATCCTCACGGTGCGGGATCGACTTCCGCCACTCCCCGTTGACTCCGCTTCCGCCTCTCGCCATGGTGGAGTACAGGAGTTGACGGCACAGCGATTGGGGATCGATTTATTGCGTCCGATAAATCGATTTCCCCAATAGATCGATCACTACCCGCTGATCCGGTGGGTAGTGTAGACGTACCCCAAGACTGTGGCGCTTCTGATGGAACTTTGCATTCTACTGCCCCCTTCCCACCCAATATCACTTTGTCTGAGGCTGATTGATGCTATAGGAGTATGAGCACCATGCTTCTGGGAAATGTCATGTTCTCAGATGGGGTATACAGATGGGTTCCAGTTAATCCCATAGTTATTAATAAAACCTGCACAGGGAAGACGTAATTAGACTAACTAGTAAATGTGAGGGGGAACCATCAAATTTCTTGTCTGCAAAGTGCCTAGCATGTTTCTGGGTGCTTTAAAAAAAGTAATACTAAGTCCCTGATAGGGCTCACATGATTCCCTCTACTTTTCCTGCTTTAAAGAGTTGAACTGTAATGTCAATTAATGATCTTATCCCTACCTATTATTACAAAGAAGAGTAAATCATTGATGCTTGAAAAAGTAAAATAAAACACCCAACCATCTAAAGGAAGGGTGCCATTCTGATAGTGTGATAAATTCTATAGGGTGTTGATGAAAGAAATCTAGCCAATTCCCACAGCCCAGTTCAGGATATAGTGCCTGAGAGAGAATGTAAGGTAGGAATTGGTAATAAATATCCTATATGGAAGCTTAAAAAAAAAAGATATAGTTTCAAAGTTTTAAATGAAGGTTTTTAGAACATCAAATTTTATTTTAAAATAGGCTTCCTCTCCCCTGCATTCCACATGGTGAGCTGCATTCTTAAAGCTTTTGTATATTAGTCAGAGAAGCTCAATCTGATGACAACAATACAATGGCAGGTTCAACTGAGAGACTATTCAGGTACTGAGAATGAAATGACGATTGACATTTTAAAAAAAAATTTGCAAATCAATTACTATTAATAAATATCAAAGGTGCTAGACCTGATCATTGCAGTTTTCCTGGAACTCACAGAACAGTTCTGCTCATCCACTTCTGTTCTTACTCCGGATGAATTGAAGATTAGTAAAGCCCTTTATAACCCTGACTTTTCCTGCCTCCTCACTTTCGCTTTCCCTGAGCAAAACAAAGGGCACACAAATCCATGAGCGCCAGGAGAAGAAAAAAGACTTCCCTTGGATCTCCAACACACCATTCTCCAGTGCCAGTCTCACTGTTGCTAGCTCCATGCCAGTTTTCCTCTACCTGACCTACCTCCCTGTTGCTGGTTCCCAACCTCAGGTGAGTTTGGAACTGGTTACAGAAGGTGACGGGTCACTTTGGGTAGATCAACGTTTAGGGTGGCTGGGAGAAGAAGCACAGCAGTATTTAATCATTTCTAGAATTCCAGAAGCCAGCATCTCCCCATCCCTTCTCAGCCCAGCCACCCTCCTGACACTCCCAGAAAACCATAGAAATTAATAAATTAACATCCACCCTGGACATTGGGTAGTTTCCTTAGGGGTAATAAGGAAGGAGGGAGATGGAAGAATAGAGGCAGCCAGAACTGCTAGTCAGAAACCATCTACCCCTTGTATTTAAACATGCTTATCTCATTACATGATTTTTACATAAATTAATTACTAGATTATGGGTCGCCACCATGATTTTCTGGAAACCCAGTGGACTGCTGTTCTAGATCTGATTCCCTCAAGCCATGATGTTAGGCTCCTAGAAAGGCCCAAATATGGGATCAGTGCCATCGATACAGCTAAGATGCAGTTGTTGCTACACTAAATGTCCATGCAAGGGCTTGTGGCGCGCTCTGGGAGGATGCAGGTGTTGGCACAGGATCCAGGAGTGGAGGGAGGGAGGAATGATGGCAGTGAAGTTTGGGCCTGAGTTTTGGTGTGGAAAAGTGCAGCCAGTATAAGTGTGCAGTTAAAAAATAAATAACTTGGCAATAATAAGGGACCATGCTCATGGCCACAGAGTTATTCTTTGGACTTGGGGGCATTTTTGCTCTTCCCTGGCCTTAATGGCCTTGTCCCTGGAAAACTAGAGCTCTGATCGCTTGTGTGGCAACACGTAGTGGGGCCTTCAAGTGGCTGATCCGTGTCCGGTATCTTCATTCCAAGTAGCCCTGCCTGCATCCTAGGGAAGGACCAGTCACCTCCATGACCAGAGATGACCATTGTCCTAATTTGCCTTCACCTCATAGTATATTTATGCCTTTAAGGCTCTCCACGTGCTCCCACCACCCTCACAAGCTTTATCGTCGTCCTGGTCTCCTTATTGCTGCCCCTTCACTACTGTTATCCTTTTGTTTCCAGTTTCTTGTTGTCATCTTTAAGTTCTGTTTACCTGGGGGGGGGGTGTGGCGCATATAGGAGCCAATATGGTCCTTGTGCCTGACCTCTCACCTCTCCCTCTTGCTTCCCAGTTAGATCTTACCAAAAGGTTTCCTCCTCTTTTCTCTCTCTCTTTCTCTCTCTTCCCCCCCCCCCCCCCCCCCCGGAATGTTAAATAGGTCATCTTTGTCAACTCCTCATGCACGTACAGCCATGATGAATTATTAGCATCTGCTAAACATAGAGGTAGAATAGTTCTGGCCTTTGATTAAACCCCAAGTGTTATGGGGTAAAAGGGGGAAAAAACAGGAGAGAATAGATATCATTAGAACCCTGATAAAACAACCCTCTCCACCCTGCCATGCCCTACTGGATTTGTAGCTGCTGGTGATTATTTAAATATCAGTAAAAAGAATGAGGAGTACTTGTGGCACCGTAGAGACTAACAAATTTATTTGGGCATAAGCTTTCGTGGGCTAAAAGCCACTCCATGAGATGCATGCTGTGGAAGATACAGTAGGAAGATTTTATATATGTCACACACACACCCACACACCAACTCTAACAAGACTAGTCAATTAAGGTGGCCTATTATCAGCAGGAGGAAAAAAACATTTGTAGGGATAATCAGGATGGCCCATTTCAAACAGTTGACAAGAAGGTGTGAGTAACAGTAGGGGGAAAATTAGCATGGGGAAATAGTTTTTAGTTTGTGTAATGACCCATCCACTCCCAGTCTTTATTCAAGCCTAATTTAATGGTGTCCAGTTTGCAAATTAATTCCAGTTCTGCAGTTTCTCGTTGGAGGCTGTTTTTGAAGTTTTTTTTTGTTGGAGAATTGCCACTTTTCGGTCTGTAATTGAGTGTCCAGGGAGGTTGAAGTGTTCTCCCAACTGGTTTTTGAATGTTACAATTCTTGATGTCTGATTTGTGAATAAAAAAAATTTATTCTTTTGCGTAGAGACTGTCTGGTTTGGCCAGTGTATATGGCAGAGGTGCATTGCTGGCACATGATGGCATATATCACATTGGTAGATATGCAGGTGAACAAGCCTCTGATGGTGTGGCTGATGTGATTAGGTCCTATGATGGTATCCCCTGAATAGATATGTGGACAGAGTTGGCACCGGGGTTTGTTGCAGGATTTGGTTCCTGGGTTAGTGTTTTTGGTGTGTGGTTGCTGGTGAGTATTTGCTTCAGGTTGGGGGGCTGTCTGTAAGCGAGGACTGGCCTGTCTCCCAAGATCTGTGAGAGTGAGGGATCGTCCTTCAGGATAGGTTGTAGATCCTTGATGTTGCGCTGGAGAGGTTTTAGTTGGGGGCTGAAGGTGACGGCTAGTGGCGTTCTGTTACTTTCTTTGTTGGGCCGGTCTTGTAGTAGGTGACTTCTGGATACTCTTCTGGCTCTGTCAATCTATTTCTTCACTTCAGCAGGTGGATATTGTAGTTTTAAGAATGCTTGATAGAGATCTTGTAGGTGTTTGTCTCTGTCTCAGGGATTGGAGCAAACGTGCTTGTATCTTAGAGCTTGGCTTTAGACAATGGCTCGTGTGATGTGGTCTGGATGAAAGCTGTAGGTATGTAGGTAAGTATAGTGGTCAGTAGGTTTCCGGTATAGGGTGGTGTTTGTCACCATCACTTATTAGCACTGTAGTGTCCAGGAAGTGGATCTCTTGTGTGGACTGGTCCAGGCTGAGGTTGATGGTGGGATGGAAATTGTTGAAATCTTGGTGGAATTCCTCAAGGGCGGCTTTTCCATGGGTGCAGATGATGAAGATGACATCAATGAAGCGCAAGTAGAGTAGGGGCATTAGGGGACGAGAGCTGAGGAAGCGTTGTTCTAAGTCAGCCATAAAAATGTTGGCATACTGTGGGGCCATGCGGGTACCCATAGCAGTGCTGCTGACTTGAAGGTATATATTGTCCCCAAATGTGATATAGTTTCAGGTGAGGACAAAGTTCAGCCACCAGGTTTGCCGTGACATTGTTGGGGATATTGTTCCTGATGGCTTATAGTCCATCTCTGTGTGGAATGTTGGTGTAGAGGGCTTCTAATATCAGTGTGTTTCTTTCCTGTATTGGTCTCTGAGAATGCAGCATCCATGGTGAAAATCTGCTCTGAGCTCCTTGTTGGTTGTGGGTTTTTTAGCCAGGGTTTATTGCCTTTGCATTGGCACAGTTGTGACTTTGTCCTCCCCTTTGTCTTGCTGTGATGGAGGATCCACTTTGTATTCTTTATTACAAGAAGCAGTTCTCTTTTCCACTCTACTGAAATGTTCTCTTTGTATTTGCTCACAGACAGCTAGCTGACTCCTCATATATGCAGTGCATCAGAGAGGAGGGGGCAGTATTCAGCAGCCTTGGCTGAGAGGGAGCTGACTGTATGCTATGGGTGGGTCAAAGCCATGGGTTCTGCACCAGTTTAACTTAGATGACATGAAAATCTAGGCAGCAGGGATTCTGTTTGGCATCCTGTTTGAATGGTGCTTTGGACACAAACCTGCTGTGGTGGTTTAGGTTTCTGGAGTGTGAAGAAGGGGAAGAGACATGAGACTGAAGAAATCCATCCACCATGGTACAGTAATAATTCTTACATTTTTCTTTCCTCTAGGGGCTGATAGTCCTTGGTGAAGCGTCGTCCCCAGATACTGCAGTAGATGATGCATCCCATCCCCTTAGTGCCGAAGTTAAGCTGGAGCCCGGGACTGACAGACTGGTAAGTGCCAAAGATGGAGAGAAACACAACTAGATACTACAGAAACATGTCTGCAAGTACTGGTGCATGTTGTTTTGGGCGTGTGTCTTGGAAGACAGATTCTTAGACCGTGATGTCTGGAAGCCCTTTGAGGCATGGTGCACTGTTTGGTTAGCTCCCACTTCAAAGGCCTCTTAGTTGGGCTTTACCGGAGAATTGATGGCTGTGAGGAGGGTTTTTTCAGGGGGGTCTGGGTTTAACAGATATGGTGACTTGGACATGGTTTTTAGAACAGCGTTTCCCTCAGAGACCCTTGTAATAAACATTAACATTGATATAGTAGTTGACAAGTGAAAAGCATTCTAAAGACACAAAATTATTCTCTCAGACCTTCTTCCCTCTAGCAAAAATGTCTTGATTGCACACCCAGAGATGGAGGGGCACAAAACTAGTGAATGCTTCTAGAAAAAGTGGCTATTAATCTGTGCTTCAGTTTCACTACCCACAAAGTGGGAATAAATGATACTATGAGATCTACGGATGGGAACTATATGAAGAGCTTAATATTTATTATTTAATATAGAAATGTAGGCCATCGAGACTACAGGTTTCATCATGCAGTGCAGGCTGGCCTAGCTTCATCCTGTAGTCATGTATGGAAATACCTACATACTAAAGATGAGGTTTTGCAAACTGCTTTACAGTACTGTGAGCTACACTTGGACTGACCTCCTCTAGCTCACATACTGGTGGTGGTCGTAGAGCACCTGCTGATAGGGTCTGGTAAGTTTCAAACTGGAGCAAAACTTAGGGGCACCCAAGGAATACATTAATTTTGCCACGTGTTCCAGTTGGTGAGAGTTGCTATCTGTGTGGCTCCAAAATAGTTAATATTAATTTATTTTAACTTATAAATTCACAGAAGAGATGAATATTTCTGCCTGCATGAGGCAGTCGGTTTTAAGCAACCATAGTTTAGAGAGCTCCTTCTGTGGGGTGAATATTAAATAAAACCGATGTTTTCTTGTTGCCACAGTTTTGGAATTTGGCTCCCAAAATAGACAACTTCCAATTATTTTGACCTCCTGTTTTGAAAGCTTCTAGTGTTTAATAAATAAGAAAAATCCAGCTTGAGAAATGTATTAGTTTGATTTAAAGTTATTTCCTTTGTATATTTTGGCATATTATGTTGACAATCTGCATTTTAATGGTTACAAAGGTTTATCATTTTAACTCTCAATGTCTGCTGTCATTAAATAATTGTTTGACATGGGGGTATAATTTCCCACAGAGTGAAAATTTAAATTGCTAAAAATCTAAGAACTTAAAAATAACAATTGATGTAATCTGTCAAAAATATTTTTAAAAAAATCTAATTTTCCAAGCCTACATATAATGGACAACAATACTAAATTACCAGTACCAGTCCATAATGGACAAGAATACCAAATTACTGACAGTCTGATCTATAAAGCACAGGTGGTGCTACAGGTAACTTGTACTAGATTTTCACCTCTTGAGACTGGGATTCAAATACATTTGTTTGGGGTCTCTTATTAGTCCTTGAATGACAGTTCACCTCATCATGAAACTTACTACATAATTTGCTACAGTTAACAGGATTTGCTTAGGACCAGAATAGCAGGGTATTGGGGTACACTAGCAGAGCAGTGTGAGAATATGGGACTGGAATAACAAAGTGCTTTAGATCATGCAGTGGCTTGCTCTGACCAGTGATTATTTACCGTCTTTCATGACTACCAAGTAATAGGTGGGGAACAACAGACATACAATAGAATAGAATTCTGTGATCGCTTCAGAGAAGGCAAATCCATGCGGTGAGGAGTTTCCTGTTACTTGAGAGAATCAGTCAATGCCCGATTGAAGACTGAGATAAATAGTTAAGTTTAACAGTGGTAGGAAGACTTCATTTTGTTCTAGTTTGTCTGTTTAAATCAGGAATTTTTGCTGAGAATATGCCAATGCCAGTTTTGTTTTTCCTTTTGGAAAGCCATGCTGACCCTATGAAGGAGCTCCCCATAAACATCCGCAGGCTGACGAGGCCACCTCATTCTCTTCCTTCAGATCCTTTCTTAAAACTCTCTTCTGCTGTGATATCTCGTTGGTCAGGTGGTGTGCTGGTACCACTGAATCATTCTGGTTGTAATCCTCTCACTGTTACCTTGTTTCACTGTTTCTCAGTTTTGTATCCACTTGTCTCTTCTTTTACTTGGAATGTAAGCTCTTCAGGACAGTGATCAATTTTTGTTTGTCCAGTGTTAGCACAATGGGGCCCTGATCCTTGGTTGGGCCTCCTGCGTGCTACAGCAATAAAAATAGCTGCTAAGAAATAATGAAGCATGTGCTGAGATTGCTGTTTGCATAAAACAGGCGTGTGGTCACGGCTGGAGCCTGCACCTCAAAGTCTGCTGTTCTGGAGGGCTCTTACCTGGCAGTAAAAATACTCATCCTTATCACTTTCATGTAGGGGCCTCATTTGAAGTTGTCTTATCACCCCCACTCTGCTCTTTTGTGCAATCCTCTACCAGCCTCCTACCTTTTGTTTAGTTCTGACTGCCTGGCTGTCGGAGATAATGCTGAGGGCGTCAGCCACAGGAAATGTGGCCTTTAGGCACCAAGCAGTTATGCTCCCCCTGCAGGATTATTCATGTGCTTAATTACACTTGTTCACAGAGAGGGTGGGGTGGTGAGTCAGGAAGAGGCTTGGCTTGCACAGAGCTAGAGAACAAGTCTAGAGCACATTCCTGTTGCACTGGAACTCTTATCAGAAGAGCAGCTTTATCTGGTGCCCCTCCTCAGGGTCCTTTTTCAGATACACTCTAGCTGTTCTGTTCATCCTAGGTCCCCGAGATCTGCATTACTATCTCGGCACCCTGAGGGCTGCATGGAATACCAGCCTCTTGGGCTGCGCCCGTTTCCTTGCTCCAGAGCAAGCTGCAAGAGGAAGAGATGGTGTATAAAAGTGGGCAGGAGAGTGGATCCATCACCAATCATTCCTAAGCTATCCCTCCCTGGTGTCTGGGTCTCTTCTTTCATTCAAAGTCATCTCCTCTGGCCAATGTGTGGGACCCCAGGATGTCCCAGCTGGTGTTGACCAGTGGAATGAGTGTGTTGTATGATCACATGTCCTGGCACGGAGTAGGATGTGTGGAATGTTGCCTGATAATCCCTAGGAGGAATTCATTATACTGGCAGCAGAGGGGGAGGTTTTCACACAAGACCTAGAAATTCCTTCGGTTACCTTCCACTTCAGGATTGGAAATGCGCGGTCTGAAAATATGAATGATGTGAAATCCTGAAGTAGTAACAGCTAAGCCCTTGATGATCTGCAGGATAGTGTTAGGATCTAAAGACAATTGTAGGGAGGAAATTGTTCTGCCCCATGTCTCGCCAGTTCAGACATTTGGGAGTATGTCTACACTGCATCTGGAAGTGAGCCTCCCAGCCTGGGTCCACAGACTTGTTTTGGCGGGGCTCATGAACTAAAAATAGCTGTGTGGACATTGCTTTGACATTGGCGCTCAGGCTCTCAAGCCTGAGGGAGTGAGGATTGGGCTTTGGAGCCTAAGCCACAATATCTACACAGCTATTTTTAGTGCATTATTTGCAAGCCCCATTAACACCAGTGTGTCTACCTGGGCTGGGAGGCTCGCTCTCAGATGCAGTGTAGACATACTCTTAATGTGATCCCTCCTTGCCAGCAAAAGGAGACGGTACATGAAGACTTTGGTGAGGCATTTGCTGCAGTGAAGGGCTTCTTCCCCTCTGCTGGGGACACATCAGAAGCTTGGTCGGCTGAGAGGAGTGATCTAAACAAAGAGATTAGAGTAGGTCTGCGATCTACAAGGATATATAGGAATGAAATGATGTGTAGCCTCTGTAGCACCATGTGAGACCCCAGTGGCTTGCAAACTCCCAGTGCCAAATGCGAAGAGGTGGCCTTTGCAGGGGTTACAGTATGGCTGACTCTTGCAGTGGTGCCAGCACTGGCAAGTGTCCATGTTTCCAGACTTTCACACCTGAAATGGGCCATTCCTAGTGGTGGTAGAGTAGCAAAAAAACAAACTAGGAAAGACTACAAACCAGTTGCACGGTGTTAGAAGACTGCCAGCGCCCCTAGATACCCACAGCTGCAGTGAATGTCCATCATCCATAGCCCTAACAGAGCAGATCTCTCTTCCCCCTCCCCCCTTGCAAATACACAAATCTGTGATTAATGCAACCTTAAGTACGGACTGCTAGAGAATTGTTCCTGCTTTTTAGACGCTTCTCCTCCTCCTGGGTTCCCAGCTGCTCCAGGGTCTCCAGCCCACTTTTTCTGAGCTGTAGTCAGACAACTTTATTAGTTCTGCTTCCTCCCAATCTAGGCCCCTTGGAACAACACTGCCTCTGTGCCTAGAGTGCAGAGCCGGCTGCTATTGCTACCTCCACTCCACTCCCCTTATGTGCCATACATGGAGAGAACCCATACCACTGTCTGAATTACCTTTATCCTGGCGTAAGCAAATCAACAAAGAACAAAAATAGTCTCCATTCAAGGGCTCAGTGTGAGAGACTTTATGCCAGGCTAGCAGCAGGTCTGAGTGAAATGGCAGCCTGTTGCTGTGCTCTCAGAGAGAGTCAGAAATGTCAAGGTGCAGCACACATGTTGGTAACAACTTTTTTTCCCCCCTCCCCTTGCTTAGTCTAAAGGAGCAATCCTGCCCCCTAATAATATAATATATGGAGATATACCTCTCTCATAGAACTGGAAGGGACCCTGAAAGGTCATGGAGTCCAGCCCCCTGCCTTCACTAGCAGGACCAAGTACTGATTTTGCCCCAGATCCCTAAGTGGCCCCCTCAAGGATTGAACTCACAACCCTGTGTTTAGCAGGCCAATGCTCAAACCATTGAGCTATCCCTCCACCCTGGCTCATGGAACATTCCCTCCTGGACCCCACCCTAACTCACCCCTTCTCACCCCACCCCCTGTCTTCAGTTCACCCCTTCCCCTTACTGGGAATGAACGGACACGCTGCACAGAAGTTCAGAGAGAGAGAGCTGCTCTGAGTTTCCAAGGGGATTTCAGTGGAGATTCTGCCTCCGAGTTCATGGGCTTACAAAAACAGACTTTAGGACATTCAAGGAGAGGGACCAGATGAGCATGGGGAAAATGGGTCATCCCCTCCCAAGAGGAAATTCCTCCTGATACCTTCAGATGGATTCCTCAGCCTATTACTAGAGATCTTCAGGGTATCATGGGCTGTCTGCTTTTTATTCTGTTTGGACTGCACTTAGAAAAATGGTGTGTGCTAACACGTTTAAAATGCTCGTACACACAAGGCATTTGTAGTAGCTGTAGTGGGACAACCTTCCGGCATGTGTAAAACCAACTGCCTTATGTATGTTAAGATTTTAAAGTGTTTAACAATATGTTTGGGGACGAATTTACAAAGGGGTTTAGGTGCCTAACAATGCAGATACCTTTGTTTGTTTGGTCCTTTTTCCTTAATGTAGAAGGGGCCTCACAGTGATTCTGGCAGCTCACATGAACTAAAGCCACTGAACTTCAATGGTTTGCAGATCACTGGAGTGTGAGGGTGGTTTGCACAAGTGGTTATTGCACTACAGTGAGGCATAATGTTAAAATCTTCCTAATAGGACTGCTCCTGGCCTCTAAGGCAGTCTTGGATGCATGCCTGCAGCTACCTGAGAAGACTGGAAATCCTTTGTTTTGCACACTGGGAACTGCAGATGAGCAGCTCTGGCGGAGGAGGAAAACCTTGCAAAATCCTCCTCCTCAGTCTCAATTCTGTGTTGTGGCATGTGCTGGCTTGTGAAGCCTCCTGGAATTGAAGTTCTGTGTGGAAGCCCGTTGTTGTGGTCTTTGCTGGTGGTGCAGAGGTAGGGATGAGGGAAATTTACATGGCTATGTGGGAAACCTTTATCCATTGTGTCCTTTCTTTTCCCTCTGCAGGGTGCTTCCATTTCCCAGCCAGTAGTGAATCTTGGTACATCTGCTGGAAATACTCCAGAATCCCTTCCCTCCAAACCCTGTGGAGCGCTGAGACCCGTCAATGGAGTTATTAACACGTAAGATGCTTGCATGGGCTGCCTGGGGAGGGTTTATGCCTCCAGTGATGTTGGCGGTATTCCATTATGAACTAGGCCTGGCCCACTCTAGAGTTTGTAACTGAGTTAAACCTTTTTCAGGCATGGTTATAGCCTCTCATGGTTGTGATATTGCTTGAGTCCCACACCTAATCTAATTACAGATGCGCTCAGAAACAATGCGTTAGACAGTGTAGTTAGGCATAACACCGTTCTCAGAAAAATAATCTTTCCCTGCCTTGAATTGTGCAACAAGTATGATGTAAAACACAGTCCTGGCAAAACTGTTTAACAGGTTTTTTTTTTTAACACCATTGCGACTTATGTGGTTCAAGCAATTGCATGCAAGGTCTTAGTTAAACTTCAAATACATCCTACATTAGCTCTGTTGTCATTAAGAGAACATAGCGGGATTTAATGTTAGGTGAAAGCAGACACTAGAAACTTGTCTACACTAGAGAATTTTAATATTGCAAGCACTGTTGGAAATCTCTGCCATGCATGCAGTATTCACAAGTGCTTGCAGTTGTTCATAGGTGTTTCCAGCGCCATTGTCTTTGTTCTTATATCGGTACACTGTGGATAGAAAGCGCTGGTGTTTCAATTGCATTAGTGCAATTGATTATCCCAGCATGGTAACAAAATGCCTTGATATGCCTGCAGTTAGCTCTGTCATCAAAGCTCTACATTTGAGAGCAGTGTATTTCACTTATAAAACTTAAGCATTATGTTCTAATGAGGAGAAAACGTTCTGGCCAGTGGATGGGGTGTTGTGTTGGAATTAAGATAAGTGCACACAATGTACTACTACTGCAGGGGTGCTATGTGTGGACATGGTATTCTGTATGCATCTAAAACAGGAAGGCTAATGTCAGCATTGCACCATTTCAGTCACACTGGTGAAGATTGCAATGATACAATTCTGTAGTGGAGACCAGATTTGGGGTTCATGTCTAGATTCTAAGCATCAGTTCCAATGAATTTGTTTCTCAACCTGGTGCCCATTACAGATAATCTGCCAATATCTCAAGAGATTCAGGACTGGAATTTCAGGGGATCCTGCATGCCAGGATTGAGTCACTCATTGGTAGAGCAGTGGGGTTGGATAGAAAGGGACTTTTTGAGGTCGAGATTGGAATTGTGTGTAATTCTCACCGTTGATTTTAGTAAATTAATGGAGAAATCCTATCTCCTAGAACTGGAAGGGACCTTGAAAGGTCATCGAGTCCAGCCCCCTGCCTTCACTAGCAGGACCAAGTACTGATTTTGCCCCAGCTCCCTAAGTGGCCCCCTCACAACCCTGGGTTTAGCAGGCCAATGCTCAAACCACTGAGCTATCCCTCCTCCCTTAGTACTCTTTGCTCTGCACTTTCCTAACACTTTTTTTTTTTTTTTTAACTTGGAAGGGGATAGGAGGAAAAGAAAAGGGAAAAGTGTCAAACAATTTAAACATAGGGCTGTCGATTAATCGCAGTTTACTCACATGATTAACTCAAAAAAATTAACTGCGATTAATCGCAGTTTTGAAATTTTATTAAATATTTTGGATGTTTTTCTACATTTTCATATATATTGTATTCTGTGTTGTAATTGAAATCAAAGTGTATATTTTTTATTACAAATATTTGCACTGTAAAAATGCTAAAAGAAATAGTGTTATTCAGTTCACCTTACAAATGTAGATTTTTTTTTCTTTACATAACTGCGCTCAAAAACTAAACAATGTAAAACTTCAGAGCCTACAAGTCCACTCAGTCCTACTTCTTGTTCAGCCCTCCTCTTATTTACAATGTCACTAGAAAGTAAGAACAGGCATTTGCATGGCACTTTTGTAGCCGGCATTGCAAGGTATTTACGTGCCAGATATGCTAAACATTTGTATGCCCCTTCATGCTTCAACCACCATTCCAGAGGACATGCTTGCATGCTGATGACGTTCATTAAAAAAAGTGTTAATTAAATGTGTGACTGAACTCCTTGGGGGAGAATTGTATGTCCCTGCTCTGTTTTACCCGCATTCTGCCATATATTTCATGTTATAGCAGTCTCGGATGATGACCCAGCACATGTTCACTTTAAGAACACTTTCACTGCAAATTTCACAAAATGCAAAGAAGGTACCAATGTGAAATTTCTAAAGATAGTTACAGCACTCGACCCAAGGTTTAAGAATCTGAAGTGCCTTCCAAAACCTGAGAGGGAGGGAGGTATGGAGCATGCTTTCAGAAGTCTTAAAAGAGCAACACTCCAATGCGGAAATTACAGAACTCGAACCACCAAAAAAGAGAATCAACCTTCTGCTGGTGGCATCTGACTCCGATAATGAAAATGAGCATGCATCGGTCCGCACTGCTTTGGATTGTTATCGAGCAGAATCCATCATCGGCATGGACGCATGTCCCCTGGAATGGTGGTTGAAGCATGAAGGGGACATATGAATCTTTAGCACATCTGGCATGTAAATATCTTGCGACACCGACTACAACAGTGCCATGAGAACGCCTGTTCTCACTTTCAGGTGACGTAAACAAGAAGTGGGCAGCATTATCTCCTGCAAATGTAAACAAACTTGTTTGTTTGAGCAATTTGCTGAACAAGTAGGAGGACTGAGTGGACTTGCAGGCTCTAAAATTGTACAGTGTTTTATTTTTGAATGAAGGTTTCTTTTGGTACATAATTCTACATTTGTAAGTTCAAACTTTCAAGATAAAGAGATTGAACTACAGTACTTGTATTAGGTGAATTGAAAAGTACTATTTCTTTTGTTTTTTTACAGTGCAAATACTTGTAATCAAAAATAAATATAAAGCGAGCACTTTACACTTTGTATTCTGTGTTGTAATTGAAATGAATATATTTGAAAATGTAGAAAACATCTGAAAACATTTAAATAAATGGTATTCTATTATTGTTTAAAAGTGCAATTAATTACTGTAGGACAGTACTTGGTCCTGCTGTGAAGGCAGGGGACTGGACTCGATGACTTTTCAAGGTCCCTTCCAGTTTTATGAGATAGGTATATCTCCATATTACAAACTGAATAATTTTTTTAATCCCTTGACAGCCCTATTGAAATACTTCAATTTTGCCACTTGAAGTGGAGGTCAGAATTGTGAGCCTAGTTAGGATCTTTGGGTGGCATCTATTCACTGCACAGTTCAAATGAATAAAAATGTTTCAATCTCTTCTGCTCTTGGACAGTCTTCAGTCTGGCTTGGCAGAACATGCTCAGGGAGATGGCACAGATGTTGAGGAGCTGTTGCATAAAAAACAGCGACTGAACATGGTCTCTGCTCCTTCTGATGGAACCTGTGTAGCAGCTCGCACCCGCCCAGTACTAAGCTGCAAGAAGCGGCGGCTCGTTCGACCTAGCAACATCATACCCCTCTCCAAAAAGGTCAGTGTGTACTGGTGTCGTCTTGCTCATCTTTATTTGATGTGGGGTCTGTTGGCAGGAAGTGTGTGTGACCCTAGAGAGAACAGTAGTTAGTGGTGTACTTCCATCGCTGTAAAAACAAAGATGAAATAGTCCCTTATCCCCCCAATGTACGAGTATTTGCTGCTTTTATGAAGGTTGATCTAAGACATTTAAAAAAAAAAAATGTAGCAGAAGACATTGAAGCTATAGGGTGTTGTAGATGCTATAGGGAAACCATACAACCTTTCCGTTAATTTATTGTGATAATTGCAACTCTTGTGTCAGGGAAGAGGAGATAAGTACTTGCGGAGGAGTCTTATCATGAGCACTTTTTATTAAACATTAGCTGAAACTTTAAAAAGCCAGAGGCAGATACCCAACATGGAAAATTTCAATCCAAACTATTAGAAGTTTGGTAAAGTTATAAGCAATTTAAAATGGAAAGTGTCAGGCAACCTTAATTATAGGCATTGTTACCTGCTTCCTAAAAGTTGTGCCATGTGTACAACACTCTATGCCTTCCACATATATAATAATTCACCTGGGCTGCTGGACTGACTGTTATCTTCAGCCCCGAAACATATGAATGTCTTGTATTCCTGTATTATTTCGCTTTTCATACTCTCTTCCTCATGGTCTTGCCCTCCCTCGCCCTCTTCCTCCTCCAGTGCTCCTGTTTCTACTGCTGACTGTAGCAGTGAAAGGAGCTGTTACTCCCTGGTGAGCTGGTGTGGGGAAAGCAAGGCTTCATTCTTCAGTCTCTCATGTAGCTGACCCAAACTCTGGAGAGAGCAATGTCTAGCCCTCCCCTGGAGGGAAGATGGCTAATATGTGGGACTGGAGAAGAATGGGAAGTGAAGTCCATTTCTTTATGGAGGGGATATCATAGCTAACTTTTTTTTAATGATGTAATCTTCTGGGTAAGTAAAATGGAAAGAAATCTTGTAAAGCAGTATCACCATCTGCATGTTACTGTGGTCATAGCAAACCATTCCGACTTGAGTATAAAGGGCTGTATTAACAGTGGAGGTGAGGGAATCTCTCTCTGGGGGTTCAATCTTGCCGGAAGTTTAGTTGGATTCTGTGCTGCTCTCCTGATTTAAAGAACCATTACTCAGGACAAACCATTCTCACTGCTGCTAAGTAAAAAGGGTTTCAAGCCAAACCGCATTATCATACGGTTACAAGTCTATTGAGCTATGGGGGAATGGAAGTCTCAGGGTACTAGAATTTAGAGAACTAGCTCAGTTAGGTGCTACCTTCATGAGCAAAAAGGGCATGTTTCAGTTGTTAGTGCAATCAAATTAGCTTAACACAAGTGTAAATGGAGATTCGTCATTCACTTGTGAGTATTTCTAGAGGGTTCTGCAAAGATCTGTTTTTGGCCCAATGCTGTTCAATACCTTTATCAATGGTTTGGAAGAAAATAATAAAAGCATTGCTGGTAAAAACTTGCAGATGACTGAAATTGAAGTGATAAATGCTGATAGGGACACGTTAGGTATACAGAGTAATCTGGTTCACTTGGGGAGGTGGGTTCATTTTAATTAATGTGTTTTAATAGAGCCAAATGCAAGGACACACCTTTCAGAACAAAGAACGTAGATCATGCTTACAGGATGGGAGACTGTGCCCTGATATGCAGTGACATTGAAAGGAACTTAAGGGTCATGGTAGATAACCAGTTCAACGTGAGCTGCTAGGGCAGTGCTGTAGCTAAGAGTGTTAATTCGACCCTTGGACATATGTATATGTTGAATGTCCCATAGAAGTGAGGAAGGGGGTATTACATCTGTGTACAGCATTAGTGAGCTCATTGTTTGAATACTGTTTGGTGCTCAGGTCCATATTTGAAAAGTGATGCTGAAAAATTGGACAGGATTTAGGAATTGAATCATTCTTGTAGCTCAAGTTGGAAAACATGCCTTATAGTGAGAGATTTAAAAAGCTCAATCTCTTTAGCTTATTTAAGAGAAGGTTCAGAGATGACTTGATCACTGCCCATAGGCATCTATGTGGGAAGGAACAAGGTGCATATTTTTCAGAGGGGTTAACCAACAATTGGAACAATACCAAGGGGATGTGGTGGATTCGCCATTACTTGAACTCTGAGTCAAGACTGGGTATCTTTCTAAAATGTATGGCGTAACTCTCACAGAAATTTATAGGCTTGATTCAGACCTTTCAGGATGAGAGGTTCTGTGGCCTTTGTTATGCAGGGGGTCAAACTAGATGATCATAGCGGTTCCTTCTTGCCCTAAAATCTGTACATCTGTGAATTGAAATGCCCAGCTTAATTGAGCTAACATGATTGAAAACATCCCTTTTCTTTGTCAAGACTTACCCGTAAGTGTCAACTGTTGGCACAGCCATTTCTCATGCTCGCCTTGTCTAGGCTAGAAAGAGAGGTGCTTTTCCCCCATAGAGTTAGCTGAATTGAGCTATCTTAAGTTGATTGAAAACCTCCTTAAACTGTCTACAGTGATGTCAAATATCTTTAGCCAATTTTAGCTGATTGATCTATTGCTAAAAGTGTTAAACTGTATCTTATATTGGTGTTCAGTACGATTTTTGGTTGTTAAAACTTGATTTAGGGTTGGGGGAAATGCCTTTTTTCCTAATCTAGGCAAGGCCAGTGGCTCTTATTCAGTGTAAAAAGGATGTAGCCTCCAGGATTTTTCAGGAAATTGCCTAAGAGTTGCATGTGGAATGAGAGGGTGTAGACAGATCAGCCTCTTTGAGCTGAGTGTATTGAATTTATTTTTTTCCCTTGGTCTAGGTTCATCGTAACAGCACGGTGCGATGTAGCTGTGATGTGAACCCGTTGTGTGCCATCTGTGGCACTCGAAGCTCCATATCTCCGGAAATCCAGTATGAAGCCCCTTTGCTGGAGCGCCTCTCCCAGCTGGACTCATGTATTCACCCTGTTCTATCATTCCCAGATGGTAAGCACCGCCACTTAATGAAACGCACAGTGAAGTTGTGAGGTATAGGGAGAGAAATACCAAAGGGTGTAAAACGAATAGTAGAGCCTGGGTAACTTTGGTGCTACCTGGGTAGACCTGCCCACTCTGCTCTACTGCAGAACTTTAGATATTCGTCACTTTCCATAGGAAGTGGGAATATGCTAGGTACGTCCATTGGAATGAAGTATGTGCAGCTGTCAGTGGCTTATGGGGGATGGCACTCCCCAGACTGGAAAGGTGAAAGGAAAGCAGTGTACATTGAATCCGCACTGCAGTGAGCATGCACCTGTATACTCAGTCCTTGTGAGAAAATTGCCCTGGAGCCTGGCTTTGTGGGAATAGAGAGCAAAGCAAATCAAGTTTGATGATTGGGAGCCTTGCATCAGAGTTTGAGCATTATACTGACCATATTTTATAAACCAGTTGGGGGATGTATTTGAGTTTGACCATTTATATAAAAAGAAGAGACTGTCTTAGTTAGAAGACGAGTCTCTTCTATCGACGCCAGCAGCAAATCTGTGATACGATGTGAATTTGAGGTTAGTGTACAGCTGGGTAATAAGAGGCTGTAACTCCCATTACAGAATTTCTTGTGAGCTATGAGTCTATATTCTAAGGTCTCTCCATTAGTGGCATATCGCTTCGACAATAAATGGACTTCGGGGGATTACACGAATGCATTGACGTATTTCCAGATTCAGTTTATGGGAGTTTTGTGTCCGAGTGGGATGGTTTGGTAATGGTTTCCAGATCCCTTTGCCTCTTAAGCTGTCAGTTAAAAACCAGTCTGGTTTGTGGTGACCAAAAGCTGTTGCTGTCTATACATCTATGACCCCATCACATAAACATATCACCACAGTTGATACAAACTGGCTCCTTAGGTGGCCCTCTCAGCAGAGACCCCTAGGAGTGAATAGGTCATATCAGCTGAACTGTTCCATCACTAGAAGGTGTCTCAGGCCTGTTATCGAGAGACATGTTGGCTTGTGGCAGTATGGGGGAAGCTTACACTACAGCTTCCCATGCTGATCCTGCTCTGTGGATAGAGAGCTTCACTTCAAGGCTCTCAGTTCAGGTTGACTATGTGGTTAAGCTGCTGGACTATAACTCCGAGCTGGGTTCAGTTCCTGGCTTGCCAGCTGACTTGCCCTTTGTGACCTTGGGCAAGTCACTGAATCTCTCTGGGAGTCAATTCCCCTATCTATAAAATGGGGGTAGTAAAGTGGGGACAGTAAGTGAACATTTTTTCACAAGCACTAAAGTCACAAATAGGAAGAGAGAAAGTTGGATTACAAAAAGGGCAGAAAGTGTTGTGACCGAAGCCTTTTTATGTATTTATCTGTGCTAAGATAAGAGTAACTTAAGTTTCATGCTTCAGGGCGTAAACATGTTGTTGCAGGAATCATGAAGGAATTTCTTTCCTCATCTACTGTATTGCACAGTAGGCCAGATACTTCAGAAGAAGGTGAAAAAACTATTATGTATCAGTCATCTGCCTCAGCTAGACACCAACAGTCGGATGCAGCTCAGTAAATCCCGTATTTATAGGGTTGACCTGAACCAGCTAACATTTTTAAACATGACTTGCCCTGTCTACACTAGGTGCAAAGTCTTGTTTAAAACTCTGTTCAAGCATGTTCACGAACACATTTAAAACATGAGCATTTGTCTTAATTTAGATTGTCCTCAGTGCTCAGATACATGTGACCGCCTTTGATTATGCCCGAGACTGGCTTTTTAATCCTCTCAAAACCTGAAAGAAGGTGGGCTGTTGGGGGCAGGGAAATCTGGTTAATATTCTGTGTGTCTGCATCAGTGTTTCCCAGCTGAGAAAGCGGTTTCAAGGTCACAGAATTAAGATGAGTGTCATCAACCAGGCTAGCTGCTCTCGCTCACGCTCTCTCTCTCAAATTTTCACTATGCCCACCATCAAAAATATGATAAAGCCCTCCTGAATTGGCTGCATATATATGGTACATTTGCATACATAAGATTTGGAGGAACTTGTGAAGATGGAACTTTTTTGTCAACATCTGGTCTTGAACTGGCTGTGTCTTTCAAGCTCTCATTTTGAGTCCAGCTCTCTTGGGCACTTTTAACACCTTGGTACCCAGAGCTGGGCTTCTCTGGCATAGTGTGCCAAAGTCTGCACTGCCAGGCACCTCAGGAGGAGGAGGATCATGTTACACTTTTGGTAAGCAGTCATATATGTGGTGGGTTTTAACCCATTACAGTGCTTTGTCCTTTCAGTTTCTCTGGTTCATTTGATTTCAGTCTGGGAATTTTAAGATGATGTAATAAGCTTGGTAACAAGGATGTTAACTTGGGTTTAAAAATGCACAGTGTGATCGCCATCTGCTGGTCCCAAAGAGACCTGCATCATTGAGTTCAGTGAAAGAGAAAATGTGTAGTAGAGATTGCAGTGCAACCAGTGTGAAGCCCTATTAAATCAAATACTCTCTGTAGGAGCAGATCAGTTTTTAAAAATTGAAGTACATTTCCAAGCCTTGGGATAAATTGTGGAATGATCTGCAGGAGGGAGAGACAAGTGAAGAGAGTACATGTTGTGTCCATGAAGGCAAATCAGTTTAGTAAATCCACAATGCAGCCTTCTTGGCTACCTGTTTAAGACTACTTTTATTCTTCGTGGTTTTGCATGGGGCATGTCTCTGCTAACACATTTATTCCCCGGTGTCAGTGATGGCAGGACAGCTGCCATTACATCATTATTTCCCTGGCTTCTTAGCAAATAGGCTAAACCAGAAGCTTTAACTGTCAGGTGATTTGAACACCACTCGAGCAGCTTTTCCCTGGAACCCAAGCTCCTGCTATTAATAACAAACTCCAGCCCACACCCTGCTGCCAGTTGGCTCTGTCCTGCTGTCCAACCTACCCATGCACCATGTGTGTGTGCCCCTGCCCTTAGGTCAGATTGGCAGCCTCTGCTTGGGCTACCATGCCAACTCATTGGGGGTGATGGGAATTCTAATGGGGGTTCAAGCATTGACCTCTGAGATTCAAGCCCTGCTTGAAATCTCCTCTCTTCCAATTAGACACTGTCTGAAATAATTAATCTATGGAATATAGAGATTTCAAACAGCTGGTCACTCCTCTAGGGGCTAGGAAGGGGGCTCAGCTCTGATCTTAGCTGCTTCATCAAAGGCACCATGAAAATGCTGTGTCCCCTTGAGATCTGAGGAAGGAACGTTGGCCCTTCCTGCTCTCATGTCAGTATTGTGGTGGCTCCTCTCTGGGCCTCAGTATTTGAACTTTCAGTTGTGGTGATGGGGTTAGTCCCTGAGACAACGAGGTATCTAGCAGTTGGAAGCAAAGTGCAGGTGTTCTGCCACTGATACGGCATGATCCCAGATGGATGGGACACCGACAATGTATGTTACGTAGTCCCTAGTGGCCTTGGATGTAAGCTTCTTTCCTCATGGTTAACACCAAGTTGCTGCCTTATAGACAACTCTCTTCTGTTCAGGCTGAGGCTTTTCCTGCTGCTCTGTGAGAGATGAAAGAAAACCCTGGTAACTGGTGCCCCAGAGGCACAAGACAACAGCCATGTCATGCAGTATGTTCTGCTACCATGTGTCATAATTTTTGGCAACCAAATCATAGTTTGAGGCTGTAAGCAACCATTGATAAGGGGAAGTGGGGTCACCTGGGATCCCAAGGCCAGAGCCTGGTGGTGACTTTTTCTGCTAGCCAGAGAGGGGCAGCTGTGATTTCCTAATAAGCCTTACTTGCCTGTGCAAGTAAAGTGCTGTATAATTTCATCAGTGTTTGTTTCCCTCAATGGTGGCTTCTGCTAATTCAGGCAGTGTCTCCTGAAGAGCTACGGTGGTGACTTTCATGGGAGGAGAAGGTTGTGAGAAGAGGAGAGCAGCCTGCAGTATGTGTTGGGTTGGGCCAATGGACTTATGCCAGGACTGTGTGTGTGCATAGTTGTGGGGCAGGAGTTTTATGTTGAGACTGCATGTGTATAGGCATGGATGCACGGGTGTGTACACACATCCAGGGGTGGGGCAGAAGGTATGTGCTGAAAATGGAGTGGGAGGGTACTTGCGCATTTGTGTACCCATGGGCTTGTGGAACCACAATAGATGGATAAGTAATTACTGCCTCCATTTCAGAGATGCAGGGGTGGGGGGGTTATATCAGTGGCTTACCAGAATATAATCTGGATGAGAGAGACAACTGTGCCACAAGCCACGTACGAAATTGCTGCTTGTTGTTGGGGCAGCACTTGAGGGATGGATACCATGTGTTGACGGCTTATGCCCACCTTTTGCCAGAATGATGTGCCTGGTCTATGTCCTACTGGATCCTCACAGCTGCTCTTTGCAGCAACGGCCTGCAATACCTTCCCTCAATTAGGACTGACCAGGAACAGGTGACTTTTCCTCAAATGCAGAGGTCATGGTGGTCATCCATGCCTTTGCACCTCCAATGTAGATGAGCACAGTGAGTTTTGCGTTGCACGGTCCTTGAAATCCAGCTGGTGCACAGGGTAGCTCCTGCTGCCTGAAGTAGGCAGCTGCTCCACACAACTAACGCCTATTCTGAAGACATTGCTGTGTATCTTGTCTTGTCAGATAAGCTATCCCATTGTAAAACTCTCCCTGGAGAACAGCATCAGGGTATTTTCAACCTCCGAGCTCCTCTCTGGAAGGTGCTCTCTCTGGTAACTTACAACATTGATCGATCATCTGGATAGCACATAACATCCATTTTATTTAGCATTTAACTGGTTGACTTGTTTTGCGTCTGCTTTTTCTCCGTGTTGAACTGCTAGGGTTAGGAGAGCCATGGTAGCCCTCATCGTTGGTGGCTTATAGAATTAAAGTGGCTGGCTACCCTGGTGACAATCAATAAACTAAATGACTTTCCCAAATGGGTTCCTTTTTAGGCCTTTGTCCTTTAAAAGGATGTGTCCCTTCTTATGTCTTGACCCTGAACTGAGGATGTAAATCACATCTTCTATTTCCTGTCCTTCCCAGTGTAAATTTTGGTGTGCTGCTGCTGCTGTGTTCCAACTTCTTGGCAGGCAGAGGACGATGGGCTGGTGTGACTGAATGCGGAAAGGCACTGGACCCCCGTCCTGTCCTGCTGGGAGGCAGGTGCCTGGTCCCCCTCCTTGTCTTGGACAGAAGAATGTGCTTCACTCTCAAAGAGATTGAGACTGGAGGCACTGTCTCCCAAAATCACAACTGCCCCTTGAGCGTGAGGGTGGAGTCAACAGCCTGGAATCGTAGTTCAGAATAGATGTAGTGTGGTCTCTCCTGGGTGGTAGCACGGGGAGAGGATTATACTACTGCATTTTGAATTCTAGCATGACGTGGTTGTTGCGTTGTACTTGTCTGCAGATGTGCCGACGAGCCTGCACTTCCAGAATATGCTGAAATCCCAGTGGCAGAGCAAGCCCTATGAGAAAATTAAACCTCCCAAAAAGCTCTCGCTCAAGCATAGAGCCTCCATGTCGGCCAGTAGCCTGTCTGACCCTGCTCGCAAGGACCGCCACAAACTGGTCAACTCCTTCTTCACTGCAGCCAGTAAGTATCCCCTTTTTTCTCAAACAAGAACAGGGGTGTCTGCCTGTAAACTCCCAACCTGTCCTAAACGAGTGCAGTGAAGAAGGAAAGTGTGTACGATCACCCTTTTCAGGGCGAGCTGTAGACTGGGCGTGTGGCGATTATATTGCAAGACCTGGGATGGAGATGAGGTGCGTGCAGGTGTGAACCAAATTGGGCCAAAATGTCATAGGTGCTGCTCCCTGTGCAATCTGTGACTTCCTAGTCAGTGTTTTCCTGGCATGGGCAGAAATAAAGGGATTCACTGCTCCATCTGCATCTCCCCCAGTGCCTGGTGGTGTTGGAGCCCTGACCCATCCGCATCTCCGGTGTTGGCTGTGTCTGTGTGTATCTCCTGTGCTAACAGAAAGAGAGGGGAAAGCAGACATTTCATAGCTCTTTTTCTGTTCCCCTCCTCAGAGTGCTCACATCACAAAATCCAACCAGACAAGGCACACAGGCAGCCCTTAGACGATCTAATGGTTGTGTCCAAGGCCAAGAGAGCGCCAGAGCGCTCACTTATCCTGCCTCCTGCACATGACAAAAAGCAATTGTGGGACTACTCACCTGAGAGACACGAAGGTAGGCTCCCACAGCTAGGTCTCACAGGGGGGAGCTTGGGCTTTGCTGCATTCCCATCCTCTTTCCCCTTGGCGAAGGGCAGTGTGCTGCTTCTGGGAATAAAGGAGCAGTTGTCACCACTGCGGCTATCCCCTGTGTGCTCTAACAGCTTATTCCTCCAGGGCTTGTAAAGCTGGCAACTGCAGTCAGAGGAAGCTTCTACTTTATGCACAGTGGTCCTCGATGATGGTCATTTTTAAGCACATGGTATAACCTTATTTGCTAATGTCATTGTCCGTTTTGCTCCTTCTCCTGTAGTGTTAAAGCATCACACGGATGTCGGAGGCCCAAGCTACCTATCAGCGACTGCAGCCTCTATGCCCCACAGCCCCATAGTGCGGCAGCTGTCCACATCCTCTGAAAGTTCTGCTCCTGCCAGCACAAGTTCACAGGGCACCTCTAGCATGTCTGTAAGTATCTGATCAGGGCATGGTCATGCATCTGGAGGGGTTGCTGAGCTTCTGTCCTGCTCTGGAGATGGCTTGGCTGTCAGCAATCCAGGTTTCCCTCTACTCTGGATAGAAAGAACAGTTCAAGTATTAGTGTCTGAATTTACTCAGCGGTTCGGTTCCCAGTGCCAGAGCTGAGAGTCAATCATAGATTAACAGTATTGCTGGCTACTAGTGAATTCTGGGATTCTAAAAGCAAATTATAATTTTATTAAGATTCTCAGATGGACCCTGGTTGGTTGATCCTCCTCAACTAGTGGAGTAATTAGATTTTTCAATATTCTCAATGCTTCCTTCTGCCAAATCATTTTAATTGTCTCGCGTAGGTTGAGCTTCAGCTTTAATCCAAGTCCCAGTCTTTGCCAATCTTTCAGAGAGCCTGGTGATGGCCGTGATTAAATCTGATGGGAAGGAGGCACATAGCTGGGTGTCAGTATGCTGATATCAGCAAAATACTTCCACTTACAATGCTCATTCAGCCGTAGATCTCAAACTGCTTTACAAAGGTGGGCCAGCATTATTTCCATTTTTTACAGGTAGGGAGACTTAAGTGGAGAGATGAAGAGGCTTGATCAGCTTCACACAGGGAATCACTAGCAGAGACAGGAATCTCAGGTTTCCTCTTTCCTTGTGCCCAGTCAGATAGACCACAGCAGCCCCTGAAGCCCCTATCTCCTTGTGATCGCCTTCAGTTTTGCAAAAATATTGAAGTAGTAGCAGGATATGGCCCTTTGGGGATTTCACATTGGAAAGCCATTGAAGAGGAGAGGAACCTTCACCCAGCACTAACTGCTGGAATGGAAAGATTAGAACTACGTGATTCCATCCGTTCCCAGATCCTGACGTCATACTGACCTCATGATGAAAAGTATTGAATTCTGCTGAACTGTTAAGCAACATCCACAAGGATAGCTGGCCTCTGTCCATTTCTGTAATTAGCATCTTTGGTGCCATGATCTAGTCTGAAGCATGACTGGGAATGGGCCCTGGAACTTGAGAATGAGGTGTTGGAATTGGCCTTTCCTTCACTGCCTCAGGTTATCGTGCCCAGACAGGGAATGTTCTAGAACAGATGATGATTAGCAAAACATTTAGCGTCTATGGTTAACCATTTTAACAGAGACCTGAGCAGAGTTTGTTTGACCCAACTTGTATGATTGGTGCCAGCAGCTTGCCTCTCCAAGTGAGGTAGTAACAATCCTCTCCAGATAAAGGTCCCAAGCATTTGTCGCAAACTTCCACCAGCTAGGGCATGTAGAGGTCTCAGATCAAATGGACCGCTTTTAGCACTGCTGGGACAGAGCTCATTGCTTTGGGTTTATAAAGCATCCTACCAGCCAGAATAGTTTGCGTGGTTAAAATGTTGTAGATGCGTTGGAGTTGGAGAAGAGAGATATTTACAGCTCTGTCCTACTGGCATAGAAACTCCTCGTGTTACCTGTGATTGGATTCCTTGCTCACCTCAGCCATTGACATTGCCAGTCTCTTCTCTCCATTTGTCACAGATTGTTGCTAAAGCCAAGTTGACCTGTGGTGAGTTTGTAGAGAAGGCATGCTTTGGCAGTTGTTGTGAGGAGGATACCTCTCCACTAGGAAGTGACAAAGGCCCAGCAATTTATTTCACTGTGAACTAACTCATGTCTTTCTCATTGATAGTCATAATGGAATAGTAAGTTTTATGATACCTTTTTATTGCAGGAGGTATTCTACAAATAAATTCCAGGGCAAGGAATGCATAGGCAATCAAGCAGTCTGTCTGAAGGATTATGTTCAAGTTAAATTCTTGACCTGCCTTTCTCTTTTGCACATCATCAAACCATTGCCGTCTGCCCTTGGGTTTACCCCCTGCCATCTCTGGCTGCTGGGATAAAGTCATGGCCAAAGAAACATCTGTGCCTCCAAAGATAATTTAGGGGTGTGCTAGAGGCAGGGAGCACCCATTAACTTCTGTGATAGGATTCTGTGAAGGCTGCTTATTTTTCACTGAGGCCATCCCTTTCCCTTCTCAGATCCTGGGCTGTATTTGAGGAATGGGAAAGCTTTTTGAGGGGTGGCTTGCCTAATCTGAACGTTCCTAGTGCTGGCGGCTGCTGCTGCTGCCTCTTTGTCCTGGCTATTGGTCTCTCTTAGAGTTGGACTTGTTCCCTGGGTCTAAAGAATTGTGGAGATGCTACATCACCATGTTGCCACATTATGTCAGTGCTTGATGAGCGGACATGTCTGAAAATTCTGGGCATTTTCTTTTAATTGTACCATGAACTAAACAAACAAAGTGTGGGAAAGACCTTCAAGTTTCAGAACAAGTGGTGAATTTATGTCTGTTTAGGTGGCAGTCTTGTCTGATCTTCCCCCCAGTCCTTAGACTTGCTAGGAATCTTACAAATAATCCTTAGACTTACTAGGAATCTTGTCCTCAAAGGCTGAAGGGTTCAGGTATACTATGCACTCAGTCTGCCTGTTAGCTCCCGTATATTCTGAATGTTTCCATCAGAAATAGAAATCTCTCCGTTTTGTCTACAAATATCCAAAGGGTAAAACTTTTTACCTTTAAACTTAAAATTCTAAAGGGGCAGGAGAGATTCGGGGGATAAATATGACTTTTAGTCCAGTCAGTTAACCTAAATTTGCATATGCTTTCTGATTGGTCAACATTGCTTGACACCTCAGTACTGATCTCTGAGGAGGTAAACAATAGAAACCGCCAGATGTTTGTCACATGACTGTTTTAAGCAAATCCTGAGACAATTTTTTCATGTAGGTAGCAGTACTGTTGAGCTGCCTTATATGATTCTGTGAGGATCATTAATCCACTAATGCTTGTGCTTCTGCAGCACATTTAATCTAAGCACCTCAAAGCATATTACCTGGCTTTTATTAGTTTGTTGTATTGTTTATCCAGCGTAATTACAGTTGCCTGCATGACTTAATTTTCACAGTAAAAACCACATGTTCCATGTAATGGGGAATGGAGGAGACCGATAAAAGGGTAAATTGCAAATCCTCTTTGTAAAGGGGATATGAAGTTGAGTTGAGCAGTTTGAGAATCAAATGTTTTACCAGTTTGTGAAAGACCTGATCAGTGGTAAATTGGGAGAGATTTTCATAGGCACCCAACTGCCATTGACTTTCAGTGGGAGTTAGGCACTTAGCTGCTGTTCATGCCTTAGTCACCGCCTCTTAAAACCAGGATGAATACAGGGTTAAATAGCAATATAATTTCTTGAAGCACATGTTGAAAAGTGTAGTAAAGAGCTACGGCTGTAGTTCAAAACTTGTTTTGTAAAAAGAGTCATTTTTTCCCTTTAAAATACATGAGCTCAATGATGAGTGGAATTCTCTCTGCGTGGAAGGTGGAATTTTACAGGAACAGGAATATAGATGGATCCTCTTGTTAAATGCATGAGGGTTGTCTTTCTTTAATATTAATATTAATAATAATAATAAAAAAACCTGCTGGTGAAAAGGTTGGGTTGACAGCTCTGCTGAGTGAAGCCCTCTTTATTCGTAGGGCAGGCCCCCTGCTAACTGCTCTCCTCCCTGATGGGGAGGGGGCACTAAAGCAGGATAGGTATCCTCATTGCACAAACCTTCTCCATGTTTTAGCCTGTGCTGGGCTCCTTGTCAGCGCACCCTGCAGAAAGGTTGAATGGACCAAGGAGACTGAATTCCCCTCTAACTCCAAAGCCAGCCTTTGATGAGGTATTCTGGGAAGTATTGAAACTTAAATTTCTGCAGTGTGCATTGTTCTTGGTCCATGGACATGGCTTCAGTCTCCAGGGCCGTCAATCTGGCATCCCTCACTAGCGCACAATTCACGTTAGAAACTTTTCAGTGATCAGACTGATAGATGCTCATTAGAGAAGCAGTCCCGCCAGGTTGAAACCTGAGGCCCCCCTCACTTCCCTCACCGTTTTTTGTCTTTGTTTTGCAGCAGCCGAGGAGGAGGAGAGGCGAAAGTTCCTTTGATATTAATAACATTGTCATCCCGATGTCTGTTGCTGCAACAACTCGTGTAGAGAAACTACAATACAAAGAAATCCTCACGCCGAGGTATGTCTTCGGTCCATCCCCAGCCTCCATGTTTAGTGCTTCCCCTTCTCGTTTCCTCTGTCGAAAGCGTAGCATCGTCAGAAATGCAACAGTCCTGAAACTTTGCCCCACTGGAGCTCTCTGAATGGCTGCTAGTGCTGTTCAGGAAAATGATTTTCCACTTGCTCATGTCGATTCCATTCTAGGTGGTGTGAGCACGCCCACATGCGCAGTCAGAGATTTTTGCCTTAGCAGTATCTGTAGAGTCGGCTGCTTGAGTGCCACGCTCATGCGCTGGTTTATTAGGCGCCGCCAGCCCTACGCCCTCTCAGTTCCTTTTTATGCCCCTGGTTGGTCAGAGCGTTAGCGGTTCTTTACAACCCATTGTTTACCCTCTTTGTATGTCGTTTGTAGATGCTTAGTTAGCCATTAAGTTAAGTGTTAGGTTGGTTTGGTAGTTGGAGTCCTCACTGGGTCTTTGCCCTGGAGCAGGACGTGCTTCAAACCATGCTCCTCAGGCAACAAGCCGATGCCTATTAGTGACCCCCATGACAGCTGTTTTAAGTGTGTGGGGGAGTCCCATAGAAAGGACAAGTGCAGGATCTGTAAGAACTTTCACTCTAGAACCCAGAAGGAGCAAGAGATCCATTTGAGGGCCCTCCTCATGGAGGCTGCACTTTGTCCTGCGTCGGAGCCCTTCTGCTCAGACCCCACTCCTAGAACCCCAACATCAGTGTGGAGCGCACCACCGGCACCGGGCTTCTTACCGGTTGCCGACAAGGGTCAATCGACAGACTCAGGCCTCCACGGCTCTGCTCTGGTCACGGGAGGGGCAGTGGTCCAAGTTGGAGCAGGAGTTCAGCCCCTCGCCAAGGAAGGGTGAATCACCACTGACCTGCAAGGCCAGCACGGCGTCCGCAGCCGCGGGGTGGCAGCAGGGACAGTGACCTGCTCAATGGCTGTACTGGAACCCATGGGGCGTGCCTGTCACACCGGTCCTGTACTCCCACCATTCCTCTCTGACCACTTCGGAAAAACCGCCGCCAGTACCAGAGTCGGAACATGGTGCCGAGCCGACGCGAGGGCAGCACAGCAGGCTCCGACACCTAAGGAGCCGTCCCCAGAGAGGGAAGGGGAAGCCGTCCCTCCCTCTGCAGTGCAGTCGTCATCTCCGGATGAAGCGGTGGCCGGCCCCTCCTAAATGGGCACCAGGCCCTCCTTAAAAGAGTGGCTACCAATTTAAACTTAATGATTGAAGAGTTGGCAGAGGAGTCTGAAACGGTGGTCCAGGTCCTGATGGACAATGCAGTGGCTATCAATAAGCAAGGCGGAGCCAGATTGTCTGCCCTTTGCCAAGAAGTCCTCAGGCTCTGGGACTTTTGTGTACGTCACAACATCCATCTCGTAGCCGCACACCTCCCTGGGGCCAGGAACACTTTGGCAGATCGCCTCAGCAGGACCTTCTCGTCTCACCACGCGTGGTCCCTCTATCCGGAGGTGGTCAGCGTCGTCTTCCAGAGATGGGGGACTCCCCGGGTGGACCTCTTCACATTCAGGAAGAACAAGAAGTGCCACGTTTTCTGCTCCATTTGGGGGATCGACAGAGGCTCCCTGTTGGACACTTTTCTGCTCCCTTTTCCCCCAGTGCCGTTGGTCCACAGAGTCCTTATGGAGATCAAGCAGGACAGGGCGAAGGTGATGCTCATCGCGCCGGCTTGGCCGCACCAGCTCTGATTCGGCACACTGCTGAATGTCTCGGTGGCTGTTCTGTTACAACGATCAGAGGGGTAGCCGTGTGAGTCTGTATCCCCAAAAACAACGAGGAGTCCGGTGGCACCTTAAAGATTAACAGGTTTATTTGGGCATAAGCTTTCGTGAGTAAAAAACCCACTTCTTCAGATGCATGGAGTGAAAATTACAGATACAGGCATAAATATGTATTGGCACATGAAGAGAAGGGAGTTATCTTACAAGTGGAGAACCAATGTTGAAGGCCAATTTAGTCAGGGTGCTACAATTCATTTGTAAACTTAACACCATCAATTTGGGCTTGAATAGGGACTGGGAGTGACTGGCTCACTACAAAAGCAATTTCCCTTTCTTGGTATTGACACCTCCTCATCAATTATTGGGAGTAGACCACATCCACCCTGACTAAATTGGCCTTCTACATTGGTTCTCCACTTGTAAGATAACTCCCTTCTCTTCATGTGCCAATATACATTTATACCTGTATCTGTAATTTTCACTCCATGCATCGGAAGAAGTGGGTTTTTACCCACAAAAGCTTATGCCCAAATAAATCTGTTAGTCTTTAAGGTGCCACTGGACTTCTCGTTTCCATTACAGCTACCACTCTGGCCAGACCTGCTGTCCCAAAACCACAGCAGTCTTCTGCATCCGAACCTGGCGGTGCTGCACCTGGCAGCTTGGCTGCCACATGGTTAAATGCAGAAGAGCAGGAGTGCTCGGCCAGTGTCCAACAGGTCCTGTTGGGCAGCAGAAAGCCCCCCACCAGAGCAATGTACCTGGCCAAATGGAAGCGGTTCACATATTGGACTTTGGATAAAGGCGTTTGTCCCAAGCGAGCCGTGCTGCAGTTGATCCTGGACTACCTTCTGCATCTCAAGCTCCAAGGCCTGTCCCTTTCATCTGTTAAGGTCCACTTGGCCACTATCTTGGCCTTCCATCCGCCACTCGATGGCAGGTTGGTTTTCGCCCAAGACATGACTGCCAGGTTCCTCAAGGGCCTCGAGCGTCTCTACCCACATGTCAGAGACCCCGTCGCCCTGTGGGACCTGAATCTTGTGCTGTCACAGCTCACGGGACACCCCCCCCCCGCCACCCCCTTCGAGCTTCTGGCTTCCTGCTCTCTCCTTCTCCTTTCCTGGAAGGTTGCGTTCATGGTTGCAATAACATCTGTCTGCAGGGTCTCTGAGATTAGAGCGCTTACCTCAAAACCACCCTATATGGTCTTTTACAAAGACAAGGTCCAGCTGTAGCCACACCCGGCTTTTCTGCCCAAGATGGTCTGTTTCATATGGGCCAGGACATTTACTTACCTGTCTTTTCCCCCCCCCCCCCCCCAAAGTCACGTAAGTCAGAGGAGGAGCGTAGATTGTATTACCTAAACGTCAGGAGGGTTGCTGGCTTTTTACATTGACAGGACAAAGCCATTCCACAGGTCGATGCAATTGTTCGTCGCAGTGGCCAGCAGGATGAAAGGTCGTCCAATGTCTGCTCAAAGAATTTCTTCTTGGATCACTGCCTGCATTCGCTGCTGCTATGATCAGGCAAAGGTGCCCCCTCCTCCGATGATAACCACCGATTCAACCAGGGCGCAAGCCTCTTTGGCAGCTTTCCTAGCCCAAGTGGCTATCCAGGATATCTGGCGGGCCACTACCTGGTCATCTGTCCACACGTTCACGTCCCATTACGCGCCTACGCAGCAGTCCCGGGACGGTGCTGGCTTCGGTAGAGCAGTGCTGCAAGCCACAAGACCGTGAACTCCAAGCCCACCTCCGAGGATAATGCTTGTGAGTCACCTGGAATGGAATTGACATGAGGAAGCACTCAAAGAAGAAAAAAGTTACCTATCTGTTTATAACTGTTCTTCAAGATGTGTTGCTCATGTCCATTCCATTACCCGCCCTCCTGCCCCTCTGTCGGAGTTGCCAGCAAGCAGGAACTGAGAGGGCGTAGGGCCGGCGGCGCCTAATATACCAGCACATGAGCACGGCACTCAAGGGGGCGCTGCAGCCGACCCTACGGATACCACTAAGGCAAAAATCTCTGATGACTCTGCACGTGGGCTGTGCACACCGCCTAGAATGGAATGGATGTGAGCAACACATCTCGAAGAACAGTTATGAAAAGGAAGGTAACCGATTTTTTTACTTGGATAACTTCCATTTTGCAATGTCTTCCACAGCCCATCAATGGAAAGGGCTTATTAACTGCCAAGGGTTACACTGCTTGGGGATTCTCACTGCTTGAAGATCAACTTCCCTGACTGATTTTAATTCTGTAACCTGAATGTTAGTTTAATGTTGTCATTTTTTGTGTTTAATTGTGAAGACGCAGTGCTCACTGAGGTCACTGGCTTCTATCCCCAGCGTTGCACATACGGCTAGGAAGTAGGTGCTGAGTAGTGAGCTAATGAATACAGTGGGGGGGGAAGGCAGTTGCCCCATGCCAACACTGGTCAAAGACAAGGCACTCTTTGACGATTGAATGGCGATAGCAATATTAAACCTCCTTGCAGCTGGTTTTGCTCCATGTGGATCTTGAAGAAACCCCTCAGCACCTACAGCTAATTAGGTGTCATCTAATTGAAGGAGGTGTCATTAGCTGTGACACCAGCCTGGAAGCCACCTTCCAAATCTTTCTTTAAAATAAAAATGTAAAGGAAAACTAACTAGGCCACACTAGTACATCCTGTATTCTTCATTTTGCAACAAAAACAGCCATGTTAAGTTCCATATGTAACCAAAACCTCAGGAATAGAGCATATTTCATGTGGCAATGCAGCTGAGTTACTGTAGGAAACTTTCATTTCCTGGTTTTTGTTAATTGTGTATGTTAATGAAGTGTTAGACTCAGTTAATTTCTATCTTTGGCTTTATTTTTTTTAGAAGAGTGTGCTTGCTTGTGCTTTAATAATGTTAGCATTTAAATGGCCCAAAGTTAGACTTTGAAGTTCGCATCTCATTGAGCTGAAGGGTGGTGGTGTTGCTGCTGTTCGGCTAAATACAGTAACTCCTCACTTAATGTTGTAGTTATGTTCCTGAAAAATGCGACTTTAAGCGAAACGATGTTAAGTGAATCCAGTTTCCTCATAAGAATTAATGTAAATGAGGGGGTTAGGTTCCAGGGAAATTTTTTTCACCAAACAAAAGACTGTATTATATATAATATACACACACAAACACACAGTATAAGTTTTAAACAAACAATTTAATACTGGTACACAGAAGCTTGGTTGAGGTGGAGGAGTCAGAGGGTGGGATATTTCCAGGGAATGCCTTACTGCTAAATGATGAACTAGCAATTGGCTGAGCCCTCAAGGGTTAACTCTCACACTCTACTATACAAGGCAGCAGGAAAGGAGGGAGGGCAGACAGAGTGTGTGTGTGTGTGTGTGTGTGTGTGTGAGAGAGAGAGAGATGCTCATTTCCCCTTTTAAGTATGAAGAGTGGGGTCAGAAGTACACTGCCTTGTTAATTAGATCAGCAAGCTGAGACCAGACCGCTGCTGCTGCCTTGAAGCTCCCTCTGTCGTGTCTCTCCCCTCCCCCTCCCCCCCCCCCCCCGCTCTATGGAAGATGGGGTAAGTGGGGTGCAGGAGCAGGGTGGGGGACACACCCTGACATTAGCCCCCCTTTTCCTCCCCCACACACAGCAAGCAGGAGTCTTGGGGAGCAGCTCCAAGGCAGAGGGCAGGAACAGCACATGGCAGTTGGGGGGAGGGACAGCTGCGATTGCTAGCCTGCTGGGCAGCTGCTGCACAGGGAACTTAGGGGAGCGGGGAGCTAATAGGGGGCTGTTGGTCCAGCCTGGTTCCAACCACCCACCAGCTAGCTCCTGCACGCAGTGGACAAAGCAGGCGGCTGCCAAAGGACGTTAGAAGGGAGCATTGCACAACTTTAAACGAGCATGTTCCCTAATTGTTCAGCAACTAACAACGAAACAACGTTAACCAGGACGACTTTAAGTGAGGAGTTACTGTACTTTATCTGTCTACACTCAGTCTATGCAGTGGAAAAAGAAACTTAAATAATTTTGAAGTTATAACAGGCAAAATACTGTAGAATGTCCCAAAAATTGTGGTGAGAACCTAAAATAATAGAATGTGACTTTCTCCTTTCTCCGATTTTATAAGGATTCTGTCTCATCATTACCCAATATTAGGTTTTGTAAAATAAAACTTTATGGAACACACAACCAATAGAAAAGTTATCAAATTCTAAAAATTCCAGTGTAAACAATTTTTAAACAAGTAAAGTGTTCCCTTGCGGTATTTGTAACCTAAACACTGCAGCACCGTGCAATAGTGTGTGACAACTGAAAAGTATTAGAAACAAAAGTGAAATTGAGACTGTTTCACAATCCATGCTGAGTGAAGTGCAGAAAGTGAACAAACAGCAAAAATGGTGAACAGTAAATTAGTTTAGAATGCTTTATGTCAGCATCACAAGAGAGATCATTTGACTTTTAAAAAATACTATATCAGTATGTGAAAGGGAGTCTCGCTCATCTCACCTCCTGGTGCTCCCTAGTCTTCCCAGTGCTGGCTCGGTGTGGGGAAGCTCAGCAGAATCTAAACTACTTCCTTCTCCTGTTGCCGGCTCTGCCAGCTGCAGCACAGCAAGAGCTGACCAGCAGCGACAGGAGTTGGGCTGGGGAGATGGAATGGTTTGGTCCAGGGGAGCATTTAGTGGGGAGGAACAGCAGCAGGGGGCATGTCTTAAGAGACAGGTTAGGAAAAGCTGCCTTATTTTATTTTATTCCCCACCCCAAAAAAAACCCCACAGGGAAGGCAGAATTGGAAGGACAACACCTGGGAGGCGCAAAGTTGTGGGAGGGGATCCTGTCTCCTTCATTGCTTCACCCAGGGTTGTACCTCTGGTGCCTCCTGAGCATGTTCAGAAACTGGTTGTCACTTGCATGGAATGGCGTTCACTCCTAATGTAGTACCAGAAGTGGAAAATCTCATCTGCATTTGAAACTGTAGGGGGAGTTTAGGTGGCAGAATATAATTACTTGAATTGGAATTTGTCACTAATAGTAGTAGGTTTTTATCCTTTCTATAGGCCACCAGTCACTAGGGGGGGGCAAAATTAACACATGTACAAGGTGTGTTCACCGCTCCTCTCCCCTCTAGTCCCTCCAAGACTATATGGATGTGTTACATTCTTTACCATGGCAGTGACTGACCTTGTTTTCAACGGTGTATTGCAGCTGGCGTGAAGTGGATATCAGTGCTCTGAAAGTGAACCCTGAGGAAGACAATGAGGAGGTAATGATAGTTGCTTTATATCTGTAACTAATTTGGGAGCTTCCCACTCCTTGGGATGGACCTGGTGGTAGCCCTATAACTTCCTTTCAAGTAGGATGTGCTGCACGAGAGAGTGAAGTGCCTGGAAAGCAGATGCTGAAGGATCAACAAGAACCTCAGAAGAGCGGTGTGGGGTCTCCTTTTTGTTTGTGTATATGGAGGGTGGCGTCTTGGTTAGGCAGGAAGAGACCAGTAGGAAGTGTTTGATCAGTCCATCCTCCTTTTCAGCAAAAGGTGGGGAAGGAAAAGCCTGCTGAGATAGAAGAAGCTAGTTTATTTTGTTGCATGTGTATCAGTTGCAGCCGGGAGTCTGGCTTCTTTCATGAGGTGCCTCAGGGTAGCAGGCCTTTTAGGGAGACCTGACGTCTTGTCTACACAAAAAAGCTTTACCACTTGCATTGGTATAATTATATCAATATTAGTTAAACCAATATAGCTATGCCAGTATGAGCCACTGTGTGGACACTCTTATTTCTGGAATTCCGTTTAGCTCAAGCCCCTTCCTAAGCAACATAAGCTAAACCGAAAAAAGGGTCCTCTTACATTTCTCCGGGTATATCTGTTTAAATTCACCCCTTGGCTTATGCCAGTATAACTTTGTTGTGTAGGCAAGTCCTTCGTGTAAAAGATCTCACACTAATGTGACAATCCCTTTCCAGATTGAGGACCTGTCCGATTCAGCCTTTGCTGCTCTTCATGCCAAGTGTGAAGAGATGGAGCGGGCAAGATGGCTCTGGAGCACCAGTCTGCCCCCTCAGCGGCGTGGCAGCAGGTAAGCCTAGTAGCATGCTCTCTGCAGCTGTGGTGCACCCAGCACTCTGATACCACTGTAAGGTATGTTCAGTGGGTGCAGACTACTGCTCTTCAGTTCTGCCATATGAGCCTTGTGTGGGAAGGCTGTCCTTCGCTCCAGCTTCTCTTGTAGTTGTGCTTCTCTTAACTAAATGCCCTCTTTCTACAGAGAGGGGCATATCTGGGAGCAGAGTGCAAAAGAGTGATCTACAGAGGTTCATATCCTGAAAGGCAGTAGTATTGGAGAATCTAAGATGGTTCTTTGTACAGTAGGGGCAGAGTGGTGTTGGACTTGTGGGAAGGAATGGTGTCTCTGCAGAGAGAGACAGACAGTGGAACTGGTAAGCTATCAGTTGGGGAAGACCATTTGTGATGTTGATGGTGAGTAAAATTATGCCTTCAACTCTGGGGCTGAGCTTTCCCAATGGGATGTCCTCATACAAATTGTCTATCCCCATCTGATGTCAGAAATGTATGAGGAAATTATGTGGAACTTTGCAGAAACCATGGTAGTTAGATCCTATTATGTTATGATCATCTAGATGGTTGTTAATTCTGTTTTAACCATCATTTCAACCTGTTTACCAGATACAAAAATAAGGCTTACTGGTCTGTAATTCTCCAGACATAACCTAGTACCTTTTAAAAAATACTGGGTATAACATTCATTCCCCAGCTCAGCCACGTCCTTCTTGAGTAACTTCAGAACACTTAAGTGTACCCTCTGGACTTGATGACTACTTAACATCTACTTTATCAGTTTGTTCCAGTACCTCTTCTTTTGTTACCTCCATTTCTTGAGTATCACATCTTTACTACCAGAAGAGTAAGTCTGGGGTAGATAATATCCCAGCATTCTCTGCGGTGAAGAGCGATGCAAATAAATTGTCTAGCTTCTTTGTAATGTTGTTCTCATCCTTAATTGTTCAAGCAGACCCTCCTATTGATGATCTCATGGTCTTCCTGGCTCTGATACATTTGAAGAATTTCTTGGCTGTTTTAGTGTTAGAATTTAAAGAACAAAAAGCCAATCTTAGCCGTTCTGATTTTCTTCCTCCTATAGCTTATGCTCTTATATTAGTTTTACTAGGGTTGGATTTTGATATTCTGAAGGACCTGTTTCGCTCAGACTGCCCTTTTGAACCTTGCCATTTACCCAAACACTGGTTTACTTGCTTCCTGATTGATTCCCTTTTTGTTTAGATGTACGCATGCCTTAATGAAGGGTTTTAAATCCCTCAATTTTGACCTTTAAGTCTTTGACAAGCTTCCTCATTTTTATGTTCCCTTTCCAAAGTTTAGGTTTGGCTCCTAACCTCCCCAAAAGATGTCAAGCTTAATTATATTTTGATCAGTATTTAGCTATTTGAACAAGTGTCTTTGTTACTTAGTGTACAGATGTTGTCAGGAGAATACTTGGGAACACTGACCTAAGTGTCCGACTCTGTGGGGTGGCTGCTTATTACTACTATAATGGTACAGCACTCAGAAGTGTAGTAGGCATGTGCTCCACAGAAACAGCCCCCCCCCCCCCAAAAAAAAACCAACCCAAAACAACTGTCCCAAAGATTATGCTGAGTATGACATGATGCAGTGAAACAATGATCGTTGGATGGAGGGGTCAGACCAGACAGTTGCAATGCTAAGTCCAAACAGTGACTCAGTTTCTGTATGTGCACATCTTGATGATTGCCTTGCATGTAGTGACATAAATTGTGTTAACACTGTTCTAGGGGGTGATGTGGCAGAAGTGAGCTGGCAGTGAATGAGGTGTTTGCAGAATGACAGCAGCCTTTCAGACTGCAGTAGTGAAATGTAAAATTGAGAATTTTAAAATACATGTTTTTTTTTTTTTTAAATTCCAGGTCTTACAGATCAGCAGACGGTCGGACAACCCCTCAGCTGGGGAACCCCTCCACTCCCCAGCCACCATCCCCCGATGTGGGCAACTGCCTCTCCCCACGCAGTCCCGTCAGCCCTGAACTGCACTCTGCCCCTCTCACGCCTGTTTCCCGTGACTCCATGCGGCTCTTGTCCAGCGAGGACACCCGTTGTTCCACACCCGAGTCTGGTCTTGACGAACAGGTGGGTGGCTGTTTCGACTTTTTGTCCCCTCTGGCTGGTGGAAGGGTCCAGATGCGTACACATTACTGAGAAGCTGTGTTATTTTTGAGGCTAAATGTGAAATTCAAACTTTTGGTTTGTTTTTCACTGTGGAACTTACTGTGGGAAAACTGCTGAGAATCTGTGTGTGGGAAATTCAGTTTGCTGAACTGAATGAAAAATCTATTCTCATTCAGCTTTAGCAGGCAAGATCTGACCTCTCTGGCAGTTTTTCCTTTGGGCGCTCATCCTCCGTCTACGTGCCCTAAGAACCCCATCATGTTACAATATTAACGTGGGAGCAGAACATCACAATGCTTGCCTTTACACGACAGAATGAACCCAAATGAGACTTTCTGCAGTGGAAGTGCGGGAAAGTGTCAGTTGATCTTATTGACCTTTGATGGGTGTTTAGTTTTTCTAACACCTACATTGTGATTCTTCTCTCCTTAAAACTCTCCAGCAAGCTGAAAAGCCAGTAGAACGGAATTCTTGTTGGGAGGTCTGAATTGAGACCTTCCTTGGTGCATGTGGCCCATTAATGTGTACCGGGGCAGGCTAATGTTGTCCAATGATACTTCCCGTTTTCATCAATAAAATGTCACTTTTTTTTCACGGTATGTGCATGGGAGTTAATCTAGTTGTGGTCCTGGCTGGCTGTGGGTTGCTTGAGCCTGCTAGAAAAACAGGCATACACAGGTGCTTCATTGGTCATGGGGGGGCCTCTGACAGCTGGGTGCTGGCTCTGCTGTGGTCTCAGTCTGTGCCAGCATGCCCTGATCCCTTGGGGAACCTCCCCATGCTAATGGCTGAACCTGCACCATATGGGAAGCACCTTTAAAGGGAGCATTGGCCAGGGCTGCCAGATGTCAAGGACAAATGGGAAACAGGAAGATGACTCGGGGGGGGGGGGGGGGAGAATATCCTGAGCCACAGAGAGTTGTCTGTATGCACTCCCTGTGAACAGCTCTGCTTCCCGTCCCCCTGCAGGCTGTGCAACCCTGGGAGCGACGCTACTTCCCGCTCTCCTACAACCCCAAGACAGAGTGCGAGGACCCGTCTGATCCCCAGGACCGGTTGTCGCGCTGCACCCGGCGCACCTCGGGCAGCAAGTCATCCCGGGAGATGGACAGCGCCCTCCCCTTGCCCGCCCTCCCCAGCCCCAAGAGCCGGAACCCAGCGGTGGCCTCCTCAGCAGCAGCAACAGCAGTTCAGCGGCCGGCACACAGATAGAGACAGACAGGAAGAAATGAGCAAAACCAACACACAGAACTAACTCTTGGCATTAAAGCTTCCGAAATCTGCGTTTGATATTCAAACATCCTGCCGGGAATTTTCACAGTTTTTAGTGAATTTAAGGAGTTTAGAAACTGTTTTTTTTTTGTTTGTTTGTTTGTTTTTGGTTTTTTTTTTTTTTTTCCCCATGTTTCCTTGTCACACAATAAGAGCACCCCAGCTTCCTCCCAGCAGAGTGAAGTCTCGGGAGGAGAGCAGCCTGCCAGACACCCTTCCGCAACTCCCCCTTAGGTGTATAACTCTAGAGCACAGGATTTAGCTGACTAGCAGACTTTGGGGATTTTTTTTCTCGAGCGAAAGGGGATTTTTCTCTTACTCTCTGCTGCCTGCTGCCTCCTCCCCGAAAAGTTTTAGTGGAGTGAAATTAGTGGTGAAAAGTGATGTCTTTGGAATGCAACCTCCCGCACTAGCTGTCTTTCCCCACGTGCAGAGCTGAGATCTGCAGTCGCTGCACCCCCACCCTCTGTCACTTTGTTCCCTAGGTTGTAGTTCCAGGTATTACCTCCATGATTCCCCCAGGCTGCCTGCTGCATTGCCCTTCCTTTCTTCCTTTCTCCACTCCTGCTTTTAGAGCAGCTGTTTGCTTCATGGAGGACAAGCCTTCCTGTCACTTGGGGAAAGGAAGGCCCCTCATTAGCTGCTTCATGCACAGCTCCATGTGGGAGAGTGAGATTTCGGAAGCAGCCTTGTTCTGTTCACACCTTGTGTTTATACTGGGTGAAGGGCAGGGAAGTGGGAGTCCAACCCAGCATGTTCTGGTGCTTCAGCAGGAGCAGAGTTTATCCTTTTGCTGGGATCTAACTTCCTGCTGGCACCAGTACACGCTTTGCTGCAGGAAATGCAGTTCTGTTACCAACACTTTAATTTCTCTTCGTGGTTTTTTACCCACCACAATTAGAAAATTTCAGGCTAGGTTAGCAGCTGTCACTTCTGTTGTTACTGTTACTGCTTAGAAATCATGATGAGCTGCAGATGCCAGGAGTGTTCAGTTGGCAGGACTAGGACTCAGCAATTCACCATGTGAAGTCTGTAGGCTGCAGTACATAGGCTGCTAATGTTTGTTTCGCTTAAATTGGTTTGATCTATTAAAAAAACAAAAAAAAAAGTCCTAAGAAAAAGCAAGTGTCATGTGCTGCTCGAAGTCCAGCTCAGCAGAGCCTTGGCTGCTTGCTTAGGAAAAGATCGGGACTTGTTTTTCACCACTGCTTAACTCCACTTCCACACAAATTTTGAAAACAAATGTTCAGTCAGTTTCATTTTTGAGGACTTTTTGGTCTGAGGATCATAAAGTTGGACAGGTATTTTATTTTAAAATGGCACCACCGCTGCCCCCTCCCCCTCTAGAGACTCCTGGATCCCACACACCGTTCCCATCTGTAATGTTTTCTGACCCTAGCGGTGTGGCTATTGGTCCCGTTCCTGTTGTTAGCATTGTGCCTGTCTTATGTATAATCACATCACCAAAAAAGGAAAAAAAATACAAAGGACATAATTTTTTTTTCCATTTTGTAATCGTAAAGAAATAGTAGCTAAACTGCTTAATGGTTGGGGTTTTTTCACAATTTTCAACATTATCTAGTGTTTTTTGGTTCTGTTCTAGTTTAAAGGATTTGTCATCGTTTCTTTAAAAAAAAAACAAAAAACAAAAAAAAAAACCAATGCTACCATATCCCTTTGCATAAGTGCTTTTCTATTTATAAGGTTGAAAATTCTGAATAACCCTTTTAGCATTATAAAAAAACCCACAAAAAAACCACCTTGTATTTTGTAAATATTTTTCTTTTCCTGCTTTGAGCTGTGTAATGTCCTTGTTCTATAGAAACGCTTTTCTTCTGAGAAGCTGATCTTTGTTAATGTCCTGATTCTGTTTGCAAAGCACAAATGTGCTTATAAAAAAAAAAAAAAAAAAGATTAAAAAAAAATTAAAAAATGTAGTGTGCTATGCACCGCCCCTTCTGTGACATGCCAGGCGGAGTGGGGCCAGCAGCATGACAGCCAGGAAGAGAATTTCTCTGAGGTGCTCTGAAGTTCTCTGTTTATTTACAGAAGTGTGTGAGCAAGTCCCACCTTCCATGTCTGCCCTGGAGGGTGTACAGGTGACTTCACTGCACAGGAATATTGCAGTCTTTCACCTCTCTACACCACAGAAATAACCAAAGGCAGCTACTACAGCAGCTGAGGTTTCATGGTGGTGGTGTCCCTATCCTCTCCAATCCTGCACCAGAGGCAGGGACATCCAGCTTGATTGGTGGCTCTTATTTCTAAGGTAAAATAACATGCAGCAAATGCGGGTGTGGGGGGGGGGGGGGTTGCAGCTGCCAGCTGTTCTGATAAAGGAGCAATCCATATAGGGCACTATTGTTTCCTTCTGCAGTTCACCTTTTAAACTTTTGTTTCCATGTGTTTCCCACTTTTGGATCAACCCTGTCCCACCCCACATCTGTGTCAGTTGTGTGGAAGAACTTTCCCTTAGGAGGGGCCCATTTATTGGCAGTGGTGAGCTCCAGCAGCTGCAGAAAGCAATGGCCTATTATGGTCACATTGCTGTTACAGTGTTCTCCCCAACCTTGAGCCCTATGGGTTCCTGTTTCTCTCCCCAGTAAAACCTCCTTGGCTGCTTTGTTCTGCCCCATGCTCTCCAGCAGGTGTGTTCAAGCTAAGCCTTACCTGACTGAGGCATGTGCGGAATGATCTGTCCTTCCCCATGACTAGTGCTCTTTTTAAATAAACATCTCAACCTAGGCGTTTGAGGCCCAACCTTGACGGCTGGAGAGGGCGTGACCACTGCTATGCCCGTGAGTGATTTAGAGCCTAAAGTCCAATGTAGCCACAGACTCTTTCAAAAGAGAACTCTACCCTGCTGATGGTGCTCCTGGGGCAAGAGGAGGATGGGTTTTATTTTAACCAGCCCTGCACAGTCACCCCACTGATCCTTTGCCAATTCTCGGGGGGTGCCTACAGCAAGAGCCAGTGATGGGGGGGGGGGTGTTTGCTGGGCACCTCCACTCACCCAAGAGCATTCCCTCACTTTGGGGAGGGGAAAAGGGGGGGCTGAGGTTAGAGGGCACCTTGACCCCCCCCCTCCCCCCAGGCAGCACTGTTGCCATGTGTGGGGTTGGGGTGGTTCCCCTGGCCCTAGTTCATGTATGCCCCCATCTTGTAACAAGACGCCCTTGGGATGCCATCTATAGCTCTGGAGCCTAAATCAGCAAGTTTCTACACTAAGCACTTGCCAAAAGTTGACAACTCAATGACTCTCAGGTCCAAACTGACCTCTGGGAGGGGAAGAATTCCAGCTGGCCGCTTGCCCAAAATCCAACCCCAGGTTTCCCTCTGAGGAAGGCTTAAAAAAAAAAAAACCAACCACTTGTGGGCAGTCCCATGGCACAGGAAAACATTCCTTCAAAACCCCAAAGCAGTGACTAGCACAGCCCACAGCAGCCTAGCTAAGGGAAGGTGGCTGTGAGGCCAAGACTCCAAATCCCATGAGACCTCAAGCCTGGGGTGGCTGGAAATCTCACAGGACCTTTTTGCTCTCCCATCATAAAACCCTTGCTGGGCTCTGAGCTCGGAAAGGTTAACTGAAGCTTTGCTCTTAAGAGACAGAACATGCACCTTTGTCATTGGCAAGTGCTTGGTTCTCACCTAGGCAGCACTGGATTAATATGGCCTACAGCTCTAAAGCTTCTCTTCGGGTAGGTGCATGTGAACCATACTTCAAGTACTTGCTGCTGTGCCCATTGTATGGGGTGGTGGAAGCTTTGGCACAGTCTGGAAAAAAGTTTAGGCTTTTGCATGACCCTGTTCAGAGGGAACGTTTGACTCCACGTATGTACAGTAGTAGCTGTCCAGAGTAGCAGTGTTTCCACATGGGGTGAACAGACCCAGCCTTTCCATCCCCTCCCACACAAGCAGAGCCACCAAGGCAGCATTTTATTGTAGTAATGACTTTATTTCCAAATTCACTTTTACAGCAACAATCAGTGTAAACCAGTTGTTAAAACACGCACTACACTATGGACAGTCACAAACAGGAAGCTAAGCTAGGATGATCATACAGAGATTAAGCCCTCCTACCCCCTCCCCCCAAAATTAAAAAGGGAATCACAGGATTGCAAATACCAGAATTGTCCTTTTGCCACTTCAAATTCCTGTAAGGAGCATTTTTTGGAGTTCAGAAATATGGTTCTATAGTGCCAGTTTTAACCCTTTTCAGACCAAAGGAACAGTACAGCAATGGACCATCCCTTAGCAGTAAATCTCAGGCCCTGGCTTAAGGCCCAGGTAGGTGACATCTATAAAATGACCGTGTTCTATGGGCTGGGAGGTCAGGCTTGGGCTCTTGGGGAATGGAGGGTTAGGGTGGGAACTGGGACTAGCTACTTTGCTGGAAGATGAGTGTCTGGGTACTGCAAAGGAAGGCGGGGACCTAGCTGGCGAGGGTAAAGCCGGTTGACAGCAGAGTAGGGGGCAGGGAGAGAAGCTCTAGGCACAGCAGTGACTGCAGGATTCTGACAGTAGCAAGTTGAAACATCTGGGAAGGGGGTTGAGTCTGCAGATTTCTGTAAGCTCCCAACAAATGACATTCAGGCCGGGTTCATAAAACTAAAAACCCCCCATTCCGAAACTCCAGCTATTTACATTCTCAACTACCTGGGTGCTGACTGTGCCAAAAGTCATCACCTCTGCCTGGGCCAGGGGACTGCAGCAAGCCAAAGTCATTTTGGCCACACTGTACTCAGTGAAATTTGGCTAAGGAGAGTTTTAGATTCACAGCACTGCAGGTGCCCAGGCTTTAGTAGAAGCGGAAAAGGGTTAAAATGGTTCTCCCAGTTGCTCATTTACATAGGACAGAAATCTCCTAGGGTTCCTATCATCCCACAATGATACAAAGATAATCACAGACTTTACAGGTTCTTACAATCATAGAGTCCAGTTAAGTGGAACTATTGACAGTGAATGCAGGCTGTCACGTGAGCCTTGTCATCCTCAGCAAGCATCCAGCTGGCATTAGGGCTGCATCTCCAGGGAGACCCCTGTGGAAATAAGTGCTAGCCAATAGGCTGACTTGCTTGCCCTCAACTCCCCAGCTAGCATCTCCCTTTCAGTGCTACCGGCAACCTTCACCTGCAGCCTCTTGGTTCCTGAAGGACTGATCAGAATGAGCACCGGAGTGCTGCATCCGAGAGAAACCAGACCATTGCTCAGGGGCTAGAACCTCCAGGCTCAAATTTGTGCCACCCACCCAACCAGCTGAACTGATTCACAGCTTAAAAATCTACCACTGAAATTCAGCTCAGTTTGAAAGTAAATAGAAGAAGGAAAACAGGGCCGTGACCGCCTTTGCCAGCAGCCAGCTGGAATGCAGTTTGCCCACCCGGGTACCTGCCACTGAGCGGCCTTAAGATCAGCTCATACACCAGAACCGAGACTCCTGCTGTCGCCGTTGTTTTGGTACAAGAGCAGCAGGCTGGGCCAAATCCTGCTGTTACCTCGGGTTGGCTTGATGCTGGTCGAGGGCAGTATAAGCTCTGGTTGGTGGAGGAGGAGGTTTCTTAGATGCTAACTCAGGGCAGTTTCTGCTCATCATACAGGAAGTAAGGTTGCAACAAGCACCGCTACTGGACTACACTCTAGACAGCAATAGCCCTGGGCCTCTCAAACCGAGCGCCCGATTGCAACAGCACAGCTAGAAGGGGCAGTTGCTGGCACCTCGCAGATCCCACTGGGCTACTCCCATTGGCAAAGGGCTGTTTGATGCAGGTCTACCCAGTAAAATAGCAGGCACCCGAACAGGGCCGGGCTGTTTGAAGTCCTGCCCCCGAGCGTGGCAGTGGCCCGACCCAGGCACCTTGCTGGGTACACTGGGGGAACTGGGCCAGGGCATCCCCAGCGCCACTGGAGGAGCAGCCGCCTCCGGCTGTTCTGCCCATTTCCCTAATACTGACTTTGTAATGACCTCTCATCCTCCGAATTAGCTTCACCGAACCCACCTGTCACCCCGCCCTGGAGGCAGGCAATGGGGGAAGGAAAGGCAGCTCAGGTGCAGCCGTATCTAGGGGACCTGCACGCACAGCAGGGGAAGGGCTGGCAAGCAGCCGCCAAGGCCAGTGTCCTCATGCTTGTTCTGAAGAGGTTGCCCTAGCAACAAAAGCAGCAAGAGACATATTGTCTTGTTTTAACCTTAATTTGCACTCAGGGCTGTGTAAACAAGTGGCTAAAACAAAGGGTTGGAATGGGGCAAACCCGACGCATCGAACGCTTGACTTCAGGGCTGCAGCGCTCGGCTCTTTCTATTTTGAAGGGCAGTTTTCCTTTAAGGACAGAGCTTCTCGGCCAGGCGCGGTGGCCACGGGAGAAGAGGAGCGTGTGCAAAGGTGGCAGCAGGGCCAGTAGCAGCTCACCTACTTTTCCATAATTGACACTTGAAAGCCCCAAGAAGTCACCCAACTTCCTGGCATTTTCTTTTCCAATTACAATTCCTAATTCTGCCTCTCGCAAGGGAAGATGCCCCCCTGGTATCAAAGAGGCAAAGTTCCTGGTCCTCTATTTAATCCAGAGCTAGAATTCAGACAGCCCCTGCCTGCCAGGGTGTGATTGTGGCCCTCTGACACAGCCCCCAAGCCAGGTGCAGGGACATGGCATCACAGACCCTCCCACCCCGCCCCCCATGTCTAGCAATGAGGTCAGAGGCGAGGGCATGAGACACTCAACACTAGGGCATGAGTGGTCGGGTAAGCTAGCACAGACCTCAGAGAAGCTGGGCCTGTCTTCTGCACAGGGTGTTAACGGTGGAGCCACAGGATGTGACTAACACACCACTTCCAAACATTAAAGCTTCTTCTGCCTTACGCCCCTGGGGAGTCAGCCATGTGACCATGGGGGCTGTGATCAAAGACCATTAGTCAATGGCACAGAAGTGAGCCTTGTTCCCAGCCTCACGGCAGACATTGCACAGGGTGGGAACTAGCAGCTGGCGTTTCAGAACAAGGAACAGAGCTGCCCTCTGGTTCTCCCACCAGCGGGTCACTGGGTAATGGAGGAAATGTTGCTCCTGTGAAATCAAAGGCTTTACTGGTTTGACCCCCGGGCTCCCCAAATTCTAATCCCAGCTCAATGATTCAGTGACGGGTTGGGCCAATCGCTCCTCCCAGCCTGCCTCCCTTTCCCCATCTGCAAAGGAGGGCAGTACAGGCATGTCAGGGACTGCAAGTGCTTCCGTAATTCAAAAATCCACTGACCTCTAGCCCGACCAGCCTGCTGGAGATCACCGGGAGGCATTCAGTGGGTGGAACAAGAGGGGATCCGCTCTGCCTCTTTTTCAAAGTTTAACGTCCATTAAAATGCTGCCGGGATCTATAGCACCCATGGGTGCAAATGTGATCCAGAGAAAAGTGATCACCAGGCCTGCAGAACTCCTATCGCCACTACCGGCCCCCTCAGGTGCTAAGAGCAGCACTTGGCTTTGGGAAAGGGTTTCCTGGGCGGTGGCTATGGAATAACCTATAGGAAGCCGGGGCAGACTCATCACCTGGGGCATCTAATGAAGATTGGAAAAAGCCTCAGAGGACACCTCGTACGGCCCAGTCCTGCACAGGACAAAGGGTTGGGCTCAGTGACCACCTCCAATTATCTAGCAGGACAGCAGTGCGATGAACTTCCAGAGTCTTCTCTCTCGTTTGCAGGTCAAATTCCCAGAAAACACACACAGCTCACGGGGCCAGACCCCTCCAGCTTCTGGAAACACATTTCCCATCATACCGGGTCAGTGCTGACCCAGTTCAGTTCTACTGCATTTGTCTCTGGCCTCAGCCAGATTTGCTCTCACCCTTTGCTGATTAAACAGACAACAGCGAGAGTCGCTTTGGCTGAATTCTAGCTCAGTACTGAGCACAGGGGGGCAGTTCAAAACCTACCTACTGAATTTTACAACACATGCTTTTTATAGAACAATCATCACCCTGGTGATTTCCAAGCATATACAGACAAATCCCACTATACAACACGAGGGTATGCCAAAGAAAAAATCCTAGACTCATCTACTCAACAGCTCCAGCATAAAATGCACCACTCCGACAAAACTAGGGCAGCGGGGATACACTTCAAGAGCATCCCTTTGCTAGTCCCTAGTGTCATCATTACCACCGCATGGAGCCAGCTTTTGGAGCTTAAAAGATGCAGGGGCCACCTGGGAGTATAAGGGAGGGGGGGGAAGGATTTATGGGCAGGCAGTTGGGTTTGAGAAGAGGGAAGCCCAATTTCTATCTTCAGACACATCTTATCTCCTGGTCGTAAAGATTTTCTTCCAAAATCGCTAGGTGAAATAGTGATGCTATTTCCATCTGTCCGTGGCTCTGTCACCCTCTATCCACTGCTCCGACCAAAGAAACGTGCCTTCAGTCTAGGCATTGTTACGCTAACACGATGGAGAATTCAAATCCCGCAGCTCTTAGCTATCCCACATGTGTCTAACTCGAGTGTCTCCCTTTTCTACTGGAAGATAGCACAGAACCCGGAAGTCCTCTATTCATTCAGCTCAGATCAGGGCAAGAGAACTTTCACTTTGCAACGGCTGAGGCAGCTTCTCAGAAACTGACACAAAAGTTGAGAAATCTGTGTGGCCAGCCTCAGAGTATTCAAGCCCACATCAACCAGTCAGACAGACACAGACAAGCATGGCCTTAGCCTCATACCATGTGAGGAACAGAAAGGCTACAGGTACTGAGGGAGGGAAACAAATTCCAGCCATCCCCCCCATCCTCACACTAGTCCTTAGGCATTCAGATGGGTCAGCACTCTGCTGTTTCTTACAACAGGTCGCCCAACCCACTCACCCAGTGTTTAGTTGCCTTGCCGAGGGACCGCGCTCCAGGGTTGCCTGCACTCCAGACCACACAGTGCACACGCTGGCAGGCGTGGGAGTGGGATAGGAGGAAGAGGGCAGTGAACTGGATACAGACAGGCCCAAGGCCATCAAATTAAGTAGGGTAAGAGGCCTCAGCCCAGGAGAAGAGCAGTGGTGGGAGCAGGCCTTGCCCCTAGAAGCCCGGGTTGAAGGCTGAAATCCTTTTGTAAGAGAAACAGCCTGGGAGAAAAAAGTCGCCAGTTGTTGTCATTAATACGAGTTAAAAGAAGGAGCCCTGAAACCACACGTTAGTCAAACCAGACAGCAGGCGAGATCCTTGCCTAGACAAAAGAACCAGCTCTGGGAACAGCGAGTTTGCCATGGCTACTAGCACTACCCCCTTCGGGACGTGCCATTCGCTCCGAGTGTAGGGAAGCTGTGGGCTCCCAGGACTTGAAAGTCAGTTTTGCTGGGTATAAGGACTAAGGCTGGTGCCCTTTAATTAGAGAAGAGACAGTCGGATCCTGGGCCCCAGCCTGTGACCCAGAATCCAAGTAGCTTCGGGGCCAAATTCCAGGGGAGAAAAGGGGTGTTTCTGTCACATCCCTCCCCAAGAAGTCCCTGGGGAAGGTGGGTGGCCTCCCATACTGTCTCTGGGTTTCTAGATAGCATTAACTAGTCTGAGATTTTCATCAGAGACACAAGCGGGCGAGGTAATAGCTTTACTGGACCAGCTTCTGGCGGTGGAAGAGAGACGTTTTCCAGCTACATCGAGCTCTGCCTCGGGTGCTCGCATTTACTCAGCTGGGACACCAAGTACTTTCCCAGACCGGAGGGAAGAGCTGTGTGTAGCTCCAAAGCTGGTCCAATAAACGCTATTACCTCACCCATCCTGGTGTCTCATATCCTGGGAACGACACTGCTACAACACTGCATACGTGAGATTCCCAAGGTGAGTGCAGTGCCCCATGATCCCCAGCAGGGGATGGGCGGGTGGGTGGGTGCTGGAAAGCAACCGGGGATGTTATTAGAGGTGGGGAGGTGCCGGGCTCACGGTATCTTTGGCGGGCCGGGGATCAGTCTGACTGAGATGGGAACAGGCTTGTACCTTGAAGTTAAATTTAAGCAGCACCAACCTCTCCAGAAACCAAACTCCCTTTTGGGGGGGCGGGGGGGTGATCAGGTTCCTTTCCACTGGGCTAAGATCGCCTGGGGAAGATGAGGGTTTATATCTAATGCTGTTACTGATTTTGAAGTCCTGGAGCCAGAGCTGAATGGACAGTAAAAGTAGGTTAAATCGTTACCCATTTGGGGGGCAGGGGGAGGGGGGGAGTAGTTGTAAAAGGAACAGAGGAAAAAGGCCAGATTGATTTTTCTTTTCTTCTCTTCTCTCCGCCCACTGCCAGGCAATCACAAGCCCTGCTTGGCCAGGGAAGCAGACACTTCGTCAGCTAGCGTGGCCAGCTGGGGGGAGTCCACCATGTTGATACTGCCGGTGGAGGAGACGTTGCTAAGGCGACGGGGGGAGGCATCTCCGGAGACGGTGGGGGACTTGTAGATGATTTCGGCTCCGTGGTCAGTCTTGGCTTTGGCATTCTCGCGGAAGGTCAGCTTGTGAGACTCGATCTGCACAAAGAAAAGGCACAGGGTGAGCCCCGACATGGGGGGGCGGGGGGGAAGAGTGTCAATCAAGCCCACGTGAGAGGCTTTGGTGAATGGTGAGTTAACGCTCTGTCCCCACCAGCCATCCCCAGGGGTGTGGCGAGGAGGAAGCAGGTGAATGGAGGACGAGCACAGCACCTTCTGTTCCATGTTCAGCCCCGTGACAGGGAGTGGGGCTGAAGCCTGAAGGAACCATTTGCCAATAACGGCCCAATGCCCTCAGACAGATGGACCGCTAGCGGCAAAGGGAGGTGCCTGCAGGAAAACCAGGGCAGAACCTGGCCTCACTTCAGGGGAGCAGTGACTTTCTCAAACCCCGGCCTAGCAGGGCAAAAAGGGGAGTCCCCTTGGCCGAACGCCGAGGAGGGGGCCAGAGACAACTGATCGGCAGTGCAGGGACTAATGCTTTTGGCTTTTCATCACTGCAGACCTGCTCTTATTCACTGCGTTCAGGTGACAGCAAAGTGAGCTCGGGGGTGGGGAGGGGGCAGCCTGACCCCAAGTACCCCTTTGGGAGGCTTTGTCTTGGGGCTAGCAGCAGGGGCTGCTGCAAGTTAAGGTGAATAGGCAAAACTCAAAGGGGGAGGAAGGACCAGAACAGGGGGTCGGGACCCCTCAGGTTATAACATGGGGGGTCGCAAGCTGTCAGCCTCCATCCCAAACCGCGCTTTGCCTCCAGCATTTATAATGGTGTTAAATATATAAAAAAGTGTTTTTAATTTATAAGGGGGGGGTCGCACTCAGAGGCTTTCTGCGTGAAAGGGGTCACCAGTACAAAAGTCTGAGAACCCCTGGACCAGAACGTCACGGGGTGCTGCCCGCCAGCCCTATGGCACATTGGCTGCAGTTTGGCGGGTGGATCGGGGGGGACTAGCAGGGGCCCGCGACATATTGGCAGAGCTGTGCAGGGGACGCTGTAAAAAGAACCTGCCCCCACCCAGTGTTCAGTTACTTTCGCTGGTTCTACATTACATGACTGTCACCCTCACTCACACATGATCCAGCTGAGCGCGTCGATACTGAGCATTTACGGACAGGCTCCGGCACCGCACCCCGGGCTAGCGTTAGCCAAACCCCCCTCTCTTGCGGACGCACATGCTCTACGGTGGAAGCTGATGAGTGGCTACTTACTGGCATCGCCATCTGGCTGCAAGTCTGGGAGCGGGCTCTCCTCGGGGATGGCGGGCTCAGTGAGCAATGCCTGAGGCCCTGCGCTTTGGGACACACCATTTTGTGCACCGCGCTCATCGTCCTTGCCCTTCTCTCTCTACAGGTGGAGAAATCAGTGGGGCGCAAAAGGGCGTCAGCAACAAAATGAACTGAATTCAAACCGACAGCAAAGAAATGGGAAGGGAGGAACAGGTCTGCAAAACGCATCGAAGGAGAGAGGGAAAATTCACTGAGCCCATAGAGAGAGAAAGAACGACAGGGCCAGGAGGTGTGGAGCTAGGCGGGAAAAGGAAAATCCCATTTGCTATGAGAAAGGAGATGCCCAGAGAGACGATCCAAAGCAGATTCAAAGGGAGAAATGCAATTGGAGCCACAGCTGTAACAGCAGCACCGATGCCTGGTCTGCACTGCAAAGTTTTACCGCACCTGAACATAGCTGTCAAGAATCAGCATCCTGAACCATCCTGTGGTCCTAAAACATCCCGCAGTCTCTAAGGGGATGTCTACTCTGCAACCAGAGAAGTGATTGCTCACATACACATGATTCTAGCTAGCTCAGCTAAAGGGAACAGTGAAGATGTGACACATGGGCCCACAAGGCGAGGACGTACCCAGGAGTCCAGCTAGCATTTGGGTATTCCTACCCGTGCTGCAATCAGACCATGTACACATGCCGTGTAGACACACTTGCACTCACCAAACAAATGTAGACTATTTGGGGGAGTAGTTAGGCTGTCTAGATGTCTCGCCCCGTAACTTCGGAGAGTCACTCCTGTGGGGAGGACCTCTGGGACGGAAGCAGCTTCATTTTCCAAGTGTCCATTTTCCCACCTCTCATGGCCAAGTACCAATTAAAACACAGTTGATGTTCCCATCCTCTCCTAGCCTAATAGCCAAGAAGGCGAGAAACCGTCACACGAAGCAGCGGGCACCCGAATTGCTCTAGCCAAGGCCCATACTGGCAGTTGGCCAGGGCCATGTCTAATTTCTCTAAAATGAAACCAACGGCAGCTGTCCCTTGAACGGAGATGCAGGTCCCGCTCAATCCTGGTCCAAGCAGCTCCTCCCTGGATTAAGAGGGCACATTGCATATTGGGATTTGGCAGCCAGGAGCTCTGGGTTAAAGGGTGAGAACGGCCACTGGACACCAGAGGGACTCTGTAGGCTACGCCGAGCCTGTACAGCGCATGTTACCCCCCTTTGGTCTTCTGGGGGTAGATCGAACACTGCAAACAAACCAACAAAATTCCTGCAGCATTGAGTCTCCGAGCTCGGCTCAACTAACTCAGGCTTGTGCTACGGGGCTAAAAATAGCAGCGTCGACATTCCCGCTCGGGCTGGAGCCCGGGCTCGAGAACCCAGAAAGGGGGAAGGGTCTCAGAGCCCGGACTCCAGCCCGAGCGGGAATGTCTCCATTGCTATTTGGAACCCTGCAGTGCGAGCCCAAATCAGCTGACCCGAGCTCGGAGACTCGCTGCCGAGGTTTGTTTTTTGCACTGTAGATGTACCCAGAGTTGGCTGTATGTATCCAGAAGGTGTGAATTTCAGTATCGTGATCACATGACTGAATGAGGCCTGTGGCTAAATGACAATACTGCGATACACAACCACATGGGATTAGAGAAGCCATGTAATTGTGTTGTCAATTTGCAGCTTTTGAATGTCACGTGTCCAAATAAAGCCCCGCTCCAAAGGGCAAAAGCTTCTAACTGTGGCTCAGTGACTGTACAAGGAGATAAAAAGAAATGAAAAGATGCTCAAGCTGAACAAGGAAGAGAGCGGCACAGGACAGCTCGATGTGTAATGGCAGTGAGAGAAGGGTAAGGAAGCCAAGTAATTCCTCAGTCAGAGAAGCTAGTGCATTTGCTGGAAGAGGCTGACAGCTAGAAAGCTTTTCAAGACATTTACAAAATGCATCCAAAACCCAAGTGCTGGAACACAGAGCTGACTGAACAGAACCTTTCCATCTCGTCAAGTTTTTGATAAAAAGGTTGAACAATCTTCCCCCTACTCCTACTGCAGAGAAATCGAATACTTTGTCCCACTGTCCCCAAATGTGACTAATGAATCCACAAAACATCACCCCCAACCCAGCATCCTTGCCTGGTTCCTGCCCAATTCATCCACCCAGTTGTGCTGTATTCGGTGTCTCATTTCAGATGCTGGTGCCTTTCACTTTGCTGTGAGAACATTTCAAGTACTATCATCCAAGTCTTCAGCCATAGGCTGTGTTTAGAAACAGGACTTTAATTTTTACCTAATAAACAAAGAGCGAATTATGAAGCATCTTCAATGTATATTTGTTTTAATGAACAATTTATTGCAGGTCTTAAAGAAAAAAGGTATCTGTGTATACACAGATCCAGATCCTTTAAAAATGCCATTTGTTATTACTGGCTATTCATGAGGTTTGATCATTATTCAACTGACTAAATCTCACTGTTTGATATGCAGCCACATGGGAGTGTGCACACACCAACGCATCACCCCTCGTGGGGAACCGGTAAAGGCACAGCAGGGCATTCAGCACTAAGAAAATCGACACAGACAGTCCAAGCAAGTTCTCAATTCATGTCTAAACAATGAAAATGAAAATAAATGTATAAATAAATAAAATTATAAATAAAAATAATGTATTTGCAGTAGTCACACAATGTGCTAATAGCAAAAATATTTTTTTACATGGAACACGTTTTACAGAGTTTGTTGGCAGTGTCACACCCCGATTCGGCAGAGCACTATGCACGTGCTTAACTTTAAGCAGGAGTCGTCTCAAAACCTTTGACAGAACTAGCGCGTGCTTAAAGCTAAGACTGTACATAAGCACTTTGCCTAGTCAAGAGTTTAACTGTTCAAATCACCCCACCCCAAGTGTTAAATATTTATTCTTACCAGATTTCCTTGTGTTCTTTTAATTTAGTTTTAAATTATTAAATACGCACACACACACACACCAGACTTTCAGATGTCAAATACTGCGGCAGCCTTATAGCCAAGCTGTTCAGCCCATGCTGGGAGACTGAAGTTTGAGGCCACAAGAGAATATCTTCTCTCTCAAATGTCAACAAACTTGCTCTTTTCTAATTAAAGTCAAGTCTTTAATAGACTGCTTCCCTGAAATGCCAGCTTCCCAGTCCAACAGTCTGCTCCATACTTTGCAGCTGAGGCTGAAAAAACCAAGTAAGATGCAAATCCAACTATAAGCTGTAACATCTTACAATAGGGAAGCCCGGGGCGTATGCCCATTCAATTACACTGACATTTAGGGAACAGAAAAACTAGGAAATCAAATAAAAAGAAATCACTTGATCATATTGTTTTGTTTTGACAAACACCCGTCAGGGATGGTCTAGACTAGATAATACTTAGTCCTGTCGTGAGTGCAGGGGACTGGACTAGATGATCGCTTGAGGTCCCTTCCAGTCCTACGATTCTATATTCATGTAATATATAATTAAATGTCTTGTTTATATTAAAATGCCTATTGGCTAAAGAACTGTGAATACAAACGCAACCCACTCCACCCCACCCTGGTAGTGAAGGCCCCAAGAGCTCAAAATGCCCCAAATACTTAGATCTGTCTTAGTCTACAAACCGGGGCTGAGCACAGAGTGTGCGTGTAATGTGTAGCTTGTTATCACAGACACTAATAGTATGGGTAGGCGTGGGACTTTTAAAAGCATGCGGGAGAAGAACGTCTGTTGAGAGGAAGTTTCAGCCATACATGTTAGGCCGAGTTGGACTGTAGCTTGCAAGTTACCACTCACACTTGCATTAAAGCCACACACCTCTCATGGTTTCCTCCTGATCATCCCCAAAAGGAAGTGATTGGCCAACTGTCAATTTCTGCTACGCGGTGAACATCTCGCTGTGGCAAAATGAATGTCCTGGTATTTATCTGCACAGCGCTAGAGTGATCATTTGTGTCCCACTTTCCCCTGCAGTGCTGCGTTTCCCTGAGCTCGGCAGGCAGCTCTGCCGACGCGCTGTTGCCATGCTAACAGGTCACCGGCATGAAACCGAATCCGTTACTCAGAGGCACGAATGAGTCAGATGAATGGACGGATCAGGCCCCGACACAGAGCAGCATTTCAGCACATGCTTCAGCCCTGCTGAAGTCCAGCTGACTTTAAAGTTAAGCCTGTGCTTGTATCGGAGCCTGAAACTTCCAGCGGGTGACGATTTACACCTTTTGAAAAGCAACCTCCAAGCAGACCACAGCAGCACAGTTCCACTCAGACGTGACTGATTTCAGCTGCAGTGCAACCCTCTTTCCCCAAAATGTTGTTGTGGCTTCAAGAACGGGGATAATCAGGGGGAGCTGTGGCAGAGAACACATCCAGCATTCAGAGAAGAGGAAGCTTGTATGAAACAGGAATTGGATAAACCCGGTTGTAGCTGCTGTGTCCAGACACTGATCGGTGTTTGCCCCCATAGTCACTCCGACACATACACAGAGCGCATGCCCACCTGAGAGAGGACAGCACGAACGTCCGGTACAGTACAGCTTTTTACCTTTTTATTCCCTCCTCCAGGGATATGGGTGATGTTATCTAATGACCCAATTTTCGACTGCACCTTCTCTTTGAAGTCCAGTTTCTCCGATTTCACCTCCACCTGGCCACCACCTGGAAGAGAAAGAGTGGGGCTAAGTGCTGAACGAAACCCAGGTTTCTGGAGTCAAGCATCTATTGTGCACTCTGTCTAACAGCAGTCACATCTGGGCGCCGAGATGTGCTGATGGATGGGGGATGAGCAGAATAATGATTGTTAAATGGTACCCACACTGGCCATTCTAAGTCTCTCTTCCTCAGCTAGGGTGACCAGAAGTCCTGATTTTACAGGGACAGTCCATACATTTGGGGCTTTGTCTTAGGGCACCTATTATCTGCACCCCATATCGATTTTTCACACTTTCTATCTGGTCCCTGTATCGTCAGCCCAGCCCCACCTCTCTGCTCTTTATCGCTCTCACTTGGCATGGCACGTCTAAAATCAAGGTGACAAGCTCTTCAGAGAAAGCGCTGGAAATCTCAGGCACTACAAAGTCGGACAATACCTGGTTTATGATGAATGTTGCCCAAGGAACCACATTTGGATGTCACATGGCTCAGGTCTACAGGCTTGTAAACAATTTGCACCTGTTCGTATCAAAAAGAAAAAAGGAAAGGACACCCCATTTTAGCATCACCGAGGATAAAAAAGGCACAGAATACACTGGGACCTGATTTGGATTTGAGACAAAGTGGAGTTAAACCCCCGTAAGATTAATACACTAGCAGTTACAGAAGAACTTGCCACCAGAAACTGTGAAATCATTAAAGCCCATGTGTAGCGGCCTCTCTAAAATCAACGTGTTCAGCATGCACAAGGTTATCATCCATTCTCCACAGGAGGGGGAAAGCAAAGGCAGTTTAAAGTGCTTACGTGAGAGGAAAAAAGTGGAATGTTGTTTAATTAAGTTTCATATTCAGATCATCCAAAAAAAGATAAACTAAAGAGAAATTTAAAACAAATAAATACCTTTTCTGAAGTAAAACTTAAAGTTTATGTCCACAAAAACTGAAAGAACAGAAATGATCAATGTGCATAGAATAAGTGACTGAAATATGTGTTTCTGAAAAAATGTTGTAATGGAATTAAAGTTTTTCTTTAAAAAACACGGGTCGCAAAGTGATAATTTTTAATACACAAAACCACATTATACCATATTACTTACAACGTATTTAAATTTTTTAGCATGTCTGAATGTGTACATCTCACCATTTCCCTTAAACGGTGCCATTTAAACCAACAAGTTCAAAGATTTCTCATCACATGACACTGAGCGCCTAGAATTTTTTTTTTTTTTTTTTGGACATGCGGGTAACAGCCTTTGGAAACATTTAAACTGGTTAAACAAGACAGTAGTTTTGCAATACACACAACAGGGACAGTTAAAGTAAATCTGGGTTTGTAGTTGTAAGAAAGAACACACTGAACAATCTGATGACAGATCATATTCTAGAAAGGCCTGGGATACATACAAACAAACACACACACACCAGTGACGACATGAGCAGAAAACAGAAGGGAAAAAACATCCCCATATCCCTGAGAGTTACTTTAAAAGACAAATATCTGATAGTAATACCCTAGTGATAACAGGCCTTCCTTTATTTTGATGTGGTTCTTGCATATAGACACCAGAGAACACATTCTACATGCAAGGGAAAGTGAAACTGGAGAAAGAGAATCCTAGAATTTGGCGTCACAGAGGAGAGAGCTGGGAATGGAGACAGACACTGGGAAATTGCTCTTGCAATCCACACAAGAGGCAAGAAAAGGATGACTCAAAGAACCCGAGCAGCTGCTGCTCTCTGTATCCACAGCTCCCCCACACATCCCAGGAAGTCTTCAACCTTTCATTTAAATTAAGTAGGCACCAATAAAAGAATACAAGCTCGAATCAAACATTTGAGCTCTAGGGCCTACAGTGCCTTCCTTCTTCAAAGCAGTTTACAAATAATAAATAGAAATTCTCTGCCCTTCTCTCCAACTCTTTTACAGTCATTAATCAACTAACCCTCACGATCCCCCTGGAGGCAGAGAAAAGTCAACCCTATTTCAGAGAGGAGGATACGGAGGCAAAAAGCAAGCTGCCGGAGGGGATCCATGCCAGAGCCCAGATTAGATCTCAGGAGTACCTGGTTCCCAGCGCAATGCTCAGACCACCCCTCACCTAATGCGTCTCTCTGGTGGAGCAGAAAAAGGAGGTCCCACTGGATTATCAGATGACACCGTAGAGTGTCTGTGCCCAATGGTTACGAAAAAAAAGATGAATGTTGCTATAGCAACAGCTCATTTCCCATGAACTAACTGAGTTCTTACTGGCAAGAAACATGAATTCAATTGCCCATACTAGAGCGAATCAGTGGTAAGAGCAGAGACTGCTGGCCTCTCACAAAGTACACACAGCAGCACCATGTAAACTAGGGAAAAATCAGACAGGGTGGGGCCCTATGCGGAGAAAGCCCCCCAACCCCGAGGCCAGGTCCTTCTGCCAGCCCAGCCCCTGGGGGAGGGAAGGGAGCCACAGAGAGGAGAAAACAAAAGGAAGTCAATTGGTTTGAAAAGGTCTGAGACTGCTGATAAGCGTAAGTGGGGTCCTACCAAATTCACAGCCATGAAAAATGCGACACGGACCGTGAAATCTGGTCTCCCCCCGTGAAATCTAGTTATTTGTGTGCTTTTAACCCTGTACTATACAGATTTCACGGGAGAGACCAGCGTTTTTCAAATTGGGGGTCCTGACCCAAAAGGGAGTTGCAGGGAAGTCGCAAGGTTATTTTAGGGGGGTCATGGTATTACCACCCTTATTTCTGTGCTGCCTTTCGAGCTGGATGGCTGGAGAGCAGCAGCTGTTGGCCGGGCGCCCAGCTCTGAAGGCAGCCAGCAGCAGCGTGGAAATAAGTGTGGCAATACCCTACCATGTCACCCTTACTTCTGCGCTGCTGCCTTCAGAGCTGGGCGGCCGGAGAGCGGCGGCTGCGGACTGAGGACCCAGGTCTGCAGGCAGCAGCGCAGAAGTAAAGGTGGCAATACCGTACCATGCCATCCTGACTTCTGCGCTGCTGCTGGCCACGGCTCTGACCTCAGAGCTGGGCTCCCGGCCCGCAGCCGCCGCTCTCCAGCTGCCCAGCTCTGAAGGCAGCGCCGCCGCCAGCAGCAGCAGAGCAGTACGGGTAGCGCCCCCCCTACAATAACCTTGTGACCTCCCCACAACTCCCTTTTGGGTCAGGACCCCTACAGTTACAACACCATGACATTTCAGACTTCAATACCCAAAATCATGGAATTTATGATTTTTTTTAAATCCCATGACTGTGAAATTGACCTAAATGGACCATGAATTTGGTAGCTCACTAAGCATAAGACAGCTCCCATATGCTGGTCAGAGACAGCACTGTGTACACCCATCTCTGAGACTGGGCTGCTGTTGACTATTTCTGTGACAGTCTTTCCCTTGGCCCTGTCACATTCTCTCCTGGCCTTATTCCCCTGGAGCCACATTGCGCCCTCGGAGACATGGGGTAAGTCCATTAAATTACTCCAGATTTTCAGCAGTGTAACTGGGAGCTCAATCTGGCCACGTGTGTTCAAACGGGAAGATAGAAACCGGATTTAATTTATAGACAATAGTGCCCAAAGCATGGCTCGCAGAGCCATAACACACATCACACGGGCAGCCTGCCTCCAACTGCAGTGTGAGGACACAGCTGATCACCTACAGATTTAACGGCTAGTGAACTCACTCAACACGCAGTTTTTGTTCCTCTTTCCTGGACCATACGAGTACAGGTAAAACGTTTGGGCTGGGCGTGTATTTGCAAACTGTATGTAACTCTGAGTGGGCCCCTACCAAGCTGCTAGTGTCACTATAAGGGTGCCCCCCCCCATTTAAGCTAACAGCTTAAATTGGAGAATATCAGCGAGTCCAGCAATACTCTGATCAGTCCTCTCAGGCCACTGCCTAAAGCATGCTGGAGACGCTGTCATTAACAAGTAGATGCATGATCTTTAAAAGGACCTTGGCACCCATGTATCATCCACTGCCTGAGTTTGAACGTAGCTCTCGGGCAGTGACTGGGTCTTTCACGTGTTTTATAGGGTGTTGCAACTGTAGATGGCACTTTACAGAACTTGGGGACCTCAGTTTGCCCGCGCTTCCTAAGCTACTGTCCACAGCAACGACTGGCACATGGACAGCGTTAGTATCCACCTAATCTTCTGTCTGGTACAGTCATTCCATTCTGCAGACAATAAGGCACTTATACTTCCAGGTAGCTAGAAACCTCTGGGTTAACAGGATATTTTCTTATGGAACACTGTTTCTTCTTGAAGGATTTTCAATTAAATCAGTTCACACGATGCATGTACAGGACTGGATAGAGTTTAATCTAACCATGTTAATGGGTTAATTTATTGCGCATCACCAATAGCTATCCGAACGCTGAAGATAGCACTGGAGGTTTAGTGTACACAATCACGCCACTATTAAGAAGGTTTGTTATAGTGCATGAACGTGTGAAAGTACTCACACTGCCTCCTCCTGGGCTGTGTTTGATATTATCCTTTGAGCCACACTTGGACTGAACGTTGCTAAGATCCAGCTTCTTATTCATTATCTGCACCTTCGACAGCCAGAAAAGAGCATGAGTAACACCACCACCATTCAAAGATCAACTCTGTGTTAAACCACCCAAATGTGGTTAAAGAACGCAGAGCATCACCCAGTACAGAGAGCAAGGCCAATGGGCTGGTTCGATGCTGCTTTGTCTACTCAAGTTACTGGTTCTACAGAGGCCAGCAGAGGTGAGCAGCGCCTGGTTAGAGCTCAGATAAAAATTGCTTGTCTCCAGCATAGGTAGCCCCAGTTTACAAGCTAGAAAAACATGCAAAAAAACCAGCTGTCCAAGTTTCCTTCAGCACATTCAGAGGGAATCATGCCAAGCAGTAAGTGGGTCGGAAAGTGCTCTGGAATTCCAAGTGAGGAAAATGAAAACTCGGCTGGCTCGGCATACATCCCCCTGCTCTAATCTGGTGGGGTTAGAGGAGAGATGAGCCTGAAGCCACCCCCCAGCCGCCCTGATCCAAACACCGCCAGATTGGAGAAGCTGCGGCATAGCGGACTCGCTTTCACTCAGAGCCGAGTGACTGAGAACAGAAGGGGCAGAAACAGCCAGCTAAGAAGAGCACAAACCAGAAATATGGAAATACGGTCAAACCCCACACACAGGTTCAGAGGGATTCAAACATCTGAGCCAGAAAGAGCTATAAAGGAATGGAGACCAAAGTCTTTGCACTTTATAAGGTCTTAAATTCTAGATAAAATGGGCAGCACAGCTCCGCTAAAGGATTTGCCTCTGTATTTCATATCTACAGCTATACACTGTTTCTAAATACACACGTACACAAACTAGAAATCTACCGGTGACTTACATACTGTTATGCTCAGAGTGCCTGGCCTGTCACTAACTGAGACCTACCTACAGACAGATTTAGTGCCAGTATAACCATTTTAATTTGGGATGTGAGTTTTTACAGCTATGGTTATACCGGTCCAGCCCCCGGTGTGGACACAGTTATACTGGGATAAAGGCACCTTATGCCACCACAGTTTATTCCCCTCCCCATAAGAAGGTCAAACTAGATGATTGAATGGTATTTTCTGGCTTTGAAATCTATGAATCTATAAGCACCTTTATACCGGTATAACTGCATCCACACTAGAGGAGGAGTTCTGCTTTAAGTATGCCAGTACGACTTTGCGTGCAGACAAGCCCTAAGTTTACTTTATGAGAAAGTTATTGTTTAGCAACATAACCGTGCTAAGAGCAGAAGAAATCCCCACTTCACTAACTCCATTGCCTGGGCGAGAGTTACAAATCCACACAAACGCAGGTGGACTGCGTTCTCTGTTCCTTGGTCACGCGGCAGATGCACACTTCAGCAAAGCTTCTGGCCTGCTGTAGCCGGTTATTGCTGCTACCATGAAAGCTGCGTCCCAGAGCTCCTTTCTACATTTCATTTTTAAAGGGCTGATGATGGGGATGTAGAAACTGGGGGCTGATGAAGTCTCCCATGGGAATCTTTTTTTAGCCTTCGCATGATTAGTCATTCTGCAAATCTGGAAACAAATCCGTCTGGATGGGTTTTTAAAACAACAGCATGTCATTACGTGACGCTGCAGCAGTCCACTTGCACAGACAGTCCAACGAACACAGGACACGTCGGACACAACCAATTCAATTCCATGTTGCTGTCTCTCCCTTGACATTTGTTTTCCCTTAACCTTCTGCTGTCTGCCTTTCCTCCAAGTGCACTGGGCTGTTGTTATCCATTAACATTCCATTGAAATCAAGGGATGAAGGGAAAGACCTGGAGCAGTCAATAAACACCTTATCCACTTCTGACTCCCAGCCCTGGGCTCCATCCACTAGATTATGCTGCCTTTCAAAAGCTCAAACTTCTTCAATTTGTTCCTGACACTGTAGCTACGTTTATCCTACTAAGGGTATCATAAAAGCCAAGTATCAGAGGGGTAGCCGTGTTAGTCTGAATCTGTAAAAAGCAACAGAGGGTCCTGTGGCACCTTTAAGACTAACAGAAGTATTGGGAGCATAAGCTTTCGTGGGTAAGAACCTCACTTCTTCAGATGCAAGTATACTTAATAGCAGTAAGATCCCAAAAGGAACACACCCATTTCCCCCACACATAGCGGAAACCATCTTGAAGTTCAGCTGTTCTTATTCTTATTGTAAAAAAGGAAACAGAAGTTCATTCGTTAGGATGATGGGGGAGGGTTAGATAACTGACTTCAAAGAGGAAATGGCTTATTAAAACAAGCATAGAGTTTAGTCCATTTACTATAAATTGACTTTTCACTTTTGAAACCACTGGATTATTGCAATTTTGAAGTCCGCCAGTTCCAGTTTATTGCGTGTCCTAATGCAGACGGTTGGAATGCGGCTGTTCATGCCAGAAGCCAGCGGGAAAGGTTTGTACAGTTGGAAGAACGGGGAAACTTCTCTAGTGTGGCGCATCAGCTCTGCTCTGCATGGTTGGTATCAATGGTATTGTCAAGGAGGGCTGCAATTTTAGATGGCATGACAAACCAGCACTGACTCCAAAAGCCACTTAATACATTGTAATAAAAAAGTAGAACGTGACCATTTAATTGATAATTGCCAGCTACAGCAAAGAATGCTCCTTTTAAAAAAAATACTACCTAAAATACTGCAAAAAGCCACTCAGGTGACATACCAATGTCGTATCTAAATGCTGATGTCACACATTTACCCAGTCACTCAGCAAATCTCCTATATGGTCACACAAAATGGCTCCCAACCGCTGAGGACAGTACACGAGGTACATGGCACTCCATCCTTCAGAGAAATGCAAACTCTTGCAATTGGACCTACTGTCTGTTAGACACGGAGCAAGTCTGGTTTTGGCCAGCAGTGCCCTCCAGTGTGCATTCACCCCTCAGAAGTGGGGAGAAGGGATAGCTCAGTGGTTTGAGCATTGGCCTGCTAAACCCAGGGTTGTGAGTTCAATCCTTCAGGGGGCCATTTAGGGATCTGGGGCAAAAATCTGTCTGGGGATTGGACTAGATGAGGTCCCTTCCAACCCTGATAGTCTATGATTCTTGACTGCCCTATGTTGATGAGATGTACAGTGGTGTCTAGTCCCTCAGTCATCTGCCTAGGACAGATCAGTACCCCAATCCAACAGGCTGAGAGCAATGGGAAGAAATCTAAGTACACGGGAGGGAGGTGGCCTGGAATTCGAGTGAAAACAAGACCCCTCAGAAGACGACAAACTCCTTTGCCAACTGGTTCCTAAAGACAATTCTATCTGAGGGTCAACGATTGTTTTCTGTTTTCAACAGGTTATTTAAAAGAACCATTTTTAGTTTGACTGCCAGCCCAGACTTAATACATCCCTTCCCCCTGCACACCACCCATCGTTGTGGGATTCTCCTTCTAAACTGGATACAGCGAGGTCCATAAAAGTAACCATGCAGCTGGGAAGGATCATCATCTTTGTTTTAATTACTTGTATTTCCATCAACTACTTCGCTCGGACATTTACGCTAGCGCTCCCTCCCACTGCTCCCCTTCACTGTTCCATCATCAGCTGTTTTACCGCTCCAGACACAAGTCTAAACTCTGCCCTCTGATGCACACCCAGCTCCCACTGAGCCCTCGTTGCCAAGAAGGCCAACGGCATATTGGGCTGTGTTAGTAGGAGCATTGCTAGCAGATCAAGGGAAGTGATTATTCCCCTCTATTCGGCACTGGTGAGGCCACACCTGGAGTATTGCGTCCAGTTTTAGTCCCCCCACTACAGAAGGGATATGGACAAATTGGAGAGTCCAGCAGAGGGCAACGAAAATGATTAGGAGGCTGGGGCACATGACTTACGAGGAGAGGTTGAGGGAACTGGGGTTATTTAGTCTGCAGAAGAGAAGAGTGAGGGGGGATTTGATAGCAGCCTTCAACTACCTGAAGGGGGGTTCCAAAGAGGATGGAGCTCGGCTGTTCTCAGTGGTGGCAGATGACAGAACAAGGAGTAATGGTCTCAAGTTGCAGTGGGGGAGGTCTAGGTTGGATACTAGGAAACTATTTCACTAAGAGGGTGGTGAAGCACTGGAATGGGTTCCCTAGGGAGGTGGTAGAATCTCCATCCTTAGAGGTTTTTAAGGCCCGACTTAACAAAGCCCTGGCTAGGATGATTTAGTTGGGGATTGGTCCTGCTTTGAGCAGGGGGTTGGACTAGATGACCTCCTGAGGTCTCTTCCAACCCTGAGATTCTATGATTCTGTGGTGGAAGCGAGGTGCAAACGTTGAAGGTAGAATTTGGCCCTGGGGTTGGAGGCTTATGAAGTAGTTTGTGTCATGCGGGAGGCTGACATGATGGTGGAAGGGGATACTGAGAATACAGTCTGGAGAGACCTCAAGGGAACCTCTAGCTGATGTACTGCTCCTATAGTCCGTGTGTCCCTGGCAACTGCAAAACCCCATAAAAGTGAACGCACCAGAAAGCGTCCACAAGCATTAAAAACAGGTATTACCCATTATTCGATAGCATCTTAGCTTCCCCTGGTCCCTAAAGGAAAGTGCAGCAGAACCTTCAGAATGAGACAAGATAGTAGGAAACTATTTTCATGCACATGACTGGAGAGAAAGTCACATAAGACTTGATTCCGAGCTTGTGAGCCTTCCCTTCCCAGATCAGACGGTAACCTGGGTGCTCCAGGGACAAATTGCTTGATCAATATATTGAGTGAGAAAAGTGCCTAAGGGTACTGCTACCCAGCCCGCAGCAGCGAGCCTCCCAGCCCGGCTAGCAGGGCTCGCGCTAGTGCTCTAAGCTGTCTGTGCAGACAGCGCTTTGAGGCTGCGGCTTGGACTGGAGCCCAGGGTCTGCAGCCCACGCCCCCTCCCTTGGCTCACTAAGCCAGGCCAGCAATTTCAGCATAACCACCCAATTCCCTTGATGAGATTCTAAGCTAGATCCTGGCTGGAATTTAGGCAAGCTACTGTCCTCCACTGCTGCTGCTTCAACGCGAGAGGCCGCAAGCGGCTCTTCTATTATAAATCTAGAGAGAGCCCTCCACTGTCAGCCAAAACTCCATGCAATATCTGCCCGACATCCACATGGAAAACAGATTTAGGGTTTACCTTTCCACCTCCTGGCTGGTGCTTCAGGTTTTCAGTGGAACCAATCTTGGACCTGACGTTTTTCAGATCAGGCATGGGGGCGGTAGACGTCTGCAGGCGGCTCTTGGCAGAAGCAGGGGATTTTGGTGGTGTGCGAACCACTGCCACCTTCTTGGGCTCCCTGTTCGGGGGGGTTGGCAGGGAGGGCGTGCGGGAACGGCTACCGGGGGTCCCAGGTGAGCCAGGGCTGCTGTAACCACTTCTGTCTCCAGACTTCGTGGGCTCACCTGAAATTCGCAGACACACATGTAACAGCAGGGTGGAGGCACGCTTTGCAAAGTGCTGCCAACGTTTATTGAATGGATCAACCTGCTATTCGACATGCGGCACGCCCACGGAGTCAACATTCACAAGTTGCTCCGATTGTTACTTACCAGCTAGGGGATGACTAGTACTGACCATCCCCCTACGAGGTCACAGTGTGGGGAGGATCTTGATTTACAAGGGGAGGGGCTAGCTAGAAACAAACACCAGTGAATCGAGGCGACGGAGTAACGATTCTGCAGAGGAGAATCCTGAAGCAAGGGACAGGCACAGTGCGGGGGGGATCAGAGGGGTTGGGAAGGAAGTTACATAAAACTGCACTTTTATCTAAGGATTTCGAAGCACTTTACAAACATTTAGTTAATAATAATACCTACCTCTTCTGTACACCTTTCCATCAGCAGAGCTCAAAGCATTTTACAAAGGAGGTCAACATCACTGTGCCCGTTTTACAGATGTAAAATGGGGAAACTGAGGCACAGAGTGGGGGCGCAGCTTGCCCATGGCCACCCTGCCCACGGCCACCCAGCATGAACGACAGAGGCAGGAATTATAGAATGGTTGTTTGGAGCTTTACGTCCGAGCTGACCCACACTCAAAACCCAACCAGCGTTCTCAGGCAATATCCACCATGGTTCTTACCAACATCTATATGGAATAAAACCCAGGTAACCTGATCCCTAATTTGCCTCTTGAACTAACCAGGACACAGACTCTCTTTCTCAATCTCACTCACTCAGGACCAGTGTGGGAGCTGGGGGAGAATAAAACTTTTTGTTGACTTGCTCCAGTGCTGGGTACCTGCATTTCTGCAATTTCAATTTAACAGTGAATGAGAGCACGGTCCCAACACACAAAATGAAGCTGGTTTTCTGAACATAGATCATGAAAAACTAGTTTTGCACAGGGCTGTGAAATTAACCGCTCAGTGCCTGAGAAGCTACAAACAAAAATATTCAGATGCAATTTTTGGAATTTAAAAATATGAAAAAGGAAAACACTGACATTGCAAAATATTTTTAACACAGCTCAGGCAGTGGAACACAAGATCGAACGGGGGGGAAAGCCTTACATTTTACCTTTCTCAGATTTTGCTGCTGTGGTAGGCGGCTTTCTCTGCTCCTTCCTGCCAGCTGAAAGAAAGTTAAAGAAACTTACGTAAAATCAATTACGTACAAACGTTAACAAAAGGTTTTAGCAGTGTCTGGATAAACAGAAGAAATATTCAGCAGGACACACCATTTTAAAGGTAATTTGTGACCTCTGGAGCAGAAAGCATCCCCAGAAAGCATCAAGAGCACTGGCTTAATCCCCCCATCACTGTTAGGAGAATGTATCCTAAATAAAAATGATTTACAAAGTTTCCTCTATCCCCAAATATAGCCCCTTTCGAGGAATGAATGACTGGCCTTTTGAAAAATCTATCAATAATTAAAAAAAAAAGAATTCTAGCTGGAGTAAAAAATGGAGCAGCTTAAGTCTTCCAAATCAGAGCAGAGCGCATCCAATGAATTATACTCCCAGAGGGATCTAACCAGAGGATAAAGGAGGCGCAGTTGTCATCCTAAACCAAGACGATTATATGAAGGAAGCAGACAGACCAGTAACCAGCCAGGCTTATTACACAAAAACTATTCATAGCTCAATACACACAAAACTGTGAGGGATGTTATACAAATCAGCGCTACCACATCCACACTCCTTAATCTATCTAACCCTAGTGAATGAACCCTAGGGGCTGTTCTATAGTACAAAGTACAGGAAGACCCACCCTACCTAGCTGTACCCATATAAAAGGATCCTCTTCTCACTGAACAGGACGTCTATAGGCAGAATACCACACTGTTCGAGAGCTAGATGAAATATAAGATTTAGCCGTCCCCACTTTGCTCCTGCTCAATCTCCCAGGAGGCTAGAGGCAACGTAGGTTCTCTCACGCCAGCAGCATTCCAGATACTGGGGGATTTCACCACAGGGAACATCCCTACAGAAAATTCACTCTCAACCCTCTGCCAGATTGACAGGCCAGATTTCCCACCTTCTTTCTCCAGCTCTTATGGAGTCTTGGCTGGACACTGCAGCACCCAAGAGAGTAGTTTCAGATGGATCATTTTTCCCAGACAAGGGAAATCACCTATTACTTTTAGGCTCCGTCAGGGCTGCACTATTCACGCCCTCATACCCATGAAGAAAAAGCACGGTCCATCTAACACTCATCTTTCCGCATCTCCCCATGGGACTGGACTCCTGACACGGCAGAGTAGCTCGGGAAGGAGCATTTTGCTCCTGCAGCAGGGGAAAGGGGGCTGAGTGCAGACAGGCTGCTTTGTGACACAGTATGCTCAAAAATAGATGTGCACACGAAGTCTGACCCGGTCAGTGATTTTAGGGAGGGGCAATCCCAGTGCTTTCTGGAAAGAGGAGATTCCTGCCTCAAACGCTCTGAATGCCCATTGGGGATTTTGCTGAATGCAGCACACACTCCATCCTACCAGCATTGGGAGGCGTCTTGGGGGCCGTGGGCGTTTTTGCCGGGATCCGGGTAGCGTTGGCCGGGCTTTTTTGAGTCTGTGTGGCAGACCTGGGAGCGGCCATCTTCATTCCGCTTTTCATCTCCGGACCCTGGAGGCGGAATCGGGAACAAACGTTTACCATGCGGTTTGCAGACCCACGAGAAAAAAAACCAACCAACCGCCCAGTGAAGGGACATTGTCAAGCTTTTTACTCTCTTCACTCAGATAGCAGAGAGCTTGCAAAACGCTCCTCAGCTCCTGCCACCACCATCCCAGGACTCTGCCAAGAGGTATGGAGGGTAGGATGAGCAACTTCCAGTGAGACCTCCACATGTACAGCCATTTTAGTTGTATATGAGTCACCGCCCCTTCGCATGGTGCCCCATGATGATGTGCCGGCTGCACCAGCCCCAGTGACTGGAAGCCCTGAGGTAGCACCTACACTGACAGGGAAGCACATGGCTGCATGCCACTTTCCCATGCAAGTTGTTCACTTCAGTGACGCAGTGCCATGAAATGCTTTGCTATCCGTCCCAGTTAGCAGGGCTGGCCGAAAAGCAAGTCCATGTCCTTCACCTGTTCCTAAAACTCTTGCCTCCCCAATTAACAAAAGCTTCCTTTCCTCATTTCTGATCAATTGTGGTTTATGTTCATTCAACAGCCCTTTTAGGGTGCTAAAAAGTTTATGAAAAGTTAACCCTGCTGAGTTAATTCAGACATAAAGCGTTGTTCAGGCTGGTCACTGGTGCTTAAAAAGTCAAAAGCAGAATAAAATATCCTTCTTCCCCATTTCCTCTGCAGTTTATTGTTTAACAACCCCTTTAATCCTGTAGGGCAGCTTCCTAAATCGGATTCAAAACCATTTACTCCCTGTCTGACGCAGGACTGGGCACGAAAACTTCCATTAAAAGTGTGAAAAAGAAAGCTAACGTGCTTTTGGTCAGAGTTCAAATTTCAATGTTGTTACTGTTTGTTTGTTTCTCTATCAGGGAGAGAGTGCTAAGCATTATTTCTAACTGTGAATGTGACATTTTCATTTTTAAAAAATGTACACCAGCCCTGAAGCAATGCATGCCTGCATGCCGGAGATCAGAACTGGTCAGCTTCAAATTCTTTAGCACTGAAGCTCATCCTATTATTCAAGATATACAATTTCTATTCTCCCCCCTTCCTTCAGGTTCTAACAAGTTATATGAATGGAAACTCTAAAAGTCATATAATTTTTTTTTAAAAGGGGGGGAGGGATAGCTCAGTGGTTTGAGCATTATCCTGCTAAACCCAGGGTTGTGAGTTCAATCCTTGAGGGGGCCATTTAGGGAACTGGGGTAAAAATCTGTCTGGGGATTGGTCCTGCTTTGAGCAGGGGGTGGGACTAGATGATCTCCTGAGGTCCCTTCCAACCCTGATATTCTATGATTCTAATGATCCACAGCCCTGTTAGAGGGTTGTGTTTTCTGCATAATTTTGTAGCATGGAAGACCTGACTCCAATATATGAGATATATACAAGACTATGTCCATGCACCCATAAATACCAACACAATGTTGTTGCAATGTGAAAGAAGTCAATGCCTCATTGAAATACAAGACAAAACCCTTCTGCACAAGGAGGAGAGGTTTTAAAAAACAGCATTAAAATGAATGCAAACCAAGGGACCCTCCGAGCAGATCAGAGAGATGTGACTGCTCTGTACAACACTGAATTATAAAATTTCCACAAGAACTACTCCAAACGCCACTCCCTAACCAAGGACAGTAAAGGATTTCATGGTAACACTGCTACTTAGTTGTGGTTTTTTTTTTTAAACAAACACTGTAAACACCAGGTGCTCCAGCCACCCCAAAAACAAGCTAGAATGGTTGTCTGGCCATTCCTGACTGAAGCGATTCACAGTCTCGGTTGGGAGAATTTTCAGTCCGATTTACCTCCTCCGTTAAGTAACATGGAGTAAACAGGAGACATTACACACACTCTCAGAACATACTTCAGCGTGGAGAGACGGGCTGATCTAACTCAGCATTGGCAGGAATCAATCAGTCAGGAATGGGCAACTCATCGTTTTTTAAAGGTAGCTTTGGGGGTTTTTCCACCGATTTCCTTACCTTTGGCTTTGTTTCTTTCGTTCCTGTACTGGCAGGTCGGGATGTGATAGAAGAGACTCGTTTAGGAGTGGAAGCTGGTACTGAGGACTCAGCAGGACTGGAGGGGGTTTTCAAAGGGGTTGTACTAACAGAGGAGGGTCGTTGGGGGGTAATGGAGGATCGATCTTTCAGGGGGTTGGCAGAGGAAGGTGTGGATGTCTTCAAACAAGTAAACAAAATACAAATACAAATAAAATTTAAAAAAGTCAGCATGAGAAAAAGCAAACTGAAAAGGGATGATGGTTAAAATGAAATATGAATGGCTAGGAGTTAGAGGTGCAGTACACCAAGGCAGAAGTGACAGACGTGCACCTGCGATCAGTTCTCCATCACACTATGATGTCAGGCTTGTCAGACTGAAGTCTCACTTTAAGATTATTAGTCACCCAGTGACATTTCTTGATACTTCATCAAACGAACATTTGAAAGAAAGAAGCTGACTTGGCAGAAGCTAGTAAATCTAGGACCAGAATTTCCAAGAGCGCCCAGTGCCCACAACAGGGCCAGATTTTCTAACACGCTCAGCACCCAGCGGGTCCCCACTGAGAACAAAAAGTGCTGGGCTCCTTTGAGAACCTGGCTCCCTAGTTCTTACGATTCAGAGAACACAGAAGAGTTTGGAGCAGGCAGCAGACTGTTCCCTGTTCCTTGATCTGAAGACACGACCCTACCCTTGGGAGTTTGCTCCAGTGCTTAATCACCCCCACTGTTAAAAATTTATTCCTTATTTCCAATTTAGTTTGCCTGGCTTCAACTTCCAGCCATTGGTTCTTGTTGTGCCTTTCTTTGCTAGACTAAAGAGCCCTTTAGTAAGCCCATATTTTCTCCCCATGATGGAATTTGGGGATTGGGGGGAGGGATAGCTCAGTGGTTTGAGCATTGGCCTGCTAAACCCAAGCTTGTGAGTTCAATCTTTGAGGGGGCCATTTAGGGATTTAGTTAGGGATTGGTACTCCTTTGAGCAGGGGGTTGGACTAGATGACCTCCTGAGGTCCCTTCCAACCCTGAGATTCTATGAACTTACACACTGTAACCAAACCATCTCTCAATCTCCTTTGTGATAAGCTAAAATAAGGTATCAGATCGAGCTCTTTAAGTCTCTCCCAGTAAGGCATTTCCCCCCCCAGTCATCAAATAATTTGTCTCTCTCTGTTCTGCATCCTCTCCAATTTTCCAACATCTCTTTTTTAAAATGTGGACACCAAAGCAGAGTAATATTCTAGTATCATCATCTGCATCATCATGGCAAATCCCAAAGGGACATGGGTCTACAGTACAGTATAACCGGCAAAATCACCTCCCTGCTCCTCATTTCTCCCCCATTTTGCCATCCAAGGATCGCGTTCGCTTTTTTTTGCTACCGCCTCCCACTGAGCACTCATGTTGAGTTGCTTGTCCACTATGACTTCTAAAATCCTTTTCAAAAGGTGTCTACACTGCGAAGTTGTCGACAAAACTTTTGTCTTTCACGGGTACTTAAAAAAAGCCCCCCCGCAAAAGACAAAAGTTTTGCCGATGCAAGTGGCAGTGTGAACGCGGCTTTGTCGGCAGGAGCGCTCTCCTGCAGACAAAGCTAACGCTGCTTGCGGGGCTGGAAGTATTTAGTCGGAAAAGTGCCGACAAAGAGCTTTTACACACGCTGACTTTTAGCTAAAAGCTGCGTGGTGTAGACAAGCCCTAAGTCATGGTTTCCAGGATACAGTCCTCAATTTTGTAGACATGGTCTGCATTCCTTGCTCCTAGATGTATAACTTTGTACTTAGCTCTATTAAAACACTTTTTGTTTAAATAGCCCCAGCTTCCCAAGCTATCAGATCACCCTGTCTGACTGCCCTGTCATCATGATTTACCATTCCGCCAACCTCTCACCTACCAATTTCCTTCAGCAGCCATGTTATATTTACTTCCAGATCATTAGATGAACATGCTGTATAGCATTAGGCCTACTACCAATCCCTGGGGAAAGAACAACCCCATTCGAGGACGATTCCCCACTGACAACTACTTTTTGAGATCTGCCAGTTAGCCAGTAATCCATTTATCTGTGCTTTATTGATATTCTATAGTGCTAATTTTTTAATCAGAATGTCATTTGGTATTAAGTCAAATGCCTTACAAATGTCTAAGTATATTACATCTATGCAATTACCTTTATCAGCCAAATTTGTTATCTCCTCGAAGAATGAAATCAGGTTTGTTTGACAAGACCTATTTTCCATAAAACCACATGGAATGGCATTAGCTATATTCCTATCCTTTAATTCTTAATTAATTTAATCCTGGATCAGCTTCTCCATTATTTTGTCTGGGACTGGTGTCAGGCAAACTGACCTCCTACACCCATGTCATCTATTTTGCACTTTCTGAATACTGGCATAACATTAGCACTCTTCCAGTCTTATGGAATTTCCCAGTATTAAATTGTGTGTATAATTCAGAATACAACACTCTGTTGGGTATGGACATTTTTTTTTAACTGTTGCTAAGAACAAATTCCCAGCCTTGCTCTTTCTTTGTTCCCCAAATGGGCAGTTATGTAAGTTCAGAACTGCTGGCTCGCCAACCAAAGCCCCAAATCTGCAACTGTTATTTCACAAAGGCTTACCCTCGCAGCTGCATGGATCTGATTCCAGGACTGGGACCCAATTATTTAGAGTAATAGTTTTTGGAAAGTTAAACACTTTGGACTCCTGCCATGTACCATGGGGTTTTCTTTGAATTAGTAAAAAACTCAGCAGTTTAATTTTAAAAGTCACAATTTTGTTATGAGTTGATTCTTCCAAGGTTCATGATTTAAAATGGCTGCACCTTCCAAAGGCAGGAGGGAAAAACACAAACACACACTAAAAGAAAAGAAAACTGGAAATTAATGGCAAGGTTTCCTAACAAATATATGACTTAGGTCAAAAGCAGCTGGGTGTAGATGGAGTCAAGAACACACACAGAAGGCTTACATCATATCTCGTATCTGTCATCTTACCTTAGGCTTTTTCTCTTCAGTATCAGTTCCATCTTTGTCTTTACTGTCAATACGAGCTGATGAAATGTAAATAAAGACAGTTATGTTCCTCTTCTTGGGGATGCTAAATAAATACCAAATAGCTTATAATGCCTGCATTATCGTAACATGCATTAATGTTCTCTTTTCTTCTCATTTCAGTTAAAACTATTAAAAAACAGTCCTTATCAAATTACTTCCTCTTTTTAAGTGTGTTCTTGCTGTGTTACAGATTAGCCTTAATATAGGCGATGATGCGTTAGAGTAACTGTTAGGAGCATCAAAAACGTGCGGCAAGTTTTATCCCAGACCATCCTTGACAAGAAGATTGACATACTGTTCTAATGGTGTCTTTCTGAACAGCTCCATTCTCAGGCCTAAGTCTGTCCCTTTGCTCTTCAAAACAAATGCAGATAAGGTTTACGCATCACATCTGAAGACTAAAACTCACGAATGCCTCAAACCTACGAGGGTAGGTGTTGAAGACCTTAAGTAACAGAACTGCTTCTTCTTGTGTTTCCAAAATCACTTTTCAATGTATTACTTCAAAAAGCAATTTTATTCAAATCCGTTTGTAATCTTCATCTCTCCCAATCTACTATTTTCTGTCTGACTGGCAGATATTACTCCTTAGGATTCCGTTTCAGAACCTGTAATATCCCTTGAGGCTTTATCAGCCAAATGAAAGCCACTTAAATGAGATTCATAATGAACACACAGGGTTTCTTGGGCCATTACACTATTATTTAGCCCCATCAACCTACGAACTACAACAGACACTGCAGTATTGCAAATAAAGAGATCAGAAGTATAGAAAGAGTAAAATGTGTACTACACTCTAGGGTGCTAACTACTAAATCCACTTTTTTCCCCATCAGCAGCTAAATTCCTTCTTAATTTGAAAGGAAAAACAGCTCTTGTATCTTCTCTAAACTTTGGGAATTTATTCTGGCTGATAACGAAATGTACACGGTCATTTATAAAACATAGCTCTAGCAGTCACCTTGAACCTCCCCCACTATCCACTTGCATAACTTGCCTCACGCCCTTCCCTTTCCTAAAACAGCAAAGGTGCCTTGTGCAATGAAGGTTGTGCTGTACCTTAGAGATAAGACCTCCAGGTATTTCTGGCTGAAAAGGGAAATACCCAGCCCCTTTTCTGTTCCCGCTACTCAATCAGAAGCCGGTGACTTTAAGCATATTGTAACCCGAACTGTCTGAAACCACAGTCAACTTCATTTCAAAGAGAAGAAGGCTGTGCGCTTCCACCCATTAACTACTGGCATTAGTGATGGCAACCTCTGCTAATGTCATGAGGTGTGAATGATTTCTGATTGCATATTAAGTTTAACAGGATTAACAGCAGCTGCTGATCCCCACAGTACAGTCTGTATGGCGGGAGCCTCCATCCTCCATTTCCTGCCTCACATGAGAGAGAGTCTATGGGCTGAATGTTCAGGCTGACTGGGCTAGCTGTGCCAAGACAGTGTGTAGGCATCAAACGTGGTGCGGAACCCGTACAGACATGCAAACCTGTGTGTCAACGGCAAACGATTCCTGCGGAAAAGTGTCGGAACTCTATGGATGTCTACGGCTGGCGTGGCCCCAAAGAACTCACGTTGTGTTTTTAACACCTGGGCACTAAAACATGGACGCTAAGGAGGCTTGTTAATTAGTGAACAGATTTTCTTACAGATCCCATTTTGATTGCTTATTAAAACAATTCAGTGAAAAACCTGCATTTCACCATTGGACAGGCAACCTCCCAAGGTTTTCTTAGGACTGCGGGTCTCGGTGAGAGGAGAAATAGTTCTTGAATATAGAGAAAATGTGCCTGGCATACTAGCAAAGGCATTTGTGCCCGAACAGGCTGAATTTAGCCACCTACTCAAGCCAGTTAAGCTAACACTGTTGCATGAACTTGAACATCTAAAGTTAAAGCTACCTGACCGCAGTGCTATCAGATAAGCAGTTAAATGGCTCAAGGTTTCTCAGCCGACATACTTAGGTATCTAACAGGCTTCCCCTCACATAGATCTCTCTTATAATACACCAAAGATTCAGCCATCTCTTTGGAACTGTCAGGGGCGCACATAGTACTGGGCTTGGAAACTGAGGACAAATTCTCGCCCGCGGTACTCCTCCTCCCTCACCTTTAGAGCAATACGAGTGGGAGACCCTGCGTGGTTTATTAACAACAGCTACGAAACTATAGCCTGCTCTGTGGGAACGCTACGTCAGAAATGCCCAGAAAAAGTTTCAATCGATCAAACGCCTCTTCTCTTTTATAAATATTTAGAGTGATGGATGAAATCCAAGCGTCTACCTAGCAGCTTTGATAAATCCAAGGACACTGAAATGAAAAGGGAGAAAAGCACATGGCAGCGTGTCATCGCCCATGCAAGAGAACATGCAACCAAAGCGTGAGTGTGATGCGAATGCATCAAAGGCCAGGAGTAAACGAAGGGTGAAAAGCAGCAGCACGCTGGATTTGTTCAGAGCGAACATCTGTGGACAACTGTCAGGCAGCAGGATTCAAGGGGTGCCAGTACTGGTTTTAGCAGCCTTGACCTGAGCAAGTCATTGGAGATAGAAGCGTGGGGCAGGAAAATGAGACACACACACACCTTTTAAATGAGGAACCCGACTGACTTGTTTCTCCGATATGCGAGTTGCAGGTTTCTTTTTGGGTGCCTCTTCTTTTTCCATGGCCTGCACCATTCCCCCCATCTCCTGTTGCAAGGAAACACTTCTATCTGCCACGTCCTTATTTAACCTATCAGGAAACTTGGTTGCATCTAGTGGAGAACCTGAGATTTCTCCCTCCCTAATTACATTAGCTTCAACTTCCACTTGGTACATACTTTCAGAGGGTTCCATCTTGGTAACATCATCATATCCTTTCCCTGACAACCACTGCCGTCTCTCATCTAGGATCTGTCCTGCTTTATGAGCTTCCCTTTCAGTAACAGGAGTCTCTCTAGATATTTCTGCCAGATTATCTTTGGGTCGGCCTTCTGCTGGAAAGCCATGCACCTCCACAGCTTCCTCGGCTGCTTCAAGCAGTGGAGAGTCTTGTGGTCCTAATGAGGAAGGTGAATCCTGTGGAATAGTTTCATCAATGTCACGGTCTTCATCTTTTTCATGCCCAGCGGCCTCTTCTTTCAATTTACCTCTGCTGTATAAAGGATACGGCCTGTCTTGAATATGGGAGTTGTCAACTGGCTCATACCCCACATCATCAATACCCGGGTGCCACTTTTCAAACGGAGCAGCCAGTTTCTCATGATAGAACATTCCAGCACTTGGAGCACCCTGAGAGAATTCGGAAACTGCTGATGTGGCAAATTCTTCCGTGCACACATCATGACCTGCTTCATCTGCCAACGCTTTACCCACTCCAACGTCCTCTTTTCCACCACGGTCCCAGAGCTCAGTTCTGGAGACAGCCTCCTGGCTTTCTTCAAAGGCTCTGAAGTCTTCATATGTGCCTGGGGGGACTGGTATGGTGGCCTCAGCTCTGGCAGGAACTGCTGCTGCCTGTTCTCCAGTCTGCATTTCACGTAAAGGGAGGACAGTCGCTGGAAGAACCTCACCTGCTTGTTTTTCTGGCTGACTCTCACTTGCCACGTGCTCCTGAATTCCAGGTTCCACACTCTCCCATAGCCTTGGGGAGCTCAGCTCTTCTGGGGGGCGAAGGAGGAGGGTAGGATGTCAAGCGTGGCAAAGAATTAGCACAGGTATTTCAATGGGAAGTCATTCTTGCAACACAAAAGAGAGACTTAAGACTTTTTATAACCATTCTACACGGATAAAAGCAAGCAAGTCCTACACTGCCACTTGCGGTGGAAAATTCAATTCTGCAGTTCTCTTTGTTTTAAAGGAATCTTGTCCCTGTAGATAGGCTTAAAATCAGAGCTACTCCACTTTGCTTTGATGATACACATTGAATCATCCATCATCTCTGCTTACCTGCTCCATTGCTGGGAAGCGGTAGAGTACCAAAACAAACACAGGATTTGCCATACCAGATCTATCCAGTTATCCTGTCTCCCATACTGAAAGTCTCAGAGGAAGGAGCGTCCCTCCGCCCCCAGTAATATGCCGGTGTGTGATCAACTATGCTCTGTGACCATGGTGGATGGATTCTATCCCAGCCTCTGTCCGCAGAGGTGGTCCAAAGTATGCCATGAAGGCTAACATTTGATCATCATTCAATTTTATAGGCCACAAAACTATCCAGCCTCTATCTAGTTACAGCACTGGACAATTAATTAGCTCTTGTGGCAGTGAATGCCACAGGTTGACCACGTGTCAAATGAAGTGTCGCTTTCATTTGTTCTAAATAAATCTGCCAATAATTGTGTTGTGTAACCACAACACAGTGCGGGCCAGAATGAAAATGGATAATCTCCCCACTCTAAGGGCTAGCCTACACTGGCAACGTTAAAGCGCTACCGCGGCAGCGCTTTAACGTGGCTTGTGTAGTCGCAGCAGGGGGCGTAGCTACCAGCGCTGGTGCACTGTCTACACTGGCGCTTTACAGCGCTGAAACTTGCTGCGCTCAGGGGTGTTTTTTCACACCCCTGAGCAAGAAAGTTGCAGCGCTGTAAAATGCCAGTGTAGACAAGCCCTCAGGTTACATACAAAACTTAAATCCCCTCCAGCTCTTCTTCTCTCCAAACTAAATAAGACTAGTTATAGCTGACACATCTCAGCCATCCGGAATTCTAACCATCTTCACTTCTCTAGACCATTTCTTCTTCTGCTACATCTTTACCAAAAACTAGACAGAGCAGTACAAGTATTCTAATTCTTTTTTATTTCAGTAGCCTGTCTACGCCATCAAAGCACAGGGTGTAGGTGGAGAGGATGGATCACACAACAGAAACACCTGGCTGCGACTGCAAACAAACTCTGATTTTGTATGTTCCGCCCACTCTGCGAGTAATTAGTACCATAACATTGCACACCCGTTCTGGAGCAGCTGACAGTGTAATCTTTAAAAAACAGAGCTTACAGTCATAGATGCAAAGCTTTTAAGGCCAGAAGGGAACATTTATGATCATCCAGCTCAGGCCTACACTACAGACCTACAACGATGTTGCCCAGGGGTGTGAAAAATTCACATCACTGAGTGACGTAGTTATATTTACCTAACTCCTCAGGTAGACAGCGCTCGGTCGATGGGAGAACTTCTACCGCCTCTTGGGGTATGTCTACACTACCCACCGGATCGGCGATAAATCGATCCCCGAACCCGCTCCCCGTCGACTCCGGAACTCCACCACTGCGAGAGGTGGAAGCAGAGTTGACAGGGGAGCGGCGGCCATCGATCCCGCGCCGTGAGGACGTGAAGTAAGTCAATGTAAGTCGATCTAAGATACGTCGACTTCAGCTCCGCTATTCCCGTAGCTGAAGTTGCATATCTTACATCGACTCCCCCCCCCCAGTGTAGACCAGCCCTCAGAGTCGTGCTGCAGGTGAGCAGAACATACCGTAAGGACAACAAAAGTAGAGACGTGCCCACTACATTCGTTAGCGACATTTCCAAAATGCACTTGTTGTTCTAAATACAGATTGCAACACGTGATCAAAGGTGTCTGTAACATTTCAAATGATACGGTTAAAAATCTGAAGATTTAAAAGTCTGCCCCTCCCACAGAAACTTGAGACTCACTTCACTACTCTTCCCTCTTCATGCTGAAGAGCCATTTTTCAAAGTCCGCAGCAAAACCAAACCAAGGTCACCAATTATGATTTATACCTGGCCACAGGCGTGCAGCACTCATCACAATTATATCTGACCCAGAGGAAAATGTATCATAAAATGGAAGTGCCCCTTTTAAAGCATCATTCCCCACGTTCAGAGAAGTAACAATTTACTGCACAGAAACCTGGTACTCAGTACAAGGGGAGGAAAACATTTAAACATCTGGTGAGAACAGAGAAGTGGCCAGAGCTGGGCAGATATCATGCAACGCTTCCATCACATTTCTGCTAATGACCTCAAGCGATACCTACAGAACCCTCTGCTATTCTAAGCCTTGTCCATTTGCACACAAGAATTGCCACTCACAAAGACTTGCAAGATGATCCTGTGATACAGTTATGGGCAAACTTCTGCTAGGGAGTAGGATAAGAATAACCAAACTCTCATTTACATGGAAGCTGAAGATGCGAACTCTGTCCTGAGTTGAAAAAGATACAGGAAAAAATATTTACTTTTTAAACATCACTAAGTTTGAAAGTACCTCTCTCAGCCAGGCAAGTTGTGTGCAATTTTGAGAGTAGCAGCAGGCATGGAGCAGGAAGGATATACACCAAACAGATGAAGAAATTCATGTCATGTATATGCCACCAAGAAAAAGATCTTGCAAAATGGGATTTACTCAGCTTGAAAAACCAAGCATCATGTAAATGGCACAAGATGGAGAGCGTGAGCATGAAAACCATCTACAGCACATTCAGCTTTCTGCACTTGCTGTTTCATTAGACTGGGGTGGAATTTTCAAAAACATTCCGAGCATTAGCCTCCCTCTGCTCCCACTGGACGCTTTTGAAAATCCCACCCTGAAGTTTTCAGTTATGTCCGAAGTCAGCATAGTCAAAATCACCCTTTTCAGCCTGACTCCTGTGAGCTAGTAGCGCCTCCTATTAAAGGGATAATTTTTTAGCTCGGTTAAGCAGATGCCCAGTTATGCTGTACGTCCACACACTGCACAGCGGCAAGCTTTGTTATGTTCAGTGTAACAGAGGCCAGAAGAGACTACTCTCAATACGTCCAAGTACATAATGAGACTGGTTTGAGGATAATGTGCAAACCAGACTCTTAGTGGGCATTATTTTTGTCACAATTCAAGTAAAAAAATTGGATTTGGTGATTATAAAGTTAGATAACCCACTGCCTCGGGGTCAGCACTGCAGGGTTCAAAATCAACCCACGCCTCTCGTTCCACAGGAGAGTGACATTGAGGTATATTGCAAAAGGTGACTGGGGATGAAGGAGTCCGTATTCAAGTATGAGCATCTCCCGTTGGCTGACCCATATTGTCCTCTCTGTGTGTATTTTGCAAGGTGATTCCTCCTTCCATAGCTTGGAGGATACTCAACCGTCCGCTATTCCAGACAGAGGACAAGGACTCAGGCTGTGACCATCCAGAGAAGAAGGGCAATGGATGAAAGGTTGTGGTGTCCCCCTAAAATGAAAAAGTGGGGGGGATACTTCAAGCATCTTGACCATACCTGGCTAGAGACTGGCAGCGGCAGGGAGAACTGGATAGTTGGGTGTCTAGCAAAGAAGGGAAGCATTGAAGAAGAAAAATCCCAAAACACTGGCAACTCCTATCTCTGTTTTGGGTCCCAATTGGATTTTACTATTTCCCAGCAGCAAATATTCCACTGACCTTGAGCACCATCTCCTGCAGCTTGATCCTCAAGGTTAGGAGTAGCTCCCACACCTGCTTCCTCAGCTGATTCACAATTAAATAAAGGGGGGGAAAATTACAAAAGTTAAATTGAAATGGCTGCCACGAAAAATAAATTTGCTTCCTTACTGATCCTGTCCATCAGCCTGACAGGGCCGCCCAGAGGATTCACGGGGCCTGGGGTCTTCCGCAGCGGGGGGTCCTTCTGCTCCGGGTCTTCGGGGCACTTCAGCGGCGGGTCCCGGAGCCAGTGAAGGACCCGCCACCGAATTGCTGCCGAAGACCCGGAGCGGAAGAAGCTCCGGGTCTTCGGCAGCGGGTCCTTCACTCGCTCCGGGTGTGTTCGGCGGCACTGAAGGACCTGCCACCGAAGACTCGCCGAAAACCCTCGTGGGGGCCCCTGAAAATTCTCGTGGGGGCCCCTGTGGGGCCTGGGGCAAATTGCCCCACTTGCCCCCTCCCCCTCCCCCGGGTGGCCCTGCAGCCTGAATGCATTATAAACAGTACTATAATGTACCTGATGGCAGTTACCTTTTAACTGCAGTTGAGGGACTGCCTTACTACATCAGAGCACTGCTTCATCTAAGCCAGTATCTTGGATGACAGAGACCAGTACCAGATACTTCAGAGACAAGTGCAGGAAACTCTTGTGGGCAATTAAGTAGTAGCCTTGCCAAGGTTACCATGAGAATGTATATCCTTTTTCAGTCCCAAGGGTGGATGTTATCAGCCACAAAAATATCTAATTCTTTATTATTGCCCATAGGCTAACTATAATGAAGCTCAGACTAATTCTAACACTAACCCGATGCTAAAAGCTGAGAGCTATGGGGTAGTGGGCAAACACTGCTAAGTGTCGTCTCACTACCCCAGGCAATAGAAAGGAATTGAGAGGTGGTTTGGGGCCCTTGGGGGAGGCAGGGTACAGCATCAGAAATCCTCTGAGGTAAACAGGATGAAATTCAATAAGTATAAATGCAAAGTACTCCACTTAGGAAGGAACAATCAGATGCACATACACAAAATGGGAAATGACTGCCTAGGAAGGAGTACTGCAGAAAGGGATCTGGGAGTCACAGTAGATCACAAGCTAAGTATGAGTCAACAGTGTAACACTTGCAAAAAAACCGCAAACATCATTCTGGGATGTATTAGGAAGAATGTTGTAAGCAAGACAGGAGAAGTAATTTTTCTGCTCTACTCTGCACTGATTAGGCCTCAGCTGGAGTATTGCGTCCAGTTCTGGGCCCCACATTTCAGGAAAGATGTGGACAAACTGGAGAAAGTCCAGAGAAGAGCAACAAAAATGATTAAAGTTCTAGAAAAATGACCTATGAGGGAAGATTGAAAAAATTAGGCCTGTTTAGCCTGGAGAAGAAGACAGAGGAGACATGGTAACCGTTTTCAAGTACATAAAAGGTTGTTACAAGGAGGAGGGTTCTCCTTAACCTCTGAGGATGGGACAAGAAGCAATGGGCTTAAACTGTAGCAAGGGAGGTTTAGGTTGGACATTAGGAAAAACTTCCTGTCAGGGTGGTTAAGCACTGGAATAAATTCCCTAGGGAGGTTGCAGAATCTCCATCATCGGAGATTTTTAAGAGCAGGTTGGACAAACACCTGTCAGGGATGGTCTAGATAATACTTAGTCCTGCCATGAGTGCAGGGGACTGGACAAGATGACCTCTCAAGATCCCTTCTAGTCCTATGATTCTATCATGCAGGGCACATACGTGGCCCCAAAGGACACTACTGACCAAAATAATCCAATCTCTCATTCATGGGGTGTATGAGCACCTAGAGTGGGATCCATGTGGACAAATCCTCAAAAAATAACAGCTTGTTTACTTTTTGCCCTGCTGCTGCACGCTACACAGAGGTGTATGCTGTCCAAAATGACGCCTAGGTCTGTTTCCTGAAGAGCTACAGTTAGCTTAGAACCCAGTAACATCAAGGGACAGTTCGACCTATATTTTCAGAGGTGCACTGCCTCGCATTTATCAACGCTGAATTCCATTTGCCATTCCATGATGCCCATTCACTTAACTTGATTAGCTCAGTCTTCTTTCATTGACTAACCTACTTAATTTTGACCCTTTTAAAAGGTTGCCCGCTCACTACTTACCCCCCTTTCCCCGATGGTTTATATATTACACATCAATCCTAACACACAACCTAGGGGCACCCCCCATTAAGCTTCTACAATGTTGAAAACCAACCATTTATTGCTACCTTTTTTTTTTGGGGGGGGGGGGGGGGGGGAAGTGGGTCACTAATTTCGGACCCATGACAGTACTTTAACCTCTCATCCCATGTCAAGCCTGCAGACAGGACCTTTGACAAAGGCATTTCGACAGTTCAAGTAATGTCCATCTGCTATTTTGCTGACATTCAGAGAATTCTAGTAGACTAGAGAGGCATGCTTTTCTACTACAGCAGCCATGCTGGGTTGCTTCTCTCCTGTGTTTCTCTATGTTTTTTATCAATTCTATTTTTAATCACCTTTCAACCAGTTTACCTGGTACCAAAGTAAAGCTCACTAGTCTGCAATTCCAAGGATCAAACCTAGTGCCTTCAGGGGCTCCCCACCAATTCTCAGGTATAGTCACCAATTAAATGAGAGACTGCATCCTTTTGTTACCAGCTCAGCCACGAGTTCCTTCAGAACTCATGGGTGTGCCACACAAAGGAGGAGGATGCTGTTGAGCCAGGAGAGGAGAAAAGGTTGCAACGTCTTCCCCAAAGATCCTGCTGCTCTCCAGGATGGGAACAAGAGACAGACCTGACCAGTTCAGATTTTCAAGTAGAAGAAGGTAAAGCAGCAAACCTGTGTGTGCTTATTGGAACCTACCCAAGCCTATGAGATGTTTGTAGTTTTACTACTAAGCTGCAACTCCAGTGCCCATTCCTGCTCTATAAGCATCCAGAAAGACTGTCCAGCCACCAGGGATGGCATGGTATTTAACAGAGGTGTTTTTTAACCAGGTAAAATCATGGTTTTTAGTGCCCTGGGAAATACTACTTGGTCTCAGTTTAAAGTATTTTCTAGTTTAAAAACTCTTTTGTCAATGCACACCACATTACGCTGAGTTTTAGTTACATATTCAAATTGTGATCACAAGGTAGTAGATTTGAGATGAATTTAGGGCTGTACAAATAAAAAGCAAAACTGCACTGGTCGTAATATCAATATATGTCATTATAATACTGAGCATCAGACTGTCTATACATTTTGGTTGGTTATTTTCTCAATGGAGTTATACACGTTACGACTTATTTCGGTTTATCAATATTGCATAAACAAAAGTCAAAATCATTTGATTATATGCGAGTGACAATCATGCAGAGTTGTAGGCTTGAAGCATTAAGCAATCAGAAACATGCAGTTGCCACCTACCAGTCCAGGTCCATTTGACCAGGCAGCATTCTGTAGCAGAAGAGCAACTTTGAAACAGTGGATAGATTATTCAGTTTGGAACGGCTGTATCCAAAGTTTGAAAAGATTCGTTCTACGCTTGCTGAACTTGCTGGACACCGATGCAATTGTTTCCCCAATTTACTGGTTTAAACCAGTATTTACCAGCACCCTGCGCTAAACTGGTTTTTCCCGGGAAACTGCCAACCCTGCCAGCCACACTTCGAAACTCCTTCCTCGTTCACCAGAAGGCGTGCAGAGGCCTCACCTGTGGTTCCTTCGGGTATCTTCACATGCTGCCGAGCTGCAATCCGATCCTCATGTGCTCTCTCCTCCACTAAGGGCGCTGTGGCATCTGAAAAACAAAGCAGCTTTCACACAGCCTGACTGAAACAAAACCCCTTCGGAGGTCAGTGCTTTAAAAAATAATAATAATAATAATAGCACTGAAGGATGCATCACAGAAGGGAAACCATCCTCAATGCTCACCAGGTTTCCTTCCTATCGGCTGAGCAGGATGAAAGTTGATACTTGTCATGGGAAACAAAAGCACAAGCACGGCGCATGCACACACAGAGAGCCCATCTGTTAGGCACGCTGTACATCCATCACCTCCTTTGTCACACAAGCTGTATGCCTGCATGTATTACTTACCCATCCAAAAAATAAAATAGTTTGGCTACCAGCACGGTCTTTTTAAAATATGCCCAGAGCAGGAGGGCGGAGAATGCCTGGTTTGCACATTCAGCAATGCTGCCCGCACAGGGGTGATGCTCAGAGCTCAGCTGGTGACAACAGCCCACAGTCAGGACGTTTTATTATAACATACATGCATCTTTCATTAACCCCCTCAGCTGGACTGTGTCCACTAATTCATCCCTGCTGGGACATTCCACACACGGCAAACCTCTGGCGTCTCTTTCCCCCCCACCAAATGAGGTTTTCCTCCTTATGACAACACTGTCCTGATGCACAGGATAGCAACATCCAGTCCCGGACCAGCTAGAATTTTACGGGCCAGTCTCTTGAAATACGCAGGCTGGGAATGAGAGTTTTATCACAATGGACTGCTGGCAGTTCTCATTTCCAATGGAGTACAGCTCTGGCAGGTCACTAGACATCAGCATTGAAAAGTACAACAGCCCAGGTCAGAATAAAGCGTCTGTTAGATAAAGCTTAGAAACTAAGAAAATTAGTATTTTCCACTCCTTCCAAGGCTTGTGATAGCCAATGCATGGTAGCCAGGCATTACAAGCAGAAGAATAAAAATGCCACCAATTACAAATATTAGTATGTCTCTAGATTAGGTTCTCTGTAAAAAATGTGGCAACATAATACACTCAGGAGTCACACCATCCACCCGACCCGTGCACTACGCCACATCAGCATATTAGGCTTTATTTCACATGTATTTATTTTATTTTACATATAACCATGTGCTGTCATTCTGACAGATACCAAATTGTATTGCCAGGTATGCGTACAAAGGAGCAAACACACCAATGAATTGCAGCTACTTCTGGGATGGAGGGCACCACCTAGGAGGATAAGGGGAATATTTTGGCCAAGTACTTTGGTGCAAACCCTTGACCTTCAGGAACATGCACTATGGGATTGCTAATGTTCAGGCTGAACAACAGGGGCACCATTTAGGGGGGCAGGGGAGGGCTCCAGCCCCCGCCCCAAGTTTCGTAGGGGAGGTCTACTCACCCTAGCCCCAGACAGAGCTCTTAACTGCAACAGCTTGAGTGTGATATGTGATGAGTTCGGAAGCTGGGAGCAGCACAGCCTTTGGGGCAGGGTGTTTGTTTATAAACAGAGGCAGGGTGATTAAGATAACAAAAGGCTTGTCATTAAAGTAAATTAAGGATTGTTAGATGATCCTGAAAGTACTGCCCCGCACTTCAGTTAAAAGATAGGAAACAAAGGGTAGGAATAAAAGGTGAGAGGTAAATAGTGGTGTCCTCAAGGGTCTGTACTGCGACCAGTGCTGGTCAACATATTCAGAAATGATCTGGAAAAAGGGATACACAGTGAGGTGGTAAAATTTACAGATGATACAAAATTACTCAAGATAGTTACGTCCCAAGCAGACTGCTAAGAGCTACAAAGGGACCTCACAAAACTGGGTGACTGGGCAACAAAATGGCAGAAGAAATTCAATGTTGATAAATGCAAAGTAATACATTTGGCAAAATAGAATCCCAACTATACATACAAAATGATGGGGTCTAAATTAGCTGGACCTGTCAATAAAGAGATCTTGGAGTCATTGTGGAGAGTTCTCTGAAGACATCTGCTCAATGTGCAGTGGCAATTAGAAAAGCTAACAGAGTATTGGGAATCATTAGGAAAGGGATTGAAAAGAAGAGAAAAATATCTATTGCCTCTATATAAATCCAAGGTATGCCAACATATTGAATAGTTTGTGCAGATGTGGTCACCCCATCTCAAAAAAGATATATTGGATTTGGAAAAGATACAAAGAAGGGCAACCGAAATGATTAGGGGTATAGAACACCCTCTGTATAAGGAGAGATTAAAAAGACTGGGACTTTTCAGCCTGGAAAAGAGATGACTCAGGGGGGATGGTGTGGAAAAATTGAACACGGAAATGTTATTTATTCCTTCATATAACACAAGAACTCGAGGTCACCAAATGAAATTAATAGACAGCAGATTTAAAACAAAAAGAAGTATTTATTCAGTGTCAACCTGTGGAACTCTTTGCCAGGGAATGTTGTGAAGGCCATAACTATACTAGGTACGTTCATGGAGGATAGGTCCAGCAATGGCTATTAGCCAGGGTGGGCAGGGATCCAACACCATGTTCTGCATGAAGCTGGGAGTGGGCAACAGGGCAACTTGATGATTGCCTGTTCTGTTCATTCCCTCTGAAGCACCTGGCATTGGCCACTGTTGGAAGACAGGATACTGGGCTAGATGGACCTTTGGTCTGAACCCAGTATGGCCATTCTGATGTTCTTATATAGAACCCAGGTGTATCTGCTCCCTGCTGTAACCCACTAGACCCTGCTCTCCTCCCAGAGCTGGGATAGAACCCAGGAGTCCTGACGGGGTCTCTCTCTCCACAAAACTAGTAATAAAGTAAGAATATACATGAAAATTTTAAACCTAACCAGTGTCCCTTACGTGACTTGCCACAAGATGTCAGAACGTGTTGTTATTAGAGCTGAGTGGGCCTAATATTTATTTAATTTTCTCTCTTTTATAAAGGAATTAGGTACAGGGCTCCTGTCAGCTAATTGCTAAGTTATCTGCCAAATACTAGAGTTTTCAAGTGCCTACGTAGCCCCAGAAATCACGGTTAAAGTTGCTTCCCCCCCCCCCCCAAATTCTGAAATGGCGCCCCTGCTGAACAAGCAGCCTTCTGCAGTCAAGGTCTAGTAAAAAAAATAAATAATAATCATCTCTATAAACTGCAGGGAACTTATGTAACAAATAATCCTTTGCACAGCACCTCCCATCCAAAGACCTCAAAGATCTATGCCCACCTTTTAAAGTATATTATCCCATTTTACAGATAGGAAACTAAGTGATTTGCTAAAGTCACTGGCAGAGTCAGGATTAAAAGCCAGGTCTCATGGGTCAGTCCCATGCTCTAGTAACTCGACCAAGCAGCCTCCCATAAATAGAATTTCAAGTTGAAAGATCTCTGCAGGCTTCCCCACCACCACTGATGCTGCAATCTTTAATTGTCTGTAGGATATTAAAGACTGTGGGCCAGATTTTTAAAGGTCTTTTGGCACCAAACTCCCATTGGGAGTAGCGGAGACACATCTTGCAACCAAAAGTTCTAATATGAACACTCCCGAAATAACCCAGGTTTTGTTAGCCTGAGAGGTGATTTGGACCGAATGCCTAGACACCCAGCTGATGTGTGACAGCTTGGAACACCGCTTGGTTTCTTGTCCGATTCTTGACATTTCTGTGTAAATATCTATTGGAAACGGAGAACATTCATTGGCTTGATGTAAATCTAACTCTTCCTGGCAGGCTACAGGGTCGTTTACCAGGGAAAGGCAACTAGGACGCTCAGACATTTTTCCTAATGATTTTTTTGGAGTCTGCGTGTCTACGTTAGAATCTCTGTTGCCTTGTGAGCGGTTTAATAATGGCTTCTGAAGGCTGGCTAGTGCCCATTAACATTAATGGGGAGTTACAGACACGAGTCGGTTCAGTAAATTACCCTCTCAGGATGGGCTACACTCAGCAGTCATCAATAGGCACGCTGGTTTGGGAGTGCAATCCTTGAAGGAGGAAATGGAAATGGAATTGATCCTCCAGGGGTGTCTGTGTGCGCAATTCTCCTTCGTGATTATCAAACTAACAAAGAGCATTTATCTGGCAGCACAGAGACACAAGACAGCCATGCCTCTTCAGGAACCCCCTTCAGAAAATGGTCTGGCGCATCTCCAAACAATGCTTAGAAACAGCACCAGCCATTATGGTTTAAAAGCAGTACGACAAAGAGCTCCCACCTTCCATAGTCGGGGTGCTCTTAGCATCAGAGGTCTCGGAAGTGGGCTCATCTGATCCATCGTCAACTGGTATCTGCAGGGGATAGCCTGGAAAACATACATTGAGCACTCAGAACAGGTCCTTGGCTACGTCTAGCGGGCTGTTCCATTAACCTCGCCCATCCCCATTTCCTTATCTGAAAAGCTGGATGGCTGTAGCTGGCAATTACAGTAAGATGTTCACAAAGTGTTCAAGTAACAGTTAGAGATTCAGTGAGAGCACTGAAAAAAAAGCCAAAAGCAAAACCTGCTGAGCAACCAATCCAATGCAGAGCACATCTAGAAACAGCAAAGCACAATCAATCAATCAATCAATCAATAAAACCTTTCCTTGGAGACCACAGATGTCGGATGACATCAATCTGAGCGAGTCACTGTAGTTCACATTGATGTTTCTAGTGCACCATAGGCGCTCTCTCAGAGCAGATTGCTGAATTGATAGCTTATTTTCTTCTGTTATTCATGTTTTTAAATCAATGCAAAGAGGGAAAGCACTTACAAGGAATTCTTCAGTGCTCCATATGGATTATGATGTTGGGCCTGGGTTACAAGCAAAAAGGGGACAGGGACACTCTTTGCAAGGAGTTCCAGCAAATAAAATAACGAGAACTGGAGAAATTGATTTACGAAGAATGATTCAAGCTAACACAAGCAAAGTCTCTTGGACTCTGGTGCATGAGAATTGAAACTATGGCATTGACAGAAGGTTGCTGATTTGACTGGATAAGGGGGCCAACCTTGAGGGGCCTGGAAGGGAGAACAGTCCTTGGAATATGCCACAGGCTCTGTCCATAACATAGGGACCCCATTTGCCTGATGCAAACTGTACCTGAGGCAGATACAAGACAGAACTATGTTGCTCCACATTAATGGAGTATTGAGTACTATCAGTCCCCATGACTGCACAGGTTTGTGAGCTGGATCGCTAAATACGTGGGGAAAGACTTCGTGAAAATTTAGGCCTAAAATACGGGGTGAGAGGAGCTCTTTTGGAGAAAACTTCCCCACTTCTCCACATTCCCGGCTTTTCCCTCAGTTGTCCTGGCTCGCTACCCAAGAGAAGGAAGCTGTCTGCTGGCAGCACCTTTGGAGAGCATTGTTTTTATCATCAATTGAGCTGACTCGTGAATACAGAATGCACACGAATGCTACTGCATTATTACAACCGCAGTCACTAGGAAAGCGACCAATGATTCCAGGGGAAATACGAAGAATCTGTGTATTAGTGGGACGACAGGGGGCAGGGAGAAGGCGACACAGGCCAGGCAGTATGCAGGAGGTTGGGGGGGGGGGGGGGAGGGAAAGAGATGAGCCCAGGCAGTAGGGGAGAAGCAGGAGGGTCGGGGTGGTCAAAGCGAAGGAACGGAGACAGCAAATTAGGCTGTGACAAAAGAAGAAAAACCCATTGGCCTGTTATTGGGTTTGCCTAGAGGGCAGGGGAAATCCCGTCTGGATCTGATTTTTGGTGAGTCAGACATCCCCTGTATCTGACACGTACTGTAGTCCATCCTTCCCTCGGTGAATGTTCATAAAAAGACACGGGGAGGCACAAGTGGCTAGAGCAGAGTGGCGGAAGCCTGGCGGTCGAGGGCTGTTCCCAGGTTGAGATGGGAGAGTAGGGATTAGTGGTTAGAGCAGGGGGGCTGGCATTCATGATTGATGATTCTCCTCCTGCCATGACTCACCGTGTGACCTCCGAGGTCTGTGCCTGCATTTATCCTCCCTGTACCTCAGTCTCCCCACATATGAGAGATAATACTCATTTCACAGTAGGGGGTGAGGATTCATCACCTCATGTCTGTAAAGCCCTCCGAGATACACTGATAAATGACGCCATTCACGTGCATGCTACTAACATCAGAAATGTGTGCCCATTTCCAACACATGAACAGAGGCCCCTGGGAACAGCACCCTACAACATCCAGACCTGCCATTAGCACTTGCTTAGGTGACGTCCCAGAGCCCTGGACCCCAACGCAAGCCAAGTGGTCTATTTGTAAAATACGTCTCTCAGCTTTGCAATGTTTTTCTCTTAGCATCACCTCCCCAGAGAGATGAAGCAGAGCATTCAGGGAAACACCACCCACTACGCAATGGGGAAATTGCTCTTCCAGTCTTCACAAGACAACAGCAAGAGTTACTAGTTTAAACGGCTCTGATAAAAGCACTATCTGATCCTTTGCACACACAGGGGGCTTATACCCTTTAGCCCACTGAAAGCCATTGTAAAAGGGTTCTCTCGCCAAATCAAAAGGACAGAAAGACGTAAGTTCCACTCTCTAAATGAGGTGCCAGCTTCAGGCTAGAGACTGGAGGGGCAGGTGAGTAGGTGGGTGCAGTTTTGTCAATGAGATGCATTAAAATATCCAAAACGTCTACCAGGTCCCTGGAAAGGGGACCCCAGGCGCGCGCGCGCACACACACACACATGCGCACACACACACACACTCACTCGGTGTGACCAGGCCTTCCCTTCCCATCCTAACCTCCACCTCCTCACATGTTTACATGCAAGCAGAAGCCCCCTCCCTCATCCCCTCGGGTAAGCAGAGTAGTTTCTTTGGAGAGTGGAGGGAATAGAGGCAGAAACAGAACAAGCCTAAAACCTTCCTCCCCTTCTGTATGGGCAAAAGTGGGACCCCGGCATCTCAGGCACCCTCTTTACTAGGCCCCACTGACCATTCAATTATAAGGACAACTATCACCACCAAGCTGCGGTTGGGTGTGGGATCTCTTGAAGGTAAAGGCGGGGCCCACTTGATAGGCCACGGGTTGAGGACATCATCTAGGAAGAAAAGCTGGTGAAGTCATTTCACACCTGCAGAATGGGTCAGAGTTCACTTTCAGGGGCAAGGAGATTCTTGTTTTAACTTAAACCAGCTCGTCCACCTCTGTCTGCAACAGACCCACCTAAACGGTCAGAGTGCGCCCTCGGCATTCCTACCAGCTCACTTAGAATGATCAACGCTCCATTCCTCATTCTCCCCCACCATCCCAAATGCCTCTGTCCCAATATCTAAGTTATTATCCAGAGATTCCTGAACCTTTCCAGCAACCAATGGATGAAAAGATGGCTGCATAATGCATAAACTGGGGTAGATACAAGTTTGAGAGATTTGCCCTAGCGACTTTTTAATTTTCTGAATCCTGTAAAGGGGGAAAGGGTTTATAACCATGTTTAGAGGGGGTAAAAGGAAGCCAGTGTCACAACAGGAGGTAGCTCATCTACACATCCATGGACATGAGTCTTTTAAGTATGAACAAAGAGAACTAGTACACGAAGGAGGATCTGAGCTGCTACATGAAGGGATGGAAAATCTCAGTCCTGGGCCTCAGTCTAAGAAGCCATTAATCTACATTTAAAAAACAAAATCAATCACCCCGGTCCCTTCTATACCGGACTTGGGAAAAGACTGTTTCACCTCCTTTTAATTCCCAAGCAGCCTTTACCGTTTTTCTATGAGCAGCAAGATTCTACAGCCTTTTACAGATTTCACAGGCTCTATGGACTCAAGTGTTTTTTCTTCTATTGAAACTTACCTCTGAATGGGAAAGCGAGCACAAGGCAGATGGGGATGATTACGATCATCAAGTCTGGCCTCCAGCATAACAGGGGATAGGCTCTCACCCAGTGATTCCCTCACCAAGCCCAAACCCCAAACTTCGGTTTGAGCTATAAAGTATCTGAATGTATCTTATGTTTATCTCCCAGAAGCTCATTTACTGCATGATGATGTCTCGGCACCCAAGTAATTCACAAAAAGTTCCCCTTTTCCTAGACTTTGGACTAACCTTTCATTGAACCACATACATTCCCAGGCGTCAACTCTATGGGCAACCTCACCCCAGTCTCCTTGTACGGAGATCTCCCAGCTGTGTCATCCTTTCTCCTGGAGAGAAAATAACCTGCCTGTGGGGAAAGGTCCTCCCCTTCTCCCATGACTACCCCCATCTGGTAAGGCTCACCTGATGGGATCTGCTTAGCTTGGCTCATCGAATGGTCTTCCATCATATTGAAATCCTGACGTTGCTCAGCCATCCTGTTGCAAAAGTTATCTAAAGGGGAAAAAATTTAACACTATTACACAAAACCTCATGCAATGCACCTTCCCCTGCACTCAAATTATTGCTCTGTGGTGCATTTTCAGCTCATCAGTTTAATTCAAGGAACACAATCTTTTCTTTTTGGGGGGGAGGAGGGGAGGAAATCAGATGGCCATTAATAACTAGCTGCCTTTTAAGCTACTGCAACAAGCTATTTAACTCATTCACTTTTTCAAGGGAGACTTGAAAAAGCTCACTATCATGATCATAGACAGGTTACAGCTCAAGGTATGTGCTGAAGAAAGTGGTCCCCCTGACTGACTGATATAAGTTACGGCTGGATAAAGGTTTGACTACTAGACTCTCCTTCCAATGAAGAATGATTCCCTATCAAGCTCCTCTAAACCTACTATCAGAAGCAAATTTTTGTCCACAGCCTTTAAATTTACCAGAAGAGCAAGAAAAAAAGCAAAATGCATTAAGATGGTGTCTAGGATTCTGAAATGGCCGACATCAACTGGGGAATGCTCTTTTTAAAAAAACCCACAGTTGTATCAAGTTATAGGCATAGAGATCAAAGCAATTGCAATCCCAATAGAGAGCAATAACTGCATTTGTGAAAAGAAGCGGATTTTTGTGACCAATGTGAAGAGCTAATCATTCTTGCACAGGTCGGAGGAGACAAAATACCAAGGCTGTGTCACCAATTTCCTGCAGCAGACTGAGGACACAGGCAACTTCATATCCAATGCACCACTGAAGTTACACAAGCAATTGAATAACTTCCAAGGGAAAGGACCCATCATGGCTCATTGTCTGGTCTATCAATTTTCACAAGTCTATGTCTGGGACTCTGTGGCGTAATACAGACTAATTCCGCAGCAAACTGCTTGATAGATTGCAAGTCTGTGGCAGAGCCAGTGGCAGAACTGAGCTCAAATGACTTAACCACAAGATCATTCTGGCTCTTCTTACAGTCTCCTGCCTCTGACGTTACACACCTTCTAATTTCTACAGTGAATGAGACAAGAGGACTACAGACCATAGCCTCATTCAATACACAACCCGGATTCATTCACTGAGCACAGTTCATCCTGTATGCTGAAGGAGGCAGGGATTCTGTGGAAAAAACAGTATGCATGTGTATATATATAAATTAAAGATTATCATAAAGCATACACAGAAGAGGGCCATGTCAAAGTTTTACAGGCACGCTTGATTCTGGCATTTCCTAACTTTTGACTGCTTGAATTTGCAACCTTAATGTTATTTCCTAGGTTTTGGTTTTTAAAGAAAGGAAAACAAATTCTACTATGTGTAACTGAGGAAACAGTGACCTTTGCAGACAGTTGGGAGACTCATTTCATAAATGCTTGCAAAGCACACTGAGATCCTTAGATCCAGAGCATTATAGAAACCAGAGTTGTTTTTTTTCATTTGATTTTCAGACATGTTGCATAGTTAATAAAAAGCTTCCTCGACCCGCCTATATTTTTGTTGTTTGACGAAATTTGAAGAATTCTGTCCTATGGCAAAAATTAAAAAATAAAATAATCCCCCTACAAGTCCTGAACGTTTCTCAGAGCTGGATGACCTGAATTGGTGCTGAAGTGTCTGCCAACAACAAAGGGAAGGGGGTGCTTTACCTGGCTTACTACCAAGTTATTTCTGCCCCGGTGATCTGAACAGTGCATTTGCCAATTAAGCTAATTTGTGTCCCTAAATGACCCAGAAAAGGGCAGACTCAGTAGAGCAAATCCAGGTGTGAAAGAATTAAAACGATTTTAACACACGAGAGAGCAGAAAAGCATTTTCCACCCAGACACAACACTGTTGCAAGGACCACTGTCTTCATGAATGTGTGCTGCACAGGATAAATGGCCTGCCATTCTGTGAGTAATCAGCTGGAACAATGTACAAGTGATTTAAAAATAAATAAATAAATAAAAAGATTCATACAAAGCTCTTGTATGAATGAATGTAGGAGATTTACTTAGACTGGAATCTTTCTGCTCTCTATTTGCAGAGCACCTAAGTGCCATGAAGCCCCAGTCTATGGCTCCTAAATGCTCCCACAATACAAATAAATATTAATAACAAACATTCCTAGTTGTGTAGCTGTTTTACAACTAGGAATGGTCTAGTGGTCTATGCATAGGATTGGGAAGCAGGAATTCCCAAGTATTTGTTGTGGGCCTTCCTGCAAGAAGAAGGGAAATGTTCAGGTAAGTCAAAGTAAAATCATCTTTTTCTTCTCAAGAAAAGTTCACAGATTCCTTATAGTCCCAGAAAGCTCCCTCTCCAAAGTATTTAGGCGTAAGGAAGCAGGAGGGAAACTAAGTGTACGTCCTCAAGAAGCAGTCTGAGAGAGACTACAGCCAAGAATAAGGTGCAAAGGAAAACAAGTATCCCGTTTAATTTATGGTATATGGGTGCCGACAAAATTATCCAGTTCTGCAAAGCGGAGACCATGATTCTGCTAACAACTCTCCACTAAAAGTGATGTTGATTTCATGATAGCTGCTCTAATTACAGCCAAAGATAGTGATTAATAACCTAATCCCAGGTTTACCGCAACTGGATGGGAGGGAGCTGAAACCAGCAATGCTGCTCAGGTTACCCACAGTAAGGAAGTGAGCTTACATGGTTTTGTTGGCTGGCAATAAATTAACTGGATCTTTAGAATGGAGTGAGGGATTTCAACTCTCCAACATTTTTTTCCACTAGGAAGATGTCTATGCAATTTAATTTCTGCTTTAAACAACTACAAAATCATCTGATTGAATTGCACGGAAAACCTTCAAGAGCTTGCCCTGCAAAAACTCACCAAGTGATAAGCCACAAGAATTGGTATTTGAAGAGGACAGAAAAGTCAGAATCCGCTCACTGCACTTGATTAAAAAAGCATTAATGGAGTTTTGCCCACCTAAAACAAACAAAACAGTTCTAATTATCTGGCCATATGGCCAATCTCCTTTTGGAGCTCCGGGAATCATATTGATTATATCCTGCCCATGGTGGGCTGCATTTTGGTGCTTTTTTAGGACTGGCAAGCATGTAAGCGATAAAATACAACTACTAAGCAGCCATACAGTTCACAAAACCAAACGGGAATATGCCATAGGTGAAAATGAGGTTTGCAATTCAATACTTGAATTGGCTACTTTTTTTGTTTGTTTGTTTTAAATTGTGCCAATTTTCTGGCGCGGACAATGCCAGACAGAATCTTCTATCCAAACAGGCCCAACAAAGATGATATGGTAAGCACCTTTCCTACATGCTGTCCTGCTATTGTGCCCCCTGGAAGGAGCGCCTCTCTGGGCGGACGCGGATCTCTGCCTGACTTCCAGGCCTTGGTTTCTATGTCAACTAGAGGATCAATTAAGACCAATTGTGATGAGGAAACATGTCTACTAGCATTTGACCTAAGACCCATCAACTCATTTCACTGAACAGCCACAGGTATTATCACCTTTCCATCATCTCCTAACTGCTGACCCAGAAGTGAAAAGCTCATGAATTAGATGCCCTGTATCTAAACACTAACTGTATGTTTCTTTTTAATTCTCCCTTTTTTCTACCTAGACAACCTTTATAAAAAAAATAATCAGTGACATTTCCCCCAGACTGTCTTCTCCTCTCCCACAAACGCTGAGTGAGGTCTTCACGGCATCCAGGCAAGAGTTTCTCTTAAGGTTTGTCTACATGGGAACACTCAACAAAATTAATCCAAATTAACTAATGGTGTGAATTCAAAGGGGATCAATTAAACTGCATTAAACCCCATGTGCACACACTCATTCAAAATTAAAGTGGCCTCAATTCAGCCTTCCAAAGGGAATTAAGTTAAACTGAATTAAGGTCATTTTAATTCTGAGTGAGCACGTCCTCACAGGGACACACAAAGCTAATCTGCTTTGAATTCACACCTTTTGGTCTGGTCTACACTTTAAATTTATGCCGGCTCAGCTATGCTGGCAGAAGGCTGCTTCTGTTGACGGAGTTAAATTTGTTCGGGGAGTTTGTGTTCCCACACCGGCAGAAAAATTCCTTCTGTCGGCGTACGGCGTGTCTACGCCAACATAGGCTCTGTAGCGTAGACATAGCCTTAGTCTGTTTGGATTAATTTTCCTGAGTGTCCCTGAATAAACAAGCCCTTGGGAATGCCAGATTAGGGTGCCTACAAGACGGTAAGGCTTCATGGCTGGGGTCAGACAGACAGGAGTGAGGGCTAGTATGATTTTTCTGTGGAAAGCACTGCTGTGAGCAAAGATCCTCCACTCATAATACAACATTTAATATCAAAGATGCAATGGCAAAACAGCAATCGCAAGCTAGGAATCCGTACCAGCAGAGAAAGTCTATAGAAGTCGTCCATGGGTGGCCTACAGAGCACTTGCTGGTGGTCTGCAGAGAGATGACTGGTCACATGGTGCTGGCTCCTCCACCTGGCTTCCAGCGGCGTCTACAGGTGTCCAGGCTCCTCATTACTTAAAAGACACTGGGTGTCTATCAAAGACGCTAGAAAGAAGGAGGAGCGGCCGGCCTAGCTGCCCGCTAGGTAAGGAGGAAAGAGATGTTATGCAGCCCCAAATGGGAGGGGAAGTGTTCATAAGCAACCCCCTCAAATGACAGGGTTCACACCATGGAACAGCTTGAGAACCTCTGAGTTCGGGGGTTGGAAAGACTGTTACATCAGAATTTAAAGACAAATTGATTTTCCTTTGGTGTCCATTTTAGGGAGAAGAGATGAGATACTGCCTTCTCGGGGGTGGAGAAAGAAGAGTTACTTCTATTATTAGGTGTTTTATCTTAAAGCTCCAGCTGCTGGAATCATGTGATTACTTGTGAATCTTAGGGTTTTATTTAAAAAAAAATAATAATAAAGCGCCTCTAGACCTAACGGATGCAGAGAAAAACTTAATTTGAACTCCATGGCTCCAACACCAGAAGGCAAGAAAAAGAGCCCCAAATCATTTTTAAAACCTCATGATTTTAGGGGGTCTGGCTCATGATTTTTTAAATTCTGGGGGAGTGGCAATACTGAGATAGTAGAACTGGCCTCCCACCTAGTGAGAAGGAAGGAGCGTCTCCCACACAGTCAGAACACTGGGCCTGGTCGTGAAGACTGGAGGAGAAGTGTGACCCTCCCTCTGTTTCCAACATCCAGACGGTAGGGAGTGCAAGGACAGCCTATTCCCATCGTCCATAGGCCAAGAAAAAGTAGGGGGCAGGGGAGGAAGTGCTCCAGAGCAAGAGCAAATGTGGCTGTTATGTTTAGTGGGGTTAGCCCTGGTCCCACTGGACAGGTGTGTTGGTCACAAAAGCCAGCCTTCCCTGCAGAGAACTGTTCAGTGGAAACAAAGCACAGGGAAACCTGCACTTCCACAAGGCCCTAGGATACTGCACCTATTCTGTGCATAACAGTAGAAATCAGTCCCCATGGCTTTCCATCTGGAACTTCATCAGAGAAAAATAAATCCACGTGGCCACCACACGGAACAGAGAAACACGGCAATTCGGTGAACAAATAGGGAAGAGCACCCTACTACGGGATGATCTTTAAGTACTGTAGTTCTCCCAGCAAAATTTAAAATATGAAAGTCATAGACTGGTACACGAGGAAGGAAAGCAATAACCTGCAGTATAGATATATTTTACGCATCTCTGCTGGATTATTTCACCCACCTCTCCCACTATTTCGTTTGTTCTACTTCATTAACTATAAGCACTGACGACTCTGGCGCGCGCACACTCGCTCAGACTTCTGATGCCTGCAAATTTCTGCAACGTAACCATGACCTTCCATTCCTTCAGTTCAAAACAAGAAGCAAACTCACCAAACTCATCTGTGTTCAAGATGCATCTCATTCTAACCGGGAAATTCCCGCGTCATTCTCAAATTAGGTAACCGTCTCAATGACTAAATGGAATTTACTGAAAAAAAATTACTTGACTCTACTGAATAAATGGCCCATTTCAGGACCGATTCCTTAAGCAAACGTGGTGCTGAAGTCACTCACGTATCACAAGCCATGCAGATTATGACAGAGAATAGCATAAAAGTAAGGCCTCCCAATACTGTCTCCGTCTCGGCTAATTGAAGAGAGTCAAGTTTCTTTAAAAGTAAGTGAAAGCAGCCCTACCTTGACCCAAAGGCTTCCACAATGAATAATAAGGGTAGTGATGTCTCTGAGTATTTAAACTTTGGCAGCACCCCCTATGCAACCGATAGGCACGCTCTTCAGGGTCTTATCAGTTTCCAACAGATCCACCCCTGCCAAGGAGGCTCTTTATCTAAACAAACAGCCGATCCCACCCTTGACAGCACTTCAGGGTTCTTCAAAACTTTGTGTACTTCACAATTAGGATCTGCCTCTCAGGGGAAGAGGCAGCTGGTGGGTTCTAGCTAATATGGAAAACAGTGCGGTGCTGTGGTGCCAAGGTTTTATTGCTCTGAGTTAGGGATGGCTGGGCGTTACTCACAACGGCTGAAGCATTATTTGGAGTGATTTGCACAAGTGCCAATAAACTCTCTACTGGAACCCACCCCACCATGTATTCCGTATATGCCACTTTTACAAACAGTTATTTTTGAAATGTGAGGGAGGGATTTTTGTTCGGTTGTTGCTGTTTTATAAACACATATGATTATTTTCAGTATCTCTCCGCTGATAAAAGCAGGTTCCTTGAGTGGCAGGAATTAAAACTTCTGAGGGAGAGGGGAGTTATAACATTTTAGAAACTTCTAGAAGTCACGTTAAATAGCTTAGCCATTCACATCACGGCGCTAAGAACTGGTACGTAAACAACTTCCCAGCCAAGAGCCTTGGATAATCTCCCCTTCCCAACAATAAAAAGAGGTTACAAGATAACCAAACTCGAAACCTGTCACTGGCCTAGGACAGGTGACTGCCCCACTCTGCCCATCAGAGGAGAGAGATTTTGGAATGGATAGAAACAAACCTTCCTCTGTTTGCTTTATTTAAATGGCAGCAGTTTGTGGCAGCTGAAGTATGATATATGTAAAGGCAATGGAGATGGATCAGCAGTCAAAGTGTAGGGCAGTGCGGAGAGATGCTTATTAAAAGGATTCTGCAGACATTGCAGAGAGTGATGAAGTTCTCTTCCACTGCACTATGGGTTAAACTCAGTCCTGTTGTAACTAGGAGCAACTCTTTTTAAAGTGTTTGAATAGCATCTCTCTGGCTGTGCCTGGCCCAGTCTCACCAAACAATTAATTGAAGACTTGTCTCATACAAAGCGCTAGGAGCACTGAGTGCTGAAAGCCAAAGCAGCAACAACGTATATTTATACAGTGCCCTTCATCCCAGAAAAGCCCAAAACATGATGTCCATTCTGCACACAGGGACCAAATGTCCATCACTGAAAGGCCTCTTGAATGTAGCAATTCTTTAATAGGACCCAGCATCACTAATGTTCCGGACAGGAAGCGAAGGCTGCCACAGCCAATTCAAGCTGCAGAGGAAATGTAAGGAGGCAGAACACAATTACCCAAGGTGGAATTTGGCTAGGATACTAAGATCAACATCCCAGCTCTTGTGAAAAGTGGCAGGAAATCATGGCTAGAAGTCAGCAGGTACTTGATTTTGTGTGTCATCAAACAAATGGCACCATCAGCAGCAAAATGCACCCTAATTTCATGCTGGGGCATTGTTTCGAGTGCCATCTATGGAATAAACACTACTTTTAGATACTTTCAGGTATGTAAAAGGGTGTCATAAGGAGGAGGGAGAAAACTTGTTCACCTTAGCCTCTAAGGATAGAACAAGAAGCAATGGGCTTAAACTGCAGCAAGGGAGGTCTAGGTTGGACATTAGGAAAAAGTTCCTAACTGTCAGGGTGGTTAAACACTGGAATAAATTGCCTAGGGAGGTTGTGGAATCTCCATCTCTGGAGATATTTAAGAGTAGGTTAGATAAATGTCTATCAGGGATGGTCTAGACAGTATTTGGTCCTGCCATGCGGGCAGGGGACTGGACTCGATGACCTCTAGAGGTCCCTTCCAGTCCTAGAATCTCTGAATCTATGAATACTTCCAGTACACTTTGGGGTCTTCTATCCAACTATGAACCTGGCCTGACCTTCCTTAATTTGTGAGATCTCATGGGATTATAGTTCAAGATGCTGTGTCTGCAAACCAAAGAGGACTGCAGACTTTCTACTGTGCTTTAGGTCATTAACTTACTATCAAGATAACCAGGGGAGATTACAAAAGAAAATTAATGCACCATGGAGAACCCAATATGTAGGGATAGTTTATTTGTCTGTCAGAACGTTCTCAACATCGTGGAAAATATTCTGCATTAACAGCATAGAGTTTAACTGCACAAGTCTCAGAGAGGGAGGATGGCCCAGTGGGTAGGGCACGAGCCTGGGACTGGAGAGATATGGGCTCAATTCCCTGCTCTGCCACAAGCTGCCTGCGTGACCTTGGGCACATCACTTAGCCTCTCTGTGCCTCAGTTCCCCCGTCTGTGTAATGGGGATAACAGCACTACCCAGCCTCACAGGGGTATAGTGAGGATAAATACATTAAAGATTATGAGACGCTCAGATACCATAGTTAAGGAGGGCAGATAAGTACCTATAGATAGAAACCAATATACATTGAATGAGGCAGTATTCCATATGATGCCCAAAGGTTGACTAAAAATATAATATTTTCATATGAAGCCAACATTAGTCACACACGTGCACAATGCCACCCACCTTCTTTTGGAATGAAGCAGATTATAAAAGTAATAGAATTGGTGTTTTTTAAATAAACTTCTGAGCATGCACCCTGCCATTTTCGACTCTCACAGCTCTGCCAATCAAAATCCAGGTTTGACGAAAACATTCAAAGGCGTTTCTCAATAAAATTTTCTACCCTCATGCATCAGTGCTAGAGCTTTTCAAATGAAAATAGTTACGTATTCTTTCCACACTCATTCACAACCACCAGCTCCAATTGTTTTGCTGAAACTTGTCCAAAACGTTACCCTCTGGCACAGATCCAGCCCAGAATATGTCAGCCCAATAGCCTGTATTTTTGGAATGTTATGAGTGACTGAAAAGAGGGAGTTATAACGGAAACACTTGAGCATTTGAGAAGTTATAGCTGTAAAAATGGAAACAAACTGCAAATGATGGAATGAAGCTTTTGGAAAAATAACTGGTGTGATTACAAAACTAAACACCAAATGAGTCCACAACAGTTGTCAGGTCCGGTGTATCACGCTGGGCACCATCCCAACTGGGGGTCTTGTGTCAGATCGTGCAAATCATAAACTGGACTCTTTGGCCCTGAACAAACTCACGAGCTGTAAACCCACGTTTGCGTTATGTAGAGACAAAGCATCAGCACAGGTAGGATTGGGCTATAATGTTTTATCCTAAGGCTGCACTAAATTATATTTCTCTTACCTCAATGAGAACTATTGTGTGTTTGTAATACCAGAGCAAGCTACGGGAAGTGAAAGCACATTATTTTATCACTACACACCCAGTTATCCACTTCTGGAAAATGCAGGTTTATTAACAACTGGTACACTCTGTTGGCAAGATCATCCTGTACTGGATAAAATGACCTGTAATCTTTTCCATCTGTAACATCTTTGATTCTATGAATAGGAAAATAGGGGTTATAATAAACACAGACTTCACTACTGCAGCACTGACTGATGCCACTATAGCAATCCTTCCTCTCCTCCTCCTCCCTGCAACCAATCCTAATCCTTGAGAAGGATTACCAAGAAAGAACACTCATAATCCAACATATGGGAATGTTTATCTCCAGATGTGTCAGGCTGGGGGAATTACTGCAAGGAGTTGGTATTTTTTAATACTTAAAATCTTCTTGCTCACGATCATCCTAGTTTTCACCTGACAGGCAATTTGGCCCCTACTTATCTGTGATTATATTTTACCTACCACAGAGTACCATGATAGTCTCAATTGAGCAATCAGTTTAAACGCAGACACATGGCAATAATATGCAAATATGGCATTAAATAGCCATGCATGAAAACCTGATTGCAGAGCGCTGTGCCGACAACAGTGCTAAGTGACGGCCCCAGAGACTAACCTCAATTCTTTACATGTACAGTGCAGGCGCGGACTGGGAAGCAGCAGGCCGAGTTTTCCCACCCTGCTCAGCGTCTCAGTAGTGAACAAATGTGACAGATGTTAGTTATGTTGCTTAATGCACTACTGGAAGGCACTCAGATACTATGGTGATAAGTGCAGTATAAAAACCTACATAGCATTAATAAATTCATAGATTCCAAAGCCAGAACGGACCACTGTGATCATCTAGTCTGACCTCCTCTAGAACACGGGCCACAGAACTTCCCCAAAATCATTCCTAGAGCAGAGCTTTTAGAACATCCAACCTTGATTAAAAAATTGTCAGTGATGGAGAATCCTCTACCAGCCTCGGCAAATTATTTCAATGGTTAATTACTCTCTCTGTTAAAAATTGACACCTTATTTCCAGTCTGAGTTTGTCTAGTTTCAACTTCCAACCACTGGATCATGTTCTACCTTTCTCTGTTAGACGGAAGAGACCATTATTAAATATTTGTTCCGCACGGGGGGAGGGATAGCTCAGTGGTTTGAGCACTGGCCTACTAAACCCAGAGTTTTGAGTTCAACCCTTAAGGGGGCCATTTAGGGATATGAGGCAAAAATTGGTTGGATGATTTAATTGGGGATTGGTCCTGCTTTGAGCAGGGGGCTGGACTAGATGATCTCCTGAGGTCCCTTCCAACCCTGATATTCTATGTAGGTACTCACACACTGTAATCAAATCATCATGGCCTATATTCTTATTCCTAGATGTAAAAAGCAACAGAGAGTCCTGTGGCACCTTTAAGACTAACAGATGTATTGGAGCATAAGCTTTCGCATGCGTCTGACGAAGTGGGTATTCACCCACAAAAGCTTATGCTCCAATACATCTGTTAGTCTTAAAGGTGCCACAGGACTCTCTGTTGCTTTTTACAGATCCAGACTAACACGGCTACCCCTCTGATACTTGGTTCCTAGATGTGTACATTTTAGGGTGACCAGATAGCTACTGTGAAAAAACAGGACTGGGAGTGGGGGGAAAATAGGCGTCTATATAAGAAAAAGTCCAAAAAAACAGGACTGTCCCTATAAAAACGGGACATCTGGTCATCCTAGAACATTTACATGTAGCCACATTAAAATGCATATTGCTTGCTGGCACCCATCTTACCACAAGATCCAGACCGCTCTGAATCAGCGACCTGCCCTCTTCATTATTTACCATTCCCCCAATTTGTGTGTCATCTCCAAACTTTACCAGTGATGATTTTATGTTTTCTTCCAGGTCATTAATAAAAATGTTCAATAGTGTAGGACCAAGACTTGATCCCTGCAGGACCCCACTAGGAACACACCCACTCGCTGATGATTCCCCATTTACAATAAGGGAACAAGGAGTTCAATCTCCATGAATGGCTATTTTTATGCATGGTCCATTTAACCCTCCACCTCTGTATACTGAGGCTGCCAACAAGGGATGTGGACAACTAGTAATTGGATGGAAACCACCAGTTAAAATTTTCACAAGCCTAAGATTTTAAGTTCAAACTAAAACAAAGACAACGAAATGTAGACTATTCTCTGCTACGTTCACTCTGGAGAGAAGGAAATTATTTGTAATAAAGGCTATCACAATTAGACTGCAGAAGACAGGTGAATCAGTAACCACGTATGTTTCAAGAGTCCATGGAGACAGGTAACAATTGCCATATCAAAGTTAATCTATCAGATTCACTATACACGTATGTGTTATTGCCATACTCACGTCTGTGAGCCTCAGACACAGAAACAGAGAACCGTTTTTCTGGACAATAGATCATGTCCATTTGGTAAGATAGAATGAACAACATGGAAGATTGGTTACCGTTTCAAACTTAATTTGGACCATTGATCTACAGGAGATTAATGATCCCTACATTATAACAACATTAAAGCTGCCTCTAATCTCTGACAAAGAATATATTTCACTCCCAACAGGCTGAATAAAAACCTGACCCTTGGTGCTGCACGATGTACGCTAACGTTCAGTAATAAATTTTATACTCCCATAGATGATTTTTTAAATGTATCTCTGCCAAGTGCCAATATTTGATGTGAGCGGGCAATAATCCGGGTTATTCACCTGGATGCATTTACTGGGGCAGTGTTATTTGCATACTGTTAAATCATGCATAAATCATGGCCAGCTGTACGAAGTCACAGAATCTTCACTGTGCTCTGGAATGCAGACTCCTTGATTCAGCAAAGTGGGCTGACTTTTCTTTGCCACACTTTACAGAAGTGGACTGAAAAGGAAGCCTACTGCAGTGGGTGGGACAACGAATCCGCCAACCTTCCTTTACTGGGCTACCACAACCCAGAGTGCACTTCTCAACAGGCTAGCCAATGGTGAAGAAAAAGAAAAAAAACAACAACAACAAGAAAACCTATACACCCACACCCCTCACACTCTGACTTTTTAGGGCAGATGGTGAAAATTTTTAGAAGCCAGGGGTTGCATCACCAAAAATCAGAGATGGGACAAAACTCATGGAAGGAGCTTTGAACTCCACTACAGCGAAGAACTCAGTATTACATATCCACCCACTTCCACTTCAACAGATCATCTACAGGATCTGGACTCAGCACTCCGTTTGAAAAGGCTGAATTCAAACAATGAATTTTTAAAACTCAAGGCAGAAAAACCTTTTTCTTCTGATGAATTCCCCTAGAACTGGGATATAGGAACTTATCCTCCGAGGTTTACACTGCCAGGGTCATTTTTCTGGGGTAACTAGGCCAACTACTGAACAATGGAAACAACCGAAAAGTATCGTCTGTCTATGGTAAAATCTACCAGTGGACCACAACAACGTTGGCCTCGACCACCATTACCTGCTCTGTGCTACAGTGCTAAATTAACAGCAGGAAAATGAAAGCTTTTCCTCACCTTCACTGTACATTACAAATGCAGTCATTGGTGATATTTTATTTGGGGGGGAATGGAGGAGTTTATTTTATTCCAGAATTTTTCCTTTTGAAATGTTTTTTTTCCCACACCGCTGAGCGACAGAAGTTTTGCTGACATAGAACCATAGAATATCAGGGTTGGAAGGGACCTCAGGAGGTCATCTAGTCCAAACCCCCTGCTCAAAGCAGGACCAATCCCAACTAAATCCACCACATAAGTGGTAGTGTAGATCTGGCCATAGTAGCCACAAACCTGAATGTGGCTGTGCAAGAGAAGAGCACCTACTCTGTCCTCAGGAGAGTGCCCAGACTCCATGTGAGTGTTCAAACCCACCCTTTCATTTGTAACCTGCTAATCACCACCCGTTTTATTAACTCCAATACAACAAAGCATAAACCTGTGCCTAAGATTGGCTGTTTCTAGGGTTTCTCTCCAGGATCTTATCTATCCCAGCTCCTTCTGACCAAAAGAGACGCTCCCATCAGCCCCTTTCCATCCCAAATTGATATATTTGGAGCCACCACTTATAACGGCAGAACTCAGCAGTGGTAGCTTTGAATCTGAACACCGGGCTTTTTTGTGGGGAGGAGGGATAGCTCAGTGGTTTGAGCATTGGCCTGCTAAACCCAGGGTTGTGAGTTCAATCCTTGAGGGGGCCACTTAAGGATCTGGGGCAAAAAATCAGTACTTGGTCCTGCTAGTGAAGGCAGGGGGCTGGACTCAATGACCTTTCAAGGTCTCTTCCAGTTCTAGATTAATTAATGGAGATATCCTATTTATTTAAATAGGATTTCCGAGGGAATAGGTTCTATCTGAATTATTAAGTTAAACTGAATGGCAGTGTCATGAATTAAAGTCAGCCTGAAAAGCGGTTCATAATTCACAAGCAACTTCCTTTTCATCGCCTTTGTACACTTTTCAGAAAAGTGTTTCCAAGGAACTGTCAGATAAGTGAACAACTGCCTCATTAATTGTAGGCACTAGTGAACAGATCTCTTGATCCTCCTTGTAATCTATCTTGTCAAGGGACTAGAACAGCTATGAAGATTCAGAGAAAGATGAATTCATTTCAAAGGAGTAGGGAGATGTTCAAAAGGGAAATGAAAACCAAAAGTGCTTTAAAGAGATACTGTCATGGTGTTTTTCTTCGTTTTTTAAAAATCATTTTTCTTCCTTATTATTGTTTAATAACCCCTCAGACTTTTGAAGCTTAGTTTTCCTTGGTGATGGAAGGCAAAACTTTCATGGATGAATGCACACCGGTTTTGGTTGGTTACTTTAGGGTCACTCAGGAGCGCTGCACGCTTTGCAATACCGATTATTTAGTTTTGCTGGCTTGTAAGAGCTGGGTTGCACTAACCGGCTTTAGTGCCGCACTGCTTGTGTATGTTTGTGCGCACCTATTTCTGATCTTAGGGTCACCCATGAGCAAGACAGTTGGGACCTTCCCAAAGCAGTTAATCATTTTAACTCTGGGGCGAGGATGGACCCATCATTCAATTACTGCATATTGCACTCTTCTGCCAAGGGCACGACCACAAGCCTAGTATACATTTCACAGCGGCGTGGGCAGAAATTCAGAGGTAGCCTTGCAAACCACTAAAGAGGTTTCCCTTCTCTCTGCACCTACTAAACAGATATAGAAGAAATTAGAGTTGAGGTCTAGATGGCAATGAAGTGCCAAGTAGTCAGTGTTTTCAAGAATTATCTAAACAGAATTTGCCATTTCCAATCAGCTTATACCTGGTTCAGCAGGATAGCTCAGTGGTTTGAGCATTGGCCTGCTAAAGCCAGGGTTGTGAGCTCAATCCTTGAGGGAGCCAGTTAGGGATCTGGGGCAAAAATCTGTCTGGGATTGGTCCTGCTTTGAGCAGGGGGGGTTGGACTAGATGACCTCCGGAGATCCCTTCCAACCTTGATATTCTATGATCCTACTTCAGGACTCGATTTACTCAGTCGCGACTGACAATCCATGGGTCAAGACAGCAAAAGTAGGCGGACTCAGATGATGTCAAACTGACTGGAAAAATGTAGCATTACACTCCTGAAAGTTCTTCCCTCTCCACACAAGAGAAGACCACAGATATGGCGCTCTCTAGATAATGAGAAATTGTTGTAAATTACTTAAGGCAAATAGTTCAGATACTTTGCACTAGGACAATAATAATATGATATAGCACTTTTTATCAGTAGATCCTCAGTTTACAGGTTGGGAAGCTGAGGCACAGGGCAGTGAAGTGACTTGCCCAGGGTCATCCAGCAAGCAAGTGGCAGAGCCAGAAAAAGAACCCAGGTATCCTGAGTTCCAATCCAGTGCTCCATCCACTAGACCATGCTTCCTTAACAGGGTGAGCAATTAAATATGCTGTTATTTCATGTCTTCGCAATGTTACTAAATTAGTTAAATATCTACCAATGCCCAGTTACAAACCTGAGCCATAATTCAGTCCATTCTTCTCCTATGGATTGCACATTGATCTGGTGGTATTCAGTAAACATATGCACTGATGATCAAGTAACAGCTTCGCATATTTTTTCATACAAGGCATATGATCACTCAGCCTAGGAAACGTAATTAGGAAGTATGCTTTTAACAGGGATAATGTGATTCAGCTTTGTGTCTTGCAGGGTTCTGAAATACACTGTCTAGAAATGGATAATTTTGATCCTCTTCCCTGTACTGATGCTATCAGAAGACAAGCCCGCGCCGCTTCCCGCAGTCCCCATTGGCCTGGAGCAGCGAACCGTGGCCACTGGGAGCCGTGATCGGCCAAACCTGTGGACGCGGCAGGTAAACAAACCGGCCCGGCCCGCCAGGGGCTTTCCCTGCACAAGCGGCGGAACAAGTTTGGGAACCACTGCTCTAAAGGTTGTGGTGCATCTGATGTATATCTGTAATGTTCTTTGCATATCTAGCACATGCCAAATTTTCCTCTTTGGATATTTGGGATTTGCAAAGAATGATGTGTGAACGGTGGAATTTATATGGAGCATGAAAGCTGGGTCTATCCTCAGGACAACATTGCTGGAGTGATTGAAAATGCTCTGTGTTCTGACACCCTTCTTGCCAACGTGATGACTGTAAGGAACAACACTTAGGGAGACTTTTTACAAAGATTTAAAGGGAGGTTTGCATTAGTGCAGTCAGAAGTAAATTTCTGGGTTCAGGTCCTGTAGACCTGTCACACACACAGATTCCTCAAGACTAAGCTACTCAAATTGGGTTTCAAAACTACTTCCAGTTTTGACTAGTACTCATGATGCCCGTTATAGCAAAGGCATATAATTCTCAGGGAGCTCACTTTGAGGCTATTCTGGAAGAAGTCTAGTACCAGTGGGATTTTTGGTGATACATTCCGGGTGCCAGTGCTTGAACTGCAGCCAGAGAATGGAGTAGGATTTATTGGTGGATATTTTTCTTGAGGCCAAAAGACTGGAGAGATTAATAAATGTTACTTGACTTGAGCATTTATGTTCAAAAACCATGCAGCTAAGCGCAGTGTGTTTGGTTCTGAATGCAGGATGAGCCCTTGAGAAAGGGAGTATTTTCTGAATAGAAGGGTTAGTGATAGGGCTGTCACCAGATCTACAAGTTCTAAAAAGCCAAAGTGAAGGTCCTTTGTGCTCCATCACAGGTTTGACCTAAATTTTGCAATAAGGGGCTGGATTCTGCAGTGCTCCAGTGCATCAGACAGGAAATTCTGAGGGAGTTCCAGATACGTTTTTAAAAAACAGAGGCTTTTCTTGAATTAAATATGAAAATGAGTAAACAGCACAGTAGTCCTTAATCTCCTTCAGAATTGTGTAGAATCTCGCCTCAACTACAAGACAGAGAGCATGAGATGTGCCAGCTAATTGTCAAGTACTGGGCCTTGCATCAGCAGAGCCAGAACTCATGGGAGTCAGGTGCTAGGAAGGAGGAATTCCATGCAAAGGTTTGTATTCTATAGCGTAAAAAGCATCTGAAAGATCACGGAGTCCAGCATGGTCTACAAAATAAAACTGTTTATTAACATAGGCAAAAGCTGGAGATAGAAAGAATGGTCTGCCAGCTATATTTAAGCTAAAAGAACGGATTAGGGATCTCCCAGCTTTCCGGTAATGTAAAAAAAAAAAAAAAAATTTTTTTTGCTACAGCAACAAATCGAGATAATGCTAGAAACAGAAGGAAGTGTCTATAACTGAAGTCCCTGGTTAACTGCTCAGTGTGGTTAGTTTTAAAGGGGCTAGGTCGTCACCGGCTTTTCAGGGGCTCAGCTGGAAGTGTGCTTAATAAACTCAGCTAAGCTTCACGCTCATGGCTGCCATGACCTATTGGGCCTTTATTGTCCTGATCAGATCAGGCTGGACCCTGAACATCCTGCAGTGTGAACCTCAGGTCTCTTTTGCTGCCTAAGTAGGGTGTCATTTTCCTTCTCTGACTTTATTTCACCTCATACCAATCTCTCTCTTTTTCCCTTCTGTCTAACTGAGCCTGGGTTAACCAGCCAAGACAAAGCCACCTTTTGTAACACTGCTGAAATTTAAAAAAAAAAAAAAAAAAAAGGCAAACTACAAACAATGCTCGTAGCCAAACGCTGGGAAAGTTTGCCAGGTCTCAGAGTAGCTAATAAAGACCATGTACTATGCCTGTACTTTCCCAGCAGTTAGTTGTAATTAACAAAGGCAGAACTATTTTTTTTCTTCTATCTTTGCCATTTCAGTCTCCCTTTGTGTGGGTTTTAAAAGTTCTGCCTTGTTTTAAAGGGAACAAGATTACACTTCAACAACAATCCAATACCATCTAAAACTGGCTCTTCCCCTTCCTCCCCCCCAAAAGGGGGGGGGGGACCTTTAATATCATCTTTAACACCATCTAGGAGACTGATGAGCAGGAATATAGGGAATACGAATACGGAAAATTGTTAAAATGAAAGCTTTACCTTATGTATCAAATGCTTTAACTATTCTTTCTTCTTTTCCTATGTGTTTAATACGAGAGTTTTAATGGTGATTGTTACAATGGGAATGAAACAAACAACTTGATATAAAACTCCAAACCATGCTTTTCAAGTGCCTCCGGATTAAGGAACTGATCAGCAGGGCTTATTTGGCAGCAGAAAAGGAAGAACTGGAATCTTTTAAAGCTCACTGTTTGTTCAGTTGGCTTTTCACGAGCAGAAAGAAGGGATGCCCCTTTTGAGGAGATTTGCTACTTCTGTCCACATTTTTACAGAACAGGCTTGCAGTTGTGGCCTTTGCAGGCAACAGTGGAATGAGTGTGTGTGCGTGTGTGTCAGAAGACAAAGAACTAACATAAGGAGCGTCCCCACACACGCACACTAAAATTATCAATTACTTTGGAAGGTCCCAAGCAATTGGACTAGCAGAGAAGGTCAAAAGGAGAGGCTGAAGTTTTCCTTACCTGTTTTCTTCAAGCTCTCTCTCAGTCTAAACCCCCTTCCCTAGAAGATGTGGGCATCTATTTTACTGCTGCAAATCTCAACGCAGAGTCGCTCTATGCTCAGGTTGCCACTATCACTAATGTTATTCAGTGATAGTCACTAATGCACAGTGTCAGGTTAATATTTCTTTGATACTGCTTTTGAAACATTCAGCTGATGGCTGAGAGACGGCTGGACTCTCATATGTGAGGGTATGACAAAGGCTTAGCATTCTGGCTCCACCTGTTGCCTGGAAGAATTTTTCACTCAAGCTTCTGGCCTGCTATAGAAAGTCTGAGAAAGAATATTAACAGGTAAGGAAAAAACTCCCCTTTGTACACAAACAAAGGGAGAAGGATTTTCACTAGTTTTGAAAATATTTGAAGTTGAAGGACCAGATCTTAGAATTCACCCACATTTTGCATAGTCAGTTAAAAGCACGCAACCCCACAAGCTGTTTTAAATTTAACTACACAGAAGTACATGGCAAGGTCTTTGTGTTAGCCACAACATATAGTATTTACATCTGAGTATTATAGTATATACATATACATCTGAGCACTATATTACATATAGTATTTACATACAATATTTCTTCAACTTTCTGAACCTTGGTATAAAAACCAAGCTCAGAACTGATTCTCTCACTCACATTCATTTCACATCCAACCTTAATGCCTACCTCATCCTGCTGCGTAATAATTAACATGAAGTAGGTCTATAATTTCCCCCAGTGCAATCCTGAACTCAGAACTGGCAGTGGAACACAAAGGGTACGTCTTCACAACCCACCGTATCGGCAGGTAGCAATCGATTTATCCGGGATCGATATATCGCGTCTTAAATCGATCCCCGAACGCGCTCACTGTCGACTCCGGAACTCCACCAGAGCGAGCGGCGGTAGCGCAGTCGACGGGGGAGCCGCGGCCGTCGATCCCGCGCCGTGTGGACCCCAGGTAATTCGATCCAAGATACTTGGACTTCAGCTACGCTATTCGCATAGCTGAAGTTGCGTATCTTGGATCGATCCTCCCCCTCCCCCCCCCCCAGTGTAGACCAGCCCAAAGACTGTTTCGTTACTCAGCACTGCCCAATACTGCCTCCACCCAACTACTTACGCATTCTCAGGAACATTTTTTATCAGAAAACAAATCACTCCCACCCGGTAACCTGCAATTGACACTAGACGTGGGAACATTTTGGCTCCCCACGACTTAACTGTCTGAATGTCGTAGCAACTCTATGATGTCCAAGTGCAGTGATAACTTTCAGCTATAATCTGGACCTTGGTTAATTCTCAATCTGTAGGTGTCCTTGAAAGAGTTGAATGAAGGACTGCACTAGGAGATTTTAAATTGGAAGCAATACTCATTGGGAGTGTACTTAAATTTGTAATGTGTGCATAAGTACGCACACACGGCAACCTGTTGCTTCCAACATCCCCGGCCAGGTTATTCTCGTAACCCAATCTCTACCTCAGGCAAAACCCATTAGCACATATGCCAGAATCACTATTATAGCACAAGTATCAGAGGGGTAGTCGTGTTAATCTGGATCTGTAAAAAAACAACTGAGAGTCCTGTGGCACCTTTAAGACTAACAGATGTATTGGCGCATAAGCTTTCGTGGGTGAATACCCACTTCGTCAGACGCATTCACCCACGAAAGCTTATGCTCCAATACATCTGTTAGTCTTAAAGGTGCCACAGGACTCTCTGTTGCTTATTTTAGCTCAGGGGTTCTCAAACTGGGGGTCAGGACCCCTCAGGGAGTCGTGAGGTTATTACATGGGGAGTTGCACGCTGTCAACCTCCACCCCAAACCCCGCTTGCCTCCACCATTTATAATGGTGTTAAATATATTAAAAAGTGTGTTTAATTTATTGGGGGGGGGTCGCACTCAGAGGCTTACTGTGTGAAAGGGGTCGCCAGTAAAAAAAGTTTGAGGCCCACTGTATAGCACTGCCATTAAATAGAGGGTCAAATTTATCCTAGATGTAATTCTACTGGAGTGACACCAGGATGAATCTAGCACACAGAGATCTAGCGAGATGGCAATCAAAGGCTTTGCCTGATGCCACAAGAAATCTTGTCCCAAAATACAAAGATATAGACCACAGTGTATATTTGTACCCTCCTGACTGTAAGCCTGAAAGCAGGGCCGTCCTTACCCATACGCAAAGTACGCAGCTGTGTAGGGCACCAGGAAATTTGGGGCACCACATTTCCTAGTGCCCTGCGCAGCTGTGCGCTGCTCCAGCCCCTGCTCCATCTCTTCCCCAGGGCCCCCACCCCTGCTCCGCCCCAGCCCTGCCTCTTCCCGCCCCCACTCCCCTGAGCTCTGCAGCATGGCTGGGCCTGCACTCATCAGTGGTGGGAAGTGCAGACCCAACCCCAGCCGCGCTGCCGGTGAGTGCCAGGGGGTGGTTCCCCCTGCCCCCCAAGCCAGCCCCCCCCCATGCAGAGGCCTGGGGACAACCCCCACATACACCCTGTGGGGGGAGGGGCTGCGTAGGGCCCCAGAATAGCTAGGAACGGCCCTGCCTGAAAGTGCTGCTTTACACACTGATATCCTTATATCCTGTAAGGAACAATCCAACACGGACCAGGGAAGAGAAAGAGACCAAATTGCTCAGACCGCCGTTATGATGGGAGGCCACATAACTAACCTAGACAGACAGACAAACAGACTCCACTCCTGCAAACTCTTAGGCAGGTGTTTAAACATGTGAGTAGAACTATTGTTTTCAAAGGGACTAGTAGGTCACATGCTAAAAGTTAAGCATGAGTCTGCAGCATCAGGCTCTATATGAGCTAATGTGTCTTCCTCTCCGACATCGGATTCTATGAATGCCAGAGTATGCAAATCACTGTTTAGGATTAGTATGCGTAGCTCCCCAGCTAAAGATTTACCCTGACCATCTCGATCATTAGGACAGCTCATGTACATCATACAAAAATTAATGTTATTGTGGAAAAAAAAAATCCTTCCAACCTGCCTCCGGGATGTTTATGACTGAAGACATTCAGAATGACACGACAGCGTTCTGCTTCAGCAAAAGCCTATTTTACCTTAGCTTGCAAATCACACAGGCAGGAAGAAGAAATTGCTTTTCTAAGGGATTATTTTGCCTAAAGAAACAAAAAGAGACATCCATCCACGCAAACTGATGGCTGCTGTTTTCTTCCCTATTCGTCATGTGGAGTCATTATCAAGGATGTCCCTCTTATGACTCCCTAAGATAAGTAGCCTAATAACATTCACCAATACAAGGAGTCCCATCAGGTCTCATCTGGTCTGAGGATATTTGCAATCTAGCAAGACCAGGCATTCTAGCAAGACCAGGAGTTTTCTTGTTTGTGGTTATTGCCATTTCCTTATTAACCTACGTTCAGAAACGAGCTGTGAGTGCTCATTTCACGCTTGACGTAAAACCCACTACACCAGGAGAACTGGATTTGCACTGTCGCTACAACTATTCTTGAGCGCTAGTTCAAGCCCAGCCAGCCCAAGTCTGTCAAGCCAGGGTCGGAGGCTCACTCCAAAATGCCATGTAGACACATCCTTGGAGACTTGGTCAAGCACAACCTGGCTCTCCAATGCCGGTCCCTGTTGTTGGTAGCCATACAAAAATCAGCCGTGCACCTTTTTCCTGAAGGGCAGGCCAGCATGCGACTGGCTGAAAAATGCCTCCAAACACGTTGTTTAGAGACATCATGAGATGCCAACAAGCCAACCCATGGATGACTCCAAGCAAGCAAGCGTTAAAACATAGGAGCTAGCTGACAAGGGAGAGAGTTTGCGGCGGGTTTGAGCCGCAGCCCAAATGCCCCAATTCTCAGGAGTGTAACTTTTATAAGAAGCAGGAGTAAACTAAAGCCCGGAGCACTGAATATGCAACTTGCGACTTTTTAGTGGGCATTACCCCTTGAAAGCAGCCCTGCTATTAGTCTTTATGCTTACACTACAGGGAGTTGTCTCCACTTGACAGTACTGTTACGCAGCATTGCTGTGTGCTATTGGCCACATCGGACACCAGAGATGGCTGCATTTGAGACAGGCAAAAGCTACTCCATGTAAAATCTGTAGAGAGTTTTGGGGCAAAGGGGAGAATTTTCTCTTTCTTCAAAGTCTTCTATACCAGCAAGTTCTCAACCAGGGGTCCGGAACCCCCTAGGGGCCTCGAGCAGGTTTCAGGGCGTCCACCAAGCATGACCAGTGTTAGACTCACTGGGGCCCACGGCAGAAAGCCAAAGCCCCACTGCATGGGGCTGACGCCTGGGGCCCTGAGCCCTGTCACCCGGGGCTAAGCTGAAGCCTGAGCAAGGTAGCTTCCTGGGGGCCCCTGTGGCACGGGGCCCCAGGCAAGTGCCCTGCTTGCTACCCCCTAACACCGGCCCTGCCTTTTATATGCAGAAAATCAGTTATTGGGGCACAAGTGGCCTGTGGAGTTTTTATAGCAGGGGGGAGGAGCGGGAAAGAGAGCTCAGAAGGAAAAAGGCTGAGAACCCCTGTTCTATACCAGCCCAGATGCAGGCAGCGCCACCTGCTGGAGATGAACAACTGAAGGCTGAGAGAGGTCATCCTTTATATGAGGATATGACATCCAAAGTCCTAGCGTTGATCTCCATCTGCTGGTTGGGAGGAGCTATAGCCCACACATCTGGAACGCTACAGAACGAGCTACTGAAATGCAAGGTGCTTGCTAGAGTGGGCCAGGAATGTTTCCATTAAACGTTCTTTTGATGGAAAATGCTGATTCAGCAAAACCCCAAGAGTTTGGGCAGGCATGATCCGTTTCAACTGAACTTTAATCAAGAAGGTTTCTCGGGTCCAGAATAGAATTCCTGCTCAAAATCAGAGACAGCCCCAGAACAGACAATAGCCTGGGATTAGCGCACTCATCTGGGAGTCCAGCTTCCACTCCCTGCTCTGAAGCAGGCACAGTAGGGACCAGAACCTGGGGCTCCCACATCCCACGTGAGTGCCCTAACCACAAGGCTATTGGCGGTGGATTGGGCTCCTCCCACCTCGTCTTTTTTTAGATTCATAGATTCTAGGACTGGAAGGGACCTCGAGAGGTCATCGAGTCCAGTCCCCTGCCCGCAAGGTTTGAAAGGTCTCAGTTTTGTCCTGATGTGCAAAGGGGAAACAAAAATGCAATTCTCAAAAATTTTCACAGGATGGGAAAACTGTTTCCCACCTAGCTCTAGTGCAGTGGTCCCCTAACTGTGGGGCATGCCCCACTAGCAGGGTGTGGCAGAACATCGGGGGGGGGGCACGGCAGGGCCTGGGCCAGTCCCCATGGGGGGCAGGGAGGAAGTACCACCCATCCCTGCTCTGACTCCAGCTCTGCTCGCGGCCGTGGCTCCAGCCCTCGCTGGGCCCAGCCGTTACTCTGCTCCGGCCTGGCAGGACATGGACACATTTCATTACCGGTAAAGAGGAAAACTTTGGGCCCCATTGTTCTAGTGCCTGCTTATTATTTACTTTGATTTTAACTATCTTTCATTTCATTGTGCTGACAAACTATCAGGCTGTTTTATGAAGCAGGCAGTGTAGCTGAATAGTCTATGTAAAATTTCTTTAATATTTAATGCAGCTGCAATAATGTTTGAAGATATTAAATATTAAAGATTCCCTAGCCTGACAGCCACAATGTAAGAAAAACTGCAATTATGCATGTTTTCAGATTCCATCTGGAGTGGAAAGTGCAAGGTGGGCAGGGGGGGTGTTAAAGTTTAACCGTGTGAGTGAATTCTTGGAGCAAGGATTATAGCATTTCAGCCACCTTCACAGGGTTGGCTTTTTTTTTATATATATATATATATATATATATATATATATATATATATATATATATATATATATATACATACACACACACACACACACACACACATATACACACATACATATATATATACATATACACACACACACACTAACTACAATACTTTGAGCTGTTTGAACACGGCTAGGAATCCGCACAATATATCTGCTTAGACTACTGTCACACCATCCTGGCACCAAATTCTAACGGCCAGTTGCACATACCTGATGAGCTACAGGCCAAGGGGCATGAAAACTACACGACCACGCACCCAGAGCAAACAGGAATCTGACTCTCAGTCTTTAGCACTTATGGTTTCAAAGACAACCTGTCAAAGTCTAACCAATGCAGCAGCGGTTTCATAAATCTATAGAAACAGCCCTGCTGCCACCGCTGTTGTGGGTGAGGGTGAGGGAGCAAATACGAGTAAGTGGGCTGGATAGTGCTGTTAATAGTGGGGGCTGCATCCCGCCTCCCACACACACAATTCCCTATTTAGCAGGGAGCGCAGAGGCAACTGCTTCAAAGAGTATTAGAGGGACCACTGAACTGATCGGCTATAGCCCACGGTAGGATTTTTTCTGTGTGTGTATCAAGGAGGGGGTAGGGCAGGAATTCTGTGATTCTATACATTTCCCCTCTCCCCCCCACCCCCCCATATACTGAGCACTATGGGGCAGTTCTGCCAAAGGCAACTTTTGCAAGTGACTGGATGCTCAAGGTGCAGAATTGGGTGGCCTGGGAATCACTGATCACACGGCTACCGTGCAAGTCTCCTCAAAGGAAGCGCATCACTTTTCCAACCAGAATGCCACTACTGCACCGAAGGAAAAGGCCTCGAAAAGTAGAGGAGCAATAGTAAGGCTCTTAGGGAACTTCCGACCTTGGAACAGACATTTAGAAGCTTTCTTGCCTTACGCGGCTGGGTGGTACAATATAAACCAGGCCTTGGCCTTACACAAATTTCATATGCTCAGATTGACCTTGAGGGCCCTGCATGTGTCAAGTGTATGCTAAAGTTCCTCCTTGGAGCATCATGGCTCAGGGAAGAAAGATGGAAGGACTATTTCTCAAGAGCTGCGACATATGGTATTAACTTTTGGGATGACCAGGTTCAAGTCGGAATTGGATGTACAATATTGAGGCACCCACTCAGTAGACTTTCTGACTCCAAAACCCATCTGGCAGACAAACACCAGAAAAGTCCCTGTAGTGGCTAGTAAGTACCAAGACACCTCTCTCATCAGACACCTGACTTAGCACTGGCTGCTCGTGCAGCAATATCCCTAAGGGTAAGTCAATAATAATAATAATAATAATAATAATTAATGGAGATATCCTATCTCCTAGAACTGGAAGGGACCTTGAAAGGTCATCGAGTCCAGCCCCCTGCCTTCACTAGCAGGACCAAGTACTGATTTTGCCCCAGATCCCTAAGTGGCCCCCTCAAGGATTGAACTCACAACCCTGGGTTTAGCAGGCCAGATAAAGGTTGGAAACGTGGCTGTATTTTCATTCTAAGGGCTTGTCTACGCTTATAGTGCTGCAGGGGTGGAGCGGCGCTGCTGCAGTCCTTAGTGAAGACACTACCTATGCCAACGAGAGAGCTTCTCCCATCGGTGCAGGTACTCCACCTCCCCGAGAGGCGGGACCTACCGTAGACCAAGCCTACATTTCTAACTGGCCCGCCACATCAGAGGTTGCAATTGACTTCCTCTTGGCGTCTATTCAGAGGACAGACGATCGAGGCTGCAGGCTGCCTTAATGGAAAGAAACCAAAACAGCAAATGGCTGCACATATTTTTTAGTAGGCAGGCTCCGCTGGCTCTCCTAAGAGAAAGAGCAGCACTTACAGCTAAGCTTTTCGTGTAAGCCCATCATTTCTATCCAGCATAAGCCCAGCCCCCATGGAGAAGTGAATGACAGACTCAAAATTAAGACATACACTTTAATCAAATGCAGTAATGGGGCAGGGGGAGAACCAGAACAATTGATAACATATTTTACACTCGGAATAGCCTGGGAAGAAATACAATTAGTAACACCCCAAGCATTGTGTGCTCTAATGGAATATTATCCCTACATCCACCACTCACTTCACAAAGACTTAATTTGGATAAGATGCTATCTGCTTCTTTTCTGCGGCATTTAATTGTCCAGTATGGGTTTGTGATTTGAGTGAACTAAAACCATACTATGCATCCTGGATATCCTTATATCGATATTCTAAATGGGGGCAAACAATAGTAGGTCATTCTCAATGTTTTATAACACACTCACTCACGAGACAATTTTATTGCATAGACAAATGTTCTGAAGCATCGTGGATGATTAACAGTTCAATATTTATCAATATGAATAGAAAAAACACAGGAGGTAGAAGGTAAAGAAAAAAAAACAACAAGGTTTTCAACTGATGCTTAATTACATGGAGTGTCAATGAGTTGGAGAAATGCAGGCTACAGATGCTGCAGAAAAACCATGAGACCAGCAGCGGGACTGGGTGGAGGGGTAGAGAAGAGGGGTCAGTGCTAGTCGAGAGGTGGGAGCGGAGGTAGGATAACAGAGCGGCAAAGTCACTGAGCTAGATTAGAACTGGATCAATTTATCAATGGAATAAATGAGTAAGGAGGGGCATCAAAGAACAGAGACAATGGGATCACACTTCAGGGTATGCATGCATAACTAATCATTTAGTTCAATGAGCATCAGAAACTGTATTTGCTCCTTTATTATTTTTTGTAACAAGACGACCCAATCCAAACCAGACCAAGGCACAGGACAAGAAGGTCTTCAAGTAACTAAGGACAAAGGGCAGAGCCAATAAGAATTTTATATTTACAAGATGTCCATACTGATGTAAGATTAAGCATGCCCTGTCTCCGCAGATGGTCCTTCCTTTGAGTTTCGGCGATTTAGATGATCAGACAATTGGAGAGTATCCTTTGCTTGCATGGTGTCTATTTTATAGATCCTGACTAGCAGAATTACTATGAAGCAGGACCACAGAGTAATTCATGTGGAAATATAACACACCAGCCAATAAAACTGCCATTCTCTAAATAAAGGAACCGCTGCTTTACTCTTCGATTGCAGGACCCATGGTCCCAGGTGCTGATTACCCTCACCTTTCCCTGCAATCAATGCAAAATGAGAGCACAGCACCTTACAGGATCAGACCCTTAAGATTAAAAGCTTTGATTAACTGAAGTTTGACAAGACAGAAACCAGGAGTAATTCAGGTTAAGGCAGCATGCCCCAAACACACAGGAAATAGTTATTTAACTACAATTGATAAATATCATAATAGGGGCTCCGGAGACCCATTGTGCATGTGTGTGGGAGGGTCGTAAATGTCTTAGGAGAAAGAAGCATGCAGTAAACACACCCATATTAAACAAAAGGCACACCCATGTTAATCAACAACTTTAAAAAGTCCTAAAGCTTTTTATGCACACACTAATTTCTACTCGGCAACCTGCTGTTTCTTTAAGGCAAGTTTCACTATATACCTGTCCCCTCAGACATAAAACTTCACCTTTGTTAAGATGGTGTTAACGTTGTAATTAGATACCAAAGGGAAGACGTCTTAAAATAATGCAATTTTTAAAAATGAAACACCAGAAAACAGGCAGTTCACAGTTCAGTGTCCCCAAACACTGGACAATCTAGAAATGCGGTCAGTTCAATAACCTCAACTCTCCCTCTTAGCTAGACTTCACACGTGTCAGTATTATGAAGGAAGGTGCCCTGGGAGGTGGGGCTGGATACTTCAATGATTCAGCCACGAATCCTGTTACCTGGAGACACCTCTGGCCATGCACATTTTGAGACTCCCATCTGAAGATGTCTGAAGTCACATGTGCTGTTCAAATGGAAGGTATTAGGGGGCTTCTTAACTTTGAAAAGAAACTTGGCAAATAAGGTCTGATTTCTTTTTTTTAAACTGGCCATTTTAATGTTTTTTGACCTTACCAAAAAACAAACAAAAAAACCCACCACCCTGACAGTGGGTTTTGTATGTACAGAAAAGAAAAAAAAAAAAAAAAAAAATAGGCTTTCAGCTAAATTTTTTTTGCATGCAATTCATTCAGCACGTGGACCAGCTGCAGTTGGTACAATGAAAGTTATATCCCCCAGAGCTTCTGTCTCTTCTTTTGAATGCAAGTGTATACTAAAGCAATAGCCAATATGGTCAGAGTGAATTTAGAACTTCCCTGTGCTTGTATATTCAAGCCAGACCCTCAATATGACTTAGATGCACATATTTTCAATATGAGACAAGGTGGGTGAGGAAATTTTTTATTTGATCAACTTCAATAAAAGAGACAAGATTTTGAATTCCACGGAGTTCTTCTTCAGGTAGCTATTTAAAATAGCTATATATATACACTGCAATCAGGCTCTTTGAGGATTTTTAGCCCTGTAAGCACTAAATTCAGCTCTGCTGTCATGCATGCTGTATGTATGAAAGAGCAGCCTGCTTTAGAGCCTTACTTCCAAGCTTTAAAATACTGTTTTCCCCACGTCTCAGGTTACGAAGGATCCATTCATGCTGTGTGTATAGGGTCACAGACTCTTCCCAGTATCAGTAAGCAATGGCTGAAATAAATTGGTCCTTTGAGGCTTCAGAAAGGGCCCCTCTATTAGTCATACCACAGCAGCACAGATGCAGACTGTTTAATTCTGAGTGTCAGAAAACACTTGGACCACACCCATAGCCATGGAGTTTTGTTTCCTGAGACAAGAAACAAGGGGTAAATTTAGTGCTAGTGAAAGATGCCAGGTTCTATCCTCAGAACAGACATGAGATGAGCAGCAGTCCCCCAGACTGTGCTCTGAGAGCATACTTTACACAGGTTATGGAAGGACCAATTCTATGGGATGAAGAGAGAGAGAGTTAGTTCTTGGCATCTCTGCTGAGACTGCCGATAATGGGATCTTTCAGAACCAACTGTGATAGCAGTTTTTGTGGTGAAGACTCCTGTAAACTAGGAATGGAATGAGATTCACCAAACTCATTCCACACATCCCACTGAACAGCCATCAGATAATATGGATACAGTTTCATCTAGGCAGGGTACACATATGGCTTTTACCTGCTAATGAGAATTTCCCAATACTAATCTATTTCAAACCACTCCATCACCACCATCAGGGGAGCACTTTTGTTCAGAACTGCAAGTGATCATGTCACTCGATCATCACGCAGGATTCTCTTGCTTAGTTGAGTGTGAAAAAAAGTGTAAGAGGGCATGCAGGGGAAAGTGTGCAAGATCCCTGTAATTTAATACACGATTTGAGATGCTTATTCTTGAAGTTACTTCTAGATCATCTAAAATAGCTAAGGAGCAAAATAATTCACCAGGATATTCAGACAGTGGGTGAAATCATGTTCCAAAAAAACCCCAAAAAACAAAAACAAACTTTAAATGAGGACTAAAACTACAGTACTTGGAGCTAAATTCTGCCCTTCAGTTGGAACTGTAAATGCACATCCAAGAGTGGAATTTGGCCCAAAGTGAATCCCAGCCCCGAGCTCACTTGCATCTACGTGTCTGATGAGCTATCAAAAACCACCGCCACCACAAAAGGTGCTTTATAAGCTTTGAGGCAGATCAGCATGCGATTTACAGTTCTCTCATTATAAAACCACAAAACCTGCGTTTAAGAGTCAGGGTCAGACTCTCAAATCCACAGAAGAAATTCACAGCAAGAGCACAAGAGCCTAGACCAGCACCAACACCCTTAACTCATCCTATCATGCCCATAATCCAGAGTCTGAAGGTAATAAAATACTTAGCACTGATATAGTGCTTTTCATCCACAGATCTCAGAGTTTTACAAAGATGGGTCAACATTATTGAAGGAACAATCTCCACCTAATTTTTATTTATTTAATTTTTTAAAAATTCTGTTTAAATTTAAATAATTTAAATAATATGCCCTCAAATATTTAAATAATTCCTTTTTAAAAGATAAAAAAGGGCTTTTCTGCTGCTCTTTGATGTACACAAGATCTTTTCAGCAAAGGGAAAACTTTATGAAGGGGGGGGGGGAGAAGTGAAACTGACTATTCACAGAGGGCTATTATACACAAAATAAATGGAGATATATAGAAATAGTTTTTCTCTAACCTGAGCTGTATTAATCTTTGGCTACTTGTGACACTTAAAATAAGATGGACAAGTGTGATTTTTAAATTGAGGATGCTCATTTAACCATAATGTCCAGATGCACAATCATGATAAAGAAACCACAGCAGGAACCTGTATCCTTTTAAACCCATCTCACATTAAATTTCACCTGTCACCATCTAGCTTCCAAAACATACACGTACAAAGAACACACTCACTTTGCAATATGCAACTCAGGACAGGACACCAACATCCTGTTGTCCAGAAACCCAGGCCAAGCAAATTCACAGCCTAGACAAGCATAATTTTGCTACTCACCGCCTTGCAGGCAAGCTGCTGATCTCCACTCCAAAAACTCCTGGCTGCTTTTGTACTTAACCCAGCTTCCCTTATTCCGGTAGCTGTAGACCCCTACGTAAAACACCTAGGAATGTCACACCCTGTGGCCCCAAAACAGATTGAGCCCCTCCACAGAAGTTCCTACTGTCTATTGGACAAGAATTGATTCAGTGACTCAATGCGCTCAGGCTCTTTTAAGTCCAGATTGACCAAAATAAAAAATACAGCTTTTTCCTCCATACAACTACTTCAATGTTTAACAAACCCAACTCTTTCTAGCTGACAATCACATTCTGTTCAAATACAGAAGACCAAGATTCAATTCACCTTAAAAAGAGTTTCCCAGACTGATGTAAAAGTGTGTATGTAGTCACAGGCGCCAACTTTCCTTGGCACCAGTGGGTGCTCGCGCCCCTGGCCCTGCCCCAACTCCGCCTCCCTCCCTGCACCTATTGGACCCCTCCCCAAATCCCAGCCCTGGCCCCGCCTCTTCCCCGAGCGCGCCGTGTTCTTCCTCCTCCCCCTCCCTCCCACCGCTTGCCGCGCAAAACAGCTGTTTCACGGCGCAAGCGCTAGGAGGGAGGGGGGAGAAGCAGGACTCGGTGGCATGGTCAGGGGAGGTGAGCTATGGGGGTGGCGTTTTGGGGAGCTGCCAGTGGGTGCAGAGCACCCACCAATTTTTCCCCGTGGGTGCTCCAGCCCCGGAGCACCCACGGAGTCGGCGCCTATGTATGTAGTTGAACTACACTGCATGAAAAACCCAACAATTTACATTTAATACAACCTTCACCCCCAACAGATCTCAGAGTAATTTACAAATAGATACTGTGTATGAACTACATTTTCCAAAGGGTCACTTTAGCTACTACTGACACGCACAGGAAACAGCATCAGCTGTTTAACAGGACATAACACTACACAACTATTTGGGACAGGAAGTGAAGAAGAATCCCAGTGAGAAATGAGGACGGGTGGAATTTTGTTTTGGAACAAAGCCAGGGCTCTTCTCTTAAAAGATCCCATCTGTCTTTTTGTAACAATTCCAAGTAGTCAGGACCTCTACTTTTAAATCTCATCCAAACGATATGGAGCACACAGGACAGATACACACTTTACCCTCGTTAAAGACAACTCAACTTTGGTGGGAGAAGGGATGCCATTTAAAAGGAATCTTGTCCGATAAAGTTTTTATATATATTTATATTTATTTCTCTACCTGGCATGACAGCTGCCACCATCAAATTTTCAAGCTGAAATAATTTTAAAAAGCCTAAATTTACTTTTCCCTATTTATGCTATTGATTTGCTCTTTGCATTTCACTCACATTGGATAATGAAAACTGAGAAGTCAGTTTCCCTTCTGCGTATGGCCAGTTGCATTCTCATGAAGGAGTACAGCACAGTTGTCTTTGAGTTTCAAACACAGTAGGAAAATGTGCAATGATCGGAGAATAGCTAACATCACACCGATATTTAAGAAAGGGGAAAACAACGTGACCTGGGCAATTACAGACCTGTTAGTCTGAGCTCAGTAGTATGCAAGGTTTTAAGAGCAAATTGTGAAGGAAAGAAGGGTTAAAAGGTTCAGAGAGGTTAATTCAGAGAGGTAAAGGGGATGTAATCTAACATTGACTTATCAAAGGTAGATCATGCCAAACTAACCTGACTTTCTTCTTTAAGAAAATAACTGATTTTTTTAGATAAGGGAAGTGCAGCAAACCGAATATATTCATACTTTGACAAAATGGTCACAATACCATATGTGGAATTATTTGTTAAATTAGGGAAATGGGAATCAGAATCAGCATTGTAAGGTGGATAAGGAATTAGCTAAAGGGGAGAAGGCAACAGATTGTGCTGAAAGGTGAATCATCAGCCGGGAAAGGTTACTGGCAGAGTTCCTCAACGATTGGTCTTGGGATCAATCTTCTTATTCGATATTTTTATTAATGACGATGGCACAAAAAGCAGGAGCGTGCTAATGAAATCTGCTGATGACACCGTGGGAGGCATCGTCAGTACAGAGGAAGATCAGATTATTACACAGGAAGATCTGGATGACTGAAGACTGGAGTGACAGAAATGGAATGAAATTCAACAGTAGAGAGTGTAAGGTCAGACGCTTAGGATCTGAAGAACTTCTGCTACAAGCTGGGGGCTCATCAGCTGGAAGTAACAGAGAAGGGGAGAGACCAGGGCATGTGGGTTGATCACAGGATCACCATGAACCACCAAGGTGATGTGGCTGTGAAAAAGGTAAATGTGATCCTGGGATGTGTCAGGCACGACATTTCCAGTGGAGATAGGGAAGTATTAATGTCACCGTACAAGGCATTGGTAAGACCTCACTTAGAACACTGTACATTTCTGATCACCAAGGTTCAAGAAAGATGAATTTAAACTGGCGCAGGTGCTGAGAAGAGCTATAGGATGATCAGGGGAATGGAGGGCCTGTCGTATGAGAGGAGAAGGGAAGAGCTTGGCTTGTTTAGTCTTGCAAAAGGGCAGCAAGAGGGGATGCGATCACTCTCATTAAGGAGGTAAATACCAGGAAGGGTGAAGAGCTATTGAAGCTAAAGGACAGTGGTGGCACAAGAACAAATGGATATAAATTGGCCATGAACAAGTTCAGACTGGAAGTTAGAAGAAGGTTCTAACCATCAGAGGGGGGAGGTTCTGGAACAGGTTCCCAATCAGAGCTGTGGGGACAAACAACTTAATTAGTTTTGAGAGAGAGCTTGATGAATTTGTGAGCGCAACTGTATGACAAGGTTGCTTGTGATGGTGGGAGGTAGGGCTCAACAACTGGGGCTCACTTCTGGTTTATAGCTTGTGTACCTAAAGTTCACGTGTCAGGGTTTCAGACAGCCACTGGCAAGGGTCACAAAGGAATTTACACACACACACACACACACACATATTCTGGGAGGGATTTTCTTTTTTAAAATCTCTTCCTTCTGAAGCATTAGGGATGGCCACAACTGGACTGGAGATGGGACACTGGGCAGGGTGGGCCAAGGCTCTGAGGTGACACCAGGCATTTTCTTTCTCTCTCTCAGGTGCTTGGCTGGCTGGTTCTAGCTTACATGCTCACGGTCTGGCTGATTGCCATATGTGACATCGGGAAGGAATTTTCCCCCAGGTGAGATTGGCAGCGACCTTGGAGTTTTTCCACCTTCCTTTGCAACATTCACATGCAGGTTGTTTGCCAGGATTATCTGGGTATATCGCACTTAATTATTTCCCTGTCACTACAGGTGCCTAGGGCACTGGTGCACCTTGGTCCCTCCTACTCTCTTCCTGTGGCACGTTGTGATGGGATCCCTGGGAGGAGGGGGTCAGCCTCCATGGCCACTGAAGTTACCATTGAAGAGACCATTTAGCGCCAACTACATTGGGGGCTCCTTTAGCTTGCCTATAAGTCCCACAGCCATCCCATCGACTTATGCTTCCTCTGCATTCTTTAAATACTCTGCATCAGAAACTGGAAGCAAAACAACATCATGGATACTAGTCTTCATTATTAACGGTCATGTCAGACTGTTTTGGGAAAAAGATCAGTGGATTGATTTCTGATGCGCATGCAGGTCTCATTTTACTGAGTGCACTGCAGAGAAAATACATTAAAGTTGTAAATGTGGTTTTAACTTTTTTAAAAATGTAAGGGACATCTTTGGGATTGGACAGGGGACATTGTCGAAACTGAGTCCCTCCCTCCCAACCAATCAGATTATTTTGGGGGTAGAACTGTGGCAGGGAGCAATCTTGGATGAGCAGAGAGAAAGAAAAGCAACTCTCTGACTAGGAATTCAGCTGTGGAGCAGAGAAAGACACCTGGGAAGAATCTTACACTTTGAGAATGGGAAGGGACAGGGACAGTCTGGGGTTGGGAGACCAATAAGACAGGGCTTAGGAAAAGCATAGAGCAGTGGAAGGAAGTCTCTGGGGGACACAGTTAAGGGGCCAAAGGAAGCCAGAGAGGACTACTGGTAGAACTCAGAAAGGCTTAATTAAGCCCAAGTGAGGAAGTTTCTACCCAGCAATGACAGCAGGCTCTATTCTGAAGTTCCAATCTACAGGAACTCTCGCTCAAATGACTGGGAGACCCAAACCAGGATCAAGCTGGTGTGGAGGGAGAAAGAGAGAAGAGGTCAGTTAACAAGCTTAAAAGAAACATTTTCATGGGTTTGGGGTTGGTTGTTTTGTTTTATGTTTTAATGACAACAGGTTGTTGGGATTTAAAACATTCCCCTGCAGGGTTTCAGCCTGAATGTTAGAATACTGCACAAAGTGAAATTGACTGTACAAGCTTAAATTGACCAGTGTGTTTCCATTGAGCTAAATGAAATGCAAAGAGTTAAACAGAGAGGAATAAATTAGAGAGTTTTAAAATTATTCTTGTGTTAATCTCAGGTTTCATTAGTAACGCGTGTAAGGAAGTTTGTTTTGTGGGATTAGCCCAATAGTGTCCCTTTTTAGGAATCCCAAGGACCTCAATATCTTTGAATGAAAAAAAAATGTTATATACCTGCAGAGTTTTAACACATTCACTAGCCCATGTTTCAAAACAGTAGCCCTGCGTTGAAACATGGGCTAGTGAATGTATTAAAACAGGTGACCAAAAAAAAAAAAATCAGTCAAAATACAGAGCCATGGGAACAGAGACGGCACTTAGGTTTGTATTTTTATATTACAGTAGCAATTAGAGGTCCCATCCAAGATCAGGGCCCCATTGGGTACGTACATAGACGTACTGTAGCAAGTTGACAGTGTCTGCCTCAACATTCATGAAAGTAAGCAGCACTTGCCCAAGGACTTTGCAGTACATTCGATAAAGACAATCCAGCACAGAAGTCATGCAAAACCCTCAACAACAGTTATCTAATAGAAAAAGCAGTGCCAGGTTCTGTCACAGCTACAACGAACAGCTCTTCAAAATCTCTCGGAGGGTGGGTAGCCCAGCCCACTCAATGAACTTGTTTGTGAAACTAACCTTCAAATAAATAAATGTATTCTGATCCAGACTGACAGATTAATCTACAACGTTTCCAACCTGTGTTTAAATGGGAGCGGGGAGGGAAGAAAACAGGGAAATGCCCATTAGAAAAATACAGTTAGCACTCCCCTCCACCCTCCTAAGACATTACTGTTCCTCTTTGCCTCGTGATCGAATTTTCAGCCATTAGTAAATGAAAGGAGATTTTGTTCTAAGGTTTGGCCCTGCATGTTCCTTAGCAGCATTTCACCAAAGTGATGAATAGGGGTGCCCAACGCATACATCCAGATGGGTGCACGCACGCACACAATCCTCCATCAGACAACTCAGTCAAGAATACTTACATGTAGCTGAAAAACCCCAGCGAATGTGTTACGCTAACGTTATCGTCCATGAATACAGGCTTTCAGAAGAAAGTGCAAAACAGGCCCGTGATGATAGCAACCCACAACCCAGCTCACCAACATTGTAAATAGCAGCCCCACTCTTTTAATGGCACTTCTATCTGCACTCAGCAGACCGCAATCCTGAAGGAAGCCCCGACTTCTAAGGGTGGATTTAATTACCACAGTTTAGCAATTTGCTCTCCTCTCCAGTACTACAAAGTACCAAATGCATCTGAAGTAACGAAAGCCACCAAGATAAACCAGAGCATAAAACAGGGCTGCCGGCGGCCACAGAATACTAGGACAGAGTCTCCCAAGACACCTAGGAAGTATTCAAACATTTCCAAAAGCAGAATTGATGAGACCTGGATGAATGATAATATAAAGATCTGCCATTTGGTTTTGTAAACATGAAGTGAAGGGGGGGGGGGGGGGTCAAAGCAGGCAGGAGAGACACACAATCACAAACAGCTGGCCTGAATCTGCTCCACATTCACCTTAATGGGAACAAGGCTGGGCCCCTTGACCAGCTTCAGAGGAGCCGTCACTGCAACTATTTATGTTATTCATTTCTAACCTGACAGCAACCCGCACGACGAGATGAGCAGACCCATGCCCATTTCCCTTCCCAAAAGGGACAGCGGAAGGGGAAGCCAGAGTGTCACCTGTCCAAAAATAGCTTTAAGTAAGCGTCACTTCGAAACACCGAGACACTGTTGAAATGCTGAACTTGCATTTTACACACTCAAAACAGGGCACAGTATGGTTTGGTCAATACACCTTTGCCAGAAGGAGGGATGGAATATTGGGACCAGAAGGTACCTTAGGAGATGGAGAATAGAGGGGGAAAACGAAGCTAACCTTGGTCACAGAGATAGTGTACTGGGGTTGAATAGTGAGGTTGGTTGTTCTTTCTCTTCAGGGGATAATGAGAAGTGTGGGTTTAGTGCCAGAAACATATGGGCAGACAGAAGAGAGGCTGAGAACACCCTCTTTAAAAATCTGCAATGCCCAGTCCCTGGAAAAGTACATCCAGCCAACACAGTTCACAGTGGCATGCACAGACACCATTAATTCTCACCTCCCAGCAGCCAGTTGCCCAGAGCTCCTGCCCTGAGCTGCCAATTCAGCCTTCAGCCACAGGAGGGTTCAACAGCAATTCACAAGTATGGCACCACAGCACAATTGCAGGCAACACCAAATTTCCCCTCCATCCCCACCTCATGCCCCATCCAGAAGGGGCATGGACCACACGCATTCGCAGGAGACACAGGGCTTCCCAGAAAACACAGGGTTCCAGCAGCCCTCAAAGCCTCTCCTCTCCTCCAAGCTGTAATTTAGCAGCACAACTGGGGAGAGATGGAAACAGACTGGGGGAGGTAGGGCGGGGGGGCACAGTGGAAGGGGAATGACAGAACTGAGAGAGCCCTTGAGGAGAAGGGATGCCAGGAGGTATTGAACACACCTTCCTAACAGCCCCAACACAAAATTCCACACCAATATTACATATTTTCAACACAAGAGAATTTGAGGTTCATGTTGGTAATTAGTCAAAAAGTTCAGGAAATTTCATCGCCACCAATGGCTTTTCACGTGGCTGTATTCATGCTTCGCTGTGTCACTGGACTTCTCCCTGAATTACATGTTTAAATTCCCCAATGCAAAAGATTTCTTTAAAAAAAAAAAAAAAAAAAGATGAAATGAAAAAACCTACTCTGGTCATTACTCCCCAGATCTCCTTTTCATGCTTTCATTTTTTAAACTGTTCTTTGCTAACTCAGAAACTTGCTCTATGACACTTAGGATTTTTTTTAAATAATCCTAGTAAGGACCAAGAAAGCTGATGCTACCAGAACTATTGCTTTGACTGTAAGCGCTTTGGGGCAGGGATCCTCTTTTTATTCTGTATTAGGTGCTGTACCAACACAACGTGGTGCCTGGTCCATAACTGGGGCTTCTAGGAGCTACCACAACACAAATAATGACAACTACTGCACATTTAGGGAGCACCTACACTGACAAAATTGGGAATTTTAATTTCCTGGGGTACTGCTCTAAGCCAGTAGCAGCGGCAATAGTACAGAAAGGATTCTAGCATTTTTACCACTCTCTCATCTAATCCACTTCTGATTGAGGCTAGAGGACGTAATGGTATAAATGCTTGAGTCCTGCCTACCCTACAGTCTCCACCATTGCTACCAAGAGTGGTGTGGCACCCATTGAGAATTACGGGTTCTGGTTTTTCTAGTGTAACTAAGGTCTTGGACTGTAAACTCTCTGGGGCAAAACTCTGCCTTCTTATGCATTATGGATTTTAACTTCAGATAGGACCATTATAATCCTTTTGTCTGACTTCCTGCATATTAAAGGCCATAGATCAACACTCAGAAATTCCTGCATAGAGCCTAGTGACCTGTGGGTGAACTAGATCACCTCTTTTATGAAGACATCCAGCTCTGATTTAAAGACCTCAAGTGATGAAAAAATACACCATATCCCATAGCAAACTATCCCAAGGATTAATTACCCTCACTGTTTCTAATCTGAATTTTTCTAGCCTCAATTTCCAGCCACTGGATTTTGCTTTGCCTTTGTCTGAAAGATTAAGGAGTCCTGTAGTATCAGATATCTTGCTCCTTATGTAGGTATTATGTCCAGTGATCAGGTCGCTCCTTAACCTTCTCTTCAGTAAAATGAATAGACTGAACTCTCTAAATCTCTCAGCCTGTTTGGGACTGATGGGCCCTGCTATACTACAAATAATACCTTATAAAAAGATGGAACCTTTGTCAACCATGCTCACTGTCGATCTGGACGGAGCGGTGTGTTGTGGGATCAGCACTCACAATGAACGACAAACATTGTGTCCCATCTAAATTTAAACCCTGAAGGCTAAACTAATTTAAGAGTGACGAGACAAAGGGAGTTCAATAAGGGTGAAAACCACCTATGCTGCAGCGAGGAAACAAATCCCTTGGCTCCTGCATAGGAGGAAATTAGGGTGACCAGATGTCCCAATTTTATAGGGACAGTCCCGATATTTGGGGCTTTTTTTTTTTTTTTTTTTTTTTTTTTTTTTTAAAACATGGGCTCCTATTACCCCCTACCCCATCCCGATTTTTCACATTTGCTATCTGGTCATTCTAGAGGAAATGCAGAAGCCACCTTCACATGCATCTTTCTTTCCAAAGACCAGCTTTCATGCATCACTAACCCACCAAGGACAAGTGTAAGAAAACCCAACCCAACACTTATATTTGTAAATGGCATGGATTACCTTTCCCAGCTATCCAATAGCTCATCTAGAAAAACTCCATGTAATGCACAGACAATTGAACTGCCAACTCAAATTTGTCCTTACATACCAGGGGGGAAGGATTTTACAAAGTGTTTCCATGGATTTTTATTTTTAAATTCCAGTGGAAACGGTTTTTAAACAAACATTCCTCCTGTGATTATTGCAACACTTAGAACTCGAAAATGAAGCTGGCCATAAATAGGAATGAAAATTGACCAGTTCATTTTCATTGTTCACCAGGAGAAAAAAAAAAAAATGCAGAGTACAACTGCATAGTGAAAAATAAATTAGACTTAAGATTCTGAGCTTTTATAATCTAAATTATTAGTAACCAAGGTAAAAAAAATTTCTGTGTGTGTTTTTCAAATTGATAGCGTGCTTTTAAATGGAACAAAGTGAATCTCTTTCGTGAGTTTCTTTTCATTCCATTTGAAAAGTCATTAAACAATCAATTTGTATACTGCACAGGTAGATAAATTAGAGCTGCTACGAAGCATGGTCCATATAGATTGCTAGAGTAAAGACGGCTTAGCTCAGTCTTACGGCACATTCTTCTAGTCGGTTCATAAATAAGGATCAGTCTTAGTTGCAAATGGAGTTGTGCCCATCACAGGGTAAGCAAATGGAAGGAGAAACCCCTTTTGGCATGATGGCAGCTGCCCTTCCAGAGAGGAAAGGCTGGACTGCTGTGGGGGTTTTTATGCAACTAATGTATCTAGAAACACTCCTCTTCCTTACCTCAACCCTCACATGCACCGCCACCACCCTCCCATTCTCTCTTAGGGAGCAGAATACAATTAGAATTTGTTATTCCTTGATCAAATAAACTCATTAATCTAGGTGTCTAATCTAGACTAGGTGTGACACATTATATTTACTACAGCAATGTCGGTGCCAATCTCTGTCAAGGGTTTTCCTGTTTGTGAGCTGAAAACTCAAAATAGGGGGATGCTCAGTGAGGGAAGGAAAACAACCTTGTGGGACTCAATGTCCAGAAATGGGGGAGAATCATGCCCCTGACTAGTGTAATTCTGTGCACACTGAGTGATCAAAAGGAATTTGCAGTGTAAAAATAAAATGGGTAATAAAGGAGATGGCATGTCAATTTCAGCAGGCTACAGAAATTACCTCCCTTAAGGCTAAGAATGCAACTACTGGTAGACAAAAGGTTTTTCCCCCACCTTAACTATAGGGATATACCACAGTCTTCACCCAATCAATGAGAATTGTATTATGCATCCATATATGCTGCCATAGCAGGGGCGTGACCAGATGCCATATAATATACTCAAATTTTTACAAGACCCATTTCAGATGGCTCCTAAGAAAAAGCCCATAAAGACACAACATCATTATGCAGAAAATCCTAGTGAGCCTAATGTCTCTGTATCTTCCAGAGAAAGCAGACAGAAGTGCAATACCTAGAAGGGATTTTTGTCTGTCTATTGTGTCCCTGCTCATGGCGGTTACTATCATTATCAATTACATCAAATAAGGTGACAGACACTTAAAATACAGGGGGAAAGATAAGGTGCATTTTCCCCCACACTCCAGTAACACCAAGATTTTAGAATTATGAAACGTTAAAAAAAAAATTTTAAAAAAATAATCACATAATACTGACCTGTGCTGTGTAACAAAGCAACGCAACTGACCCAAACAGCCCTCCTTCTAGCCCTAATTTTATGATTAAAGGAGATAGTGACCATGCACAGAATACCTTTTACTTCTTAAAATGACAATCTGATTTTTTTAAAGTACCCCCACATTAAACAGGATCCTCTCTGTAATGTTGAAGATATGATGAACTGCAAAAAATGGCACCTCAGATGTGAAAAGGAAAAAAAAGCCCACCCTTTCTCTCTCCAGATCCACACCTACTGCAGTACCCACAGACAACCTATCATTTGCCATCACCCCCACAATTAAAAGCAGTCTCCCAAACAGGAAACCAAACCTGCCAGCAGGAATGAGATGGGGGCAAGGGGGGGGTGGGGGGAAATGTAGAGAAACGTGGGAAGGAGGGAAAAAATAAAAAATCCCCTATAAAATGCACCTGCACCCCTAGAGCAGCAACAGTGGTTGCAACTTGCAGCAGGGTGGGAATAAAGCATCCATGTGAATTACATGAAATAGAAGACTGCTTTTAAGAAAAATCCCTTGGCAATTTAAAAAGCCAAGCCACCACACACATTTATCCCCAAATAACGTTGCAGCGGAGTTTTAATACACAAGCAAAGGAAACAGTGACAGAAACCTCCATTCCCTGAACATCTCATGCCACCAAACCCACCCTTTAGGTTCCAGCAGAGACACACCCCTACCCCATTTTATAATGCAAAGTCTCCACTGAATACTGGGGGAGGAGGGGTGGGAAGCAGGTACAACAACAGAAAAGCACCCTTGCTGGAAATTGAAAACTAGATATTTTTTTAAAATACGTGGCGCGTTGGGATTTTTCGGAGGGGCCACAAATCTCAGATTCTGCAACCAGAAAGGCAGCTGGATTCTGCAAATTTAAAAAAAAAAAACCTGTACAGGTTCCCAGTCTTTTTTTTTTTTTTTTTTTTTTTTTACTACGGTGAAGGCAAAGTGAATAATGCAGAGAGTGCATGGCAGCCCCCAAAAGCCACTGCACGCACCCTCCACCCCTGCCTCCCCCCACTCCAAAACCCTTGCAGTGCACACACACACACCCAACCCCTTGCATTGCATTGCATGCAACTCCCCCCACCGCTCCAAAGCCCGTGCATTGCATTGCATGCACCTCACACCCCATTGCATGCACCTGTGCCCTGCCCCAAGGTCTGCAGGTGCCCCCGCTCCCCCGGGCGGGGTTTGCATTGGGGTGGGGAGTCCCGGGCGCTTACCTGCCGCTGCGGCTGCTGCAGGGGGAGCTCGCTGGAGACGCGCAGCGAAGCCGGGAGGAGGAGGAGCGGGGGGGGAGGGGGGTGAGTGACAGGAGAGAGCGCGCGCCCAGGCGGGGGCGCGAGGCGGAGGCGAGCGCAGGCTCCGGAACCTTCGCCGAGAGAGTGCCCGGGCCCTGGGGCGCCGCCAGAGGGAGCAGCGGCGCGCGCAGGCGGACAACGACCACAGCCTCCTCCCCTCCGCTCACTCGCAGGGGGGGAGGCGCATGCGCCGAGTCGTCGCCAGCGGGCGCCCAGGGGCGCAAGCGTACAACGTCCCGAGCCCCACTCACTGACCGGCCCCCTCCCTTCAGAAGCGCATGCGCGAGGCCGCCGCCGCCTGGCTCCTTTGAGGGAAGAGAATGTTTCTCTGGAGGGAACACGCGCCCCGAGGGGAGAGGGGCGGAGAGGCCTGAGGGGCGGGGCCAGCCAGTAACCCCGCCCCCTTCTTACCCAACAGAGGGAGACCTGCCAGTTATCTGCCTGCCTGCTTTCCCTCAGACACCCCCCATGGCCGGCCCCTCCCCCTCCCCCTCCCAGCGCCCCCCCCACCGCAATTATCTGCCCCTTCCCCCTCCCAGCGCCCCCCCCACCGCAATTATCTGCCCCTTCCCCCTCCCAGCGCCCCCCCCCCGCAATTATCTGCCCCTTCCCCCTCCCAGCGACCCCCCCCGCAATTATCTGCCCCTTCCCCCTCCCAGCGACCCCCCCCGCAATTATCTGCCCCCTTCCCCTCCCAGCGACCCCCCCCGCAATTATCTGCCCCCTTCTCCCTCCCAGCGACCCCCCCCGCATTTATCTGCCCCCTTCCTTCCTCTAAGTGTCCCAAGACACCCCTCCTCACTGTACTAGATGCCCCTCAATTCCTCCTATCACCAGACCTAGGAAACCCCTTGCAATTTTGAAAACAGTTAAAGCCATAGCATAGACTGGGTTTTAGGTAACTACCCATTTTTACCAATTTGGCAAAACCATCTCAAGTTCACACACTGAAATGCAGGCAAACTTGGAACAGAACCCAGGGATCCTGTCTTTTAGCTTTTTGTTAGCCACTAGAGTATTCTTCCTCAGTTAAATATATATAATAAAATGGACTATGGTTAAAAAAAGATCTGATCATGATATGACAACTTATGGGGCATTTTCCACTGGCTTTCCACTGCTATTTCTCATTATACATTCTCTTTTCTCCTTTCAGTACCTCCATCAGAAATCTGCTCTTAGATCACATGCTCTCTTTTGATTTGCACCTTAATGATTATCAAAAATAATAAATAAATAAAATAAAGTTAACACCTTGGGCCATTCTCACCAAAGAATCCTCTTGCAGCTTCTCCACTAAATCCAATGACAAAGGATAAGTAACCATGTAACAAAAGGTAATAATTCCACTGGGGGATCGCTGTTAAATTCAAGTGCAAGAACCTCAGTGAGTTGTCTCTCGACCATACAGTGGAATTTGCTTGTTGCCTATTTGGAAAAAAAAAAAATTAAATTGAATAATCATCATCATCAAGATCCTTTCCTGAACACAAACATGTGCAAAACACTAAAGCTTTGTAAAGCACGAGAGTTAGAGTTTTCCTTATCCCACAAGCCCATGAACTACTGGGGAGCGTGGAGAAAGCAAAGGATGGGGCCAAAAAAAGCAGCAGAGGCCAGTGTGTTTGTGTGATGTATGTAGCTAGTTATGTAACTATCATCACTTTTGTTTTCTCAAAACTGCACCTTTATGTTTCTCAGGAGCCTTCCTGTCTGCAGGGGTGGGTACCACAGGCTCAAGCCTGCAATGTGCTGAGTCTCAATCTAGAACAGGGGTAGGCAACCTATGGCACGGGTGCCGAAGGCGGCCCGCGAGTGGATTTTCAGTGGCACTCACACTGCCCGGGTCCTGGCCACTGGTCCGGGGGGCTCTGCATTTTAATTTAATTTTAAATGAAGCTTCTTAAACATTTTTAAAGACCTTATTTACTTTACATACAACAATAGTTTAGTTATATATTATAGACTTATAGAAAGAGACCTTCTACAAATGTTAAAACGTATGACTGGCCCGTGAAACCTTACATTAGAGTGAATAAATGAAGACTCGGCCCATCACTTCTGAAAGGTTGCAGACCCCTGATCTAGAACACTGTTATAGCTCTGGTTAAGCACCCCCTGTTGGCCACTCACCAGATTGTTGTGAAGGAAATCCCAGACTGGATCCTCAGGTGTTTTAAGTTTCCCAGGGTCTCTGCAGGCTGCGGCACTGTTTCCCCCTTGACATCTCTGGCACATGCCCTGGTCACTGACTCTCAGTCTGTTAACCCTTTTCAGAAATGGATCCTCTCAGCCCCTCTAACTTAGACCCAGGTCCGGTGCAAGACACCCGCATAGCTTAAATACACCCTCTCACAGAACTTGACCCAAAGGCACAAACAAGCCTTCTGGTTTGCCCCTTCCAGTGGCCATGTGGTAGGTATAGCACAGGGGTCGGCAACGTTCGGCACGCGGCTCGCCAGGGTAAGCACCCTAGCGGGCCGGGCCAGTTTATTTACCTGCTGACGTGGCAGGTTCGGCTGATTGCGGCCCCCACTGGCCACGGTTCGCCGTCCCGGGCCAATGGGGGCAGCGGGAAGCCGCAGCTAGCACATCCCTCGGCCCGCGCCGCTTCCCGCCGCCCCCATTGGCCCAGGACGGCGAACCGCAGTGAGTGGGGGCCGCGATCGGCCGAACCTGCCGCGTCAGCAGGTAAATAAACTGGCTTGGCCCGCTAGGGTGCTTACCCTGGCGAGCCGCGTGCCGAACGTTGCCGACCCCGGTATAGCATAACACACAGAAACACTTTACTGAGAAGTCTAATCACATGAGAGTTACACAGATCTATAAAAAAAATATACACCCAGCACACAAATTTCCCCTCACTCTAATTCACCATTCCTTTGGGAGTCCTTGAAGGACCATCTATGTTCAGGGTCCCCCTTCCCCAGTTCATCTAGCTCCTGCAGCAGTTCCTTCATCTTAAGGTGGTGAAAAAAGGGCAAAGGAGAGAGACCAAATAGACCAGTTTCTGTCCTTTATAATCTTCCAGTTTCCTGTGTCAGCTGATTTCCTAGTCATCCTCAACAGGTGACCATAGAGTCCTACCTGGTGCCTTCACTGCTAGGCAACCACCTCTGAGCTGGGGCCAGTCTTTTGTCAAGTGTTGTTACATTTCAAGGGAAGACCTTCCAGATTGAATGACTCTATATGGTCAGTACTTTGCCACTACCGCCCTTGGAATTTTGGTCCAACATGGAAGTCAAAGGACAACAGAGAAGATCAAAGGGTGCACCTTCAAAATAGAGTTTGAAAGCTTACTAAAGACACATACAAGAAGTTCATAATCTCACACAGAATTCATAACTTGTACAGATTCCCCAAGTGTTTGTAACAATTAAAGTAGGTACTTAACTTTTTGCATGAGTTGTCCCATTGAGTTCATTCCTTACCAATGTGAGAAGGGTTTAAATTCAGTTCCCTGTGAACAAGCATCCCTACTACAAACAGCTACTCCCCACACACACAACTAGTCCTCTTATTGGCAGTCTATGAAGGATGAGCTCAGACTATTCTTTCAGTAATTATGAGATAGTCGCTCCTGGTATACAAACATTGGTGCCTCATTGGTGAGACTCCCAATACAGGAGTCTCAGATTCAATTCCCAACCAACACACTGCTTAATTTCAAAGAGGAAGGATAGCCCAGTAGTTAGGGTGATAGTACGGGATTTAGGAGAGCCAGGTTCATAGAGTTTAAGGCCAAAGGGACCACAAGATCATCTGGCCTGACCTCCTGTATGTCATAGGCCCGTAAAACCACTTAGCCACCACCACCATACCAAGCCCAATAACCAAAATTAGACCAAAGTATTACAGCTCTCTGGAGACTGACCCATTACATGCCTTAGGCATAGAACAGGAGGAACCAAGATGCACTAACGCTCAAAGCCACTGCAGTGGCAGAGAACTGATTAGTTGAGATGTACCCAGATGATTCTCGGAAGTGACCTGTGCCCCACACTGCCAAGGAAGGAGACCCTCCACGCTCCCCCCAGTGTTCAATTCCCTGCTCTGCCATAGATTCCCCATGTGACCTTGGGCAAGTCACTTAGGCCCAGATCCTCAAGGGTATTTAGGTTCCTAACTTGGTCTCTTTGTGCCTCAGTTTCCCTTCTGTAACATGCAGATACTAGCACTGCCCTATGAGTACCTAAGATAGCTATAGGGTAAGGCCAACCTGGAAAATTTTTCCTGCCATTGCCCTGACAACTCTGTTATGTGTCTAGGGAACTTCAGTCTCCAGAGCTGCTAAACCAGCACTGTTCACTAGCATGAACATTTCACAAGACATTTCAGCGACATTGATCTATAATATTGGGGGAGGGAGGGAAGCAATGTTGCTCAGAATCAAGGACATTAACTTAAAGATAGTGATCTTGCTTTGCATATTGTAGAAGATCCACACTAAAGACTTCAGATTTTCTTCCTCGGTGTACAAATACGATACACATCTTAAACTTACACATCACTGAAATAAGTGCGCTGCTCAAAGCCAAAATTCAGCCCTTGGATACTTACACAAGGTTCTCATGAGAGCTACATATGTGCATCAGAGAGCTGCTTGGCTTTTTGAAGTGCAGTTGCACAAAAATGTATCCCCCAGCAAAGAGGTGTGGGACTTTCTTTCCTATGGACACTGGGCTCAATTCTGACCTTTGGACACTTGTATTGGGAGACGGATTGGTGGATTTAATAGGTCTTTCCCATTTATAAAGTCTATGATTCCTCATAGTAGGGGCAAGACTGAGCCGATGAAGTACAAATCGTCATTGCTGTGAGATTAGCATTCCATCTGTTACACAGAGCTGCTACCCAGAGCAATTTAGAGTGGAACAGTGCTTAGAAAAATGAAGTAACCATATCACTGTTACCAAGAGGCAACTTCCTGGATATGTAGCAGTTGCGAGATGACTGAACTACCTGTCCTGAGTGACTATCCACAGTGTCACACATATGTCAATAATGCTCTGCAAAACATGTGGCTCTAAATAGTCCCCTTAATTTTTATTGTGTGATAGTGAGACTATCCAGGCAATGTGTTTGCACCACTTCTCTAGCTGGTACACCATAAGCCTTCATCACTAGTCCAGACATCTCTGGAACTGGAAGCATGCTACAAGAGCACCAGAGATCAAACACTAAGGCAAGTTAGGGAATCTATCAAAGATCTGGCAATGCTCAAGGACGCTGCGCAGTTCTGGTGATGTCTGGGGAACTGCAGGAGCAGTGCAAGTCCCAGAGTGCTTCTGATCCCCTGGGGGAATTAACTCACATTAATCGGCACATCTCCTGGCACTGCCCAATCCTGGGTACAACATAGAAATACTCTCAGAACAGATTTCTTAAAGGCACAAAACCACATGTTCTTAGTTAAAGGTATATTGTAATTACTTCTGTGGAGACTATTCTAGGGAAGGGTCTTTTTCCACTAAAAAACTGGGTTGGTTAAAGATACCTCTCTCTTCATCCCCAAGAAGAGTAGCAGAGTCTCGCTTTACACCCCTGCAGTTGAACAGGGTACTGGCGGCCATCAGGGCAGAAGGGGGACCTGGAAGGCCTTCCATTTCCTCCCGTCAGGAAATGGAAGACCCGGGCCCATGGATCCCTCTTTCCCCTTCCCCTACAGCGGGATATGACAATGTCCTTCCTTATCTGCATCTTGAGAGGTTCACACACTACAGTTAATGATGCTCTAAACCAGGGGTAGGCAACCTATGGCACGCAAGCTGATTTTCAGTGGCACTCACACGGCCCGGATCCTGGCCACCGGTCCGGGGGCCTCTGCATTTTAATTTAATTTTAAATGAAGCTTCTTAAACGTTTTAAAACCCTTGTTTACTTTACATACAACAATAGTTTAGTTATATACTACAGACTTATAGAAAGAGACCTTCTAAAAACGTTAAAACATATTACTGGCACGCAAAACCTTAAATTAGAGTGAATAAATGAAGACTCGGCACACCACTTCTGAAAGGTTGCCGACCCCTGCTCTAAACTTTGAGTGAAAAGGAGAAGCATGTACTTTTGAACCCTTCTACAAGTCCTATTGGGTCCCACTCAAGAAAGCCCAGCTCTGCATCCACTGGCAGGAAAGTGGAAATACAACTGGGCAACTCTAAGAGGCAAGAGTGTCCAGACAACTACTGGAATGTCAAAGATGGATAAAATTCCTCTCTTTAAAAAAACGTGTGTGTGTGTGGTAAGTTGCCACTAGAACAGCTACAAATACTTCCTTGCCTCAGTCTGTCCCTGTTCTGAGCAGCCCCAATCATCTCTTCACTCAGATAGAGAAATTAGATAGTGAAGGCAATTGTAGTTTGGCAATTCACTTTGATAAGAGCAGGTCACATGACAAATAGTTATGCCTTCCCTTTAAGGGTATCTGGGGACCAAGAGGGAAGTCATTTTTACTGTGATGGTCAGATCTCGAAAGCTAAGCAGGGCTGCGTTAGTACCTGTAAGGAAGAACTCTAGGAAATGCCCACATTCTGGGAACAAAAAGAACGAGGAGGACTTGTGACACCTTAGAGACTAACAAATTTATTTGGGCATAAGCTTTCGTGGGCTAAAACCCACTTCATCGGATGCATGCATGAAAGCTTATGCCCAAATACATTTGTTAGTCTCTAAGGTACCACAAGTACTCCTCGTTCTTTTTGCTGATACAGACTAACATGGCTTCCACTCTGAAATTCTGGGAACAGTTTGATCTGCCTCAGTAGTGAGCCATTGACTCTACATGGCAGTAGGGGTTACTGTGCTGCTCAGAGTGCCATCTTTCACATGAGACGCAAAAATAAGTTCATAACCACTTGTCATTAAAGGGCCTAGAACATGTCTTGTAACCATATGGCTGTTAACTCTGGTGCACTGGCCAAATTCCAACTTGGGTAATTCTATTCTGCCTCTCTAAATTGCCCCCGTTTCAAACTGAATATGGGATTTTTAGGTTTTAGTTGTTGTTGTTTTCTGCCGGAATTGTGACTCGCATAGCTGTGTGCTATTAAAAAGCCACTGTTTCACCCTAGAAGTAAGCGTTGGAGAAAACCATTCACCAGGATCTTTGCTTCTGTATCTCAGCATCCACGAAGTGGGGATGATCATGCGGACCTCTCATGGAGGAGTTGTGCAGCTTAATGTTTTGAAACTGCTTTGAGATCTTGCTATAGGTACTACAGAAAGGCAGCGATTGACTTATTACAATGACTTACTATAGTTTGCATAGTAGGAAAAATTAGCATTGACTTCTGCATAATTCTCTTTATTTTTAGCCTAGTTCAGCAGGATCTCAAAGTTGTCCTCTGATAGCCAGTCTGTAGCCTTTGTGAAATTAATTCGGCGAGTCTCGGTCCTCTGCCTAGAGGACAAATGGTGTTTTTGTGATGTGGCCATTTCAGTGCGGGGAAATGGGTATGTGAAATGATCCCTGTACACAAAGAAGTATGTAAAATGCTTTGGGAGCCTTCAGGATGAAAGGCTATATAAATGCAACTATTGATACAATCATTTTTGTAATAATTTCTCAGGTTGTTTTTTTTAATGTAAGTTTCATATGCTGACACTGCACTGTATGTCGGGCCTTGTCTACACACAAACTTGTACTAGTTTAGTTTAACCCGCGTGGACACTCTTTTTGCAGTTGAAGGGTGGGTTTTAGATTTAGTTAACGCCTGTTGCTAATCAACCTAAGCTAAACCAAAATAAACCCAGCTGAAACCAAAGCAAGGCCTGGTCTACCTTTAAAAGTTTTGCCAGCATAGCTATTCAGTGAGGACTGTTTAGGGGAAAAACAAAACAAACCACCACCAAACACACACACAACCTGAAAATCAAAATACCCTCAACTGAGAGCTGTGTTGACAGAAACCCTAGCATAGGCAAGGTTATACTGGCAAAAGTTGTTTTGCTGGTACAGCTTATTTTGTTCAGGGAACTGGTACACCTCTACCCCGATATAACGCGACCCGATATAACACGAATTCAGATATAACGCGGTAAAGCAGCGCTCCGGGGGGGCGGGGCTGCGCGCTCCGGCGGATCAAAGCAAGTTCAATATAACACGGTTTCACCTATAACGCAGTAAGATTTTTTTGGCTCCCGAGGACAGCGTTATATCGAGGTAGAGGTGTATAAGCTATACCAGCAAAAGAGTTATTTAGCCAGTATTATAAGCTGCATCTACACTAGGAGTGTTTGCTGGCAAACCCTTTCTGGCACAGACTAGGTCTAAGAGCGTCCTGTCCAACCTACATTTTTCAACAGTTTAAATTACATTAAAACTCTGCTAGAGTCACTCGCGGCTTGTCTAAAGAGGCCTCGTGTCAGCCACCATGCGAATAACCTCTTTCAACAGTTTTTAGCAAGGGGAAACAAAATAGAGGTTTCTGAAATACTTCCATCTGCCACTGCCCCTTGACACTCCCGACCAGAATCCTTTCCTTAACAGGTGATAGACTATCTCCATGTCACTTATTTAAAAAGAATGCACCCGAGTAATGTGCATATGCTGTCAAAGACAACGTACAGGCCAGATTTTCATAAGAGTTCAGCACGTTGTGCTTTGAAATCTGGTCACAAGTGTCACAGTGGGAGCTGCACACTTTCAAAAGTCTAGCCCCATGACCACATTGACAATTTGCACCACGTCTCCCACTGTTGTGCTACCACTAGCAATGGTTGGAATGCTAGCGTTCACCCCCGTGTTACTTAGACCTGCTCTGAGCAGGGCAAAACCAGGCTGGATTTCACACTGTACGAACTGTGCCGAGTACCAGGTCTGAAGCTTAATGCACAATACTTCCACAGAGGGATTTTGAATTTAGCAGGCTTCATTTCCATCAGCTTGGAACTGGGGATACCACATTTGCAGCCCAGACACAACTTTCTTGAACTCACAGAATCAATTTACATTTCATTTTCAGAGAAAGGCAAATGGAACAAAGAGACAAATCTGCATTATACCTCTAGAAACCCCACTGAAGCTAAAGGGAAATCAAGGGGTAAAACTACACTACACTACAGGCTGTGAGCAGGCAGGATGACTCAGCAGAAAACAAGAGCATCAGCAAGGTCTTTTCCTCAAGGGATAATGATAACAAGAAATGCCAATTTATTGCTCTTTTTTCTGAGCACCTGTATAAGGAGAGGACAGCAGTTGAGTTTGAGTTAACCGGTTGTTCACCAAAAGCCAGGTCATGCCTTTGCACTCTGTCTTATATGTTTCTTGAACTGAGACAAGACCTTACTTTTAACAAAATATTACCTTTAAAAAAAAAAAAAAAAACGGGCAAGGGGCACTGTAGAGACGATATTAAGCCTGCCAGTTGATAACAGAAGCTAGAAGGGCCAGTGTGGCTCTTATTAAAATAAACATTGCACTTCTAAGTCATTTGTTGCATCGTGCTCTTCAATGAATCTAGCACTTGTATATCCAGAGGAAGCAGTATCTAGTGGTTACACTACAGGGCTGGGGTTTACAAGTTTCCAGGCTTGGCCATCACTGGGAGAGCTTGGGGAAGTCCGTTAGCCTCTGTGCCTCAGTTTCCCCACATATGTAATGGGGATAATAGCTTCCTGCCACACACAGGTGTTGAGAGAGTTATTCAATTGAAGAATGCAAAAAAACAACCACCACCAAAAAACACCCGCTTAGTGAAGGTGCTACAGAAGGGCAAAGTAGACGTATCATGAGTTTGGATAGTACGCAAAATCCCACTGATTTCCATTTACCCAACTTGGTAGCATCTGACAGTTATTCTCGCTGCTGTTCAGTGGCCTATACGAAGCAAGTTTGTGGCATCTCAGTCTAATTTCTGGTGGTGGTTTTTGGGTTTGGAAACTGGCCATCACAGCTGGCACGAGTTATCCCCTTTGTTGACAGCCTCCACAGGGAGGCCAGTGACCAACAGGGCCTTCTCATCCCTAGACATGTGGTCTCTCCAGGTCACAGGGCACTATGGAGAAAGCCTGCATGGAGTTACCTGTTTTGTGGTTAGTCACAGGACTTCATTCTCCAGGATTCAAATAGGCGAGCACCTCTTACCAAAATGAGATTCATTACAAAGAAACAAAGCCCCACACTGATCATGCTTACCTTGTAACAGGTTCTTCCAATACCAACCCCACGAATCCTCTGGCTTCCTATTGTTGACCCTTGGCCAAGTGGTAGCAGATTTTTGGTGTCTTGGAGGTCGGTTTCCTGCTTGCAGTAGAAACTAATGATAGGAAGACAGGTATTTTCTTAGTGTATTTTCTTTATTTACCAAGTGTACACAAGTCCTAGGAGGAGGAGTTAAATCTGGCTCTTAAATAAACCAAGCAAGCTCAGAACCCAGTACTACCGAGGGGTAGGTTTTGCAGTGAAGAAGCTGTTAGAAGCGTCTGTACATCAAGCCTGATTTTAAAATGGTTTTGAGCACCATCTGCTGTCATCCCTAAATAATGCAACTCTGAATTGGATATCGAACCAGCCCTTCACTTTCTACAGAAACATGCGCACCATTTGCCACTTCAGAGTTACACTGTGCCAAATTTATCCCGGTCTCCACCAAAGCTATACCAACGGAGTGACGCTGGAGATTAGTTCGCCTCACTAGTTCTAGAGCACTTGCTGTGGGTACTCTCAGAGCTACAATGTCCACACCTGGTGAATGGCTATAGCACAATGGATCTTTATGTTACGTACAAACGGTGTCCTAAAATGTGTTGTGAAAAGTATTAAGTGGCAAGACAGCCGGTAATAATATCTGGTGTCCATTACAGAGAACATTGGGGTTCAGGTAGCGGGTGCTGGAAAATTTAGCGTCTAACAGGAAGAGAAACGAGGAGGTGAGGACAAGGGAGAACGTTACCAGTTATCAAGGCTTAATGTAGGTTGGGCAGCCTGGAGTCAGAGACCCCTCTCAAGGAGTCCTGGGAGGTTTAGTTGTTGACAAGGGGTGACATGGCCAAGTCTCATACTACACTTTCTGACTAAGGAACACAGAGCACAGAATAAGCTATCTCCAACATGGGGTGTCTTCCTGCTCTCGCTAGGCTGTGCGTCACAAGAAGTAGGAGTGGGTTTTGTTTTGTTTTGGGGGGGGGGGGAAATCTGAGACCTGCACCTTAAGATTTCAAATTCAGAACTAATCATAGGGGTTCATTCTGTTGTTTTTCCTTCTGAGATTGGAGGGGAAACAGCCCTGACAGTCTGTTCAGCCCCTTCTCTAGACGGGGACACACACACGGCTGAGTCCCAGCTGGGGCTGCAATACCAAGACTCCAATGGCCCGGCTAGGTCAGGGAATAGGATACAGGACCTTTCACCTCTAAGCACCAGCACCAAATGTGACCTTGGGGAGAGTCATGTTCCCATCTGATGCCATCTCACTCCACTTCCCAGAGGAAGTGATCTCACACCCGCAGACTGACAATTGGCATTAGCTACCCCTTACTTGCAGCCTCTGCTGACACACCAAGGACTGAATGGATCACAAAGAGTGGCCTTCCCTCTCCACCCCCCCTTAGAAAGGGCTCCCCCAAGGCAGGGGAAGGTACATTGGCTGGACACAGCAATCACAAACCCTTAGCAGAAGATAGGGGCATGTAGTCCTCCATTCCCCACCCATGTGTGACCAAGCCACTTGCCACCCCACCCGGTCCCACATGATCCTAACTAGGTTTGAGAAACAGGAGATGAGGGACGTAGTTCACAGAGGACTCTGGCCAGCTCAGGCAGCTGGGAGGAGCATCTCAGGAGGACACACCACAAAGACATCCTGCTCCATGGATCGAGGCGGGTCCTGAGATTGCCTGGGCACCACTCAGAGGATGGAGTGAGTGTGACTGCATTGCTCAACAGGACTGCCTGGAGCACATTGGGTCCCAGGCCTAGACCCAAGACCATAAAAAGCAGCATGAGGCTGAGGAACCAGTGAACATTTCCACTTCCCACTCCCTATGAACCTGCCAGTCACCGCCTGCCTGACTCCACTGGGAAGCTAGGATTGGGGGCTTTTGCAAAGCTCACCTCCAACCCCAGCCAGTCACAACACATCAGACCTCCAGGGCGCACAAGCTATCCCCTTCCCAGGCCCTCCAGCTCAAAGATAGCTCCAAACCTCTGGAACTTGCTGATCCCCTCAAACTTACCAAGGGCAGCTACAATCTGCATATCCAATCAGAGCAACGGTCTCAGCAAAGCACTTTCTATAAGTCATACATACAGGGCCAGTGCTACCATTTAGGCAAACTAGGCGGTTGCCTAGGGCGCCAAGATTTGGGGGCACCAAAAAGCAGCACCAATTTTTTTTACAGCGTTCCTATGCCCCTCCCCGAGTGCGCGGTCACCGCTCCACTTCTCCTGCCTCCCAGGCTTGCAGCGCCAATCAGCTGTTTGGCGCCGCAAGCCTGGGAGGGGAGGAGAATTAGAGCGGGGGCGGCGTGCTCGGGGAGGAGGCGAAGCAGAGGTGACCTGGGGTGGGGAGCTGCCGCACGGCTCCCCGGGGGGGGAACTGCCGTGGGGGTGCGCCTCAGGGCAGGGAGCTGCCGCAGGGCTGGGGGGGGGGGGTGCAAGGTGGAAGTTTTGCCTAGGGCGCAAAACTTCCTTGCACCGGCCCTGCATGCACACACACACTCTCTCCAAGCACCAGGACAATGCAGGCAGCTGCTGCAGGAAGTTTCCCCACAGTTACCTGCACACATGCGGGAGGTAATACAGAGAGAAGGGAATAGGCCCCTGGTCCACATCTCTCTAGACCAGACCATTGACCAGAATGAGTCAGTTTCTATGAGCCAAGCTCTTTGGGCCACACACCCAGAATTCTCTGACTGGAGTGGGAAATGCTGAACCCTTGGAAAGCAGGTGTCTCTGGAGAAAGAATGGCTCTAAAGCGCCTGTGCCTAAAGGAGGATTTAGGTCCCTACCTAGGCAAAAAGAGGTGAGCCTATAGGCAGATTGAAGAGGTTCTTACAGGAGCTCCATGCCTAGAGTAGCAAGGGGTTCCAAGGATGTCCCCTTGGATTGGGTTTATACTCACAGTCAAGATCAACAAGACCAAACAGTTCGCAGGGCTTCAGCTTCCCCTCAGTCTAATCAGCAGATCACACACTGCTCCCAGAACCAGGAAAGGAACCCAGGAGTCCTGACTTCCACTCTCCTCCTGCTTTTGTTCATAGGCCACATGGGCATGATCTGAGCAGCACATCTATGGAAGCAGTAGACCTCAGGAGAAGAAAGGCTAAAGGGATTTTCCTTCAAACCAAGGAATGTGTCAGCCTGTGAGACATAAACATAACTAACGTGCACCCCAGGACTTCAGATTAAAAGCAACATGCAGCCTAAGGACCATCCCCAGTGCAGCAACTAACAGATCAAAACAGCGAACATCTTCCAGCCTTATTTCCTTGTTCACCCCACTGTTCTATCTATCCCTCCCAATCTCATATTCAGCTACCCTCCCCATGCAGTCTGTATTTTAAGGGCACTAGATGCCTCTGCTTTCCCAGCATGCTCTGCTGTTTGTTTTTAAAAAGCCTCCACTGGCTGCCAATACCTGCTTTTCAGCTAGGAGAAACATGCTTGTTAGGAGCAGATGCCTAATCTCCCTTCTGCACCATGAATGGGGATAACACCCATCTGCTAGCCTTCAGGAAAAGGGGAGGGTCCATTCCACAGCCCTAGCACAACAAAAGTCTAGCTTATTATGCACTGACTTATCCCCCAACAATAACTTGCCCAGTCAGGCAAACCTACAATCCAGAGCTGAGACCAGCACCTCCAGGAAGGGCTTCCATTCCCACTCAGCTACTCTAACCATTAGACACAGCCCTCCCAGGGCTCTAACAATTAGATGACCCTCTCTTGGAGGTGGGAAGAGAGCTAAGGTGGGAGGCTATAATGGAAAGTGTCAGACACCTGGGTCTAACAGACATCATCAGCTTCAACTATGAGAAAAAGAACAAATATGCTCTGTAGCTCATTAGCAAAGCCCTGAGACAGGCAGGCCCTCTGTAAGTACTATTGTTACTCCTTCAGGAATGAGTCTTACCTTCTCAATGTTCAATTTATTCAATCAAGTTCTGAGCACTTGGGAGCTCACACCAGCAGGGTCTTGCCCTCTCTGGACACGCTGGCAATCTCCTCCATGTGTTGTTTTCAAGTATCCTTCAAACAAGCGAATGCTGCACCCTGCTCTGAAGGGACAATTCCCATTAATCAAAATATAAACAATAAAACAAGTATACACACAACATCCAAATTCATGTCTTAATACACTGTTTTCCAATACAAATCATTTAAACAATTACAATCATTCCAAGGGCTTCACAATCACTTAAGAGGGGCCAAAAGTATGATCCAGTGCAGCAGTTCTCAAACGGTGGGTCAGGACCCCAAAGTGGGTTGTGACCCCATTTTAATGGGGTCGCCAGTGCAGGCATTAGACTTGCTGGGGCTTGGGGCCGAAGCCAGAGCCCCACTGCCTGGGACCAAAGCCCAAGGACTTCAGCCCTGGGTGGCAGAACGCAAGCTTTGGCTTCAGCCCTGAGCAGTGGGCTGAAGCCCATGGGCTTCACCTTTGGCTTCTCCACCTGGGGCGATGGGACTCGGGTAGGCTCAGGCTTTGGTCCCCCTTCCTGGGGTCATGTAGTAATGTTTGTTGTCAGAAGGGGGTCGCGGTGCAATGAAGTTTGAGAACCCCTGATTTAGTGGCTAGGACAGTGGCGACTCACAGGAGTGTCAAGCCCATAGATTTGGCATATTCATTCTGAAAGGCAGTACAAGGGAGTGGATGAGACTTGGTGCCAGCATATTAGGAACCTACCTGAAGTGACCTTATGCAGCCTCTCAGTTACTTTATATGTAAAATGGGGAAATGATACTTGTCTCTCTCCTGGAGTCAGGATACAAGGCCTTACCAGTGAGAAGGGACGTGGCCTCCATAGAAATATTAACAGGAGTCAGTCAGTAGAGGAGGTGAGACTAGAACCTATTTCCTCTTGCAGCCCCTTTCAGCCTAGAGCTCCATCTTGGAGGAACACCAACTCCCTGACATCCGTCTTCCCGAAGTTCCCCCCCTTCCCAGGAAGCAGAAGCTCCCTGTGAATGGGGTTTGTGTGGAGGGACAGGAGGGGGAGTGAGGAACGGGCAGTGTCAGTCACAGTTGTGTAGAGTGTAAGTCAATTGCTCCCTGTCTGGCTGACTGTGGTGCACGTGTACACAAGGTGTGTGGAAGTCCCTCTGCCATGCTCTGGGGGATGCGGGCTGGCACGCTGAGGTGTACGTGGATGGAGTTTGTGTGTAAATCCTGCTGGTTCTGGCAGACCCTGTGGCCTGTTGTGTGTTCAGGAGCTGTGAATTCCTCTCCTCTGTGGCATGGCGTGTGGGAAACCTGTCTCCGATCACACTCTGTGATACATCTGTGGATGAGGGGACGTATGTGTGTAAACCCCTTTCTCTACAGAGTGTGGGTGTGAGCAAGGACATAAAGATCTCTGTGATGTGTGTGTTGGGGTGTAAATCGCTCTGCCTCAGGCACACTCAGCAGGGTGTGTTATAGGTGCTGGAACTAGGGATGCTGCCACACCTCCTGGTTTAAAATGGTTTCCATTATATACAGGGTTTACACTTTGGTCCAATGGCTCTCAGCCCCCCCTCACTATAGAAATTGTTCCAGCGCCCCGGGAGTGTGTGTAAGCCCTGCTGTGTCTGCACACTCAGCAGCATTGGTGCCTGTAGGTGTGTAAGCACGGCTCTTGGGGGGAGTGTGCAAGCCTCACTATCTCTGGCACACTCATCTGTGTGCATGCGTGTGTAAGGCCCACTGTCTCTGGAACACTCAGCCGCGTGTGTGTGTAAGTCCCGCCCCCGGCCGCGCTGCGCCTCGCCCCGCCCCTTCCCGCGCTGCCCGCAGACCGGAGCGGAAGCGCCGCTCGCTGCGGCCCAGCGGGTCCGGCCCAGTCCAGCCACCCCTCGGGGCGGCGATCCCGGCCCGGCCCCCCGTCCTCCCGGGGCGGCCGATGGGACTCCTTAAAGGCGCAGGCACCGGCCTCTCTGTATTCGTCGGCGGATGAAAAAATCACGTGTGGCTGAAATGGGCCGGTCAGTGGCGAGGGGCCCGGGGGGGATACAAGGGGGGGGGGAGAGACACAGGAGCGGGGGGGAACAACCCCGGGGGGGGGTGAAGGGGAGAGACACAGGAGCGGGGGGGGGAACAACCCCGGGGGGGGCGGAGGGGAGAGACACAGGAGCGGGGGGGGGCACAACCCCGGGGGGGGCGGAGGGGAGAGACACAGGAGCGGGGGGGGCACAACCCCGGGGGGGCGGAGGGGAGAGACACAGGAGCGGGGGGGGCACAACCCCGGGGGGGGCGGAGGGGAGAGACACAGGAGCGGGGGGGGCACAACCCCGGGGGGGGCGGAGGGGAGAGACACAGGAGCGGGGGGGGCACAACCCCGGGGGGGGCGGAGGGGAGAGACACAGGAGCGGGGGGGGCACAACCCCGGGGGGGGCGGAGGGGAGAGACACAGGAGCGGGGGGGGAACAACCCCGGGGGGGGCGGAGGGGAGAGACACAGGAGCGGGGGGGGGAACAACCCCGGGGGGGGCGGGAGGGGAGAGACACAGGAGCAGGGGGGGAGAACCCTTGGGGGACGGGGGGGGGAGAGACAGGAGCGGGGGGGGAAGCCCCGCGGGCAGGAGACACACACACTCACACACACAGGAGCAGAGGGGTAACTCCAGGGGGGGGACACAGGAGCCAGGAGGGGATAACCCCTGGGAGCAGCATGGGATACACACAGAAGCGGGGTGGGGGGAGTGGCTGCAATGTTAGATTGGGGGTACTGGGGGCCAGGATGCCTGGGTTCTACTCCTGGCTCTGGTGCTGCCTCCCTGTGTGGGCTGGGCTGAGTCACTTCCCCGCTCCGTGCCTCAGTTTCCCCATCTGTTGGTTAAGGGTGACATTGCCAGGAGGGGGGAAGGGGTTAATTCATTTCTGACTGCAAAGGCTGCTGAGCCCCAAGGGTGCCAGGCAGTCTGGGGCACTCACACCAGTGCCACTCGTGGGAGCGCTGGGCTGGCTGTCCTTGTGCAGCTCCCATGCTGCTCTCTGCTTGGCCCAGCTCCTGCTGCTGATTGGCATGTTTGTGCACCCAGAAGAGCTGAATAGTCGGCGCTGGGACTGCAGTAGCTCCATGCCCAACCCCACAGCAGGGGGAGCCTGGGGGGGGCTGGAGGGGATGCTTCGGCTCCTAGACCCCAGGTGAGGAGCTTGTTCTGTGGGGTGGGGGTGGATGTGTATGTTAGCCTGGGGAGCTGGAGGCCAGAAGTGGGGAGACAGGCTCTTAGGCCCCAGGAGAGGAGGACACAGCCTGGGGGCTCTGAGCCTGGGACGGGGAAGGGGTCCTAGACCCTAGGAAAGGACCCAAGGACAGTGGAAAGGGGGCACGGGAGAGTTACAGCAACTAGGCTGCTGGGGGCCAGGAGTGGAAAGGCTGCAGTAGCCCAGGTGCCCTGGAGCTGGGAGCCAGGAGTATCCCTTTCCTGACTCCAGGTGAGGAGGTGGTGCAGTGCGGTGGGGGGACCGCAAGGCCCAGCCCTGGAGCAAGGAGCCAGGTGGATTTTCTCTTAGCCCCTAAGAGAAGAGTCCAATACGGTAGTGTGAGGAGCTGGGGTCTGGGAAGAGACACATTGATGCTAAACCACAGGAGAGAAGCCAGTTTGAGGGGGGGGGGGCAGGCAATGTGGTGCCCAGGTGGAGATAAGGGGGCAAATTTGTTCCTTGATCAGAGCGATGCTGACTGTGGAGTAAGCATTTCATGTTCTCTGGTTACTTCTTCTTATGCTCTTAGTTCAGACCAGCTGGATTGCCAAGTTCAATCTATTAATGAATTATTATTTATTATGATAATAGTGCCTCGAGGCTCCCTTTGTAGCAGGGACTATCATTTACTGTAGGTTCACTCAGTGCCTATCGCACTGGGGCTCTGACCTTGTTGGGCTGTAACAGAAATGCCTGTAACCACAGTACTAATCACTCTGCACACACTTAGCAATGCCTGTGCCTGCCCCCCGAGAACTCCCAGGCCAAAAGACAATTGTTCCCTGTATGTTGCTCTCACGGGGAGCTGCTGTGCCAGGGTTAGGGGAGCTTGGCTGAGGAGCCCAGGTTTAACCCGCTAAAGCAATGCCCCAGGAGTGCACACAATGGAATGGCCTCGTCTGGGGCACGTATGGTCTCGAGGCTGCGTCCGCACTACAGACTTCTGCCAGCGTTGCTCTGTTGGTCAGGGTGTGATGAGGTTTGACCCCTGACCAACGCAGCTGGCAGGCAGAATTCTAGCGTGGATGCAGCTTTACCAGCAAAGCTCCCCTTTTACTGGTATAGCTTGTTTCACTCCTGGGGGTTGGTTTTACTTTACCAGGAAAAAGCTCTGCTTCTGCGTTATAGCTGTGTCCGCAGCAGGAGCGCTTTGCCAGGATAGTGAAGTGCTGCTTGTGTAGACGTAGCCTCAGTTACACACATGCGGGTGTCTGCAGGTCACGTGCGTGGGCGCTCCAAAGCCCTGTGAAGCAAATAAAGCCTTGACATGAATCTTTCTGTCCTCTCTAGAGCTGGGACTAGGCCAGGGTGAATACTGGGACTTCTCTATGAGCCAAGGATTGGTGCGGAGCACCACTGCCCCCATACCACTGCCTTTTCCCCCCCCCCCTCCTCACTTAAAAAAAGAAAAGAAACTTTTATTTTAAAAACAGCCCCATTTTGCTGCCATCACAGAGGCTGAGATTTTAAGTTCCTGATCCCAAACTCGTGGAAGTCAAGGGAGACCTTGCAATGGTTTAACCGGCTTTGCGTCAGGCCCGAAATGCACAAAAGGCAGAAAATCCCCCAGTTAAGATCTCCACAGCATCCTCTTTAGTTCTATGTAGTACTGCTTTATCCCATGCCTTGTCTGTCATGTTGTGAGCCCTCTGTCATGTTTGCGAAAACACCTAGCGCTTTGTGGGCACTACCAGAGACAAACAACATGCATAGCTTGGGAGAGCTCTGATTGAACACAGAGGTGCAGGTGAAGCTATGTAGGGTGGTGGCGCTGCCTTATTTCACTTAACTGACAGAGAAGAGCCTTCTTGGGCCAGCTGGTAATTATCTGTGGAGCTCCACTGGAGAGCCACTCGATGAAGGCTGTTAGTCTGGGTTTCCCTGTTTTGTTCTCTCCGGAGATGCCTGGGATATGAGAATCCAGCTGATTTCTTCCTGCCTCTGACTTCCATGCGGGTGGTCCTGATCCTGCAGTGAGCATTTGGCTGATAATGAACAAGGCGGTAGACTCTGGACTGGCTCCTACAGGGCCAGTGGGGGTGAGACCTTGTTTGTTTGTCAGTAACATCAGCAGGTGTGAGTCACTGACATGCAGGGAGCGGCGATGAGGAAGAAGGGGCCATCTGTACAGAAACTGTCCACGTCCTCTCCGTGGAATCTCCTGCATTTAAAATCTTAGCCCTACCGTGCCCGGCCATGTCACTGCTTGCACTGATTGCTACACCAGCTTTTACAGACACATCAGTGCCTTTCTAATAGTAAACAGCTGGCCACGGTCATGCTCACTAGGAGCACTTTTTCCTGAGTTAAGGCCCCTGTAAAAGGCAGCAGATCAGACCCTAGGGAGAGGGAAGCAGGAGGCTATGTGTGTGTAAGGACTGATTATATAGGCCCAAGGCAGGTGGCATAAAGTCTGGGCTTCCAGGAGATCAGGATGACCAGGTGGGGAAGCCTCTCTCTGTCCTGGAGAAGCCCTGGATCCTTCTCTGCTCCCTTGTTACATGGGTGGAGGGTGCTGTGTTGTGGCATATATGAATAGCAGGTGATTAAGCCAGTTAAGTGTTGCACTCTCCCCAGCCTGGCATAAGGTGTTGGGGCAGGCTCACACGGATGAAGTCTGCTTGTGTGCAGGGAGCACAGCTGCAGTCACTGGAGAACTTCATTCCAAGGACTGTGATGAGTCTGTAGGGCAGTGGTTCTTAACCTTTACTGCAGCCTGCACTCCTTTGGTTCTCAAAACATGTTCTCGCACCCCTCATCAAACATCCTAGAAGTAGGCCAGTTCTTTAAACCTAGATATATTTTTGTTTGTATATTACAGTAATCGTTAAATGCATAATGTTAATAAATACATAGGTTTGATGAAACAAAGTAGTTATACTTCCGTGCCTGTGCTTAATTTGTGTTTTCGATGATTTACCTTCTACAAAAATCTGTCACGTCTCGCACCCCCAGAGAGGGCATCTCAAACCCCCAGGGGGTGCGTGCACCCCAGGTTAAGAACCACTGCTGCTCTAGGGTATTCTCCCATCTAAGCAGAGGTCCTAGGACATTACTCCCTTTAATCCTACAAATCCAGAGGGGGAGGAGCCATGCGCGACTCTCGCAGTGTGCGTGGTACCTGTAATAGGACGGCAGATGCTAGGACCTTGCTTAGGGATCGAGGGCGTGTCTGTGGAATTCTCTCATTATCAGGTGCTTGAGCCCTATGCAGAAGTGCAGTGTAATTATCCCCCCCCCCCCCCTTATAAGGTTAAATCAGCTTCTCTCAGGCAGAGGGAACTAGGGCCCAGGATAGGGGAGCTCCCCTATAGGGAAGCCCTAAGAACGGCCAAGCAGAGATTTATGATCTGGAATCGGGATTTGAGTTACCAGTAAAACCAACCCCCAGGAAAGGGGTATGTTTGGGTTGTAGGCAGTGTGGCTGTGCTGAGCAGGGTGGGACAGCATCCAAAAGGAACACACACAGACCTGGAACTAAATAGCCCTAGGAAAAGGTATGGAGGGTACCGGAAATGAAATGAGAACGAAAGTTCAGGTTCAATACACACGAGGGTATTTTTCCCCTGGAGGATGGTGGAAGTTTGGAATCGGAAAGCACGGGCTGACTCCATGTTGTTGTGTTTCGGCACTAGTGGCTGGAGCTCATGGGGACTAAATGGGGTTAGATCCTGAAGTGCAGTGAGAGAGAAATGTAGTCTGGGCGCAGGGCTGTGAGGTAGGACTCCAGGCTTCCATTGCTGGCTCTGACACTAGCTTCCTCTAAGGTGTTAGGCAAGTCATTTCCCCTCTCCACGCTTCATGTTCTGGAATGTAGAAGCAGCAGGCTAGTGCCTTGCCAGGTGTGGGGCCAGTGGGAGGGTTAATTAATGGCTATAGAGCAGTGGCTCTCAACCTTTCCAGATGACTGGACCCCTTTCAGGAGTCTGATTTGTCTTGCATACCTCAAGTTTCACCTCACTTAAAAACGACTTGCTTACAAAATCAGACTTAAAAGTACAAAAGCGTGTCAGCGCACGGTTACTGAAATTGCTGACTCATTTTGACACATCATAAAATAAACCAACTGGAATATAACTATTGTCCTTGCAGTTCAGTGGAGAGCATATAGAGCCGTATAAACAAGTCTTTGTATGAAATTTTAGTTTGTACTGGCTTCGCTAGTGCTTTCCATGTAGCCTGTTGTAAAATCAAGCAAATGTGTAGGTGAGTTGATGTACCCCTGGAAGACCTCTGCGTACCCCCAGGGATACATGTACCCCTGGTTGAAAACCACTGCTGCAGCGGGCTTTGCTGTTCAAAGTACTAAGTGTTGTCATTCCTGCTAACGTGCACATGGTTGCACTGGTCCCCATGTCTGAAGAAAGACTCCTGCCCCCTCTCCCTAGCACTTCTGGGCTGGGCCGGGAGGGAATCAGCTACTGTATTTGGCTTAGGTGGACATACCCCTGTGATCAGTTCCCTGGGACTGCAGGAGGGTTCCTGGGCACTGCACCTTGCTTCTCCCCATCTGTTGACTTCGCACCATCCCGCCCCTCCTTCCTGCGTTGAGGGGGCGAGGCTCCTCCTCGCAGGGCTGCAGGCCTGCTAGAGGAATGGGAGAGCTCGGTGCGTCTGACTCTGCTCCCCTCCCAGCCCTTGCTGGGTCTCCCCTGCGGTAGCGCCTAATACTGGCTTCTTAGGTTCATTGCCTCAGATCAGGCCAGGCCTGGATCCAGCTGTGGTGCTGGCAGGATCTTATCGGCGCTGCACCTGGTGCTGTCTCTCCCCATTGGGCGGACGATTGTATAAGCAGCACACGCGAGAAGGAGCCCCACCCCTTCTGCCAAGCCTGGATAACGCTGCCAGCGAGGGGTGGGGATTCAGCCAGCATGCCGAGGCAGCTGCAGGGTGGCAAGAGGGCTCTCTGGGTTTGACCCCAGGAAGGCAGGGATGTTGGGACCTCTCCGATCTGGTCTCACTTGCTCAAGGGGCACTAATCTCCCTCTCAGGGGCCGGCAGTAACCAGTCTGCTCTGAAATGCCGTCTCCTTGGGGCTCCCCCAGCCAGCGTACGTACCAAGGGAGCCGATGGCTCTAGCTGGAGGCTTCTGGGATGAAGCTCGGAGCCGGAAGACAGCATTGCCTGTAACAGCGCCGCTGCCCCCTTTGTGTCTTGCAGGCGGGTAGCATGATGTCTGAGAACACGTCAGTGAGCCCTGCAGGGGGCATCACCCCCCTGCAGCAGATGCTGGCATCTGGGACCGGGGCCCTCTTCACATCTCTCTTCGGTAAGGGGTCAGCATGGGGATGGCTGAGCGAGGCTGGAGAGACACGGTGGGTGGGTGGGTGCAAGGATTTCCGCATGAGTTCAGGGTATGCACGTAGGGAGGTCGGGGCGTGTGCACGTGTATAAGGGGACGAGAGTGAGTGTGCAAAGGGCAGGTGAGCTCACTGTTCTGAACTTAGGACAATCTCTGGGGCTTCTGCTGATACGGCCATGGCCTCTTCCACCTCTCAACTTCCCTTTCCTAGCAACCCTCCCCCTGGAATCCCAGCTCGATTCCTTGTGTCTCATCCCCTGATTAAAGTTTCTCCCAGCAAATCTGGCCTGGTCATTAAGAGGCTTAAAACTCCTTGGAGAGCTGGAGTCTGGCTGTTTGCTGTGCACCATGGGCTCTGCTGACCCCGGGCTCCAGAGGGAGGTGTGAGGAAGAGCAGGTTCTGTTCCCAGCTCTGGGAAGGAGGGTGGGGTCTGGTGGTTAGAGGGAGAGGAACATGGACTCCTGGGTTCTACTGAGCTCTTCCCACGCTCACGCTGTGAGCTCGGCCACGGCCCTTCCCATCTTTGAGCCGCTGTTTCCCTGTCAATATTAAATCCATTTCCAGATCTACCTTTCGGGGGGGAGGTTTATTTGCCCACTCACTGATAAAGCACTCTGCGCCACCCTTTGGCCAACCACCCTACACTGGCCCCAGGTCTAAGTAGGTGCCTTCTCTTTCAGTGACTCCCCTGGATGTGGTGAAGATCCGGCTGCAGGCCCAGAGGACGCCCTTCTCTAAAGGTAACTAAGTGCCCAGGGCAGAAATCTTGCCTTCTCTCCGCAGCTGGAGGCCAGGTGGGTCGTCTCCGAGCCTGCGACCTCTGCAGCAGCGAGCCCGGCATGCAGTAGCTCAGACCCCGGGTTGTTTCTCTCTCCGGCTTTGCCTGGCAGGTGTCTGTGAACTGCAGCAATCCCAGTCCCCTATACAGGCCCCAAGGGAAGTTGTGAGGAAGAGCCTCTGCCTGGTTAGTGAAGGGCTTATCGGGTTCTGTGATATTTGGCTACTCAGTCTGGGCAGGGACTGCCTGCAGGCAGCAGAGCAGTGAAGACCACCGCAACGGTGGTCACCTGGGGTTGGTGCCCCACTGATGGGGACACAGGTTCAGCAGAGGGGGTCTGGCAAGGCACCCTCAGGCTGCATCCCCGCTTCCCCCATTTGGGAGCTTCTTTCCTAGGCCCTCTCCAGGAGGCCCAATCCTGGCATGGCCCCCCCCATACACTGAACCTGTGCAGCTGGCTTGAGTGGGATCAGCGTTCCCACAACGGCACCCCAGTAGTGTACCACCCACAGGGGGCTAAGAGCATCCTGCCTCTGGGGTGGGAGCTGGGCTCACATCTGTGTGGCCTTAGGGGAGAGGGAATATGGGCTTAGGTGTCCCATAGGGCCTCGGAGCCAGTGTGTTGGGGGGAGCTGGGCTGGGATGTCCTGTATGGACCTGAAGTGGATGGGTCGGTGGGGTGCCTGGCTCACGTAAAGGGCTCCACAGAGCCAGGGACTGGTCATTATCTGTAGGCCTCTAGTGAAGGCAGGAAATCGGGCTCCCTCCTTCTGGCTCTGCCCTTCCTTCCAGGATCTGGTGCTGCCTGACAGAAAGGAGCACGTCCCAGGCCTTGGCTTGTCCTGGCCGCTGCCCTGCGGGGCTGCGCTGCATTAATCACAACCAGCCTGAACTAACCCTGGCTGACGGGTCCAGGAGCAGCCAGGCTCTTTCAAGCCTCAGCAGGAGTTTGTCGCTCACAGACTGCGTGAGAATCCCTAGCCCGGCCTCTTGCCTCCAGGTTCTCTTTCAAATAGCGAGCCAGGCCTGGGACACCTGCACTGACTGTCATGGGAGGGATTTCGGTACGGGTTAGAGCAGGGGCCTGAGGGTCAGGACTCCTGGGTTCTGATCCCACTGCCTCCCTCTGGGAGTCACTTCCCCCCCCCCCCCCCTCCAGTGCCTCAGCCTCCCTCCCCCCAAGCTATAAAACTTGGGAGCAGAAAGTCTGTTTGTTTGTGAAGCAGTTTGGAAGTCTCATGTGGAAGGGACTAGTCCAGGGATCGGCAACCTTTGGCACGCGGCCTGTCAGGGAAATCTGCTGGTGGGCCGGGATAGTTTGTTTACCTGCAGCGTCCGCAGGTTCGGCCGATCGCAGCTCCCACTGGCTGAGGTTTGCCATTCCAAGCCAATGGAGGCTGCGGGAAGCGGTGGCCAGCAGATCCCTCGGCCCGCACCGCTTCCCGCAGTCCCCATTGGCCTGGAACAGCAAACCGCAGCCAGTGGGAGCTGCGATCGGCCAAACCCACGGACGCTGCAGGTAAACAAACCGGCCTGGCCCGCCAGCGGATTTCCCTGATGGGCCGCGTGCCAAAGGTTGCCGATCCCTGGACTAGAGAGACAATGGGCTAATTTGGTGGAACGGGGTCCCTTGGAATCCGTATGGGGCTGGATTCAGGTGACGACTGCCAGAGTCATGCTGCTCAATAGATCCTGGGCGTTCCTGTGCCTGCTCAGCTGTGGGGGGTTATGGAACAGATGTTAAGAGACGCCTCCCTGTTGCAGGCAGGCGGAAGTGACTTGTGTTATCAGCCGGGGTGTGTGTGTGTGTGTAGCATTCTCAGATCTCATCCCAGCTCAAGCCAGCAGCCTCCCCCTTTCCAAACCCGAGTGGCTTGCCCCAGAACAGCCCCCACATCCCAGCTCTTTGCTGACAGCAGGGCACGGGGGTCCCTGCCTTCCCAGACCATGCATTGCTAGCACCCACCTGCCCAGCCCCCGAGAGCTTGGCCGCCGCCAGGAGGGAGGGTGTCCCCGCCTGTCGCTAAATGTGTCCCTGTTGTGTGTTTCAGTGTTGTCAGTAGAGTGTGTGCCCTGGAGCGTTCACCAGTCCAAATGTGAGTATCTCTGGGTATTCTCCTTTCGCCCTCTTCCTGCTAACAGCCTCCCGTGGCTGCTGACCCTCCACAGCTCCATCCCCCCCGTCCCGGGGAGAACCTGTTCCCCATAGCTGCAGTCTCCAGAGTGGGGCAGTGCAGGGCTCTGTGCACCCTTGCTCACCCCACGCCATCTTCCTTCCATCCCTACTGCAATGGAGTCTAGTTCCGAGTCATCTGGGGGTCAGGTGCTGTCTGATGGTTAGAGGAGGGGGCACTGGGAGCCGCAGCGCTGGGTTCTGTTCCCAGCCCTGCCACTGACTCACTCCATGGCCTTGGGTAAGTCCCCTCACCTCTGTGCCTCCCCGGGGCAGAGGCAGTTGTGAGACTGACCCCGCAGGCTGTTTGTCATCAGGCAGGTGGGGCCCGGGAATGGTTCTCCCGTCCCTGGAGTCAGGGCCTGGGAGTTGTTGGCTTGCCGAGTCGTGGCTGTGTTAGGGGCCTCTGGCTTTTACTCTCTCTCCCCCCCCCCCCCCCCCATACCATGCCCCATTCTGTAACCACCCCCCTCCTGGCATAGCTATGCAGGACAGGGACACCTGCAATGGGAGGGGCCCCCTTGGGCGTATCCAGCCTCGGCTGGTTCGAGGGGAGCCTCTTCTGCCCGATGACGCCTCGCAGCAGCCCCTCACGTGCCCTCCCCCCCAATGTCCTGGATGGAATGCAGGGGGCAGTACCCCCCCCCCCCCCACACACACACACACTGCAGGGTTACTAGTGCTTTGTCAGAAACGTGCTGGAAGCTGGCTGACCCAGGCCACTTGGGGGTTCAACACTAGCCAGTTCCCCTGCAGGAGCACACGTGGGCCTCTCTGTCCTCGTTCCGTCCGTCTCTTGTCTGTCCCCCCCCCTCTGGCTGCCCTGCTGCGTGCTTGGATCCCTGCTGAGCCTAACCTGCCGCCCGCAGCTATGCCCTGGGCATGGAAACCAGACTGGCCCGTAGGGGTGGCTGATGCTGATTTGGTGGTGGGGATGGCTCTAGCAAGGTTGGCAACTTTGTCCCCACCCTGCCTTTCCTCTGCCCATCTGGCAGCTTCCCCCACCAGGCTCCCGTGCCCACTGCTGCCTCTCTCCCTGCTAGGCTCCCATCTCTGCTGGGCGATTGTCCCTGGGGTTTGGCAGAGGGCTGCTTTAATCTGTGTGCCTGGCTCTCCAGCGGCCCCTAGGCAGGGAAAGGGATTTGAATGGGATCATGGGGAAGGGAGCCAGGCAAACCCTCAGGGAGACAGGGCTGACACTGACTCGTGGAGGCAGGTGGCCTCCTGCCAGCACGGGCTGTTAGTGCAGGCTGACAGGATGGCTTTAGGGCGAGCGCATCGCGGGGATGGGGGGAGTGTGATGGAGTCAGACAGTTTCCCAGGACTCACCCTTTTTGCCTCGCCGCACTTCTGCTCTGGTGCCTTTATCCTGCATGACAGGATTGGGGCAAGTCCCTGCCTGCGCCCGCCCCCCCCCCACTAAACGTGCCTGTGTCCCAGGCCTGTGGTAACAATAGCTTGCGGGAGGCCTGAGGCCTGGCCACCCCAGGGCGCTCTGTCTGAGATGAGCTTTGGCCTGGCTGCTCCAGCTGTCTACACCCCCGCTGACCTGTCCAGCTCCCCACAAACTCTCCGTCCCCATGGCTGCCGGCTCCTCTCTCCCTGGCTGCCCAGCAGCCCTCCCACTCCTTGCTGGCTGCCCTTTGAGAGAGCAGGGGCAGCGCCCCATCGGGCTCACGGAGATTGAAAGAGGAGCAGAGTTCTGGGGGCGGCAGGGAATGGGGCAGAGAGGAGTTGTCAGGGCCCTGAGGGGGTACAACCCTGTCCCCCTGCTGAGGGTCCTTGCAGAAGGAAAGGGCAGAGCCAGGAGCAGGGAGGGGGCTTGGGGGTGGGGAAGGGAAGAGCCTGAAGCGGGCTGGGCTGGGCGCGAGTTTAACCCCACTGTGTCTCCCCTGCCCCCTCCCACAGGGAAATGCTTCGTGTACTGCAACGGGCTCATGGACCACTTGTACGTATGCCAGAACGGGAGCAGCTGCACCGCCTGGTACAAGTCCCCCACCCGTTTCACCGGCACCCTGGTGAGGCTCTTCTCCTGCCGGGACCTGGCTGCCTTGGCGGGGCAGAGGGGAGCCAGAGCCAGTGCAGGGTCAGGCCTGGGGCTCGATGGCCAGGCTGCGTGCGGCAGTTCGGGCCACCTGGCAGGGCAATTGGAGGTGCGGGAGAGGAGAGCGGGCCGGGTGCACCAGTGTTCGGAGCAGCTTCACCCACCCCACTCCTAGGTGGCTCTGGCTCTGTGGAGGGGAAAGGATTAATTTGCAAGAGGGGCGTGTAAGAGGGCATGCCTGTCCTGTAGTGGCCCTGCTGGCCAACCATGGCTCTGCAGAGGCCTGGCTCGGTTTCCCTTTATCTCAGGGCTCCTTAATGAATGCCACACTGGCTTTCTTGTGGCTAATGTCACGCCTGGTTTAACCACAGACCGTTCAAAACAGTCCTCAAAGGCCCAAAACAAAGTCCAACACCACGACACCAGTTCGTACTCGGCTCGGACGTCCCCAGCCAGTCCTGGAGCGCTTCTCCTGTCCCGGCCCTTCCTAGCCAGAGCTCAGCCTTGTACCCCCTGCTCTCCTGGCCCACCCCTGGTTACCCAGGGTCTCCTGCTCTCTGCAGCCCCTCTCATGGCTTCCTCTAGCAGCACCCGTACCTGCCCTGGGTTCAGAGAGCTCACTGGGGTGCCTTCCATCCCCTGCTGCTGTCTTCCCCTTTATAAGGTCCAGTTGCCTTCCCTTAAGCCCAGTTGGGGAGCAGGTAACCAGTCAGCTGTACTCCCCTCCCCCCCCCTTAAGGAGCCAGTCACCCTGTGATGAGGGCTAGGCTGGAGAAGCAGCAGAGCTCGGCGTGGGAGGGAAAGACGCAGCCCCTGGCTGGGCTCTGGAGTGGGTATCTAGTCTCCCTTTCAGGCTACAGGGCTGCCCCTAGCATGGGGGAAGCCTCCTCCCCCTACTCTCTAACCCCCTTGTGCTCTCCTCTTCCTTTCAGGATGCCTTCGTGAAGATCACACGTTACGAGGGCATTCGGTCTCTGTGGAGCGGCCTGCCACCCACCTTGTGAGTCTGAGCACCGAGCGTTACAGCCCTTCCCCGCCGCACGCCTGCTCTAAGGGAGGCCGAATGCAAACACCTGGGCCCCCCTGCCTGCGGTGCTAGCCGGCCATGCACTCCCAGTCTTCCTGCAGGGCCCACGCAACCCAGGCGCTGGCGCTACTGGTAGCTCCTGGCCTTTGCCCTGGGGTCTCTGACTGCGGGGGGGAGAGGTGGCGGTGACTGTCCTGCACTGACCCAGAATCCTTGGTTATCCCTGGACTGCAAACTGTCTGCCTCCCCCTCCCCAGACCCCCTTCCCGCCTTTTCCACTCCCTCTCTGCATGAGGGTATCCCTGCCCTCTATCACCGCCCACTGGCCAAGCATGGCTCTGCAAAGGCCTGCCTCAGTTTCCTCTGAGGCTCCTTAATAACCCCCACAAGGGCTGTGTCTCAGCGAACGCCACCGCTGTCTGGGGCTGGTTTGACAACAGAACAGTGCAAAACGATTCTCCAACAAAGCCCATCACCATAATACAAAAGTTCATACCCAGCTCTGGTGTCCTCAGCCCGTCCTGGAGCTCATCACCTGTTCCAGCCCTTCCTAGCCAGAGCTCAGCCCATTTTTAGCCTTCCCTGGCTCAGAGAGGTCAGAGGGAAACCCCCTCTGCTGCTCTCCTTGCCTTCCCCTGGCCACTCAGGATCACTAGCAGGTCTTCCTGCTCCCTGTAGCTGTACTCTGATCTTAGCGGGGCTGAGAGCTGTCTGGAGATCAACCTTCCTTTGCTTCTGTCTCCCCTTTATAAGATCCAGGTGCTTTCCCTTAAGCCCAGCTGGGCAGCAGGTAATTAGTCCCAGGTGCACTGGCCTCCCCTCACCTGCTCCCTCTTAAAGGGGCCAGTCACCCTGTGACACTCCCCACAGACAGCCCCCTTCGCCCTCTGACCTTTCAGGCGGAGCTGTGTGCATGCGGCGTTTTGACAGGGTCCTCTGTGTGCGTGAAGCCTTTTCAGGCAAACGGAACCCCCTCCACCCCCCCCATTGCTCTCTGGGAGATGGGTCCCACTGCTTAGCCGGAGAATGGGAGGGGCCGTGTCAAGGCCCAGCTGGGATATGGGGGGGGGATTATGCCTGGAGCAATCTGCCCCCCCCTGCTCGGCATGGAGCGTGACACGAGTTGGCGGGTGATGCTAACGGGCCCCTCTCCTTGGCAGGGTGATGGCGGTGCCTGCCACGGTGATCTATTTCACCAGCTACGACCAGCTGCGGGATTATCTGCGCTGCCGGATGGGCAGCCAAGGGGCCCAAGTCCCCCTGGTGGCTGGTGCCCTCGCCAGGCGTGAGTACTCTGCGTTCAGGGTCCATGTACCTTGCAGCCTCCCCCCACCCTGCTCCTCTGGCCCGGGGGTAAAGAATCATTCCGAATGAACAACAGCCTGCCTTGGTTTTTAGCAGCGAGGGTCATTAACCGTCTGCACAATTGGCCCAGGGTGGTGATGCTGGCTTCTCCGTCCCTGGCCGTTTGTAAATCAAGAGCGGGTGTTTTTCTAAAAGCCCTGCTCTAGGGATCGTGGCCTGCGTTGTGCAGGGGGTCCAACGAGATGATCGCAAGGGTCCCTTCTGGCCTGGGAATCTAGGAATCCCTGGGCCCTGCGTATCCGTGGTTAGATCAATTCCCTGCTCTGTCGCGGACTCGCTGGGTGACCTCACGCACAACCCTGCCCCTCCCTGGGCTTTCATTTCCCCATCTCCCTGCAGCGGGAAGGCTGAACAGCCCCCCTGCTGCACTGAATCACAGTGAGATCCTCATGCTGGGATGAGCCATAAGCTGCTGTCCCAGGTATACCGTGCTGTAAACAAGAAGCGATCCCAGCAGCCAGCTCCTTGCCAAACCCGATGGGCCGGTGCCAGGGCCGGCCCCCCTGGCCTCCTGCACCACGTGCTCTCCCCGTTCTAGGAATTGCAGGTGACTGCCCTGTTTGCACATGGGGGTGAGACGGCCTGGCCTTGCCCCGTCGTCGTGCCTTGGTATCGCCCTTGCTGCTGGCTTGTCGGTAGCTGATGTTCTGACTCCCTCCCTCAGTGGGCGCGGTGACGGTGATCAGCCCCTTGGAACTCATCCGGACTAAGATGCAGTCCCGGCCGCTGAGCTACCGCGAGCTGCGTGTCTGCATCCAGTCCTCGGTGGCCCAGGACGGCTGGCTGTCCCTCTGGAGGGGCTGGGGGCCCACCGTGCTGCGGGACGTTCCCTTCTCAGGTATACCACACAGAAAAGGGGTGCTGGGGACTGGTGAGGGGGCTGCGGGCCGCACTGGGGCTGGTCTCCCCCACCTGGGGCTGGAGACATAGGGAAAGGTTTGACCCAGGACAAGAATTCCCTTCTTGCCATCTGCAGAGACCACTCGGTGTCATGCTAATAACATGGGCCTGCCTACAGGAGGCGCTGACGGGCCACACTCCAGTCCCTATCCCTTCTGTGTATCTCTTGTCCAGGGCAAAGTTTTTTTACCTGACAATGGTGACTCCAGAGCGAAGGATTTTCAGACCCAGTCCCCACCTGAGCTGGGATACCAATTTGGTGGGGCTCAGCCCAGTTCCAGGGCCCTCAATAGGCCTGCCAATTCCTGGTGTCAGCCGAACGGCCAAGGACCTCCCATCTCTCCCCTGTGCTCGCTCCCAGTCAGGGCTGGGCTGGGCAGGGGGATGTTTGCCTTTTGCCGTATCTGCTCCGGGGCTGATAGATTGAGGTCAGTCCCCAGGGCTGGGGCTCAGTGCCAAAGGGCCATGCCCCAGGAGCAGCAGTGGAGGTGGCTGCTGATGCTTCTAACCCGGGGCACTGGTCTGTCTCTCTCAGCTCTCTACTGGTTTAACTACGAGCTAGTGAAGGAATGGCTCTGCCGTCAGTCCCGGCTTGACGAAGCCACTTTCATGGTCAGCTTCACAGCGGGGGCCGTCTCGGGGACGGTGAGTATGGGAGCTTCTGTTCCGTCCTGGGGGATCCGAGTTTCTGCCTGGGTTTGAAGGGAGCCCGCTGGGCTACCTCCACCCCCAGAACATTGGGATTCTAACCAGGGGAAACAGCCCTGCTGGAATCAGAAGGGCTTCAGGGCGTTTTATTTGGGGGTCAGCTGTTCCCTTCCTTGAAACGCTGGGACCTCGGATCCAGCAGCCTTGGCCAGCTTGGGTCCGGATAGACCTTTCCCCGCCCCTGCACGAGACACAGGCAGTACCTGCCCCAGAGCAATGTCTGCGCAGGGACCAGCCTAGAGTCGGGGATGCAGTGGGAGCCGGGGGGGTTGTTGTTACACCAGAGGCCAGGAAACTCGGCCCCTTGTGGGCGGAGGTTCTAACCTGCCTAGGACAATGGGCGGAGGAGGGCTGAGCGCTCGGGGGGCAGATGGTAGGGGCTGAATTCAGCGTCTCTTGGCATGAGGGAGAAGTGCTGTAGGGGGAGGCACTGGGGTCCCCAGCTGTGGCTTGGCAGTGATGGGCAGCTTCTCCCCTTCCTCCAGGTGGCCGCTGTGCTGACGCTGCCCTTCGACGTGGTGAAGACCCAGCGACAGATTGAGCTGGGGGACAGGGAGACGCTCCGAGGTGAGGGGCTCATGGGGAGCCCGGCGGGAGCCCGGGAACGTGGGACTCTGAGCAGCCCATCACGGGGGGCTGGCTCCTTTCACTGCCCAGAGGGGGAGCTGTGATTCTGCACACAGGGGCGGGAGGGAGCGGTGGCTCCTCTGGAGCAGACACCCAGTGTCCAGCTGCTGCTCATGCCTTGGGGGGAAGCATTGGAAGGTGGGGCAGACCCTTCCCTAGGGTGAGTGGCGAGTACCAGCACCCCCTTCCCCTCATACCTCCGCTTTGCCTTCGCCCCGCAGTGGCTGCCTCCAAGTCCTCATCCACCTGGCTGCTGTTGAGGAGGATCCGAGCTGAGTCTGGCACCCGTGGGCTCTTCGCAGGTAACTAGAACGGCAGCCGGGCCGGCTGTAGGATGAGGGGTGGGGAGCGACCGCGTTTCCAGGGGTGCCAGCTAGCGGGAGCGGGTAACGCTGCTCTCTCTGCCTCCCGCAGGCTTCCTGCCCCGCGTCATCAAGGTGGCCCCGGCCTGCGCCATCATGATCAGCACCTACGAGTTCGGCAAGACCTTCTTCCAGAAGCTGAACCAGGAGCGACGGCTCAGCAGCCTGTGAGCGCCAGGGCGGGCAGAGCCCCCGCAGCGCAGCCTCCAAACTAACCACCCTGTGGGCCAGGGCCAGGCGGAGGAGCCAGCCCCTGGCTGGTGGGGGAGTTCCCCAGAGATAGCAAGCGGGAGGTGACTGCAGAGATCAGTGCTGGGATTCAGCTGCCAAAGCCAGGGCCTTTCATTTCATCCAGCCTCCTTTCCTGGGGGCGACAGCGGCGGTTCTGCCTCCCTACCTCTCAGCTCCTGCTGAGATCCACTGGGAACAGACCTCCCTGCTAGCAACAGCTTCTTCCCCGACATGCCCTGGGCTGGGATATGCAGCGTCCAAGTGCCTTCTAGTCTCGCTCTCTCCTTGTGTTTCCTGCATCCACCTCAGCGGGTTTCCCGGCTGCCTCCCCGGGGGCGAGCTAGAGAGGCTGTCAGAGCAGCGTGGGCATCACGGTGCTTCCCAGCTGAGAACGGTCAGGCCTGTTTGCCTTTGACAACATCTCACCTCCACCCTCCCTTCCCCACTGACACGTTCATGGTTTGGAGGCTGCCTGCGTCTGCCGGGGGCTGCTCTCCAGCCTGTGAACAGCCCCCCCAGCGGTGGGTGCCCTGCTCCTGGCATCTGATTGCGCTGGCCCCTTGAGGGGGGCAGAAATAAGCTGTAGTGGGAGCGACGGAGTTGTCCTCTGGCGAACGCAGAGGGCCCCCTCCCTGCCCAGCCTGGTGGGGAGCAGGACAACCCCTGGCATTCCAAGTGAGGGGATCCCCTGCCAAGGACCAAGAGCCTTTCTCTTCCAAAGACTTAGAGCGACTGGGGCACGAAGGGCAACAGCCCCTCCTGCTTGGAGTCTCTCCACATCTGTTCCTGCTGCTGGCTGGGTTTAGGTCCTAACCCACCTCATGCCCTCTCCACACACCCCATTCCCTTAGGCCTCCTCCCTGCGGGGCAGCGATACAAAGGATAGTTGTACCCTGGACTCTAGGCCAGTCTCCCCGCTAGGTAGCACCATGGCTTCTTCCACTCAGGACTTCCCCATTCCTATCTGCCCCCCAGGTGGCCCATGCTCCGACAAGACACCTTGCTGCTGGTAATGGACACCACCCGCTGGGCCCCTCCAGGGCTCCCCTTCCTCCCTGCTGCTGACAAAGGTGTGAAATCTCCAGGGCAGAGATTCCATGCCAAAGCGCCCCCATCCTCTTAGGGTCAGTAGCCGGACAAGTAGCCATCCTCCTTCCTGTGGGTAACGCACGTGCCTGTGGCTGGTTGTAGGAGTGGGGATTCGTGCCGACTTCCTTCAATAAAAGACATTTTATGTGAAATTTGTGCCTGAAAACCCTTGCGCCCCCTCTCCCCTTCCCCACCTGCCTGGTCTCCCTCCATCACCTCAGCGGCTGGGGGGGCGGCCTATGGGCTGCTCTGCCAGCTGCTGGCAAGGGGCTAAGATTTGGCCTCCTGCAATGAGCAGCCATTGATCTCTGCTGGGGAGGGCTTGTGTGCATCATGGTGTGATAGGGGTGGGGTGGGGGGGGGGGGCGGTACTTCCTGTCAGTGTCTGTGCAGGGTGGGAATTGATTGGTTAATCTCTTGGCCCTTCATTAACCAAGGGGATCCCTGCTGGGGTCTCTGCACCCTGACTGTGCCCCAAAGAGGGGAACTCCAAAGCCCCCCCTGCCCCTCGCTCTCTCCTCATCTGGACGTGGGGCCCAGAGAGCCCTTCTGCAAAGGCTGTGCTGTGGTGTTTGGGGACTGTCCCATCCTCCAGCCAGCTCAGTGGGGTGGGGCTGAGAGCATTTTTGTAAGAAACCGCAAATGGGGGGGGACGGGATGGGACACGAGGAGTGTGTGTGTCTGAGCTGGTGGAGCAGGACACAACCCAGCACCACCTGTTTCCTGCTGCCATAATGCATGGGAGGTGTGTGTGTGTGCTGCAAGACAGCCCCACTCATGGGGGTGGCAATGCCATGCCCTTCCCTGCCTGTTCTGGGGGGGGCTTGTTGCCCACCCTGCTTGCTGCATCTCTCCACCTGCGGGTTTTCAAGCTATTGTCAGAGTTGTGAGGAAATGGGGGGGGGAGGGGCTGAATAAACCAACACCCCACCCCTTGGTTCTCCATGGGGCAGGGCTTTCTAGCTTCAGTGGATCAAGCCCTTCCTCTTTTCCAGGGCTAGAGTTGGATCAGTGCCTGCTTCCCCCAGCCTTGCCCTACCCTGGCTCCAGCCAAACGAGGTTCAGCAGCAAAGCTGTGATACTGACACACACACCCCGTGGTGGGGTTCAGACCTGGAGGGGGCCACTGGGATGGGATTCAGGGGATCTTGGTTGTAATCTCAGCTCTGCCCCAGCCTCCCTGTGTGCCTCAGTTTCCCTGCTGTAGTCAGTGGGGTGATACCGCCTGGTCTCACATGAGAGACTGTGCCAATCACCTGATCGCTGGGAAGGGCCTTGAGTCCCTGGAGTGGAAGGGGCTAGGCTATGGGAGGGCTTGGCCGAAAAGCAGGATTCCCAAGCCCAGAGTTGGGCTGCTCTCTGCCCTTGGTGTTTTCCTGTTGTGTCCCCTGCTCAGTTGCAGATGCAGCATGGCTCCTTTTCAGCTTCTTTCCCCCCCGGTCAGCTGGCACTGGGGAACTTGGAGCAGTGAAGCCCCTACCTTGCCCCATGGTTATCCCTGTGGTGCCTGGTCACTGGAGTCCTGCCCTGCTGCTCTGCTGTATCTACACGGACCCCCACCTCCATTACTTCCTGCCTGAGGTTAGAGTAATGCGAGGGGCTCCCCCCCCCCCCCAGCCTGCAGGAATATGAGCACCTGCACACAGCAAGCGGAATCCTGGCTCTCTGCAAACCCCTTCCTCTCAGCAGCTCCCTGCTGGGCCCTGGCTAACAAGGGGTGAAGGCTGCTGCCCCAGGGTTGTCCCTCGCCTCTCCTTCCCCCCCTTACCGGTACACTGAGCCTCACAGAGCATCCTCCGCCGAAGAGCCTCCTTTAGTGCCCCCAGCTGCGCTAGGAGGCAGACAAGCCAAAACCCCCCTTGCAGGAATGCCATGGGCACCCAGGCAGGAGCGTCCCCTCCATAAGGCTGGGGTGGATCAGAGAAAACCCCAGAGAGGGACGCTGGTTGGTGAAGCCCCTGACCTGACACGGAGAGCGCCTCAGCTCCTTGCCTTCAAGCACTGACGTGACCAGTGCCCGGGCCCGCAGGCCTCCCCCTTTGCTCCAGCGGCATCATGGGCACCACGCTCGGACATGCCCGTAGCAGGCCCAGCGCTGTTTGCAGCCGGCTTCGGTGCAGAGCCAGGTCTGGCTGAGGTCTTTCCGGGACAGCTTGAGCAGACATCAGCTTAACCCCGGGAGTGTGGAGCCCAGAGGTGTAGCTCTAGGGATAGGTATGAGGGCAGCTGCACCGGTACCTCCGCAGGCTCCTACAACACGACCCCCAAATGGCTGCTGCCTGCAGGGGCCCAACGGGAGAGCTCATGAGGAGCCTGGGTTGCACTGGCGCTCAGCACCGCTAGCTCCCGACTACCGGCCTTTGCGAGCAGTTGCACGGGGGCTCAGCGCTCTCTGAAACTCAGGCCACAAGGCACCTTGCGGGGGGCTCCTAAAATCAGGGGCTGCATCCGAATGGCTTGGCTGTGATGGAGAGGGGCACGGTGGCTAGTGGTGGAGGAGCTGGGCACCCTTGCGCCAGGCTCGGAGGGTGGGTGCATGTGCCTACCTCCATGACCCCTGGGGCACCCCGCTGGAGTGGTCATGACTCAAATTCTCACCGTAACGACCCCCCGCAACTCCCTCGTTAGGGAGCCACTTTCCATCAGCTGCAGGCGCCCCGGCGGGCCCGGCTCATGGTGCCAGGGCATTTTGTGTGGGCGTTTAGCTCTAGCTGCGATGACCGCCAGCTGGCCAAGAGCCCAGCGATTGAACCAGGCCCTGCAGAGCTCCAAGCCCAGGCTCTTAGCTTGAGCTAAAGAACGCGTCTATCTGGGGCTGTAAGAGACGCGTGTGTCTGCAGAGCAGGCACTGAGGGGCCCCGACAATGCACTGACCCACCCCCGTCCTAGCCCCCCTCACTCCAAATCAGACCCAGCTCATATCTGCATTTATTGTCTGTTTGCTTCGACAGGGCCTCCCCCCAGCCGGGGCTAGAAAATGCCAGGGGGGCGCTGGGGCTCTTCTCCCCATCAGAGGGTGCCCAACCTGCCCCGGATGGGGGCGCTGGGGAGCGAGACACGCAGGGCAGCAGCAGGACATGGGTGGTGGAGGAGGCAGAATCCCCTCCACCCACCGAGGCGGGGATAGTTGCTGGGCATGACGGGGCACGCAAAACCGGAGGAGGGAGCGGTTTGGGGGTCTCACCTCCACGGGGCAGACAGCCCCTTGGGCTGCAAAGCCACTTTGTCAAAGCATCTGGCCCCTGGCAGAAGGGCACAAGAGTCCAAGGCTGTGGTGCAGGGCTGAGGGAAGCAGGTAAGAAGCTGACAGCTCTTCCCCTGCCCCACAAGCCCCCTTCGGCTTCTCATGTGCCTAGGGGGCCATACAGTGTCCTGATGGGAGGAGGCATCTCGGCCCCAATCAGCTGGTTCCACAGCAGTGATAAACAGGGTGGGACACTGTCAAGGGCGTGCCCCAAGGGGAGGCCATGGTCATGTGACAGTGCCCCACCCCGCCTCCACTCTTCACCCTTTCCAGCCAAGCGAAAGCTCCGGATGCAGGATTTATGTCCTGGTCCCCCCCCCAACTCCTCCCCCCTTTTGCAATTTCAGTCAGGTGCAGGATCCTTCTTCACGCCCTGTCCTTCAGCTGCTGTGCAGCACGGCGGTTAAACGGCTGCCTTGGTCCACCCCAGAGGTGGCTGCTTTTCTGCAGTCAGGTGCAGTGACCCGCTCTATGCGGCACATTTCACAAAGCACGTCGGGACCCTTCCGGCTCCGTACAAGCGTAGGATATGAAGTACTCGGTTAAGCGTCCCTCGGGAGGAATGGGGCCCACGCCTGTAAGGATGCAGCGAATCAGCCAGGGGTGGGGCTGGCTGCCCCAGCCCCTCAAGAAGTTCAGTAAGGTCCATTTGCCTGTCGCATTGGTCCCCTTGGTTCGAGATGGTGGCGGCTCCTTGGTTCGCCTCTTGGCTCCCCGGTGGGACCCGCCGATCCCAGGACAAGTGGCGCCGCACAGCGTCTCAACTGGGGCTGTGGGCGGGGCTGGCTTCGTTGCTGTCACTCACCAGGCACTCGTTAGATTTCAGGCTGGCCAGGGATCTACAGCTTGGGAGGGAGGCCAGGGAGCCGCAGAGCCCCAGCATGGATGGGGTGGGGTCCTTCCCTGGAGGGCAGAGGGGAATTGAAAGAGGGCAGGTCAGAGCAGGGGCCCTGCCCAACCCAGGCCATTCAAAAATCTCTGTGCGCTTTTCCTGGCGGAGAGGGGACAAGGTGCTAAGTGACTTGTCCAAAGTCCCACTGGAAGTCAGTGGCGGAGCCAGGACTAGGACCCAGGAGCCCCGATTCCCAGTCTCCTGCTCTCACCACTAGACCCCACTCCCTCTGAAAGCCAGGGAGCCCTCCCCCAAGGCCTGGCTCCCCGTTCCCCTGGCTCTAACCTCTACATCCTACAGGAACTGCCCCAAGCCAGCTTCCTACAGTGTAACAGATTCCTAGAGTCCAAGGCCAGAAGGGACCATTGCGTTCACCTTGCCCGAGCTGCGTGACGCAGGCCGGAGATCTCCTCCCAAGCAATTCCGAGAGCAGAGGGTTTAGAACCACATCCAGTCTGGATTTAAGTATCGCCCGGGATGGAGAATCCACCACCCCCCTCGGTAAGTTGTTCCAATGGATAATTACCCCAAATGTACGCCGTGTTTCCCGTCTAAATTGGTCCAGCTCCGTTGGGGCTGATCACCGCAGAATGCAGGCTGGGGGTTAGGTCAAGGAGCTGGGAGGCAGGATGCCTGGGTTCCACTTCCAGGTTCACCTCTAAATTCCCAGGCCTCTCGTACCAGCCCCTCCCCAGCCGTTCTCTCTTGCAGACAGGTGCTAGGGTCTTCCTCCAACCCCAGGAGTCTACTAATAGGTAACTTCTGCCTCCCCGCCCTCCCAAAGGCGGCTTGCCTTTCCACCCACCGACCCGCTCCCCGGCCCGTGGGCTTACCCAATGGCCCCCAGGGCTCTCCTTCTTGCTTGCCCTCCCCCAGCCTCTGGGAATCCGAGCTCAGGCTGTTCTCCGCCGACAGCTGATCCGTGCTCATGAAGCTGTGCCTGCGAGAGACAGCGCCCTGTTACTCCCGGCCCGGAGGAGCCGGAGCAGCATTCAAAACCCCGCCGCCGACGCATCCCCCCTGCAGGAGTTCCTGCTGCTGCTGGTGACCGCGTCAGAGGGCCTTTCAGTTCCCACCGTGCGCTGCAAATTCTCCCAGAGCCCTGTGCGCTGGGGAGCTGGGAGCCGTGTGGGCTAGGAGCCTCTGGAGTCCCTCCGGCCACAGGCAGTAAGTCACCGTAGTGCAGCTGGGCCCTATTGCCCAGTCTCTATTAACTAGGAGTGGAAGCACGTCTGTCCAGAGGGTGAGATTATCAATCTCCCAACCCCACTGCCCCCAGCAAACAGCTCGCAGCCTGCCAGAGAGGCAATGGCAACACACAGCTGGGGTGGGGAGGATGGGGAGTGCTGGAAGGGAGACATCCCGAGCTGGGTATCTTACCCTGTTCACCCCACATCTGTTCATCCAACCACACCTCTGTCTAGGCTCCTCCCTCCCTCTGTCTGACCCTCCATCCTTCCATCCGTCTAGGCTTCTCCCTCCCTCTGTCTGACCATCCATCCTTCCATCCATCTAGGCTTCTCCCTCCCTCTGTCTGACCATCCATCCTTCCATCCATCTGGGCTTCTCCCTCCCTCTGTCTGACCATCCATCCTTCCATCCATCTGGGCTTCTCCCTCCCTCTGTCTGACCATCCATCCTTCCATCCATCTGGGCTTCTCCCTCCCTCTGTCTGACCATCCATCCTTCCATCCATCTAGGCCAGGGGTTCTCAAACTGGGGGTCGGGACCCCTCAGGGGGTCACAAGGTAATTACGTGGGGGGTCGTGAGCTGTCAACCTCCACTCCAAACCCCGCTTTGCCTCCAGCATTTATAATGGTGTTAAATATATATTAAAAAGTGTTTTTAATTTATAAGGGGGGGGGGTCGCACTCAGAGGTTTACGATATGAAAGGGATCGCCAGTAAAAAAGTTTGAGACCCACTGATCTAGGCTCCTCCCTCCCTGTCTGACCCTCCGTCCTTCCAGGCTCCTCCCTCCCTGTCTGACCCTCCGTCCTTCCAGGCTCCTCCCTCCCTGTCTGACCCTCCATCCTTCCATCCATCTAGGCTCCTCTCTGTCTAACCATCTAGACTCCTCTCTCTCTGACACACATTTTTAAGGGGTTAATTAACCACTGGAACAACTTATCAGGGGACATGTTGGATTCTCCATTGCTTGACGTCATTAAATCAAACCTGGAAATCTTTCTAAAAGCTCTGCTCTAACTCAGCCACCAGATATGGGCTTGATGACCACTCACAGGGCGAGGTTCTCATGTCCTGCAGGAGGTCAGGCTAAATGGTCATAATGGTTCCATCTGGCCTAACAGTCTTGGAGGCTCTCTCTGGTGTTTGTCAGGCCCCAGGCCCCTTGGCCTCCATCCATGGATGACTAGACCAGCCCCTGAGTTACCCCCGGGCTGGGAAGGATGTTGGAAGAAACCAGCCAGGCCCCTGGTTTGGGATGCCACTTCTCTCCTCTGCTGGCAGGAGATGGGGTTGCTGGCTCTGGGCTACACCCCCCACGCAACTCCCCTATTCCTTCCCAGGGGAGCAGGGGTTTACACAAGCTTCAGGGCCATGGAGTCGGATAAAACCCCAACCAGCCTGAAGGTTCCTCCGAAAAGGAGACCAGATCCCAGCGCTGGAGCTGTGACTGGTTTCAGAGAACATCTGATTCCTCCCTCCTCTTCACTGCTCTGCATGGTGAGCTATTCCCCCCTCTCCCCCGCATGGCCACACACACACACACACACACACACACACACACACACACACACACACACACCCATGCAGCCTTGGCAGACGGCTCAGAGCAGCATCTGAAGGTGGGAGGTTCATAGGGACCCTGCCTCCCCGAGCGCCTCCTCTTGCTGCCCTGCGCATTGCCCCCCACCCGGGACCCGGGCCCGGCTCCTCGGGGTCTCCTCCCTGGGGATTCACCTCCTGTACAGCTTGGCGTCTGACCCGCTCTCGTTCCCATTGAGGGTCCCCAGCGACGGCCACTGGTTCACCAGCGGCGTGGCCATCTCCTTGGAGAGCTGGGTGTTCTCACAGGGGATCAGGCCCGTCCTGGAGGCAGAGGAGGAGGAGGGGAGGCTGTGATGCGCAGCGGGCCAGGGCTGCCCCGAGAGACGGGGCCAGGAGCACAACAGAGCCCTACTTGCCTCCCAGCAGGGCTAGCAGCCACAGACAACGTGGCATGGAGGGCGCGGTGGGAACTCTGGGGCAGAGGGAACTGATGGGGGGAGGAAAGGAGAGAGCCCCTGCCCGCGTGAGGCAGAGGGAGCTTGGGGGGAGGAAGGGGAGGAGAGCGCCCCTCCCCCTGTGGGCCAGGAGGAGCTGATGGGGGGTTGAGAGAGCCCCTCCCCGTGTGGGGCAGAGGGAGCTTGGGGGGAGGAAGGGGAGGAGAGCGCCCCTCCCTGCATGGGGCAGGGTTTTTTTTGATGGACTCACAGCTGCTCCTGCAGTTCCAGGATGACGCCCTCCAGCTCCCTCTTCTCCAGCTGGTTCTGCACCTTCACCTCCTCCAGCCTCATCTGCAGGCGCTTGTTCTCCGCCTCCAGGTCCTTCAGCTGGGATTCCCGGAGACGCACCAGCTCCTCCAGGTACCCCTGGGGCACAGGCAGGGATCAGGCCTGGCGGGGCAGGGCCGGCCTTGCACTGGCTGCAGTGAGGAGTGAGCTCGCTGGTGGGGGCAGGGCCTGGGGATGCACAACTGTGGGCGTGGCACACTGTGCCCAGGCCAGCTCTGCCAGGGGAGGGATCTGGAGGCAGGGACAGATAGAGGAGGCACGCCAGGACCACCCCGGTGGAGCAGCAGCCTCCACCCCAGGCAGTAGGGCTGGGGCCGTACCCCCCAGCGGCATGCACGGAAGGGAAGCGTGAGCACCATTCTGATGGGGAGGGAGCAGGTGGGTGCGGGGGGCGGTCAGGGTCACTGGTGCTGCTGGGTCTAGGAGCTGCCGTGCAGGAAGCAGCAGGGCTCCCCCGGGGTTACTTGTCTCTGCTTCAGCACCGGGGGCTGGACGAGATGACCTCCCGAAGTCCCTTCCAGCCC